>NC_081250.1:146023429-146738429 GCF_030490865.1 Poecile atricapillus | reverse complement strand
CCCCTCCCACTTCCAGTCTCTTCCAAACAGTGACAAGTTTGCTGTGCCTTATACAATGGGGCCTTCAGGTGCTATTGCAATGTAAATAGTGGCAGTACAGGTGCAATTGTGAGTAGAATATGGCTTTGATTATTCAGTTACAAGGTCACCCTTGGGTGAAAGGATTGCTGTATAAAACATTGCTGAGCCATCAGTCTGTGGCTGCCTCCTGGTTATATAATGATGTTATTTCAAATGTACTGAAAGTGTTTAAGGCTTTCCCAAAATTGCCAAGTTTTTGGTGCAGTGGAACATCAGCAGTAAAATGGTCCCACACAGGTGAGTATGAACACAGAGGTGCTTACAGTGCTGGGGCTTTCCCCACTCTCTCCCTGTTGTTGGCAATTTACCCCTTCCTTTTCTCAAGATTAATTAAGCTTCGTGACACTTTGTAGAATAAGGAGCTATTGTACCCAGCTCAGTGGAGGGGGAAGACAAAGAAGGCAGAAATTAAATGGCTGCTTTGGAGCATAGAGCTGGAATCAGGACCAGGGTGCTCTCCTTTCCCTCTCTGCATACCTTGTGATAAAACCAAAATGCTACCCCTTTAACAGCAGTGTCACTTACACAGTATGGCCCCTGCACAGCCTTTGAAAAGCCAGGAAGAGAGCATCAGATGTTCCAGCCCACCTAATTTGAAAGCTGCCTATAATAAACCTTTAGGAACATGTAAAACAGGAAGGTCAAATTACATAGTTACACAAGTATCACTGGATTTCTGGCGTTTAGGAATAAAAGGTTTTGATCTGTTCCATTTTAAAGTGCCAAAAACATCCATGCACTATGTTAAAATCTAGCATTAAGTGCTTTTCTTTTTGTACTTTCCAAAAGCTTAGCTAGAGATAATTTGGACACAGCATGACAAAACTTTGTCTTAATAACATAAATATCTATGCACAAGTAATTTGACACAGTGTGCCATTGCAAAATATTTTATATTCAGTAAAATGACAGTTCTTATCTAGTTCTTATCCACAGAAACCCTTAAAGAAACAATCCATTGCCCTTTAAAAGCCCCTCTCAATCCCTCACTTTCCCATCCATCTTATTTATAGCTCTGTCTTTGTACAGCGCTCCAGGATCTACGAATGAGAAGTGCTTATAAAACCCCTGTGAGAGCCTGGATTTGACATCAGCAGCACTTATGGATGTTATGCATATGAAGGGAAGGCTTGAGTGCAACACGGCTCAGCATTCAAAATCAACCCCAAATCAGTGTCCTCGTCAACAACTTTGCTTTAAACCAGTGCTCACTTGACATCTGTATAGATGCACCAAAATGCCTCTTAGCCCTTCTCCCACTTATTTTGGACAGGCGTTTCACTGTGTCTATGAGCAGGGATCCTCCCTCCCTGTTTTCCCTCTTTGCACAATTGGCTTTCCATGGGCCTCTTTGGCAGCTCCAGCCCTTTTGGAAAGCAGAGTTTATTCCTCTCCTCCTCTTTCAGCCTTGCATTGAGGAGGAGGTCTGTGGCAGGGACTCGATGCAGCAGAATGTCAATGCCAGAAATGGCCTTTCTCATGGAAATCAGGTGCAGGAGCCTGGCATTTTCTGTGCAAGAATGAGAGACGTTGGTGGGTTGCTTTTTGGTTTTTTTTGCCCCCTCCCTTTTTGGAAGATTATATTTGAACTGATGAGCTCTGGCTCTCTCATGCCGTGTGGGTGCCAGATCTTTCCTCAGGACTGATTTCTCCATCTCCTCCCTCACCTACATTGTTGTGCCATCTCCTTTCGTCACATCCAATTAGTCATTATGGGCTTATCTTGGCTTTTTTTAAGATTTCATGGATAAAAATGCCAAAGGAGTGTATTTGTTTTGAATTTACTCATGCTGAGGACTGTATTTATGTCCCCCACAAACACTGATTACACCACTTGAACCCCTGGGAGAAAAGAAAGGGCTCTCCTTGCTGAACTGGGGAGAAACAGGAGATGTGCAGAAAGGAAACACTGAGATCATACCGATATATCCCTGCTGACCCATTTATTTATACCCTTCCTAAAAGTTTGCTTTTCAAAGTCTTCCTTCTGATTTGGGGGTTGGTAACGTGGACACTGTGCCTTTTCAGCATTACAAATATGATGTCCTGGTGTCTTGATACGCAGACAGGCATATCCAGCCCAGATGGTTGTCTGGTACCTTAGAATAAGGTCACTCCTGGTTGCTCCTGACTGGCCAAACTCATCCCCTTTACAGCCCTGCAAGCTGGCCACAATCAGGCTCATGGCTTTGAGACTGGAATTAAAGGAACCCATGAAAAAGCAAATTCCAGAAGAGCTGGCACCTATCAGAACTACTGTGCAAAACCAGCAGATCCACACATGGCCTCCCAGGACAGGCTGGCATCACTCTCACTGCCCATCAAGCAACAGTTGCCTTCCACCCAAACACTCCTGCTCTGAATAGCAGCCAGTTGCAGTGTTTTCACAGAATCACAGAATATTCTGAGTTGGAAAGGACCCACAAGGATCACTATGCCCAGGTCTTAAGTGAATGGCCTGTACAGGTATCCACCCCACAACCACAGCACTATCAGTCAGTAATACAACTCTAAATCTACTTGGGCTGATAAGAAATACACCATGTCACAAATTCAGTGATAGCCAAAAATGTCTCTTTAAAATTCTTTCTTTATTAAAACTCTGCCTTTAAATGAGCAAGACACAGACCATGCATGAATTTACACTGCAGATCCTGGTCGTGCTGTGATAGGATTTAAACTGTTTTTTTAATACTCTGGAAGAAAGGTATTGTGCATATCAAAGGCAGGAAAACTGTATGCATGCCTTTTATCCACCTTCAGGAAACATTTGATGAACGCATCTTAGCTTGTATTTTTGATGAATACAGGATTGTATTTCTGAATGAATATTCTGGTTAAAATAATTTGAAATTTGCTCAAAAATTACATCAGCTCCAAAAATGACAGCAAGTAGCACACAGAAAGTATGCAGCATGTTCTGCATGTCGGGCAGATGAAAGGCGGTGTAATTGCTAATTGATAGTGTATTTAAATATCATGCCTGCATACTTATCCTGACTTAAAGCCTGAAATATGTATCATGCTGATAATGCACACACCTCTCATGAAACAAAGTACAAACCCAAACACACTGACCTTACACACGTTGCAAGCTGCACGTGCTCACAGCTGACAAATGTTTGAAGCAAAGCATTTACACATAAAACATTTATGCACACATTGTGCACTGAGGCATTGAAATATGCAGCCTTCCATATGTTATACATATTACATATATGATTTCCATGCCAAGTATTTTGGGAAAAGAAAAAGCAATTACCCATATGTTCTCTAAACAATGAGAACGTGCCGTAAGTTGTGGCACTGGAGAGGCAGCTTGATCCTCAGGGAATACTTACGTGCCATGGGCTGGGGAAGAACACTAGAGATGGAAAGGAACAAGCAAACTCTGATGGCACAAACTGGGTTTGTGTAGATGTGTGCATAGAAAAGGCAGCATTTAAATTCACAGAACAGGATAGAATCAAAGAGAACATCCTGAGTTGGAAGGGACCACCAAGGATCGAGCCCAGCTCCTGGCCCTGCACAGCACAATCCCCAAGAGTCACACCATGTATCTGACAGCATTGTCCAAACTCTTCTTGAGCTCCAGCAGTCTTGGTGCTGTGACCACTGCCCTGGAGAGCCTGTTCAGTGCTCAGCCACCCTCTGGGTGAAGAACCTTTTCCTGATATCCAACCTAAACCTTCCCTGACACAACTTCAGGCCATTTCCTTGGGTCCTGTCACTGTTCATCAGAGAGAGGAGATTGATGCTGCTCCTTGTGAGGAAGCTGCAGACCACAACGAGGTCTCTTTCTCACTATCCTCCGGGCTGAACAGAGCAAATGACCTCAGCCACATCTCATATGGCTTCCTCTCCAGACCCTTCACCACCCTCATGGCTCTTCTTTGGACACTTTCTCATAGCTTACTGTCTTTATATTGTGACACCCAAAAATGGCCCCAGAAGTCGAGGTGAGGCTGGCCCAGTGCAGAGCAGAGTGGGACAATCCCCTTGCCTAGCTGGCCATGCTGTACCTGATGCCCCAGGACATGGATGTCCCTCCTGGCTGCCAGGGCAGTCATGTTCAGCTTGCCATCGACCAGGACCCCCCATTCCCTCTCTTCCTGCAGACAGGAGGGGAGGGCTGACTCCATGAAGGACTCCATGAAGGACTGAGTGCTCACGCTCCCACATCTTGTGCTCCCCGGGCACACGCGCCCATAGGGACACCAGACTGCCTCTGGCATTCAAACCCTACAGCCAACAGTAGCTCTGCTACAGGGTTAGCTAAAAAAAATAATAATCGCCCCCAAGGGCCTTGTTCTGTACTGTCTCAGAACCCTGCCTGTGCACTGGGCTGCTGTGGGGGGAAAAAAGGAACATACATACACACGTACATATATACACACGCATACATACGCGCACACACGCACATATATGCACACAGATGTATAATATAAATACATATAACATCAATATTATATATTTATTATCGGTTCTGTGCCCTGCGGGTGACTCCGGAGAGGCGGGGCCAGGCCGCCCCCGGCGCGCGCTCATTGGCCGTGAGGGGCGCGGGGCCCCGCCCCCTCCCGCCGGCGGCGCGTGCGCGAGCGCGCGGGGTTGGAGGGCGGGGCCGGGAGGGGGCGGGGATTGGTTGCCATGGCGGTGACGTCAGAGGGTGCCGGGGACGGGCGGCGGAGACACGGAAAGGTCAAACTGGAGGCGAGGGCAGCGAGCGCGGCGGGGCCGCGGCGGCGGCAGCAGCGGGGCACGGCCGGGCACGGCCGCTCCGCAGGGCTCCGCGGGACCCGCCGGCCGGGCGAGGCAGCCCCTCGGTCCCGCCGCCTCCCCGCACAGGTACGGGAGGAGCGGCACTCCGGGGCCGAGCCTGGGGCGGGGGACAGGCGGCGAGGAGGGGGCCGGGGCTGGGTCGGGGAGCGCCTGTTGGAGGTCCCCGGGGTGTGGGGTCGCGGCCGGCCATCCCCGGCCGTGGGGGAGCTGGAGAGGGCTCCCTGCGCCGTGCGGGGTGGGACTGGAGCCCCCCAACCTCCCGGTGTCCCCCCCGTGCCGGGGATCCTTCCCCCGCGGAGCCCCGGGGCTGTGACCCCGGCACTGTGACCCCCATGACCCGCCAACAGAAGTTGGGTTTTTTTGTTGGATTTTTTTTTCCCTGCGGGCCTAAGGGAGCGCTGCCCCCCGCCCCGGCCCCCAGCTTTGCATAACTTGTCTCGCAGTTGACTGTCCCTCCCTGCACTTTGCCCTTGCCCGGTGGTCTGTGGCGTGAGGGAGTAACACTATTCAAGGACTGGGTTTTGTTTCTCTAGGGAAAGAGCTGGGTCACAAACGAGGCAGGCTACTTAATAATATATATATGTATATTCTTTTTTTCCCCCCACAGCAGCCCAGTGCACACACAGGATTCTGTGACAGTACAGAACAAGGCCCTTGGGTGTGATTTTTTTTTTTTTAGCAAACCCTGGAGCAGAGCTGCTATTAGCATGTAGAGTTTGAATGCCACAGGCAGTCTGTTGTCTCTTCCTGCTGAAAGAATAATTTAGAGAAGCAGCAGTGACTCATTAATAGAAAGTATTAGTTGCAGGAAGGCAAAACCAGGTGAAGTTTCTTACTTTACCACAGACTTACCCTGTGACCTTGGATCAGTCTTTCTGCACCAGTCAGTCCTCTGTTTGCTTATGAATTGGGAATAGCGGTGCTTTCCAAAAACGTCCTGTGGATAAACATACTAATGACTGTGAAATGCTTATCTGCTGTAATGATAATGGGTAGATAGTGATGGTATTTCTGTTACAGAAGCAGAAAGGCTGTAGCCAGGATGTGAACTGTAGTAGCCACAGTAGATGGAAATAAGAGCTTGCTTAAAAAGACATTTAATGACCTGTGATGTTACATGATTTGCGCTATGGTTATCTTGCACTTCATATTTTGATGTAGCGTGTGCTTTCAAAGAGGTGCTGTTCCACACTGCAAATACTTTATGGATGGTTTCTTTTTCCACTTCTGTTTGCCTAGAACAAACCTATGTGGTGTCCTCTTCCACTGCTAAGGAAACCTTGTGAATTTCTAATGCAGCAGATTATCCTTAATAGTTGACATCTCTGATCTACATTGTGCTTTTGAAAGGAAATACTAAAGGGAGTGACAATAAGTTCATTATACCTGTAATAAAAGGCAATCTTAGTTTTTAGGAACAGTATTTTTCCCCTCACCTTATAGGACGCTCTCTGTGGAAAATCAGAATGCTTCCAGTATTTCACAGGCAAAAACCTAAATACAGGAGTTCTGAAGCTGAAGGAGTTGACTGTTGTGGTTCACACACTGCTCTGAAGTGCAGCCACTGCAATAACAAATGGAAGCAGCCAAGCACAGAACTGGGAGTTGCTGCTGCAAATCCTGACCTGAGTGAAATAAGTTTTCTCCCTTAACAGTTTTGCTTAATAGTGATTTGTGCAGCTAGCTTACTCATCTTCTTTTAATTTTTTTTTTAATATATTGTAGAAGAATGCACCAGGAAGAAGCACTGTTTGCCTCATACCTTGGGGATTTTTGAAAGTAATTTGATACATTGTTTCTCACTTACCTTGCTCAATTTAATATGAAACTTCCATAATCAGATTAACATTAAATAGGAAAGCTTTTGTGTTGAGGAGGAGGTAAGCACAACCTAGTTGGGTTTGGTTTGGGTTTTGTGGTTTTTATTTTTTTTAAGGAACCTGAAAGCTGCTCTGGCAGAATGGCAAGTCATTGTTAATTCTTAATATGTAGGTGCCCTGGAAAAATCAAATACCCGATTTCATAGCTACCCTTAGGCATCTTTATGCAAGCAGGGCTCACTGAGTAACTACTGTAAGTCTCATTGACCTTAGTAGGTTTGCAGAGGTCATGTTTTAAAATGGGTAAGTTGTGCTTGAACTATTTTCTCAGTAAGTATTAGGAGCAAGTGTTTGTGTACACAATTACATGCTTTTTCCAGTTCTCCATTACATTTTCTATTTTTCTTTAGATTCTTGCTCATCCTAAAGAAAGCTCTCATTAGGAAGAAACACGGGTTTTTGAAAACAAGTTCATTTTCAAGATCTGGTTATAGCAGAGCAGACTGCAAGGTTTTACAAACAGCCAGAAAGACCAGTGTTGAGTTTAGAGGAACTTGGCCAGCACAAACCGAACGTACACGAGTGACATCAGCATTTTTCTGAGCCATTTATGCTGTTCACTTGTGCCGGTTCCCAGCAGTGCCTTGTGTCTTATGTAAGCTCACACTGTACATCCTGTCCTGCTGTTCTCATGCATGATAATTCACTGGCGTTATCTTACGGGAGGGGTTGAGAGCTGCTGCTTGTCTCAAATGTCTGCATGCAAGTTTCCTATGAGCCAGGAGTATAACAGTGTCCTAGGAGACATCTGAGGAATAACTTGGAGTGAGACACAGCTTGTCCCCTGCTCCTTTTGGTAACAGAACTGTAACCACTGTGAAGTCATGTGGCAGAGGTTTTACTGGACTGAAGCCTTGATATGTATCCTATGTAGATGGGCCACTAATGCAGTTTTGATGGCTGGTGATAAAGCAGCCATAAAACCCATAGGACTTAAGTGTCAACAGAAGCCTCGATAATACTAAGACTGGAAAATAAAGGCTTTTATTACACTGTCACTGCACACTTGTTACAAGGTCTTTGGGAGGAATTGTGTCTTCAGATACTGATCCTTCAAACTTGTCTTTGCAGTTAGCATTTACTCATGCATAAAGAAAGTACTGCCACTTGATGGGTGAAATTGAAACAAACCCTCTGTTAAGAGCACTAAACCCAAACATTTCTTCTGTTTTTCTTGCTTGCTAAATCTAGCTGAAACTTGCTGGCATAAAATCCATCAGTAAAGCAATGTGCATAATCTAGTTTTAAGTAAACGGAGCACCTTCTTTGAACAGTGTCTAATGTTTCATACTTCAGTCTCTTTTGTTAGCGCTGTAGAGTGTGAGCGAGCCAAATTCCTGATTACCTGTCTTGGTGAACGTGGTTGTCCTTGTCTGACTCCATGGCTTGTTCGGAGCAGCTCGAAAGTTTCCTTATGAGCACTGATCTGGCACAGCCGTGTACAAGACTGTGAGATTTATAGCTCTGCAGGGGAACAATCTACAGAGGGAAGAAGGGCTGACCTGGAGGAGAAGTGCACCTGGAGAGGAATGCTGATGTTCCCTGTGGAAGTAACAGAAATCTTTCCTGTAACTTTCCAGAGTGATCTGCTCCATACTGCACAAAACAGCTTCTCATTGTAGTGGAGAAACAAGAGGAATGCAAAACTTGACAAGGGGACTGGTTATCTAAAAAGGAACAGGTGCAGTCCTTCAGACACTTGAAAAGCTGAACAGATTCCTTTAAGTAAGCTGTTCTTGCAAGTTTAAAGACATTTATTGGCAAAACATCTAAGAGAAACTTGAATTTTTATATTGAGAAGGAAATTGAGTTACCGCTATTACTTTTATTGACTAAAGATAGGGATGCATGAACTTTTCCTAGTGCTTTTGTTATTTATGGAGGATATGCAAATCTGTTTTAAAATCATATACGGGAGAATAGGCAGCAATGAAGTTGTATTTTAGAGACTTGTAGCAGCTGTAAGAATAAATATCGTAAAAAAAACAAAACAAAACAAACCAAGCAAACTCCCCCCAAAAAACACCAAGCTTCCAAAATACCTTCATATAACACATTCAGGGTTCTGTTAATTATATTTTATTGTATGGCAGATACCTGTGTGAATTTGAAGGTCCTTATATATGTTGTCATGAATCAGTAGCTTTTTTATGAGATGTGGGCAAATAAAATGTGGTCTGGATGCTTAAATCTGCTAAGATATTTATAAGAAAGCTGGCTCTTGGAAAAAGTTTCCCACCGGATGCAGTGGGTGTCAGGTCTAAAGGTCAGCAGCAGAGAGAGTAAAGACAGGGCTCTTCTGCGTTTATTTTTCTCCAAATTTTTCAAACAAGCCTTGTATAAAGAAGCAGAGAATCAATCTTTCTTCCTTCCTTCCTAAATTTCCAAGTGCTAACAGGCATTTGCCAGTTTGTTCATACTTAAGCTGCTTGTTGCAAACTTATTTTCTTTAAGAGAGGGGGAAAAAGCCCTCAGTGCAGTTAATACATGCATGAACTCTTAGCACGGAAGTTCCTGGTGTAAATCATAAAAGCCAGATGGAGTTTTAAGTGACTGTCATGTACAACTTGGGGAATGAACATTCCTGATACTAATAAAAGGGCCAGATTGGAGCTACATAATTAATCCCAGCGTCCTTTTCAGTGCCTGATAAGATTTGGCTACAACAGCCATGGAGTTAATAGAGACAACTGTCAAGTCCTATGAAGCAGTGGATTGTTTGCCTAAAATAAAAGTACCTGTATGCTTACTCTGGTATGTATTTTTTGGTGATTAGTGCTCAAATTGCAGTCTAAGGGGAAAAAAAAGGAGTGTGAGTGGTGGCTGACCTCATCTTGACTCTATCTCCCGTCTTAAAGATGTATGTACATATATTTATATAAATATATTTTTATATATTTAATATGTATAATTTATCTGCATATATATATAAATGTTTTTAAAGCAGAAGGCAAGTATATAGGGCTTTTTTGAGTCTTATATGGCAAAACCTTTTCTAAATTGGAGTTGATTTGAATTGAAATGTAATGCCTGGGGAGCTCCAGGAAACAATCTTACAATGAAGTTTATTCCCTCTGTGTAGCAGTGTCCTGAAGGAAGTATGCAGAAAAGTGCTAAAAAAAAGGCTTATGAGATGGCACAAAGTCTGTGTCAGAGACAGACAGGAGGAGGAGTGGGCAGATGGCAGTCAGTACAAAACACGTGAATAATCAGATTGAGAACAAGCTGAATAGACTGTCAGTATGCTGGTTGCATGCTGCTGCATTTTGGGTTTTGTGAACGTGCTGGGGATTTTTTCTGTTGTGATCAGTGTTCCATACTCCAGAGAGGTAAAAATCTTCAAGCTAGAAGCATATGTGAGAGTGAAGGCATGTCCACCATAGTTAGGGGAATTCCTGGGATGAGGGAAAGGTCAGTGCTTTCAGAACTATCAGGACTGGAAAACATTAAAAAAAATATGTTTGATTTGTTACAGACTTTATTTGCAAGTTCATTCAGATCTACCTTTGGCATGCGTGACATGGAATAACACTAAAATGATCCAAATCGTAGTGTCTGAACCTGTGTGATGACAGATTTTTTTTTTTTTTTTCTGAAAAGGTCTGAAAGGTAGTAAGACTTATTTGTGATAAATTGTTTATATAACTTACTTTATCTAATTTATTGGGAAAACTCTTTGGATAGCTGTCTGGCCTGACTGTTCATTGCCTGGCTCAGTGGTCTTTTTGAGATTGTTGGTTGGATGCACTGTTGGAGTGTGGAATGGAAAGAGGAGCAGGAGGGTTGGCTGCACTGGTGAATGATTGATCCTCTAACCACTCATGCAATGCTAAGGATTATACAAAAAAATAAACCAATAAATAGAAAAAAAAAAAAGCCCTCCTTTCCTACTGATTCTTACTTGAAAAAGGTTATAATATCAATTTATAATAATAATAATAAAGTATACATATGGAAGAGAGTGTGTTGAGATCCAGCTGATCAATAGTAACTTGGTCATGTTTGTTTGTTTAAAAATGTTCCTGCATTTTTCTTTTTCAGCAACTTTCAAAGGCCAAAATAGTAATGAACTGGTCTAACTGGGGAATGCCCTATTTCCCAAGAAAGAGGCATTGCTTTGTCTGAGCTGGCATTTGAATGGAAGGATCACAACACACCTTTCAGTTTAAAATTTATTTAGTATAGATAATTTTGCATGCCTGCAGTTATCCTTTAGTTTATTATATATATTATTATATATATTAGTTTGCTCCTTGTACACTGTCTTAGCATGCATGCCTCAGTCTGAGCAACAGCAGTAAAGAGTTTAACAGCACAAGAAGGTAGAGCAAATGTGGTCTGTATTTCTATAGAAGTGAAGGTTAGAAAGATAAAGAGAAAATGATTAAAATATTCACAAGAAATGCTCTAGATAAGATTGTTTCATGTCTGAGGGCATGATGAATCCTGTGGGAATGAGGAAGCTAAAAGGCTGTTTAATTCCTATGTTTCACACTGAATCAATGTGTTAGATATCAAAGTGGTATTAGTGAAGTTTGTAAGAACATGAGCATTTTATGTAAAGAATACAGAAATAAAGTAAGTTAGTCCAAACCAAATCCTTTGCTATATCCGAGCTATGCAGAGAATGAACATTGGAGGCTTAACGTGAGTATAATAAATCAAACTGCCAGCTGAGCCTCAGAGGGCTTTATTCATGCACTTCATTGTTCTCTCTGCAGATAGAGCAGGGTTCAGCCAAATGCAGGGTTGTCATTCTGCAGATGTTCAGAGTGTTTCCCAGTGTTCTGAAGACCGAGCTGGTGTCTGTGCATTGTCCAAACTGCTCAGTTCACTGCTCAGAGTGGTCATGCTCTGACTTTCATGGGCACTTTTATATGCAGAAATCACAGTGAGTTTGCAGTTTTGAGTGCGTTTGCAGTTATGTTGCATGCTGTTGATAACTCCCGGAAAAGACTCAGATTTGTAGCTTCTGGAAAGTGCTTTTTGGCAACACAAGATGCCCTGCTGACCCTCTGCAGCTTGGCAGAAAATGTTCCTCAGTGCATGAGTTTCCAAAGCACCTCTCTCAGGGTACTTACTGGGCTGCTGGCACAGAGCAGGTTTTTTAATCTTCACCAAACCGTCTCCTTTCCTTATATCCTCAATAGCAGGCAAACAAAATAGTAAAACAGGAGGCAGACTTATTTAGTAAGATCGAAATGGAAAACAAAAGGGTAAAAGCAGAACAGACAGAAAGTTGTGTCCTGGTTTAACACATGGTGACACATCTGCTTGTTCTTACCTAGAGTTCTAAAGCAGGTCTCTGCTGTTAGGCCTGACAAGTCAGTAATAGTCTCTCATTAGTGTTAGCTTTAAGTATTGAAAGTTAAAATTGCTGAGTTTTCCATCACATCTTCCTTTCTTTTACCTCATCCTCACTAGGGCTCTGGCTGGAGATGGGCACCTTTGTGTTGAAAGAGTTGTTTTTTCATTCTCTCTGTATTCATTTTGCTGAATGACTGGTCCGTAATTGATATGCATCAGTATTTTAATGAACATGCTTGCAACATGCTCATATGATTAGTGTGGTGTTTTATTAACTGTGTTTTCTGAGAGTATCTTGAGCATTTTATAGAGACTTTAGGCCTGCTGATAAACGTTAACTAAATGATCTGATTAAACGCAGATCATAATTGTAAATAAATATTCTTTCTCATCTTTTCCCTAGTCTGCTTCTTTTGGAGTTTTTCTTATCTTAAATTATTGTTCAGTGAACTTACCTAGTAAAACTTTAACTTAAGAGTAATCAATATTGCACTCACTTGTAGAAGGACAAGTAAACACATTTTTTCCTATCAAATTAGGTTAAGATAAGAAATACTATAGCTAACTAATTTCTAATATTAGTTTGACAGGTGTATACTTTATCCCAGTAGAACAAAGGCAGTGTTTAGGAATGTTTTTCTTGGTAGTGGTTCTGTGAGCATAACCCTTGGATCTCCCTGTGGGTCAAGGACAAATTTTACACAGCCCTTTGCAGTGGGATAACTAAGCTGCCTGCTGACAAGATCAGGTACTTTCAGGTCACTGGAACATTAAGAATGTTCTGGTATCAGGGAAGCCAGTTTTTCTGCAACCTGCCCCTCATCTGTTCTGAATATATCAAGGGAGTATTTCAAGGAAATGCTAAGGAAGGTGAAGGTGACATCTAGGGCTTTATGAAGACTGGTGTGCATATCTCTAGCTGAACAGAACTTGCAGTGTTAAAACTTGACTCAGCTGTGATACGAGACAGATTCTTTTAACAAGGAAATCTGTGATATTTTCTTAAACAACTCATCTGTCCATTTTGACTTCCTTTCTTTGTATTCTTTGTTTGATTACTCTAACTTGAAAAAAGAGTTGCCACATCTGATCCCATGCTTTTAATATTGTTCATTACAAAATAAATTTAATAGTTTATACTCTTAGATATTATGTGATTAGGCATGATTGGTTTTGCATTCTTCATTTGATTTCAGCTTGCATGACTGAGTTCAGAAACCTAATGAAAATGTTATTATGAGTTTTTTTATTTTGAGTATGGTGACTGAATGACTTGTCTTGATAAATATACTTGTTAGATCAGGGTCTGCTAAGCTGATGTTTCCGTTAAGAGTCAGTTCATGCCAAATATTAACTAGAAGCAGTAAAATCTCATCAAAGTATAATGAATCTGTGTAGTTAAACATTCCTTGGTTCTAACAAGCTGATGGAAGCTGTGATTCTGTATGTTAATGTGAAGTTGCATCTTGTAAGATCAGGGAGAAGTTTGGTGTGTTTGTTGTTCTTTCTTACACAACACAAACTTCAGTGTGAAGTTCCTTCCAGTTGTAGTTAATGATACCTGACTTTCTTGCTTACATAGAAATTAACAAACAACTTTATTTGCGCAGCTTGAATTGCTGTAATGTGTAATACTACTTCTAAATTTCTCCTGAGAGTATCAGACATCCCAGTAAAACCAAACCTCAGCTGCAATTTTCAAAGACTGTTAATCATTAATTTACTTTTTTGGGGGGGGTGGGAGAAGGGGTAATGTTTTCTTAAGTTGCCTGCTTTAAATGAAAAGGTGACTGCCAGCTTACTGCTACACTACAAATCTATTTCTTAATAGTTTAATAATAATTTGCTGGTAACTTGAACTATGTGGCTGTTTGTTTCAGTCATTTATTCCCCCTCTGTAGAATCAAGTTACTTTAACTGTCTGGTTAATCTTTTCACAGATGTGACTTGCAGATCATTGGAAACTGAAGCACTGCAGTGTACAGGCTATTGATAACTCTGTGGTGTTTCCTGCCTTTCAAGCTACTGGTTTAAGTTGTAAAATATAATTAGTTTTAGGTGTTGTACTTTTAAGTAATAAAAATAAATTGGTATTTGAAGATTAAATATTAGATATTTCACTTGCATACAGAGCTTGGCAGGTTTTGCCAACTATGATACTCTGTTTCTTGCATTTAAGTGGAGCATAAGGCAGCTGGCAGTGGCTTTGTGCAAGAGTGACGAGTTTTGGTGCTTGAGTTTATTGTACACAAATGACTGGAGCCCTGTGTTTGCAGAATTTCCTTAAGTGTGCCTTTGTACATCCCATTGTACAGGTTAACTTTTAGCAATTTTCACAAAACCTACTTGTTCTAGAAATGTTACTGCTGATGCTTTTTGCTCTAGCACCAGTTATATTTGAATGCTTCACATTAAAAAAAGATTACAAACTGCACATGAAATTGTTTGCTTTTTTTTTAATGGAATTGATTGCTTAGAGGAATTTTTTGTATGTTTTTACAGCATTTCTGTTGAGCTAATATGGTGTCCATTGAACTCTGTTTGAGATGCTACAGTTAGAGAATCACAGAATGATTTGTGTTGGAATTGACCATCTAATTCTAACTCCCCTGCCATGGGCAGGGACACTTTCCACTACACCAGCTTGCTCAAAGCCTCATCCAGCCTGACCTTGAACCTTGTGACTGAGAATTTGCAGTTGGTCACTCAGATAAAGAGTAGGAACAGTAAGTGTCTCTAAAAATTGCTTTCAGTAACTTGTCCTGCACTGGCAGGTAAACACCTCAGAAAAGGCTGTGGAAGATAACTAATTAGAGTTTAGTCAGTGTCCAAACACATTGGGAGTTTTCTTCAGTTACTTGTCCTACTTTGTTTGGCTTTTAAAAAAAGCAGTTGAAGCAAATGGTAACTGTTGTAGAAACGAGTGAAATTTTTAGCTCTTTCAACAGGTGAAGTAAGACTTAAGGACTGTAGCATCCTTGCACTTCAGACTTCTTTCAGGGAACATCCTCTGGTTCGTAAGCTGAGTATGGCAGGATTCCTAGGAAGAGCCATATGTTTGCTTATTTTTCTATTTTTGTAAACATTTTTCGTATGCCAATATGGTGAAATGAGGTGAACAGCTTAAATTTTTTTTTGGCTGATTTGTTATGGTTGATGCCTTGCTTTAATAAGCTTTTATTTCAGGCTCTTATATATAAAATAAAATCCTTAGTGCAGAATCTCCAGATTTAATGACATTTTTGTATGGGAGATCTACTCTTGGCCTTGGCTTGCATCAATTAAGCTAATTCTGCAGACTGTACCCTTGACCTAATGAAGTAACTGATGCTCATGTGTCAGGAGGTGTGTTATTTCCAGTCAGTGAAGGAGGACAGAACCACATCCTTAGGTAGAGGTTTTCACAGATATTTTTTGGGAATATTGGTATTGAGAAACATGTTATGCCAGCAAAGTCTTCATGGGAATTTTTGCCTGATGTGCTTTTTCTGTCTACTCAGAAAGATTTTTGTTTATTCTTGTGTGTGGAGGGCCAGTGACTTAAGAGTCTCATCCCTCGACCCTGGAAAGGAGGTAGGAAGTAACACCTCCCTAGGCTGGGGTGAGAGAAGCCTTTCTCCCACAGGTCTTTGCAGTTAAATGTTAATCCTTTTGGGTTCTGGTGTTCTATTGGTTTGCCAAGTTTACATTACCCTGTTCAGCCTGTGTTTACCATTTATGTATTCCCTCCAGAATGTTCCCCCTTCCTCAGACCCCGGTTGGCCCAATTTTGGTGCATTGCTCCACCCTGTCAATCCCCATTGGTTGCCCCTGTCCCTGACCCGTCCTGTGCACCACTTTTACCTGTTCCCATTGGATCCTAGCCCTCTGAACCACCCTCTCATATCTCATATATAATCCTGGGCCCTCAGCCTGTCCTTGTTTTTGTCCCTGGACCCCCTTCAAGGCAGTAAAGCTTTCAGGTACCCAAACAAGAACCTGTCCCGACGACATCCTACTCGTCAGCTTTCTAGTGGCACTGTGCCCCAGACCCAGATGTGCAGGCAGCTTTAGGGACCTGCTCGTAGCACGGTGCTGCACTTGTGTTCTTCTGGTTTGCCTTGGCCTCCCCAAGGGTCGGGTGCTTTCAGGACTAACCTGTACTGTACCAAATGCTGGCAAGTGGAGCATTGGGAGCAGAAAACAGGCTTGGGACTCCTTCCAGCATTTAGGAAGAGTGATTGCTGTGGAATTGCTCAGCTGATTTCCATGGAGGTGGAGTCTGCTGACTGTGTTTGGCACAGAAGCCTGTGGGAAGAGCTCCATGTTAATGTGCAGTGTTAACAAAAGAGGCTGAAGGACAGTGTTCAGACTTGCAGTGGGGGTGAACTTGGATGTGGAGAGTGAAAAGCAGCTTGATGTTCCTCTGCTGATATTTTTTTTTTCCAAGTTTCAGGTTTCTCTTGCAGGCAGGAAAGTACTAAAGCTGCATATAAAAGGTTGCAAAGTTAATATTACCTTTAAGGACATGCGGTTTTGCCAAATTCACTTTTTGTTGTTTACTTTATCTGAAATGTACATCTTGCTCACATTACTGTTCCCCACTCAGAATGTTGATACCATATGTCTTAAGTATTTCTGTCTTTTTTAGGGAGCTGGGAGAAGGGAAGGTTCTGTTGTGGTTAAACAGTTCACCTATCTTGGTTTTGCACTGTATCGTCACCAAGACGGGCAGTCCTAGCCTATGCAATGCCTTCCTGTCAGTGCTGAGGATCCAGCTGCTATCCAGTGATTGAGATCATCTGCCTGCTGTTGCAGAAAACTCATCTTTTTTTCTCTATTTTTTTTTCCTCAGGATTATTTTGCAGCTAACATAGTGGTTGTCCAAGTAACTTGCATCATGAAATCCAGAAATTCCTGGAGCACTAGAGGAAGTGTAGGAATCCCTCAGCTGGAAGACAGAGAAGATGACTACTCTTCTGTCACAGTGCTTTTGCCATGTTCAATTTAAACCATCCTGAAAGTGTACTAGTAGTCAGACTGTGGTGTGAGTATTTTTTTCATGGTTTTGGAATAGTCATTGTGCAACAGACTCCCTCATTAAGATAATTATAAAGCAATACTAAGTTGCATTAAATGATGTTCTTGTTGCGCAGTTGTTTTCTGTTTGAGGTACAACACAGAATTCAGCTGCATGTAGTTATGTTCTTGTATTACTCTGTATTTTGCAGAGCTAATAAAAATTGCTTCAAGATTAACTTGAGAACAACTGTGTGTTGTTATCCCCAGAATGCTTGTCACTGTAGGCTGGGTACTGGCTTTCTTTGCTGCTGATCCTACTGAACATGCAAGTCGTGTTTTGGAAGAATCAGAATTGAAGCATGTGCTTCTAGACTTCACTGATGGGTTTGGTTTATGGAAATTTAGACCTTAGGCAGGATTAGAGCCTGTTCTGAAGTGAGATACCCTGGGGTATGTGTAGTTTAAATATTGTCTTCAGCACAAACTGTTTGGTTTTGCAGATCTCCTCCCACTGAAGTACACTACCCACTAATGTGGGCAGAGGGTTGGGGTTTGTGTTTTTCAGAGGACCGCTTTAGTTAGTTAACCAGGAGGTGTGAAAAACATTAGTCAATGCAAGGAAGAGAGATCATTTCAGTTACTAATCTCGATAAAGTTGAGTAGCTCTCATTGTTAGTTTGAAACTTGGTGACAATGTGGGAATTTCAGGTTTGCTGCACCAGAATTACCCAAACCCCAAGATTTTAATGTCAGGTAATGATCTAGGTTTCCCCTTCACCAGATTATTTTGTTGGTTGCATTGAATTGTTGCCTAAACTGAATTGTCATGGGAATGAGTTGTAGGAACCAGTCCTACTCCTAAGTTACTTCTAAACTGTTTACTGTAAATGGTTTAATTTTGATTATTATGGAAGCCCTTCACTTACAGGGTGACTGCAAAATAGTTTGGGTCATAATATCCATCTTCAGTATTTCGTTTATGAGGATTTGAAAAGCTGCATTCAGTACTGGGAGGAAACAAAAATGAGATCTGCTGGGGAAAAAAAAAGAGACTGAAAATCAGTCAGTCCTTACATTTAAAGGCATCTCTGTGTACTGCTTCAGAGTAACATTTTCAAGTTTTTACATTCAAAATAGTGTACTCTAGGAAACATTCTGCTGTGTTTTTCAAATTTGAGGGAGTTCTAAATAAAAGTCTTTCATATCGCTTGCTCTTTAATACGGTGGCATAAAATTAGAATCTTGAAGGGTTCTTTTTCTGGAAGATCACTTCATCTACAGAGGTGACCATGGGATAGTGTTTGGCAGCATATTTAAATACAGCAGGCTTAGGTATGCAACTTCTATTTTCTCTGTAACTTATTTTTTAAAATATTTTGCATCAACTGATAAATATAGTGCTAACATCAAATATTTGTGATTTCAAAACTGTTGGACCTGCTGGCAGTGGAATCTATTGATAACACCTGGTTATTTATAGAAAAGACTGTACTGATGTAATCTATGGATAGTTCTGTATCCCATATTGACTGCATTATGTCTGAGGACAATTATATAAACAAGGCTATAGTTGCTGGAAGCATATCACAGGAATTAATGAGATTATGGAGTTGCAGGTGTAAAGGTCAGAAGAGGCTTCTGGGGGGTCTCTGGTCCAGCCACTCATTCAAAGCAGGTATAGAAGTAGTACTGAGATAAGTGTTTGACCCCTGAAACAAGCCCATGGTCTCCATGTGAAACCTATGCCTGCTCTTCACCACCCACTGGTGAAGTGGTTCCATGGTGCCTTTTGTGGCCATTGTCTTCCTTATCCTGTCTGCCAGGGCTGAGGGTGTTTGTCTGCACTGTCTTTACAGATTCCATTTTGCTGTGGCTGTAGACAGCTCTCACTTAGTCCCAGTCTTCTGTGTGCCAGAGGAAACAGGCCCCTCTCCCTCTGCCTCTCCTTGTAGATGATGCCCCTGAGACCCTTTACTACCTCAGTACCCATGGCTGGACCCTCTTTGGTTCCTCAGGCTCCTGCTGAAGTGAGGTCCCCACCTGGGCACCAGATGTGTGCAGATTGGCCTTGCCAGTGTCCAGCCAGCCAGGGATCACTCCCTTCCCGCTGGCTCCTGTTCTCTCCAGCATCTGCCCCGGTGCCTGGGCTCTTTCCTGCAGGGCTGGTGCTGTGCCAGCCCTCCCCAGCCTGTGCTGGGGGTATGGAACTCTTCTGCCTTGGGGCACAGCTTTGCTTTCCTGTCCTGGGCCTGATGAGGTTTGTTTTGGCTCTAGCTTCAGGCTTATGCACGTATCTTTACATTTGTGGAAGTGCTGCCATTCCTTGTGTGAGACCTCTCTTCCCTGCTCCCCTCCACTTTCCGATCCCCTGCCAGTTTGCTGAGGGTGTTCTCTGTCCCAGCTTCCTGGGTGCTGGTGAATCTTGGGAGCTCTGGGATGGCCCCTGGAGTCCCCCCTGGCCCAGATGCAGCCAGGTGTTCAGCTGCAGATCCAGAGATCTGGCCAGTTTTCCAGGCCAGCTTCCCTTCTGTTCATGGAGCTCTGGGCACCTCAGCTTCCAGGTGAGTCTGTGGTGGGAGACTTGTCCTCAAAGTTGTCCTGAAGTTGAATATTCTCTGGGCCATTCAGCTTTCAGCAGAGTCCCCCAGGAGTTGGGTAGGCTCTGCCTTTGATAAATATTTGTTAACGCCTTAAGATTATCAAAATTAATTTCATCTGGACTTTTTCCATATTCCTTCCAGAAGCTGATGGGACTCTATGCTTTCGAGTTCTCAGGCACAAGGATGGTGGGAACTTCCTGTGAATGCCATGGTGCTTTCATAGGTGGCAACACTCACAGGCACATGGTGTGATTCATGGGGTGTCCTGTGCAGGGCCAGGCACTGGACTTCATGATCTTGTTGGGTCCCTTCCAACTCAGCCTGTTCTGTGATTTGATGAATCTTGGGGTAATTCTGCATAAAATACAGGAAAATCCAACTAATTTAGTAGTTGGTAAACAAAATTTTTAAGTCAGTATGAAAATCAGAAATTATTTTCATTATTTGGAAAAAAAGAAATCCTGCTAAAAGTTACGTCTTCTTCAAGAAGTCATATGCCTTATATTGTATTAGTCCAGTAACTAAAATTTAACTCTCATGCTGTTCCAAGCAGGGAAACAATAACTCAAATTTATCACTTATACTCCCAGCAAATTTGCAAACTAGGAAAGTCTATTCTAATTCTTGTTTGTTATAAATTATTGAAGGAGGTGGCTTGATTGTGGGGGAGATGGTGTTTGAGAGTCTCTGAAAGCAGTAATTTTCCAAGTCTATTTGTCAGATCTGATGTAAGATTGATTCTATAATACGGAGTTAATGTTTTCAGAATGAGCTGCTTGGCCAGAGCACTGTGTCTGCTTCCAATTACTGTCAGTAATTCCTGAAAATTATTTTCTGAGAAGGACTTGGTGAATTCTGCATTTTAAATAGCAATAATCAGTATGAAAGTAGTTGAGTTTTGTAATATTTTATGCTGTATGGTTTTGGTTTTGTTTTTGACATTGTTGATACTGAAGTGGGTGCCATGACTGTGATGTTCTGGCGTGCATTGTTTCCTCTGTGGAAGCAGGATTACGAGTATGCTTAAAAGAATGGATCTCCTGGGTATTATTGCAAAACAAGTAATTGACTTTCTTAAAAAAAGAAAACAAAACCACTTGTGCAAAGGAACAAAGATGTTTTGTAAACCCAAGTGCTGTGCACTTATCTGATGTTTGTCACTTGCATGCTTGCTGGGTTGAGCTTATTTTCTTTGAAGTAATTTTAAAAGAGTATATGCTCTGGGACTAAGGTTAGGATTGATACTGGTGTATAGATTGCTTCTCAGTATGATATCCTTCAGAATCACAGTGGAGCAGTTGAGCCCTCTTTATA
Source organism: Poecile atricapillus (assembly GCF_030490865.1). Taxonomy (NCBI): domain Eukaryota; kingdom Metazoa; phylum Chordata; class Aves; order Passeriformes; family Paridae; genus Poecile; species Poecile atricapillus. The sequence goes on along the minus strand of NC_081250.1, from coordinate 146,717,467 downwards.
CAGCAGGGAAAATAGGTGGTTGTGACACTGTACTTTCAGTAGAATCTACAGGCTGCAGCAGCAGCCTCCAGACTCTGCTTTCGGAATTCAGTGTGATGATGCCAGGACTCACAGAGGATTATCCTTAAAATGGGAACATTCCCTGTGGATCTCTTGGTGCTCTGGCCCTTACCATCTTCTGCAGCAATTTAGTAATTGCTGCACACTTAGTTGTTGGACCATGCTGTTAGCAGACTGTCCAAATGTGCCCTTGTTCAGCAAGGTAAGCAAAGGGATTTGGAATATCTGCTTGCAGTTCTCAATTTGTTCCCTCAGTGTTACAGAGAACTATTGTTGGCAGCTGATACCACCAGAGAATTATAATTGCAAATGTGAGTGAAAAGTCATTAAGTGAAGGAGTATGCTAAATGTGTCATTGATTGGAGTCTGCAGCACCAGACTCAATTGATATCCACTCAAAAGAGCCCCCAACCAACCAACAACCTACTTAACAAGTGACATTTTTATATAGATTTTTTTGGTTTCTCTCTTTTTAGGGAGGTTTTTCTATCCATGCTCGGCCATGTCTGAGTCAGCAGATGTGGAGGACTTCAGTAGTGAAGTTACTACAAATAATTCAATCTTTTACCATTCCTGGTATTTAGATAATTTTTAGAGGGCAGTGCAATGAACATCTATTAGGTGTGTTCTTAATTTATATTTCTTGTCAAGTTTAAAGTTGTTTTTGTCCTTGTGCTTGTGTCTTCTACTCTCTTAGAGCAATCAGATCACTGATAAGAACTTTTGTATTTTTTCACATTGGAGGATCTTCTGAATCTTACGCTTCAGAGATGCCTTTAAAATGAAAGAGCCCAGTTTTTACAGCCAGCTTTGTCATCTTGGATCAGCACGATTGTGATTACCTTGGAAGATGAAAAGATTATGGGCCCATATTAGGATCTGGAAGACTCTTCAGGATAGCATGGAGAGATGTCAAGTAGAGGGAGCTGGATATACTAAGTGATTTGTTTTAATAGTTTGTTAGAATCTGTCCCACATTGAACAATCTAGTTTCTCTGTAGATCATTACCAGGAATGAGGCAAAAATTCCTTTCCTGTAAGAGGAACCAAAAGTGGTAAGTAGCTGAAATGATGAAATTAGAACTATGCCATGGATAACAGTAATGAGTTACAATGTTAAACATACTTCAATTGTATAATCAAAATTTCTTGCTGACACTAAGGAAGGAATATTTCAATGGAAACTTGAGGGAAAGGATAGAACCTTTATGTGAAATCTGGCCTTATACATTCATAGTATTCATATTTCTCCTAATTTTGTAGTTCTGGTTGTTCAGGTGTCTCTTGTGCATTGGAATGAGGCTGTCCTGCTGGCAAAGTTTAAAATCTAGAATGTGAAAATAACAGTGCATGTTGCAGTATGTCCTATAGCAATATAAACAGCTTAATGACTGTGTACTGAGGAAGAGAAATACAAATAAGGGTGGTAATACTGTTCCTTCTTTTTTTCTGGTCTTGATTGCAGGTTAACATGGTTGGGAGTTGAGGGTAATTCATTATGATAACTTTTTAGTGTAGTAGATGAGTTTTAATTTTATTTTTTTTTAGTTCATTTTTAAAGCAAAATGACCTTGGATTAGCCACTTCCTATCTCCTGTGGTGACTGTGCAGATTACCAGTTACTGCAGAACTTCCCTGAAATAAAGACTTAATTTGCCTGAATAACATCTTGGGTATGGTACTCCACCCAATGGAGAGCCAAGATGCTGTTCCATAAATAAGCATATGGTTTCTTTAGGCTGAGCTGTGTTGCTCAGCCAGAGGAATATGAGACTCTGGTGGAGAAGAGGGGGGTGTCTAACTGCTGCCATCATTTTTAGGCAGAGCACACTAAATTTATGATTTTTTTCAAACTTGGTTCAGACTAAGATGTGGGACAATCTTGAATCAGGATCTGAACTTTATTTTGGCTCATACCATTATCCTTTTTCAGTAGTTTGTCCTCCTTAGAACTCCATTTGTCAGATAAAAATAATTACTTTACCACACAGACTTCTAGTTGTTAGTTTTACTGAAATAATTACGTACAGCATATGCATCCAGCCCTCACTGAAATTCTGAGGTGTGTTAGTAACATTCTACTTTCATGCTTGCCCAGACATTTTTAAAATACAAAGACGCTTTTTTCCTCTTTCTTTAAAATTGGTAATGTTAGATTCAATCTCTTTCATTATATTAGAATCCGTGTCCCAGTTTAAAAGTTCTTTCTCCCTCTTGTGCTGAATTTGATAGTTCCACAGTGTATTAGTGATCAAAAGAAGCTGAACTTGTTTTTCTGAAAATAAACAGGAAATGCAGTGTTAAAACTACTTGTGTACACTTCCTTCTTCATAGTAATTCCTCTCGATGGGTATTGTTAACTTGTAGTGCTTCAGTGAACTCTGTGTGTGTCAGAAGTTCACTGCAATTCACAGTGGAAGCTCTTGATTTCCACTGTGAAGTTCTTCCTACTGTATTTCAATTTATGTGCAGTTCAAGGATCCCTTCAGTAGTTAGGTTTAATGTTTAATTCTCAGTTCTCTTCTGGTCAATATGCATGACTTAAACATAAACCAACCTCGTAGCAACAGTGAGCATCTGTCTGCCTCTGTCATTTCTCATCACTCTGTGCTTGCATCTGAGGCTAAATTGCTTTGACTGACAGATGGACTGACTGACAGGATCTTGGCTCCAAACACACACATACACATGCCCACACAGACAGGCTCCTTGGGCTCCATTTACATTTCACTATTTGTCCATGGCAACTGAGGCTCCAAATACAGTGAGTTTCAGTGGTGATGCTGGTTGTAGAGTAGGGGAGTCTTAAGATGTGGGGGAAGAGAAGGAGAGAGCACTTTGGGCATTGCCTTCCGTGTTTCTTCCCTTCCTTGACTTTTTGCTCAAGGTGCTCGTGAAAGGTGCAGTAGAAGTTTGTGTGACTGGTTAATTAATGATGGAGGCGTGGGAAAATTGCAGTAAGTCTTGGTGATCTGCATGGCTTTGATTTGGAATTGGTGAATGAGCACAAATTGTATTGTAATGGTGTCTATTTTAAATACTGACTTTTCCATGAGGCTTTTTTAAAGTCATGCATATTGACCAGAAGAGAATTGAGAATTAAGCATTAAATCCTAACTATTAAAGGGATTCTTGAACTTCACATAAATCTAAATACAGTAGGAAGAACTTCACAATGGAAGTCAACAGCCAGCATCCACAGATTTTCTGGTAGTTGAATAAGGATTTTTATTATATTTTTTGTTATTCAGGAGCATTGACAACTGAAGAACAGATCCTAGGCAGGTGATCTTATGTTGCTGATCTTATGTATCAAAGAGGTAAATTTCAGGTGTCAGAAGGATTTCATGTAGTATTAAAGATGTGCATCATTCTGTGTGTTCTCTACCTGTGGACTTAGGAGACTTCACACTTCAAAGAATGGGATCTTTTATTACTGTTCTCAAGAAAAACAGTTAAAGGCATTAAAGGAAGCCAGCAGACAATATTCTTCAGCTTGTGATGGCAGTAGAATAAATCCTGGTTGTTTTCAGAGCTTTTAATCTTTACAAGAACGAGGGGGCTATGCCATTAAAGAAGATTGGAGTACTTTCTCTATGTTTTTTGTTTGAAAACAAGACAGTGGTTGGGAAAATAGCTGAAGATGCTTCTTAATGAATGTATGGCTTCAGTTTTGATTGAACTTTTCGAGAAATTGGTGTCTTTCAAGCATGTAGTTGCACTGTCACCTGTAATGCGTCTGCCTTTTTACACACCACATTTGGAAATGAAAATTTCAACTCCTATTATACAAATATAATTACAGTATAAGATGTCATGCAAGTATTTATAGTTGATAGTGAATTCAGTAAAGCAGCAAGAGATGTCATTGTCATGTAGATTGGCAATTTTGTGATGATGTGCATGGTAAAACAAGGTTGTGGAGAGTTTGTTCTCTTTGGGCAGGTGACATTGTAGTAACCTTCATTATTCCTTAAGAAGTGTTAAAGGAAAGCAGCCAAAGAAATGGCTCATTGCAACTTAATGCTCAGCAGCCTAATTAGTCAAATACCATGTGCCTACCTCTGCATGAAATAGCCTATTTCTTTCCAGTGTAAAATAGGAATTTTCAGTTTTGGAACAGCCTGAAGAGGCCTTTGTTGCAAATGACCACTGGCTTTTTAGTTATTTATTCTCAAAAATAATGAAGGTCAGCATGGTATCCATAGTGATTGCATGCCGCTTCCTCGTTAATCTTGGCATGCTGCTGTAATAACGAAATTCACTTACTAGTAACAACTCCTCGTGTTGCAGAGGGAAACCTTTCTTTGAAAACTGGATGTGATTTGGTTTCTGTAACTTGGGAATCTTGAATACTGTAGTTTTTCTTCAGTTTTAAACTCCTTGTCATAATTTCTGGTTGTATGAGTTGCTGTGGAGGTCTAAACACTGAACAAGCAACCTTAAACTGTTGAAGTTTACATATATCTGGCACTGGAAAACTTGTGACTTGAAAAATTATTTTCATTTGGAAGTGATAAGGACTGCTAAATGGGGAATAGATGATTCTGCTTGCAGCTTTGTTAGTGGGAGGAAGGCATTCTGCTATAAACTACAAAATTAAGGCTTGTAAGAAGTATGTGAATATGATCAAGCCAGAATGGTTGAATGCTCCCAGTTCCGTGTGAAATCAGAGCATTAGGAGAAAATGCAACAACTAGCTGGGTGAAATGCTTTTAGTAAATTACTTTGGTGTAATGCACACTATTTCCTCTTTGAGTCTTATACAGTGTAAGTATTAAATTTTAATATTGTAAAGGGTCTTTTAACTTAGAGAAAATACTGTTGCAGAACTGAATGCAAGTCTTGTGGGAATTTTGATAGGAAGTTGAAGATGGGGAGTGAAATGGCTCCATCCTGAAATTGCTTTCCCTCTCACCCCATCCCCTCTCCTTCAGTGTTTATCCAAAGAGTGGGTTTCATTTGGGTTTATTTTAATCAGTTGGTTGTGATAGAGCTTTAAACCGATCAGGAAGGATTCTGACCTTGGGGGTAAATATTTTCAGAATTCTGTCAAGTTTATGGTATATTTTCATTATGAACATGGCTTGTTTTTGCTTTTGTATAATTTTGCATAGAGCTGTATTTAAAAACATAAATATTTATGAGAGGATAGCCATTTTCAAAATTCATGGGAAAGTTCAAAGTGGAAGTCTGTTTTTGAGAGCTCCAAAAATGAGCCTATGGGGAAGTAACATCAGTGTATCTTTAAAATAATAAATATTTTATGTCTATTTTAAATGTATAAATTAAATATGTATGTATAAATACAAATTTGAACCTAAAGACGTCTTAACATGTATACTGAAATTGAGAATTTTTAATCCAGTTGTTACATTTAGAAATATTAATTTAGTGTAAGTTGTGTGTGAATCGAAAACTGTACTTTTGCTACTGAATGTATAAACATTTTCTTCAATATTAACTGCCTAGTAATTGGCTGGAATGTTACAGAAGCTTGTCTTAAATACTTCCTTTTTTATTTCCTCTCCTAGAGGTGACCAGCTGCTCTGCACCGAGGCCCTCTCAGTGATGTATCGTAGTCTGTTGCTGTAAACATCCCCGACTGGAAGCTGTACCAGCTCCAGCTTTCAGTCAGATGTTTGCTGCACCTGGCTATGCTTGGACAACAGCAGAAGGGGAAGCTGACATGAATACTTCTGTGCATTTATATTTGTCAAGCAGTGCTTCTATAAACAGAGATGAATTGCCTCCCTATGCATTTTCCTGGCTGGTAGGTGTGATCTGAAATCTAGTCTGAAATGGAGATCCAAAGCTGGTGCATGAGTTGCTCAAAGACGAGCTGTTTGCTGCCTTGTGGTATAAACTACAGGATTAGGCTTCCTTGGAATGAGAAGTAGTGGTAAACTTCTACAGTTACCCATGAGCCCTTTATTGCTTTATCAATTGTCTGTTTTAACGGCTTCTATTTCTTAGGTCTGTGAGGACAAATTATTATCAATGCTGTCAAATACTTAGCAGGCCTCATATCTGCTGTGCCTTGCTTTTTGTTGTTTTCTCTGGAATTCTGTATTCCGAGTCTCCTTGTGAGTAGGTTGTGCTCCTAATTGTTAGCTGGGCATAACTCAACACCAAAATAAAGGTTAAAAACACATTGCCCAGTCTGGTTTTGCTGTTCTCCCAATCCACAGAGTGTCCTTGTCTGTGGTGTGGTTTGTGCTGCCCCCACCATGGTTTGCTTTTCATGGAAGTAACAGCTTTTGGAAGTATTCCATCAGAAGTGAGTCTTCACTGGTTCAGCTCCTGAACAACTTAAAACAGTCATGTCACCAGGAAAAGTATCTGCAGAAAAGCTTCAGTGCTTTCCACTTTTCTCCAATGGGATTTGCACATGTGGTTGCCTGGATCTTGCCTGGGACTAGACTGCTGTTTCTAAAGGGATGGCCAGTGAGAGTAACTGCTGCTAATACAAAAAATATTCTTCCAATAATTTAGCTCTCCATTCTTTTGACTCCCAAAAGGTTGTTTTTTTTTTATTTTTCCCTAACACTTAAATTTAAGACTTCATTTAATTTAAGTTGTAGTATACCAGACTAGGTATCTATTTGTTCATCTTCACTATAGTGGTTCTGTAAAAGATGATTATGACCAAAAATACAGATACTTTTAAAAAGTAAAATGTTTTCTCCTTAACTTCCCAGAAATAAAACTAGAAGGATTTCTTAGTCCTGGGAAAGCTGGATTAATAAGCATTGGAAAGGTGATGATTTTGAAGCTGTCACTGAATGACCAAAGGTGAACCAAGGACAGCCATTACTCTGTGATGGTCCCATTCCTGTAACCATTTTATTTCTTACCCTTTGTTATGTCTGGTGACACAGGAATGTGGGTGGTGATAGAAGGTCATGAACTTATTTTTTGGTCTAATTCATTGCCTGCACCTCTACAAAGACATTTAAAGCCACTTGCACACCTAACATAACCTTAGTTAAAATAGCTTTTTTAAAAATAATTGTCTTAGTTGGTTTGATAAATCATGACTGTATATTTATAGAAAGTACTTTGATGCAGAAGCTACAGAGCTTGATTCCTTAAAAATAAAAAAAGCTTGGTAGTTGTTTTCCAAGCTTTCTTTGCTGTAAATATTTAGCATTTCCTAGTTCTTGATAGTATTTGGACTTAGAAGAAAGGAAATGTTTTTTGTTAACAAACTGCTTAGATCAAAGGAAACGTATTATAATAAAACTAGTGTTCATTTTGGTTAGTGCTTTCTTAGCCATTCCACATGTCACATAAGTGCTGCCTTTTTAAAAAAAAAAAAACAAAAACTTAGTTCATGTGCAGTTTGTCAGTCCAGTCTTGTGCAATTGAACGTGTGCATACCTTCATATTGTACTGATGTCTAATCCATGTACTCAAACACAGCTGTCTCATATCAGCACATGAAAATAATTTCAAGTGGCTTGTAACTGCAGGAAATAAATAAATTTTAAAAATCCACACTCTATTTTTGCTTGAGGTTTTTTTCTTTTTGTTTTTTGTTTTTTTCCCAAGTGTTTGAAATTAAAAGATCTGCTTTCTCTATGCATGAAATACCAAGTCCTGAACATCTTAACGTGTCTCAAAGGTGGCAGCTGAAGAAGGTGAGTGTCATAGTGTTGTCCACATGTGTATTTATGCTGTGCTCCCAGGCGAGCTTGCAGTATCTTGGAAGGGATGGATGGGGATTTGGCATAGTATCTGTGCAGTTCTGGTGGGGATGAGGAGTGGAAGCAAGTGTTTCAGAATAAGGCAGGACAGGCTCACAAACACAGCAATGAAGTTTGGGAACAGGCGAGGCAGGTTTGACACGTCAGCTTGATGCCCAGCAAGCAAGTGACCTCATCTTGTTCATGTGAAGCCAGCAACCATTGCTTGTGTGACATGGATCAGTTCCTGGTGTTTTGCTGCAGAGGGAAATACCTGAATGAAAACCTGGCTGGGGATCCAGAGTGACACAGTGGCCTCACAGCTACTGCTTTTGGTATGTGCAGGTGCGAGGTACAGCTGCCTTTGGGGATAAAAGCTTGTCATTAATACCAAGATTGACCCTTGCTGAGCAGGTGGACAGTGGAGTGTCTGTGAAGTCCAGTGTTTAGCTTGCCTGTGGTGGTCCTGTGAGCACTTTTTGTGACCACCTATGAGCAATACCCCAAAGTCTTTGGTGACTTTGCACTGGCCTGGTCGAGCGCTCTCTTCTCTTGCTCAGAGCTCACAGCTGTGTTCAGCAGAATCGCTTGAGCTCATGTTTTCCTTCATACAAAGACCAACTGTTAAAACATTTGGAGGGCTTTCTCCCTCCTCTATGCATGAAATAATCTGCATCTGTGATTCCTTTTACCCAGTAAAGCTGCAAACACCTGTTCAGAGAAGAGCATGGAGAAGGCTGAGGCTTGGCCTCTTGACTAGGTTCATTGAAATTTTGTCCTCCTGCACTGCTGAGGTCTTGTTTGTTCAAGACTGGATATCAAACACACCTGTAAAATACAAGATAAATGCTGAAGCTAAGGAGTGTTTTTCTTTTTTGCTATTATAATGACTTGTAATTCTGAGTAGCTGAAACTAGAGGTGAAAATAAAAATGAAAATAGTTGAAATAATAGAAATACCTTTAAAAAGTTCTAGAGGAGAAATGTGAATTATTTTAAGAACATAAAAATAAGATGAACAAATGTTGCAACAAATGCTGTAAAATTTAGCACACTAAGGAAACTGGAAATATAAACAAAGGGTTGTTTTTGCATAGGATTTGAGATGGACATTTTTGAGGACTCCCAATTTGTATCACCCCATTAATCTTCTGTATATATTTTAGAATTGAATTTCAATTTTAAAAATAGTTTGAGTTTTCTAGAATGTGCCTGTACTGAATATCAAGGGCCTTGGCAAGTAAGTGCAATAGCATGCTCTTCTACAGAGGCTGTGAGAGGGAGACATCTTATTTTTGCTTTTGGACCTCTACAACATCAAGGACTTGGATATCATGGATATTATTGTGTTCTGATACTCAGAAGATTAAATGTTAAAATGGATGGATTGACTTCATAATGTTAGTCAAGATTAATAAGAGTTGGATGTACAGTATGAGTGGTACAAATACCAAAATATGTCTGTTTAGATTTATTTTTTGATATCTTGAAAGGCACTGCTGTATTTATATAGTTCAGCTAATTTTTAGTTCCTGTAAACATCTTACACTCAGCTATAACAAGTGGTGGGTCTGGGGGGTGGATGTTTACTTCAACTGGCTTTGAAAGGCAGCTTTCCTAGATGACCAAGTGGCATTGGCAAGCAGGGAATCCTATTTTTCAGTCCTATTTCATATTGTAAGCACTAATTTCTATGGAAGCAGTATGTATTTCTAGAAATCTCTTCATGCTCAGATTATGATTTTGGCTGTATAAAGGCCTACATGTTGAGAAACAGGCTTTAACTGATGGGATCTGTATCTTTCTAATTGCAAATAAACTGTGACAATCTATCTTTGCTTGAAAAGCAACGTCTCATACCCTGATGACAGAAGTAATCTAAAAGCTTATATTGAATGTTCAGTTCTCAGTTGCAGCAGTGATTTATTGCTTATTATCTACTTGATCATTGTCAAAGGAGAAATTGATTTACAGGGTACTGTAAAAACAATTCCCAAACCAAAAGATCATTAAAGTAGTAAAACTACTAAGCTTTAAGAATTTCAGTTTCCCTTTATATCTTAAAAAATTATATCTTTGAAAGGGGAAATCTGCATAGCAGAAAAAAAGTATCTCTTGTTTTCCTAGTAGCTCTTCTTTCATGTTTTAGAATCACATTCCTACTGCTGATGAATGTGTTGTTAAACGGCTTCAGCATTTGGGCATTATTAAGTACCAAAAAACTTTAAATAAGAGCTTAAATATTTTTATCCAAATGTAAGAATGGGGGACATGGAACTCCTCATCTTTTTAAAGCATAAACTGGATCACATTTATAATCTGGTATCTTTGTTAATACTTGAAAGGCTCAGACTCCAAAATGTAGTATTTCTTATTTATAAGACCAAATACATTATAAAAATTAGTGAGAGGATTTTTCCTCATTTAAATTAACACACATGAGCCCCATTTCACTATAGTTGAACTTTTTGTTGTGCTTTTATTTTTGCTGACAAACTGAGGAGGTCTTTTTAATACACAGAAGTCCTTGTGGGCAGGTGTTATGCAATATATGGCACAGGAGGCTATTGCATGGAAGAGACCACATCAAATTCTATATCTGAAGATCACCTGTAGCTGTGTGAACACTGCAGTGCTACCATGTGCTTGCTGTCTGTGCACTTCTGCATGTACAAAACTGTTCTTTTAGATTTCTATTCAGTGCATCTTATTTACTGATACAAAACACATTTCTCCAGTTTGGATGAGCTAGGGAAGTATGAGGGATGCAAGTTCTCCTCCTCAGGAGAGATGATGTAATTAAAAACATTAAAAGCTTATCTCCAGAAAGAATCTGCATGTCTTTCTATTCCATTTCCCAGAATCAGGTGCCCTGTTGTGTCCCTGACTCTGCCAGAGAGAATTTCTCTCAAGTTCTGCTGCCTTTCCTTCACCCATCCTGCCGTGGGCTCCCATGCTCTGGGAATGCCGGGTTTGACAGCTGTGCTGAAGCACGAGGAAAGTGCCAAGACAGAAGGATTTCCCTGTGAGGCTGTAACATCTTGGCAGCTTTGCTGTCACTTGTTACATGGTGGTGAATGCCGAGGCACGCTCTTGACCCATCCCACTGTGATTTCTGTGATTTCTGTGAAGGAACACACTCTGTAACTAGCACAGCTCTCTGGTGTCACAGGGAGCAGTGAAAGGCTCTCACTGTCCTCCCTCAGACTGGATCCATGCCCTCACTTGGTGTATTGTGTGCACCACAAGCTCATGGAGCCACGCAATAGTGCAGTGACAAAAAAAGAAAAAAGAAAAGTTTTATGGCAAGAAGGAATGCCCAAGTCAACAGTTGCTGCCAGCCAAATTTTCAAAGATGCTTCTTTTCAGCCAGTGCCTCTATGCGGAGCTAATTTCCTTGGTAGCATGGACAGTGAGTAAACAATCTGAGCAGATCAGATGTGGAGGCATATTTGGTGTTTCAGCAGGTTGATTTTTTTTTTTTTTTTAATGCATTTGAAATACAGAATTCATGTTGCAGAAACTCAAGTATGATCCAACTAGACACTTGCTATTTTATTAAAGAACAGTTCTGGTTGCTTTTGAAGCAGCACTTGAAAACTCATTAGAAGTAAAATGTAAATATAGTAAACCAAAGCTTTAATTAATGTGTTTGAATAGTTGGGGTTTTCAAGAGTTTGAGTTCTTTGTGGTTCCAGGTTTGGGGATTTTGTTTAGCTGTTCCTTGGTTACTTAGGCAGTAGGGCAGGTTATAATGATACTGTATCAAATGATTTCAAATAGTTTGGTTTCTCCTAAGGCAGAAAATACACTCACTGAAGAGTGTCAAGACCAGTATTTGGTGGGGGGAGGCTTGTTTGGTTTTGTTTTTGTTCAGTGAGGATTTGATAGGAGTGCCTGTGTGCACCCTTCCATGGGCTCGGCTGCACTTGTGTGTTGAGTGCTGACTTGTTTTCCATTCTGTGAAAATCTTCATTTGAGAATCAGGCAGACTGATTTTGGTACTGCTCCTCCTCATCAAGGTAATGTTTGGCATTCTGGTTTGTGCTAAACTAAAACTAAACTTTGAAAAAATATATTCAAGGATTCCAAGCATAAAATAACCCTGCAGAATTTGAAACCATGTTTTAAATAGTGTCGTTCACTTTTTTCTTCCATTCTGTTGGTGCTTTTTAGATAAACAGTGATAATCCCATGGCGCCAGTGATGATCTAAACCAAAATGGGATAAATATCTTGGGCAAAGATGGAGTGTGAATGATTTATAAGATTGTCTGGAAGTTTTTTATAGATATGACATCAATGTTAAGTCACTTAGCAGTCAAAAATCAAATTTCTCTTGAAAAACACAGAGGCATAGTTAATGTGGATTTTTTCACAGCAATTTTAAAAATACGCCTTTATTAATATTTTTGATTCTTCCTGGGTTTGTCTTCTGCTATAAATACAAATATTTCATTAGGTGTTCACTGATAACTTACTTTACTTGTCTGTTCATTAAGACACTTGCAAAATTCAGCTCACTTCCTTCTAACGAGCTATGCCAGTTCTGACCAGTTTAATTAATGTTTTATAGAGATTCTGTGTCTCAGGGGAGTATAGACAAAGTTAAAACTGCTTAAAACTTGAACTTAAAACATGATTTTATAGTAGGTGAGTATGAGTAATTAGGGTCTTACCTCTGACATTGGGTTCTCTCTTTCTGTTAAGGAACAGCAGATCCCTCACTTGTCTACCTCTGCAGCCAAGGAAAGCCTGATCCATGGAACAGTACATGGGCCCTGGAAGCAGAACGAAGGAAATGCAGTTTATGTCACTCAGAATTGTTTGTTGTCTGATAATATCACTGTCTCAGCAGGGAAATAATTTCCTGTAAACAATATGACTTTATCTGAAAAATCTGCCATTTTAATAACGTGAAAAATTATTTTTCCAAGCTTCACACAAGCTTTATCTTTGTCTGACAGGAAAAAGGGAAGTGGCAGGGATGAAAGATGCTTTGTGAACTGAGCTCTGTTTACTTAAGGCTATGGAAAACATGCTGAAAGCATATATGTTAAGTGCATAGCTTAATGCATTTTTTTAATAAACACATTTCCCCACATATTATTAAATTACTTGAATTGACTAACTACCATCTAGTGGAAAAGAAGATCTGTTAACCATCTTCTTCTGGAGATGTTTCACACTTATTCTAAGGAATTTATAAGATAGCAAAAGTCTAAGTTGGATCGCAGTCTAGGGTTGACAATCCACAGAAGCTTTTTAACTGTGTGTGATGTCCCACCAGACATGAAGTCTTGTTCATCCTATGAACTGCCTACCATAGTTACTGTGGGCTGCTTCCTGCCTGTAATGGAGATGTAGCACACCCAGGATTTCCACTGTCACAGCGACTCTGCTTCTCCAGGGAGAGACACTTCTTGGATGCATCCCATGCCAAGGGGTTGACACTGGTCAGTCTCTGTCAGCTGGAGACGCAAACTTTGTACCTTCAGAGAAGTGTTTATGAAATCTGGCTATGATACAAAGAAATACCCCTGACCCGTCCTGCTTAAATTAGTCTCAGAAAAAAGCTGTTGTTATAGGATAGAGACAGGAAAACAAGAAGCAAACTCAATCTTGTCAAAAGATGAAATCTTTGAGGGCAAAAGAATGGGAAGATAATTTAGTAGAGTTTTCAGATCAGAGGCACTAGTGTGTATGTTGGTTCTTCGTGTTCTGCAGGAATCTGAACAGTGATGTTACATTTCCCACTAGTAAACGTATTTATATCTGCTTTTAGCTCAGGCATCCTTACATTAGAAATCGCAGTGAAAAGAAGTTGTGAGGAATCTCTTCTCTCTATGTTCTTTATACTATGATGCTTCTTGGTCAACTAATTTGATAGGTGTTTTGTAGGATTTTGAAGCACAAATTTCCCATATTTCTCCTTTCTGAACTTTTTTGACTTTTTGCTATATAAAGTTTTTCCTATCTGGAATCAGTGAATTGAGGAAATGGAAACTTTAGCCATGTCACATGCTTAGTAGCAGAAAATAAATATTTAAATAATCTTGGATGGTGTTTCATAGCAAGAGTAAAAGTTTTGATATAGTTTTTCATTTCTTTTTTAATACTAGAAGAACCAATTGCATGTTGAACAATCAGAAATAATTTCCATACAGATCCTCATCTTAAAACTGTTTTTTCTATTTATTTAGACTGCTTAAAGTGCAGATTTAAGGTATTGTACCATAAAAACTGTGTGTGTATGTATATATATATATATATGTAGGTAAGGCAGTAGTTAATATTGTGGGATGCAGAATGAAGGCTTTGATTCCTTCCACCAAAAACATCCTTTTTGATGTAGATACCATTTTAATTAAACATCCACGTGTGCTGCTGTGTGCCAGTGACAATGTGGAGGACTGTACTGTGCCAGGCTCTGAGCATTCACTGGCAGATCTGGTTCTGAAGCACTTGCAAACAGAGCCTGCATGCATGGGAGCCACAAGGGATGTGAAGGTTCTGCTGGTCCTTGGCTGGATGTCCTCCAGCGTGTCCAAATGGGATATTGGGAAATCCTAGAATTCCAGACTTCCCTGAATTTTTGTTTGAGCTGCAGCATTTCTGCTAGAAAAAAAAGTAAGGTCACACTAAAGTAACAGCTTCCAAGGGCTTGATCTCAATGACAGCTCACATCTGTTAATTAGATTTGATGGTTGTTTTTAGGGCAGAGTAGTGCTGCTGATGTGGGACCGTGTAATCTATCTAAAATTGTTGTGACTGAAGGCCAGATTCTGATTCCATTAAATTCTATAACATCTGAGTGACTTCACTGATTTCTAAGGTGGTTTTTTTTCCGGCTTTCATTAATATGAATGAGATTATAATCAGGCTTCAGTTATGTTTCAGAATATATCAGGAGATAAATATAAGCAAATGTAAACAGTTATAAAGCACATGAAGAGTCCACAATACATACATGGTTTAACTATATAACCCAGTTTTATAAAATACCCACTTTTGCAAAATTGACAGCTGTGCTATGACAGGGATGAAGAAGTTCTCAGCAGAATTTCCTTGTATGAACATAAAACCAGAACTCATATAGTTTTATTGGATGTTTATGTAGTGGTGTCTGTGTTACGAAAATAACCAAACCCAAACCCTTGCCATGGTGTACTAACGAAGGGAGACTGAGCAGATGGTTTTTAGGGACTGCACTTCACGTGTTATGCAACTGTGCTGTTCTTCCAGAGAAAGAGAAGTGAAGCAGAAAGAAGTCTAGCTAAACCTTTAATGCTTAAACTTTCACTAATTGTTAGCACAGAAAATGACTGAAGAAAGCTCCAAAAATAGAAAGAGTATTCAGGTATGCAAGCTACAAAATTTATTTGCTTTTACCTCCATCCTAAGCAATTATCTCAGAGCAGCAGAGTTACAAATTAAGCACACTCAACATGTTTTTATCAAGGTGGAAGGGAAAAGGAATAATAAATTGTTCTTGAATGAGGAAAAACCTTGTAGCATGGCCAAGAGAACAATGCCAGACAGAGTACAGAGTTGCTTGGGTTTGAGATATTGTCCAATGAAACCTGAAGATGCAAGCTTACTGGAGGAGTAAAAAAAAAGAAATTCAAACAGCTTATTCCAATTAAGGAGTATAACTGGAGCCTCTGTCAGCCCTAGTAAATGTTATTTAGAGAAGTGAAGTCACCTTCTCTTACACAGACTGCCTGTAGACTATACAATTCAGTGTTGTTATCACATTTCAGTAGCTGGCATATTCAAAAGATGATTATTATTAGATGATATTAACGATTTTTAGGAAAACTGTAAAAACTGTGAATGTTTCTTAAAATATTTTGTGGTGTAATCTCTATACTACTTTCAAAATTCCTCTGTAAGAGAGAGGGGAAGGAAGGGTGGTTAAAATACCCACAAACACTGTGCAGTGCATGTGTATTCCTCCTTGTAAGGAGCAAAGAATGAATAGGTGGTGACTGGACTTTTTGTCAGTCAAGCAATATTACTCTGAAAAAGGACACATTTACAGCTTTTCCCTGTTAATGGATTTTCATTCTGTCATCACTATTTATTATGTCAAAGAGGGAAGTATTGGGCTGTGATAATTATGGAAGATGCAAAGACTAATGAGGAAATCAATGGTATTGATATGACACAGATCCCTTAGTTTGTTTTTTTTTTTCCATAAATAGGCATGTTCTCCTTTAGAGTCTTGTTTATATGGTCGCTGTCATATCAACCTCCATCTAAAGTCACCGGGGAATTCTGGATACTTCT
The DNA here is from genome assembly GCF_030490865.1 of Poecile atricapillus. NCBI lineage: Eukaryota > Metazoa > Chordata > Aves > Passeriformes > Paridae > Poecile > Poecile atricapillus. The sequence continues at coordinate 146,701,429 of NC_081250.1, read as the reverse complement.
GAGGCCCTCTGGAAGCTATAGGCACACAGGCCTAGATCATGGCATCATAGAAGGGTTTGAGTTGGAAGGGACCTTAAAGGTCACCTAGTTCCAAGCCTCCTGTTTTTATCCATCCATCCATCCATCCATCCATCCATCCATCCATCCATCCATCCATCCATCCACCCATCCATCCATCCATTCCATGTCTCTCCAATTTGGAGACAAGGATGTTGTGTGGGGCAGTCTCATATGCTTTCCATAACTCCAGGTAAACGATGTAGGTAGGTAGCAGTGGTAGTTCTCATTTTCCTGGGAGGGAACTTAAAGTATTAAGTATTTAATGACATGATAATCTCGCAGAAAACTGATGAAGATTGAGAATTGTAGAGCAATCTCCTGAAGTCAAACATATGATGCAATGTCTAATCAAATTACCATCATACAAATCATGGAGGAGCTGTCGGATTTGTATCATTTGGGCATATCATGGTTGTCAAATTCCTCCTGTGGAGTTAATAAATCAAACCCAGCATGATTGGTGCTGTTTTTCTTCTCTGTTCCACTATCCTATAAATAGCTCCCTGTTGCATGAGAGCGGTGGCAACTTTCCCAGCAGGAATATGATAACAAAGATGTCTATCTTCCACACCTCTCTTTGTGCCTTTTTCAGTACCACTTAGTGGTGTGGAGAATATGCTATTTGTACTGTGAATTTACCTTTTTTATTTACTGTGTATATTTGTGTATATATATTTCCTCTTTCCCTGAATTACAGTAAAGGTGAAGAGAGGGAAATCAGGGTGCTGTTTGGATATTTTGCTGCACTTTCTATACATAAATATAAATAATCTTCTGTTTTGACAGTGCTACATTTTGAAAAGCTTAAGTCAAAGTTTGCTTTCTCACGTGGATTTCTTTCTCAGTCCAGCTGCACAGTGTTCATTTTGTACTAGACAGAAGAAACAGCACATAATAGAATTTTTCAACTTTCATTTTTCTGTTATAATTTCTTGTTTTATAATCTCTTGTCCCTGTGTAAGAAAACACACCCCAGTCCAAAAGTACTTAAAAGAACAAGGAAAACTGCTATTTAAACCTGCAGTGTTCCAGCTTGTGCTGCTGTCTCAGCTAGTCTGACATCACCTACCAAAGGAAAAACATGCTGTACAGTTGTAATAGGATTAAACAGTATAAACCTGCAAGCAGAAATGTGATTAATACAAGATATTTCTGAGTCCTGCAGTGACTATATTGCTACACGGAGAAAACCAGAATGTTTATTAGAAGAATTTTCAATATGTATATATTTTTCTGAAGTTATTTATAATTGTTGCCTTTCTCTCAGGTCTGCAGGAGATAATTTTTAAATTAACTGTGCAGTGTAATCAATATCAGTAGACTATACAATCCTGAGATGTCAAGAATTATGATAAGCTTCATACTAAGTTCTGGAGAGATTTGTAACTGTGTAGTTTGCACTGCCCCATTTTTATTAGCATTTTCATTATAAAGTTGTTACTGGAAGCATAAAGTTAATGTTCTGTAACAAGAAAACAGCAATTATGCAGTCCTAAACAAGAACTCAACATTAAACATGGCAGATAAAAATAACAAGCAGATACAGTTACTGCAGACAGATAATGTGGGAAAAAAATAATGTAGCATTTACAGGAAGGCAATGGCAACTTTTCTTCCATAAGCATAAGGCTGGTTGCCAAACAACCCCCTATAATTTCTGAGCATTTATCTTTGCATTTTCAAGTAGAACTTACAAAAGTGCAGAGCATAAGCTCAAATTGTTTTCCCTTTGAAATCAATGAGAAAATAAAAATGTGATAAAAATATATGTGATAATTAACTTAAAAAAAATCTCTTAAACCTGTGTAGCTTTTGAGAATGCTCTCTTCTGTGTCCTCCCCCAGAATCTATATTAAATGGATACTGTTGATTACCTCCACAGCTGTAAATATGGCTCAAGTTTTCCCTTAGTGGAAAAACAGTTTACAAAACCCAGGAAGAACTGTTTAATTACTTTACAAAGTTTAGTCTTTGCTCTCACTAAACAATGGTCCCTTTTCTTTTAAAAATAATGCAACACGTCCATGGATCCGGATGGGATCCACCCCAGGGTAGTGACGGAATAGAGGAAGAGCTTGCCCTGCCGCTCTCCATCGTTTATCAGCAGTTCTGGCTAATTAGGGAAGTCCCAGAGTTGAGGGCTGGAAAATGCAACTTGATGTTGGCAAATGCAACAAGCACCTATGTGAAGGGCTGGAAGGAGGATGTGGGGAACTACAGCCTGACCACGGTGCCTGGGGAACTCGTGATGCAAATCACTTGAGTGTCACCACATACAGAGCAACCAGGGGATCAGGCCCAGCCAGCATGGGCTCATGAAGGGCAGGTCCTTCTTGACCAACCTGACCTTCTATGACCAGGTGACAATGTAGTGGGTGGAAGAAAGGCTGTGGATGTTGTCTACTTGGACTTCAGCAAAGCCTTTGACACATCTTCCCATAGAATTCTCCTAGAGAAACTGGCTTCCCATAGCTTGGGAAGAATGCTTGAGGTACACTCTTTGCTGGGTTAAAAACTGGCTGAATGGCTGAACCCGGAGAGTGATGGTGAATGGTGACACATCCAGTTGGTGGCCAGTCACTGGTGATGTTTTTCCCAGGGCTCAGTACTCAGTCCAGCCCTGATTAAGATCTTTACTGGTGACCTGGATGAGGGGATCGAGTGTACCTTCATTAAGTTTGCAGATGACACCAAACTGAGAGGAAGTGTTGGTCTGCTGGAGGGTAGGAAGGTTCTGGATCGACAGACCCAGACCAGCTGTATGCGGTTCAATTAGGCCAAGTGATGGGTCCTGCCCTCCTGTCCCATCAAGGCCCTGCAGTGCTCCAGGCTGGGGGCAGAGTGGCTGGAAAGCTGCCCAGCAGGAAAGGCCCTGGGGTGCTGGCCAACAGCAGCTGAACATGAGCCAGTGTGTGCCCAGCTGGGCAAGAAGGCAAAGAGCCTCCTGGCCTTCTGTGTCAGCTCTACTGTGACCAGCAGGACAGGACCAGGGCACTGCCTGTCCCCCTGTACTGGTACTAGTGAGGACACACCTCAAGTGCTGTGTCCAGTTCTGGGTCCCTCACTGTAAGAAAGAGACTGAGGTGCAGGAAGATTCCCAGATAAGAGCAGTGGAGCTGGGGAAGGGTCTGGAGCACAAGTCAGACGAGGAGCAGCAGAGTTGGATTGTGATACCTGAAAGAAAGGTGTATCTGTACTCTTCTCCCAAGTAATAAGTGGCAGGAGGTAAAGGCCTCAGGTTGAACCAGCGAAAGTTTAAGTTAGATTTTATTGGATATTCAAAGAAAGGGTTGTGAGGCATTGGAACAAGCTGCCCAGGGAATTGTTTGCAAGAAAGTACAGGAAACTCAAATGCAGTAGGGTGTACGTGTACTGTGTAATTAATAAAAAAAACCCAGACAGATGTTTTGGTCTTTTTTCCATTCTACAGTAAGTTCACACAAAGTTGAAGATCTTTTATTTTACATTGTTTCTTACAACATTTAGCTTATGAGTTCTGCTCTCCTGTTAGAATGCTTTATGCACACCACTTGATAAAATGGTAAAGGATTTTTGTCTTAAAATATTTGTATTATAATAAAAATCAGTCACGTTGGAAATTCAAGCACTGGAAGGTCATTAAGTGTCTAAATAAAGACTGTCTGCGTATGTCTCCTTTTATCCTCTGTTGGTATTTTTTGCTGCAGATCCTGAGGTCACAATCACAGAATTTACTGCTTTCTCTCACTGGACAACTGCCTCATTTAGCCAATTATTGTGTCTTCCCTCTACAGAGCTTTGCCTCATTTTGTTTTGGGTGCTTATGGGACATTCATTGATTTTCTGTTTCAACAGAAATTACTTTATTTTCCCAAAATGCTCATGGGGAAAAAAAAGGAAAGTGGTGCACAGAAGTTTAGAGTTAAGTTTCCCTAACTGGGTATTTTCAATGCAAGACATCTAGGATAAGGGGATTTAAGAGTAATTATCACATTGAAGCACAGATGCTAAAATTTTCAGCTATAGAAATACATAATGCTTTTCAAAGCACATTGCAAATGCCACAGTGAGGAAGCAGGAAAGTAGGAAAATGCAATTAATGAACGTTGTTTTTATATCAGAAATTAACTCTGCAAGAAAAATCTGTTCCTACTTTCCCTTCATAAAACCTCATGTTTACTTCTCAACATTTTCCAGCTTCTGTAACAAACGAGGCAGCCTTGTGTTACAGATGAGCCCCTGTGCTGTGTAGCCCTCATTCATATCTAGGTCAGGTACGTCAGCAACACTGAATGAGTCAGAGATTCTGAACAAATGCAGTGTATGACTGTGGGATGTAAAAGATTCCCAGAAATAGCTTATGTAAATGGAAATGAAAGCTGTACAATGCAGTACTAATTCTAAACTTTGATTGATTTTACCACCTTAATTCCATGGGGCTGCTCTTACGGAGCAGCCAAGCAAGCTGCACTCTCATTTCACACTTGGGAATGCACATCCTCAGTGAAGTGCTTTTCTTACTTGTGAATAAAGCCAAATCATGTTAACTGGAAAGAGGAGAAGTCAGCCTCTGCTGTGCCCTCAGTAAGGGCATCCACACTCCATTCATGGATTCCAGCTCCGGATGCAGGCTGAAGCTGTGCAATACTGGACTTGCTCTATATTTGAACTTTGCACTCTCTAGCACTTGGTAGAGATTAATTATTATTATTGTCATTATCATCATCATCATTATCATTATTATTCTACAAGAGTTAGTTCAGGAGAAGTCAACTCATAGCAGCCAGGCATGGAGGCTATGAGAGGGAGCTACTCAATGGGCTGAAGAGGAGCAGGAGCTGTATTTGATGAACACTTGTGTGTGCAGAAGTTTATCTGCAACTGGCTGGAGAGACATCAGGGGTGAGAGAGAAAGTGCAGAAAGATCTGGAAAGTGCTCTGGAGGACTTTCAGAAAAGTCCTATTCAGGAAAGACTATTCAGGAAAGATATTCCTGAATGAAAGAATGAAAACTGGGACTGGGACCTGAAAAACAACAGGTCAGACAAGGAGGTGTGCAGGAGGGACAGGGAAAGTATGGGTGGTGTGGGCCTTGAGTTTTGTCAGTAGGGAAACTGTGACAGAATGAGATGAACAGACTGGGATCAGGCTCTCCCTTGAGATGGGATCTGTTCATAGAATCACAGAATATCCTGAGTTGAAAGGGACCATCAAGGATCATTGAAGTCCAGGTCCTGCACAGGACAGCCCCAGGAATCGCCGGTGTCTTTGTTGCAAGGGCTTCACAATCAATGCCGGTGATCCCGGATCCTGGATCTGTGTTGTGTGTGGTGCAGCTGAACTCTGTTGGAGACAAGTTATGTGGCTTTTAATATGATGCCACTTTGAAGAACTTGAGGTTATTTTTGTTTAAGCTGTGAAACTGTTGATTCAGAGCTGCAAAAACTTTGCTTCATGAGGTTCTGTGACCGGGCCAGGCACCCCAACAGTGATAGCTTTTCTTTCTTTTCTGACATCCAACAGACAGACAGACCCTCTGAGCATTTGCTGACTGGGCCAGGCAGCAAAGCTCAGCGATTCCAACTCTGGTTTGTTGTCTTAGGTAAAGAACAAGCCTTTATTAATGTTGCCTTTCAAAAAGGCTTGTGATTGTGCAAAGCAGAACTGTATAATGCAATATATGAATGTAAAAAGTAAACCACATGGCATGTGGATGCTCAGCCAGTGGTTCTATGGGAAGACAAGTGCTTTTCTTGGCAGGACAATCCACCCCACTTGCTGTAGTGAGGCTCAGTGACTCAAGGACCAGAGAATGTTCTTTCTATGCCAAGGTAAGGATGAATATTATTCATGTCCAAAAAAGAGCACAGTCCATTCCTTTCATGGGCAGTGTGTGCCTGAGCACAAGTGTGCTTTCATGTTTATTGCTCCTAGAAGTATGAAATGTTCTCCAGAAGATATGTGTGGTGTGTGGGAAGAGGGGCAGAAATTGGCATAAGGAGTCTAGAAGGAGAAGAGGGCAGGTTAAGGCAGGAGGCTAAAGACAGGTTCCCAATGTTGCTTCTCATGAGATCAGAACAGCCAGTGATGAGTCTGCTGTAATATTGCTCTATTATTTCCATCTGGTCAGTGGAGACAAAAATTTTGCAGTGAAGCAACCCCAGCCTTTGGAAAAGTCTGGTCTTTCCCTGCTCCCTTCTACTTGGGTCTCTAACATAAATTCTAAAGAACATGTCTTCATAAGAGTTGTCTCATCTAGTTCATTCTGAGTAAGAGGAGCATTTATGGGGTGAACACTGGTAATGTACAGCTGCCCAGTCTGTCTGTGTGGGGGCTAAGGGCCAGCCTGGCCCTCACCAATACTACCTGCGCCTATAGGGACTGATGGAGCCAAGCTCTGTGTAAGGCTGGTAGAAGTTGTGACACCAGTGAGGAGAGGTGACTTTTACACACAAATGACCCTGCTTCCTCCCATTTGTCTTTACATGCCCATAAGCACTAAGGGTGTTCAGACAGTTCTGCCAGTTACCTGTGGTGACATACAGGACAAGGGACACACACCTTGAGTCCCCATGATCTCAGCTCTTACCTCAGAGGGTAGGTTTAAATTAGGAAGAAATCCTTTACTGTGCGGGTGGCAAGACTGCAGATTCTCGGTCAGACTCAAGATTCACAGGGAAGCTGTGGATGTCCCATTCCTGGAAGTGTTCACGGCCAGGAGGGATGGGGCTTCCAGCAACCTGGTTTAGTGGAAGGTCTCCCTGCCCATGGCGAAGGGGTTGGAACGAGATGGTCTTTAAGGTCCCTTCCACCCAGCCCATTCTATGACTATCTCCTCTGTATGTTCTAAACTACCAGGCTCATTAAAACACGTTTTACCCACAGGTGGTGAATTAAAACGCCTTTGGCAGCCCGAGGCTGTGTCAGCCTGAGTTGCGCAGCCCCGGGGTCCTGGGGCGTGTGCTCAGAGTGGCACGGGGAGATGACGGCGGAGTATCCCGGCTGTCCTGGCTGTCTCCGGTCGGGGAACCCTCTCACCCCTCACCCTCCTCCCGCCGCTCCCTCAGCCGCGGGCGGCGCCTCAGGGGACGCGGCCCCGCGCGGCCGCCACTGCGCAGGCGCCGCCCCGCCCCGCCGAGCCGAGCCGAGCCGCCACTGCTGTGTCGGCCGCGGCAGATTCGCCATAAAGCGCCGCACGGGGACCCGATTTTCCGTGTTGTTTTTTTTTTTCCATTTTCCCTCACTCTGTTTTCCAAGCGAGCCGCGCTCGGCCCCCGGCGCGCTGTCCCACTGAGCGGCGATGGAGGCGGCGGCTGCAGGTGAGCGGGGCCGGGCCGGGGGAGCGCGCACGGATCCCCGCGCGGCGGGCGGGGGGAAGTAGTTCCGGCGGAGTTGTGTGACGCTCCTTCCGCACGACAAGTAGTTCCACAGTGGCGGCCGCCCAGCATCCATGGCCCCGCGCTGCCCGGCGGCCTGGGGGGCTGTGGGGCCGGGGGGCTCCGGAAGCCGCCGGAGGACTCGGGCAGCCCTGGCCTGGGAGTGCTGCTGTGCCCCGGCTGTCCGGCCTGGGACTGCCGCTTAGCAGCGGGTCGGGAACAGCTGGGAACGAGCAGCTGGAGACTGGAGACCCCATAGGAGCCCTACGGGATGTGAAGGGGGCCTGCAGGGAAGCCGGAGAGGGACTCTTGGTCAGGAACTGTAGTGATAGGACAGGGAGTAATGGGTACGAACTGAAAGAGGGGAATTTTAGTCTGTATATTAGGAAGGAATTCTTTACTGTGAGGGTGGTGAGACACAGGAACAGGAAACAAGGAAAGTTGTGGCTGCCCCAAGCCTGACAGTGTTCAAAGCCAGGCTTGATAAAGCCTTGAGCAGCCTGGTGTAGTGAGAGGTGTCCCTGGCCGTGGCAGGGAGGTTGGGACTTGGATGATCCTTGAGGTCTGTTCAAATCCCTTTCCATCCTCTGATTCCGTGATTGTGCTCACCTGGGTTTGAAACACTTGTGAGCTCCTCTGGCAGCCACTCTAAATTGTGTTACCAGCTCAAGGTCCCCACAGTTCAGCTGCAGGAGGCAGATGTTTAAGATGTGTTAAAGATGTTTCCACTGTACTGTGATCTCAGGCCTTCATGTGCCCTGTATTGGCCTGGCTTTCGTTTGAGCAGTGAATAAAGTTACACAGAGGTGGCAGCCTGAGGAGAGCTGTGGATGTGATTTCTGCCTTTCACAATCCCTATGTGCTGTTGCAGTACAAGTTTGTGATGTCGCAATAATCTAATGTCTGTTAATGACTCTGTATACTCAAATCTGGCTTCTGGTTGTCAGTCCCTGAGTTATTTCTATCTGTCCCACAAAATATTGATGGATAGTTTACAGCTCAAATCACCACTAAGGGGTAATAGCAGAACTCTAAAACTCAGAATGTTCAACTGCAACATGAAAAAGAACCTCCTTATGTTGAGGGTGGCGCTGAAACAGGCTGCCCAGGGATGTCGTGGAGTCTCCTTTTCTGGAGACGTTCAAAACCCACCTGGATGCATTCTTGTGTCACCTGCTCTAGGTGATCCAGCTTTGGCAGGAGGGTTGGACTAGATGACCTCCTTTCTGACTATGAAATGGGATTTTATGTGAAGGATAATTGCACTATCAAGAGAATAACTGAGTAACAGAATAGCTAACAGGTGCCGTGTTACTTATGGACTATTGCAAAAACATTCCAGGACTATTATATTCTGGGATCCAACCTTTAGTGTGAAATAATTCTCTTACTACTAGTGCCACTAATAAATTCATATTTATTCGAGCACATTTGTCTTAATAAAAAGGGTTCTGAGTGTGGTTGAACCCAGAACTATTGTGAGTGTTCAGTATTTTTGATATTGCTGCTGCTGAGGTGTGTCTGACCTTAGATGCATTTCCATTATGGCTGCTTCGAAAAATCAGGTTCAGAGTGTTTCATACAGTGCATCCTGAAGTTGATGACTGATCACGTAGTTTGTGCTTCTACTTTGAGGGGTTCTGAGTGGTTTTGGTGTCTGGTAGTGGTAATATCTTTTGATATCGTGCATTAGTGTGTTTCAGTGGCGCCTTAAGCAATGTTGTCTTTAGCCACATGAGGGAGATCTTAGAACATGAAAATAAAAATGTCTTGCTATAAACATATCTACTATGTCTTCTTTTATTTTTTCTTTAATGATAGAAAAGCTATCCTGTTTCTTTGTTTGATAAAGTGATTATTATAAACTGAAAATAATCCTATTAAATCCATGTTATATCCAAATCATGAATTTCACATAGTTTAGCCAACATAAATATCTGGAGACAGTTGTCTTATTTTAAAGAACTTTATTTAACTTTTTTTCCAGGAGCATTTGTGAAGATGGTGTGTGTAAAACAGAAAAATACATGTGCTTTTATTTGCCATCATCAGTTAAACTCCCATAGTTTCAAAAGCAAGTTTCTTTTCACAAATACAGCATCAGACTGATTAAATACAATGTGTTTTGTTTAGGTGAGCCAGAGCTGGGCCTGGGTGAACCTTGGGGAGCTCAGCAAGGCCAAGTTCCAGGTCCTGCAGCTGTGTTGGGGCAATCCCAAGCACAAACACAGACTGGGCAGGGAATGGATTGGAGCAGCCCTGATGAGGGCTTGGGGTGTTGGTGGACAAGAAGTTGGACATGACCCAGCAGTGTGCTCTGGCAGCCCAGAAACCAAACATGTCCTGGGTGGCATCCAAGGCTGGTGGAGTGAGAGGGTTCTGCCCCGCTGCTCTGCCCTGGTGAGACCCCACCTGCAGTGCTGTGCCCACCTCTGGACCCAGACATGGGTTTGGATGCTGGAACAACTGAGCTACATTAAAGTTATGCAGTGTTCTTATTGTGATGTGCAAAATATGTCAGCAAGTATTGAATGATTTAGATTTTTAATTTTGTTTCCCTCCCAGCATTTCACGTGCCTAACAGCACACAATGGATCTTTAAATAGAGAAGAGTAAGAATGGGGCAAGCACATAGTGATACTTGTCCAGAATAGAGATTTAGACCTTATGGGCTTTGCTGAGCCCCAGCCACTGTCTATCAACTTGGTGCTTCCTGGTCAACTTCTAAAATTCTGGACACCAAGCTGATACGCACCTTGGAGTTGCAGCAGCAGGGAGAGATCAGCTGCAAGGCAGGCAGTTGTTTCAGAGAATCACGTCCTTCATGACACCTGCTTTTGTAGTTCTTCATTTTACACTTTCCCTTTTCTCCACTCTTCAGTTACATCCTTCCAGGCAAATAAAAAAAAAATAATTAAAAAATCTAATTTATTTAACTGCTCATGTATGGAACTGTGCTATGTTGTTGATCTTCCTAATTTTTGTACCTTTTAAGAATGATGATTATGTTTGTTACTATTTCAGAAGAGGAACAGTATCCGAAGATATGTGTAAGCCCAGTGCGGATATTTTATGGTTTTTAAATAGGTCTTTATGATATAGGACCATCTCTTTCATAGGTCTGTTTTAGCTCTAAGGTTTTGTTTCTGAGGAGTGCAGTTCCTAGCCTTGTTTTGAGGCTGTCTTTAAAGTGTTTGCTGTAATTGGAAGATCTTTCACAGAAAACCTCTCCAAACCACTATAAAATGACAGCAAATTGAAAAACTTACTTTGCTGTGGGCTCACCTTCTTTGAAGGGTCTTTTTCCTATACAGATTACTTTTCATTGCACAGGCTCTTGGGAGGGCCCATTACTGTTGAGATGTTTTAAAATGTTGCTGCATTCTGCTTTTTATTTTTTAAGTTGATAAAATTAGCCTTAATGACCTGCCTCACTGTGTTTTTACATTAAATTTGACACAATTTAAATCTTCTTTCCTCATTTTATGAAACTTCTATGAAGATGTTTTTTTGAAATGAACTGAAAGTTCATTTCACTGCTATTTAGCTATGTTAGATTTTTCCTTCCCTTTTCTAAAATCTTTGATGATTAACATCAAATATGATGCTTTTAAATAGCCTTCATGCTGCTTTCAAGCATTTAACTTGTCTTGGAAATTGTTTAGTCCTTTTAGTGGTTTGTTTTATTAAAGATGCTTTTTATCTTTATATAGTTTGCATTGTTGAAGTGAAACACAAACATTTTGCTCTTTATCACTGTTTTAATAGGCTTTTGAGTAGTACTTTAATCATGGTTACAGAGTAACTCTCAAATGATGTCACTTTGAAAAAGGTCCTGTGTTTTACTTCTGATAAAGTCAAGAACTGTTTCTCCTCATGTGGTTTCCCTGTCTTCTTGCTGGGTGAAACAGTCATTAATGGTGTCTGAACATCTAATCTTGGCATCCTGGTCTGACCTGACTTTTAACCACTCTGCATATGGCTAATTAAAGCCTACAATATATTGTTTTTATCTTTGTAACCTCTTTTATCCCCTCCAGTGTGTCACAGTCATTTGTAGTCGTGTGGTCAGGTTGTTGTAGTGTAGTTCTTACACTGTGCTTTTCTGTGCACTCTATTTAAATTCCTCAGGAATTCTGTTACTTGTTAAAATAGACTGTTAATTAAATTTAACCCTAAACTGCTTCTAAAAGGCCTTATTTTTTTTAAAAATAGTACATCCTACTTTGTCCTCAATATTTTGGTACTGCTAATGACCCACTGGCATGACAATAACGTTTATCAGAAGCTTATTTGAATGCATGAATGTTAGTAATCCTTGTTCACAGCTAGGCATTCCAACTCTATTTTTTTAGATTTCTTGCATTACTGTATTAGTAGTTAGGTTTACTTTTTGAAAAGCAACTACAAAAACAAACATAAGAAACTGTTTTGTTCTTTCCTGTAAAAAATGTACTAATTTCTTTCTCGTCCTTCATTCGAAAGTAGTCTCTGATTTTTACTGCTGCAAGGGGAATCACCTTCATCTTTGTCGTCTCTTCCACTTGTTACCTACCTCTCAGTCTTAATTTAAAACCTATTTTCATACTCCCTTAAGTTTTTGCTTGGGTAAGGCCTGATGCTCCTCCATTTTTATTTCTCAACTTGTAATTTTCTCTTAGTTATATACAGAGCTGTCAGCTCAGCTTTTCTCACAATGGCATCTTGATGAACTCATAATCCAGGCACCCTAACTAGTGTGTTTTTTTGTTTCCAGTCCTAGTATATTTGTATTGTATAAATCATAGAATCTCTGAATGGTTTGGCTTGGCAGGGACCTTAAAGATCACCCAGTTGCTTAGGACCCCATGCAGCCTGGCCTTGAACACTTCCAGGGATGGGGCATCCACAGCTTCTCTGGGGAATCTGTTCCAGTGCCTCTCCACTCTCACAGGAAAGGTAGAGATTTTAAAGCATATTGTTTCTTAATCATAAACATTCACAAATTTCAGTGTAATTTAGTCTTGTATGCAGTGTCTGAGAGCCTCTACAGATGTAGGTTATTGAGTAAACTTCACTTACAGCCTGGTTAGGAAAAATGGTGAATGTATATATGACTGGGTTTTCCATAAAACCATATTAAATGGTATTGATTTTAGCATCATCTTTTAGTTTTTGCAGGAATGCATCGTGTAGCATTGCTGTAGCAGTCTTTCTCAATGTTAAAATAAAGTTTGTGGCACTTAGCTAATGCTAATTAAATTGCTGGATTTTAGTTAGCATCTAAGAGTGAGAGCAGTGATGGTCAGGAGCTCCTCTTCTTTGATTGAATGCTTTCTGCAGGGTTGGTTTTGTCTCAGCTGTCATTTTGTGCTGGTGAATTAAGAAACTGTTGCTTACTGTTTAGAATTGCCTGAATTCAGGCAAGGAAAACCTGAAATAGCTTTTGATTCTCCACCTGCTGCTTCTAGTAGAGTTAATTTGTTGCTTTTGAGCACAGGGTTCTTGTGGTGCTGCTGTTCTAATGGTAGCAAATAGTTTGGTTTATAGACTTTATGTGCTTCTTTTTTCTTTAACACTTTCCAAGGATAAAGCTTTTGATTATATGAAAATAATGGTTAAAATGTTATGTGGTCTGTAGAAAGTAGATTGTAAGTAGAATAACAATGACAGGAAAAAAACCAACCTACCAAAAAATGAAATCAAAAAACATGTGTCTTGGAGGTGAATCAATAAAAATCAGAGATACACTGTAACATGTTTCTGAAATTTTGTATGTTTGAGATGGCTTTGAAAAGCCTCAAACATTCTCAAAGGAGTAAGATCTGATAAGTATTTTTAAAATATTTGACAGTAGTACAGGCTATCATAATTTCTTCTCCTGTATTTGTCCATTCTTTTATGTTCAGTTGAAACCATTTTGTTACTAAGAAATAGTGTTACTTGTCTTAAACAAAAGTTAGTGGCTTTTTACTTGCTGGTTGCATATTAACTGCTACCTCACATTTCATTGCTTCTCCTTAAACAGAAAAAGTCTTGTTTATTGTTCTTAGACGCTTCAGTATTTTACATTTGTGTGTGAAAAGTTCTTTTACAAAACAAATAATTTGATTGGAATAGTTGTTCCCATTTTTTATTGTACTTCCTATCTGTACAGAAACAGCAGGAAGAGGAAAAAACCCAAAAAGCCTAACAAGACAAGTCCTAGTGTGAGGAGTAAGATTTTTAATTGCAGAAAGTTCCTGTTAAGAATTTGATGATGATGAGCCAACAAAGTTTGTTTCAGCTGTGTAATAAGTTTAGAAGGAAATAAGTAATTATTCATATTCTGAACTTCTTTGCTGTGTATTTTAGTTAGTAGGACATATAGTATTGTAGTTAATAGAAGATTGACCAGATGCATAGTTATTGATTGTATCATCTTTGTCCACAGGCCAGCAAATAACCAGTGACTTCTTACTTTTGTATTTAATTGTGGAGTTCTAATTCCTTTTGAGAGCTGCAGAACTTCAACTTACAGAAGTTGTTAACTCTTGCCTGCTTTGAAAGGAAAGGTGGAAAGTTTTGGATCCATTAGAATGATTTAGGGTATATAAATACAGATTTGTGTCCTTGCTCCGTGTGTCTTGTAAAAGGAGTTATTAAAAATAAAACAAAACAAAACAATACCCAACACTTCTTTTTATGCAAAATTAAAGTTTTTGGTTAGTTAAAATTGATTCTGCAATAGGTTTTGTCATACAGTGGTTAAAAGTACATATGACAATAATATATTCCTTGATTCCCCTAAGTATGGTTCATTTCAATAGTCTAAGATAAGCACTTCTTTCTTGCTCCTTCTCTCTTCCCCACGCCAACTTTAAAGCAAAACAGGACAGATACTGGTTATGCTTTGTGAAGGGGATTGGGAATCGGGGAATCTGCTTCCTAGTCTGTAGCTTGCCCTTTGTTTTTAGTAATCCATTTGTTAAAACTCCTTTTGCTATAGATATACTTAGTGTGAGTGAAAAAAAACAAAACTCCTAATTAAACAATATGCTGAGGGTTTTGGAGGAATTGGAAAAAAAAAGGCTTCGCTTGCATTATAGCTTAATTTTCCACATAGTCAATTAAGAAGAAAATTATTGGTATTATTTATTTCAGTGTATATCTAGCACAGTTTATAGGGGCATACTGAAGATAATGAATTGCCACAAAGCATGTTTAGTGAACAGAATGTCCCAGATTGGTTTTGGTTGAATTTCCTGATGTTTGTGTACCTGCATACTTGATTACTGTTCCTTTCTTTCTCTGCATATTTAATTGCTGCCTAATTAATTGCTCTGTTGATTTCCTACATAATTAATTATTCACTAATTAGTCATTGATTCCATGCATAGTTAATTACCTTACTCCTTATTTGATTTTTACACTTAATTGACTATAATTCATTGCTTTATTGCTACACTGCCTAATTAGCAACTGCATAATCAATTATTGTTTGTTTACTCCATACTTGTTTAGTCTGGTGATCAGCAGAGTTTATTCTCTGCTCTCTGACTCCTTTTCCAGTCATTCTTCTTAAAATAATTTCTTCTGTTTGGTTTCTTTCTCACCTGTGAGTAAAGCTCGTGCATCTTCTGTGTGTTCTCCTGGTGCTTCCTGCAGCTTCACCGGGACTCTGCCACCTGGGCTCTTCATGTCTGGGTTTGGGTGGCCTTGGTGATCAAGCACTTGAAACACTCACAGAGGCTTCTGGGGATTCTTCTTGCTCCTCTGCCCCTCCCCAAGTCCTCCCTGCGGGGAGTGAGAGATAAAGTGGTGTGTGAGTACTGATTGCAGGTCTTGAAGGAGGAGACAAGACACAGAACACTGAGCCTGAGCTTCTAGGGAAAATAGCCAGCAGGTCAGGAAGCAGAAACAATGACAAATAAAACCTCAAAACAGAAATGTAGAAATGCCAGCTAAATCGTTTGGTTAAATGTTAATCAATTGGTTAAATGTTTAGGTAAATGTTCATAGGTTTTATTTTGCCTTTACATTTAAAGAGAAGAATTGTTATCTGCTGGGTCAATAACAGGCTTCATGCCCTCTACAAAAAAAAAAAAGGAATATTGCTAACTAGAGCAGAACTAGTTCAAATGTTCAAAGGAACATTTCACCATACTGCAATCAAAACAGAAATATCTGTGTGCTCAAGACAGCAGAATGCCTGGGAAGGAGCCCAACTGAGCTCCTAAGAACACGCTGATTGTACCATACACTTACATAGCTGCTTGTGTGTAATAAGAGGATATTTTGAAAAACAGGGGCAGTATTGGAGTTATTTTTTCAGATGTTTTGAAAGAGATGAAGGCATAGCCTGCCTGTTAGTTCTGAGTTGTGCTTTTGTTACATTTCAAGTGCAAATACCTGTAAAAGAGACACCTCTGCTGCTCTCAACTTTCAGGACTCCTTAAATAAAGATTTTTTGGGTGAACTATATAATTAGTGTGTTGTAAAGGAAGTGGAATAATGTTCAATAGGGGAACCCTTAGGTTTATTTTAAAATTAGGTCCCAAAATGCAGCTTCCCTGTCCTCTTACCCTCAGATACACCCCAAAGTTCACAAACTATAACTTTATTTCTGTACTTACTCAGTACAGAAATCTGTATTCTGGTTTCACTTGTACCTCAGAAATGCTGCTTGTTTCAGTTTGGTTTCAGAGGGTTTATGTTCCTAATTTTCCATAGGAAGGTGGAGGGAGAGTAGCAATTGAAACCAGTCTCTGGGCCAGAACTTCATACATGTAGCTGGAGAACAAGTGTGCTGTTAAAATTGGTTTCTGATGGTTTTTTGTTTCATTGGACCCTGAATGGAGTAGGGACTCTTCAAAAATCAACCATTAAACCAAAAGACTGCAGTATTAGAAAACAAAGTTCTCTGAATTTGTCTGGCCAAAATTTTGGAGTTTTTTGAAATCTGGGATTATATTAATCCTTATTTTCTTGTGGGTTTGCTTTTACATCACACTTCAAGTACCTGCTAATTAAAATAGAAAACATAAAGCTTTGCCTAAAAATTTTGTCAAATTTCTGTGTAAAGCATTGACCAGGGGAGTTTTAATGACATTCTTCATTTGCTCCTTCTTCTTGGAAGGTTTTTAGTTTGCTATTGGGTTGGGTTTGTTCGTTTTGTTTTTCTTAAATCAACAGGAACTTTTCATGGTACTTGATGAGGATGTTACATCTTACATAAAATTTTACCATGTATTTGAAAATACATAAAATTATAATGATGTTTGAGGCTGTAAGGGGAAAAAGGTCTAAATTGTTCTTCTTCTTTTTGTGCCACAGTGAAACACTTCTAAGATTTCAGCCAGAAGAAATTTTTTTCCCTATCAGGATCTAGCTAGGAGTTGACCCATTTCTTAAATTAATTCATTTGGGGATGTATTATGGATGTGTTCCTTTAGTGATATAACATTCATCATTTCACCTCATTGTATGCCTGCTATATGTCTTAAGTAAATTATAATTATTATATATATAATAACTAATTTATATAATTATATAATTATAACTATAATATATAATATATATTACAATTATATTGACTGAACCAAAATCCCAGTAACTCATGGTAACATAAATAACTTACATTTGAAAACGCTAATTCCTTGTTTTTAAACTTGTTTTTTCAGGGAGCAATTCCATCTTCATGTGTAAGCTCTGTAACTTATTTTCACCAAATAAGTCCGAGCTGTTGTCTCACGTCTCCGAGAAGCACACAGAAGAAGGGACCAGTGTGGATGACATCGTGATTCCTCTCCAACCTCTAACAGTACCCACAAACACAAGCAAAGATGGAGAAGGTACATTCATAAATTGAGAGGAATGTAATTTTCAGCATTGCGTATTTTTTAATAAAACCTGTGGTGTGATGACTCTGCATTGTGTATAGAATTGTTTCTGTAGTTTGTTTTTATAATAAGCACTGTAGAACTGCCACCCCAAATCTCATTCAGCATGGAATAGATCACATGAACAGATGTGGATAAACTCATGTCTTAGGGAATGATGACATTGATTCATTCATTTTTAGTGTCAACTATAGCAAAGTTTGCTTCCTACAGCTTTAATCTGAGCTGTGAAATAGCAGTGGGAAGATTCTCTAACAGCCGTGGAAAGCAATCGGGACACCATGAGTGAGAGGGTGTCTTGAGGCTTAGGTGTCCTTTTTGAGTTGTCTGACTTGTTTGTTGTGATTCAGGTAATGTCAATAGTTCTATTCCAAAAAGGAAGTGGCACAATTCATAATTTATAACTGTTTTGGTAGTGATGCTGGTAAATAAAGCAATCAGAGGTTGAATGACTTACATAAAAATGGTGCTGTGCAATGCCAGAAGTTACATTCATTCCTTTCCATTTTTAACTGATCATAAGTGCCATCCTTTGGAATATTAGCAATGGGTTCAAAATAATTCAGACTTTTATCTTCTTTTATTTCCTTACTGAGTAATGGGTTTATATTGTTGGCAAACCTCTTATTTAACACAAACACTAGTATTTTTCAATCATGATAATTTCTGGATTTTAAAAACTATGTGTTTAGGGATCAACCACCCTCTAATATCATACATTCAAGAATTTTTTTGGTGATAACATATGTATGTGATGTTTCTTTGCTTATTTACCAGCAGTAATTCAGTAGTTTTATTAACTTCATCAGTATAAGAAGATATTTCTAATAATGGTCATACAGTATTTCACTAGAGCTGCTGTATCCTCAGGTGTCTGGTGAGGAAAAACCTCTCCAGATTATTATTTCACATAATGCCCAAAATTACCAATGTATCAAAAGATGATTAATAAATTTCTAATCAGGTTTCAAAATGTCATTCTAATTTTATTTTAGTTGCACAGAATTAATTCCTTGGGCAGGAAGAATGCATTTTCCTTTTTCAGATCTTTGTTTCTTGTTATCCCTTCACTACATATGCCGTGATATGTTTCTGAGCACAGTGAGACTGGTACTTTGTCATATTCTTATTCATTTTAGTAAAAAGGCTCTTCTGTAAACTTCTCTTTGCATTTTTGTCAGGAGTATCTGCACCTTCTGTATTGTATGTGTTCAGCATGTGTTGTACATTTATGAGAATAGTTTGTAATTACCATTATGATCTAAAGCAACAGAAATTAGAGATAAATTGCTTTTAGGAAAATAACTCTGCAAATCTTATGTAAAATATAACATTTTAAGTTATGTATTCATTATTTACCTTTCTCATTATTCTTGGTGAATACTTTTACTTGTCTCATGTGCTCATATGGTGCTACCTTTTTCAGGTTATGTAGCCCAACTCTTTGCCATCTACTGTCAGTAAGAATGTCAAGGTAATTTATTTTTCCATCGTTTCCATGTTACATTCTAGGCATTCTTTAACATTTCTCCTTTCCCATCAGACAGATTGATAGGAGAAGAGAGTTCTGAAGTCCCAGAATTATTTTCTGTGTTCCATTTAAAAAAAATTATATTCTACAGCTGAATGTAGGATTTGGAAAGAGTTCTTTAAAAGCATCAATTATTCCCTCCTGCAATGGAATTTACTATATTAGAATATATAGCAGAATGGAATCTGCTGTTTTATCTTATAATAAAATAGAACTTAGAAAATTTATAGTATACAATTATTTTTCAGTGAACCAGTCTTTGTAGTAATTCAGTATTGTCACTGAAGGGAGAAGTAATTGGTGAATGACAGTCTTAGAAATTCCAACTTTTAGTAGTTGGTGACTAGTAGATGAACATCTTTTTGTCCTTTGAAAGTGTAATTTCTCTTACAAGTATTAGTAAATACTATAGCTACCTCACAATTGGTGTATAAGAGTGAATGCTGAGTTGCTAATGGAGCTCTTTGTTCTGCCTGAGTAATAAATTAATGATTTTATGAGTGCTGGGGACAAGTAGAGTGCTAGGCATGTAGTATTTGTTTATTACTCTACTGTTATTTTATTTACAGTACTCTCTGCTGGATTTTGTTTAGTCATGCCACTTTCCCATCATTAAGCTGTGATCTATTTAGAGTTGATTTGTCCTAAACATTTTGGTATGACAGTGTTAAATTTTTTTTATCAAGGGGTACCAAGGAGATGTTGCTGTTATACATCTATGCACAGGTCACATTTTGTCCAGCACTGGAGTGTGGTATGTGTCTTTGGGAAATGACAGGTCTTTACCTGCTAATTGTAGTCACTCATACTCCGGTTTTGCCTAGGGCATTTTATAGTTCTGCACAATGGTTTCCATTTCTTCAAAGTGCTTGACAAAACTCAGCTTTCTTTTCCTTCTGCTTAGTCAGATTGGTGAGGATCTGTGGGACAGCATCAATGGCTTCATCTATCCATACTGTTATTACCTGATGGATTGTTGTTTGTTTTGGGCTATATCTAGATTATGGGATGCATGACTCCGTCAGTTATGAAACCTTGAAGAAAGTTACAGTCTGCGTATCATCATTTCTTTCCTTCAAGGAGTTTACCTTATTAAGGTCACTTAAAACCATGGTGTGTGCATCAGCCTCATCCTTTTGTGAGCACAGGATGTAGCCAGAGCCTGCTCCACACCTGAGGGACAGGAGGTGTTGCAGGTGCCATGATACAAACACAGAACAGTAACAGAATAAGGCTGAGGATGAGATTTCCATGCATGCAATTGTGTGACACCACGTGCAGAAGATTCTGAATAAAGCCATGTGCTGTAACTGATGAAATGTAAGCTTTTTATTTGTGAGCTCATAAGCTTATGACATTTGAGGAAGGATTCATGTTGCATAATGCATAAACCTGTTAAATATGGTCAGGAGGTTTCGGTGACATTTGCACAAGCGTTTTGTGACTTCTGACGAACTTTTTGTATTAAATAGATTGATTTGGGGAAGCTTATGTGAACAATTCCTATGAAGGACCAGTATAAAAATAGACACACAGTTCATTTCATTATTCTTTTTGAAGTGTCTTTTTTATGTCTTTGAGAAGATAATTATACAGCATAGCACAGAATGTCTTCCCTGGATATTGCCATTGCTCATCCAATAGCAGTCAGCATAAAGATTGGTTTCAGTCAGTCTTTAATGAGTGCAGAATGCCCAGAAACAACTAAGTTGTTCTTGAGGGAACAGGATCTTAATTCAAAATCTTTTTAATGACCAATCTGAAACTTCTATTTATGACTAAGCATCCTTTAAATAAGTGATAGGGTCTTTTTATTATTTATTTACTACTTTATTTTTATACTTTATTTAAATACTACTTTATTTTTAGCAGTGAAATAGATTCTGTTTTCTAAAAAGCTATATTTGATTAACTTGGTTATGTACTGGCAGATGAATGGCAATGTTCTGCTATTAAATTACTGTGTGTTATTGATCTTAGGTGGTTTGAGCTGGAATTTGTATAATGCAGTGTGAAGAGCTCGCTGGGGGCAGGCTGAGTAGAGAGACAGCTGGAATTTGTGGTTATGTGCCTCATTAAAAATGTAATACTGGCATTGTTAACTCAAAGTAGCTTGAGATAAGCTCTGTCCTAGAAAAAGGAAACCAAGAAGCAAGGAAAAAAAATGATTGTGATAAGCCTCAGAAGTCCTGGGGAGCCCTCCTGTTCCTGTGTCTGTTGCTGCCTGCCTCTTGCCACTAAACCTTTTAAATGAACTGTTGTAAATTCTCCTACTGGTGGACACATTTGCAAACACTTCTAAGATTTGCACATTCTTTCTTTATTTGCCATACCATTAGTAGTCAGTGTTAAGAGCTGCAATTTTGTAAGCCATAGCAGAGATTCCATCACCAGCCATCTAAAGGAGCAGTTTTCACATTTCCACTTGCATGCAAGATTTTGTTTCAATTTCTGTCTTAATGTGAAAGTGCTCTTCCATTTCTCATTAAATTTGCACTAAAACAGTCAGGAAGAAGCATCTCTTTGACCTGATTTCTCTTAATTTATTTCTGTTGAGTAATCTGATTATTGCATTGTAAAGGAATGAAAAGAATATCATACACAGAGAATATGGTGGTTGCATTAATTTTTCTAATCCTTGGATTTAACTATTTTGTAGTAGTCTGACCAGCATCCACATCTGTATCCTTTGTGTTGGACAGTTAGCAAACTGTGGCCTTTTGATGGGTTGATGTAAAGATAATTCTTATTAGCTTTGTTTTAATTGGTTTTTAATTTCTTCAACTCAAATACTGATTGCTGTGATGGATGGATAGCAAAATAATATGAATGGTAGCAAAGAGAAGTTTTGAGAGCACTGAAATCATTGCTTTCTTTTTGGCTGATAATTGACAAAACTACTTTTGCTAGAGTAGAGTGAAAGTTCAGGAGGGTTGAAAAAAGTTATGGGAAACAGTTGTTTTTTTTTCTATTCATAGAAAGGTTTTTTGGCAGTTTCATTACATTTATTTAAGCAGACAGGTATTCAGTCACTCATATAAGAAAACAGAATGCTTTCTATTTCATTTGAGAGTAATTACATTTAACTCAATGATAGTAATTTCATAGTAATTACAGTTAACTCAAAGCTGTGGTGTCTGAATGTGGGGTTTTGTTTGCCTGGTATGTTTTAGGGAAATGCTGAATAGGTTATGAATTACATGATGCTACCTTCTCCTGTTCTCTTGCATCACCTTCCTTAAACATTTTTTAAGTCATTTATTTTTCCATATCCTCTATATCAACCAATTCAATAAGGTCTTTCACCACCTGTACTTGAAAAGTTTTTGTGGTTTGGGTTTTTTTTAATATTATCTCTTTTCGTGTTTTTTCAGACATATATGTTGTCAATCTCAATTTATCAGTGTCTGTGATTCAGCAGTGATGAGAGAAATCTTAAACAGAAAATACAATTTATGTTGTGACACATTTCTGTGCACTGCATGTCATGGATTTCATCAATATTTCCTTTACAGAAATATGGAAATGTAAAATTATACTGTATTTATTAGGAATTGTGGATGGCTTCTGATTTTAATTAAGGAGACATTTTTCTGCATGACTTCTGGAATTTATTTGTTACCAACAATTTTTATGCCAGCTTTTGGCTAGAAAGTGCTGACAATCAAGAGCCACAGAAAATATTAGGGAGTAATAGTTCAGTATATTAAAAGGACAATGAGATTTTGGTTCTTAAGCATACATTGTTTTTCTGATTACATCTCAATACCGGGATAATTAATTTGACAATTATTTAAAATAAAAGGCTTTTTGTAGTGTTGAAACAGTACAAAGCAGTTTTGTAGAATACATGTGCTGATAGAGTTATAGTGCACTCCAGAAGAGAGCTTGCAGTGTAATTAAGTAAAACTGTGGCACTTTGACATCTCAATAACACAAATGTTATTGCTTTGCAGCTACCAGAAATGCCAGCAAATACCACTGCTTGAAATAAGTTTGTGTGATGCTAACCTTTTTTTCAGCTTTTTGGATAACTCCTCTCAAACTTGATTTAAGACATCTATTTTTCAAAGATCAGAAGGATATTAGCTAATTAGCTGTGATGTTTAATTGTAGTTTACTTTAAACTTCAATTTCCTTTTCTAGAGCTTCTTGTAGCAAAGAGAAAAAGGGGCAGACCAAAAGGGTCCACTAAGAAGCTTTGTGTGGATGAAGATGTGGCAGAAAACAACCCTGTTCCAAGCAAAGAGACCCCAGCTGGGACAGAAGAAGGCCTGGAACCGTCTGAAGTCTCACCAGGCAGCCTGGAATGCAGGAAATGCAATCGGAAATTCTCCAACACACGTCAGCTGACTAAACACATCTGCATTATTGTTCTGAATGAAGGAGAAGAAGAAGGAGATGGAGGTAAGAAAACATCCAGCAGAAATACTTCAAAAAATACCATGGTGTTCCCACCATGAGACCTGGCATGGAATCCCCAGTGCTGGGTTTAAATGGAGTGGAGTTGTCTGTTCTTTGTAAAACAAAAAAGCAAAACCGATCTTAGGCGAGGTATTTAAACTTCTTTCAAAGTGATCAAACTGTTTATTACAGTAATGATTGTCTTACAACTCCCTGAAATTCTTGTTTTGCATCAGCAACTGTTCTGTTTCTCACAAAGTGGATTGTAGCTTTTCAGTGAGAAGTGGTGTAGGCCATGCAGGTGAGTATCACATGTAGGTGAGGAAGGATGGTCCTGTACAGGTGTTTCTGTCCTGTGACTTGGGAAATCTGAATTCTGTTCTCTTCTCTTGATAGAGTTTGCTTTTCTAGATGGCTTCTTTTACTGGACTTTTACTTTCTTTTACTGTATAAATAATAGTATTAAACACTATTAAACACAGTTAAACACTAAAAACTCAAACAAAGCTTTATTGTCTTTGGCATAGGAGAGTCCAGTGTTTAAATTTAGCTTTAATATTGATTTGGATATATTTAACCTCTCAAATTTTTAGTATAGAACACAGCAGAATGAAGTAATTTTCAGCTATAAGGAACCTACAATGACAATCCCACCTAACTGCCTGACCAATTCAGGGCTGACCAGCAGTCAAAGCTGCTGCTAAGGGCATTGTCTGAATGGTTTCTTAAACCCTCATTGGCCTGGGGCATTGAACCCCAATCCATTTAAAAAGACAACAGTGAACGTTCATTCAGAATAGAGTAGTTGAAGGGACTACAGTAATCATCTCCTCTACCTACCCGTTTAAATTTTCCCTAAGGTGAATGTCTCATGCATACAAAGCAATGACTTAGTCCAAATTACCATAACTTTTTGTGGGTTTTGTGTTTGTGATAAAATTCAGGTTTTGCTTTTACTACAGTTGCTCAGTATGATACTGTGGATTCCGCCTGTAGACAAAATTTGCCATTGATTTTTTTTCAAGTTTTCTGTTACTCTTTCCAGTCTGTCACAATTATACACAACTAGTATGACTATTTTATTTTCATTGATATGTCGAGTTTAACTTCTGTGGCAAAGCTTAATTAAAATAAGCTTAGAATATGTTGATAGAGCAGAGAAACTCCTACTTTGATAAAGTACCTGGTTATATTTTACTGTCATCAGTGGTATAATTTTTTAAATACACAAAATGACAGTTGTTCCAGCTGTCTCACCTCTGTTGAAACCACCAGCAGTTTAAACTTC
The DNA here is from genome assembly GCF_030490865.1 of Poecile atricapillus. NCBI lineage: Eukaryota > Metazoa > Chordata > Aves > Passeriformes > Paridae > Poecile > Poecile atricapillus. Next base: position 146,676,931 of record NC_081250.1, on the reverse strand, counting down.
CTTACCTCCTAAAACCACCTTAAATGTAAAGCTACCCCATGACAACATCCCAAGAGTCCATGCCCTCTGCTGTTTATACTAGATCCAGTGTTCACATTTGCATTATTTTAGAAATGTTGCCTTTTCTAATGTCCTTTTGAAAAAAACTCTCAGGTCAAAGTATAAATTCAAATTACCTATTCTTGACCTGTTACCTCATTAGAGCTCCTAAATTTTATCTTCATTGGCTTCTCTACAAAACACACTGGCAAATTTTCCAGACTAAATTGCTCATCTTTTTCCTTCTTCATAAAGAAAATAGCCTCAGTTTTGGGCAGATGAAACATTTTTTGCTTATTCCCTGGTAAAAGCAAAACAGTCAAGCAAAGTCAAACAGTCAAGCAACAAATGAGTTGGGGTCACCAAAACAGGGGGTTCCAATTTTTTGAAGCTTTCTATCTTGACTGCAATCTGTGAAGGTATTGGGGGCTGGTTTTATCCTGAAGACATAATTCTTCCTTGGATTACGTCTCGGAAATTCAATCTTCAGCTGTCTACTGATTGCTGTCCCATCACAGGAAAACTTTTCACTTCTGCCTTTACCATATGAACTGTTTGAGACAACTTTTCAGTTTCTGAATACGTAGATGAAAGTAGCATGTGCATTATTATTTTCCTCTAAGAATGTGTGAATATAGTCAGTACCTCAAAACTGTAGAACAGGCAAGAACAGGATGTTGTCTGCTTAGGGTTCTCTATAATAGTCTCTATAATATTCCTCATAAACTTTTGCATTATCACAGAATCAATGAGTTTGGAAAAGACATCCAAGGTCATTGAGTCCAACTGTTAACTCAGCATGACCATGTTTACCACTAAAAATGTCCCCAAGTGTCACATCCACAGACCTTGTGAATGCTTGCAGGGATGCTGAGTCTACCCCTTCCTTGCACAGTCTGTTCTGATGGTTGTTCTTTTTCAGTTAAGAAATTTTCCTAATATCCAATCTAAACCTCCTTTGGCACCACCATTTCCTCTCATCCTGTCACTTGTTACTGGGAGAAGAGGCCAATCCCCACCTGGCTCCAGCCTCCTTTCAGAGAGTGATAAGGTCCCCCCTGAGCCTCCTTTTCTCCAGCATGAGCACCCCCAGCTCCCTCAGCTGCTCCTCAGACTTGTGCTCCAGACCCTTTCCCAGATTCACTGCCCATCTCTGGACCTGCTCCAGCCCCTCAATGTCCTTCTTGTACTGAGGGGCCCAAAACTGAGCACAGGATCAGTCCAGTGTGACATCACCAATACTGAGTACAGGGGTACAGTCCTTGTCCTGGTCCTGCTGACCACATGAATTTGGATACAAGCCAAGGTGCCATTTGCTTTCTTGCCCACCTGGGCACATGCTGGCTCATGTTCAGCCAGTGTTGACCCACAATTCCAGGTCCTTTTCTGCCCAGCAGTTCTCCAGCCCTCTGCCCCCAGCCTGGAGCACAGCATGGAGCAGTTGTGACCCAAGGGCAGGACCTGGCACTTTGCCTTATTGAACCTCATGCAGCTGGCCTCAGTCAATTGATCCAGCCTGTCCAGATCCCTCTGCAGAGCTCCCCTGACTAGTACCATGGCATAAGGTGTTTTCTTTCTGTTCTGCTCTTTTCTTAGTGTTTCCTTTATATTATGGTTGATTTTTCTGACTCCTGCTTACTATTAAACTTAGGTTTTCAGGGAAGTATTTAGAAACACAGACAGATCTTTCTTCTACTCCAAGAGTTAATTTAGAACCCATCATTTTATCAGTATTTTTTTTTTCTTGAATCCACTGTTGCCAGTTTTCTTAGAGCTGGATGGAAGATTTTATTGAAAGTCTTAGAATCTTTCAGAAATATATCTGCTTCTGCATGTCAGAGTTCAAAATAGATGGCTAAAATTCACAAGGAGCTTTGGCTGCAGGTTCTTCTCACTCAGTACTTGACATTTTACCTATTCTATAAAGGTTGTTTTTTTTCTTTTATCCATGTATTTTCCAACTTGAAATAACTTTTATCTGGTTTTTTAATGCTTCTGAGACTTTCTATAGTTTTAAAATTTATACCACTTTCTCATGTTTTTAATTTCTTGCAAAGCTTAGCACTCTATGGGGATCTGATTAATAATCCCATGTTTTCACTTAACTGACTGTGATGGAGTTTTCTTCATAGCAGCTCATATGACACAGTGTTTCACACTTGTGACCAAAATAATATTTTGGCTATTGCTAAAATATGCTAAGTATGAAAACATTGAAAAGATATGTATTTATAGTTATTCTGTGTAATAGTGTCTATTCAGAGAAATCTAATACATGTTTTGAACTGGAGCTCAAATATTCATAGAACTTTCCAAGTAATAAAATGTTTTGCTGTCTTTTATAGGTGAACAAGAAAAGTGTTGAAATCCCTAACATAATGGACATTTAAAATAAATAAATCACTAGCAAATGCTAGTTGAAGCTAGAGTTGAAACTTCATTGAAATTGCAAGTGTATTGGTCAGAGGAATAACTGGTGGATGCAGTGGGCCTCTGCTGTTCCTTGCTTCTGTAATTAGTGATCTGCATTGATCTCTGAGATCAGTGACTCACTGATAGTTCTGCTGCTCTTTCCAGAGTCACCAGGCCTTACTGGTTACTGACATCCTTTGTGCATCTAATTTGATCCTCTGAACTGTAATGATTGCTTTCACCTTGTGGGCCCATTCACTAAAACAGCAATTGAAAAATAAAATAAATAAAAATTTAAAAAAAAAAAGTTTTTTTTTCAGCTCCAGGATACCCAGAAAGCAGCTCCTCAGCTGGACTGGCAAAAGGAAAAAAAAACCAAAAGTCTTGTGGGGAGAAATCACTCACCAGTTACCATCACTGGAAAAACAGACACAACCTGGGGGAATTAATTTATTACCAATCAAATCAGAGGATAATGAGGAATAAACCCAAATCTCCATGAGTAAAGCCAAACTGTAGCCCCCTGCTACCAAAACATGGCCACACAAAGCCAGTGCAACACAGGATTAAAAAAAATGTCTGTTGCATTTCCCCATGTACATGCTTAGTAAATGTATTTTTTCATCGAGGGCTTATTTGCCTAAGCAAGGTGCTGTTTTGTAAGCTAAACTGTGTGTATACCTATTTCTGTTTCTTCTTGGTTAAACAAAATTAACAGTTCTGGCTAATGATTTGGATCTGGCTGTGAGGATACAAGAGAGGACATTTAATGGCCAGGGAATGGCATTTAGGTGGAAGACAGATTACAGTCCCTTCTCTGGAGTGAAACATTCAATCCTACTGAAGTGGGAGCCTACATATATCTTAAAGATGTCACTTTTGGCCTTAGTTTAAAATGGTTTTACCATCAGCTGGATTCTAATTTAAATTAATTCTTGCTGCAAGTAGAATGTCATTCTGTTCAGGAGAAACAATTGCCTGTGTTTATTTTAAATGGCCAGTTCACTTTCTTTTTTCCAAGCTGCTCTCCTGCTGCTATGAAATATCACTTTTTAAAGGTTAAAAAACAGTAATTTGAATGAAGAGTAGTTTAGAAACATGCCAATTAAGGCTGTGTAGCTATGCCTGCGAAATGTTGTACATCCAAGTAGAAAGGCTGAGAGCAGTCCCTTCGATTAATGACTCCAGCAGGATCATGGGACAGATGAACGATGCAGTTCAGTGGGACTCTGGAAGCCCTGGTTAATTCAGGGCTGGCAGTAGCTTTGCTGATCAGCAGACGTGGCCATTTCTTAATGGTGTTAGAAGCAGCTCAGCGTTGTTTCTTGCACAAACACAAGCTGGTGTTCATAGCCTGACGCTGGGGAGGGGAGGTCACTTCATCCGTCTGTTGGATCCAGGTGCCAGCTGACAAAGTGCTGAGCTGACTGCTTAGCAAGGGATGTGCAGAGTGAAACAGTTTGTCTAAACAAACCTCTTCAGGAGCAAGCAAAGGCTTTTACTGCCTGGAGAAATTCAGTTTAGCTATTCAAGTGGCATATACTCCATTTTCTCATAAATCATCCTAAAATCATCCACGGCTGTTCCTTTATAACCCGTGGTAGTTATTATACAGCAGAACTTGCCTAGTTGAGATGGACAAAGCATTTATTTGACACTCTAATCCATGATCTTGACAGTGAAAGAATTTTTTCAGGAAGGCAGCTAAACACTGATGAGATGGCCACATACTTACTATAGAAAGGCTGTTTGAGCCTTGTGGTCAAAATTGAAGTTCTTTTTTATTAAAATGTACTTTTTTCTGCCTCTTAATCCTTTCCTAAAGCACACCTTCCACTTCAGGGTTTGTTTTGGTGCAGAGAGAATTCAGGAACAAAGCAGCTGTCACTGAGAGTTAAGGTGTTTGTTCATTTGGTGATTTGATAGGGAGCATTGGTTTGAAGGATTTTTAAGTCTCAGGTTACACACAGACCACAAAATAGTTCTTTGTAGCAAAAATTGTTGGCAGTGTGTGCACCCTAGCTCCTTATCAACAAATTGTTTCTGGAAGATGTTTCTTCCACTCAGAGAGGCACAGAATGGGGCTACTGCCATCGGCAAGCATCAAATTAGTGAATAAATTTTAATGTTTAAGTATCAGAACTAGATCACTGTCGAGAGATGATTGAGTTTTGATCAAGTATCACGTGAGGGTGAGAATGTTCTTACAGATCCTTAGCACTAATAGGAGATGTATGATCAGTAAATCAGTGGAGTTTTCTCACTGCTGTTTCTCGCTAATCTGTGTGTGGGCTTTTTTTGTCTTAACTGAGGTTGCACAGCACTCAGTAGCTTCCTCATACCTTTGCTCATACTGAATGTAGTTCTCCTGTTAGGGGCTGGCTCTTCTCACCTCATACTGAGAAAGTTGAGATCCAGTTCTTTGTTTGAAGAACTTACCAGCTTTGGGTTTTGTATGAAATTTTTTTTCTATGGGCATAATTTTTAGTCCTTAGCCTACATGCACAAATCTTCTATGCATTTGAAACAGCACCATTTTAACAAAGAAATATTTTTCTATTGCAATTCTGCATGTTGTTTTTAATTCTTTTAAAATAGTATTTGTGGTCTGTTTTGAAAGCAGGGAGACAGTGAGCAGTATTTATTGTAATACATCTCTTCACCTTGACCCTTGGTTGGACTGAAAGAACTGCCAAACTGATCTGCCTGACAGAGGCACATCAGGAAAGAAGAGCAATGTGAAACATTTGTTGGCTTATTACTGTGGTCGTAGTTACTCACTAACATGGATCACAACCAAACTCAAATCTGTTGTTCTCCTTTTTTTAGTAGAATTCCAATACTCAAAAGGTAGTAGAGTTGCATATTAAAGTGAAAAGGTAATGAATGTTTTTGTTATTTATCTTCAGCCACTTTCTCATGAAAGTGATGAATGGTTAGAATCTTTCTAATGGTTTAGAAGGGTGTTTAGGAGTAAGGTCCTTGGGTTCTATTCATATAACTACTAGGAATTACATGATCCCATGCAAAGTGGAGAAATTTCTGTTCTTCTCATCAGAGTTTTCATTACAATATATGGTTCTGGATTTCTTTTAACTAAAGTATGTTTTGTCCATAGGTATATAAAATCTTTTGGGGCTTCTTTCGAATGCTTTTCAGTTTTGCTTACTGCCCACTGAACAAAAGCAGAGTAATTAACCCAGCATGTGAAGCACCCTCAGGGAAGCAATTCAATAAGCAGATTGCATTCTCAGGCACATGGTGTGGCTGTTGGGAATGGTCCTGTGCAAGGCCAGGAGTTGGTCTCCAAGAACCTTGTGGGCCCTTTCCAACTCAGTTGATTCTGTATTTTCTGATTCTTTATGAAAAGGCTTTCTTGTGTTGGTAGCCTCGTCCTGCTGAGAAATCTGTGATGATTAATTTTATTCTTGCTAATAAACTATCAGAGGCTGTTTGATGAAGAAAATGTGAAAATATGTGTTTCTTTCATAGAATCAATAAGGTTGGAAAAGACCTCTAAGATAGAGTCCAGCTGTTTCCTTCCACCTCTGCTCAGCACACCACAGGAAACCACTGCACAAGCAGGTTCTGTTTGAAAGGGATTTTTCTTTATCTTCAAATATCCCTTTCAAGTATTGCAGGAAAATATCAGTGTTAGAACTATGTGCTTTTACTATAAATGAATAATTTACAACTATATTAAGAAGTTAAATGGGGACATTATGAAGCTCTTTATACCTATAAAGCAGCAATATTTTCCAAAATCATAGAAGTCCACAGAGAAAAACCTAGCTGAGAAGAGGCATAGATCAAGGAATTTTTGTAATGAAATTGAAGAAATCATTAGTAGGTGCTGGAAAGCTGGGTGCTCTCCAGGCAGTGCAGCTGGAACCTGGGCAGAATCATGGCTGTGTTTGAATTCAGTTTTTTTTTGTGTTTGTTCCTCATTCTGGAGAGTCTAAATATGAATTCCAGGTTTATAATTTAGTGTTAAATCACTGCCTGTTGTCAGCCCACAGTTTTCTGCCTCAGGATGTCTGATAAAGCTAAACTTCTTCCTGCACACCTTGTTTCCTTCTGGTTTTGTGTCTAATAAAGAAATTGTGGTTTATACAGGTTATATGATCAGCCCTACCCGTGCTGCTGTAGCTTCTATTCGTGTCCTTCATTTTTGTAAGGAACAGCCAGGACACTTTAAACCTTTGTTCCATTACAGTCAGGCCACAGAGAGTCTTTGTTTCAATGTCAGCTGAGTATTTACAAAATATTACTGGAATTAAAACAGCCACTTCCATGCTGTATATCTTTTTAACTTCTGCTGTTTGAATGTCAGAAACAAGTCTGGACACACTACAGCTTTGCTCTTAGTGTTTTTTATTTTGATTTTGTTTCCCTATCTCATTACAGCAGCTTCAGCATATTTTTATATACATGGAATTACTTACTTTGGAGATTGAATAAACTGACGTAGATTGAGAGAAAAAAAAAAAAAGAAAAATTCACTGGATTTGCTTATAATTTTCTTCCATTAGTTTCTTCTTTCTTTGTTCATTGCCTCTGGAACATCTGCATAATGCCTTAATTTTCTAACTTTGGTTTTTCTTGTCTGCATCTTCTACCTCAATTACTGCATCTAATATAAGAAATTTTATTAGTACAAACTTAAGAGTTCTTTATTTTTTTATCTATGCTGCTACTTATTTATCTATAAAGACACTGTGGTTTTTTGTTTGTTTTTTACTTTTTTTTTTATTTTTTAGAATTTCAGTAAAGGAATTCCTTATTTGCTTTGAGAAAGAAATCAGCTGATTACTGGCTCTTCATTTTTATCTCAGAAGAGTGTTTTGTATGTGACTGTTGTATGGGTTTCTGGTTATCAGGTTGAAAACTTATCCAATACCAGAGGTTGAAGACATTCTGAAGAGCAAGAGGGAATGATTTTGAAGTGCAGGCCTTCAAAATGAGGAGTTTCATGTCAGGAGTTAGGTTGAACCAAAGAACTATTTTGAATTTAATTATTCTTGAATCGCCAATAAAAAGAAAATTATGTTTGTGGCTACTGTTTTATAATAACAGGAGAGGAAGAAGGTCAAATCCAAAGAGATTGTCAAAAATCTTTCCATTAAATAAGATTGATAATGAAACCAGTACTAAAAAGAATCCTAAGATTGTCAGAAAAATTAAATATGGAAAAGAGAAAAATAAATTGTTCATTAATTGCAAAATCATGAGAACTTTGACAAAGTTTGTAGCATTTTCACAAAAACCCACAATAATGTGAATGAATTTAGAGAATCTCATGTTTCTGAGAGTTCATCTTTTAAATTTTTTTTTTTTTCTTTCATATTTTCTTGGTTTGTATAATTACCATGCTGGTTTTTAATTGAGGGGGAAAAAAGTTCCCATTTAGGGATCATGCAGCACATCTTGTTTTGATAATGTCTTTCTTTCTACTGTAGCATAAATTTTCTCCCCATTTGTTCTTGCAGTGTTAGTGACTGTTACCTGCATTGCTTTTGTACATAGTTACCTTCTTTTTGATGTTTGCTCTTTAGGTAATGATTCTGACGTTGACCTTGACAGGAAGGAAGATGAGCGAGAAAAAACTCCCAAGAGGCCCAGAGTTCAGAAAACAGAGAAAACATCATCAACTAAGGAGACTGAACAGGTTTCAGGAGCTAAAAATCCTATTATAAGTGTTGTTTTGACAGCCCATGAAACAATTCCAGGTAATCAAAATCACCAATTATATAGTATTTTTTTAAAATTATGCTGACACTGTATAAAACATACATTGGTCTACGACCAAATTCCTTAGACTATTTAGTGTATGAAAAATATTTATCATTATTCGATTATCTTGCTGCAGAGTCTCCACATCTAGCAGCTAATTGTAGAACTTCAGTCACATTTCTACATAGGTACAAGAAATGCTGGACCTGGCTGTAGTTAACCTCAATTACTGCATTAACATCAGTTATGTTTAGTCTGTGAATAGTTTATAAGAAGCAAATGATAAAACACTGACCAGAGAAGAGAAAAGTGTATATATATCTGAAAATCAAGTTCTACATAATGATTAGAGGTTTGAAACAATTCAGTTAAAACTAGATTTTCATTTGACTGTTTATATAAACCATTACCTGGTTATAAACCATTAATCATTCTGACTGACCATCAGAATCCCTTTTTTAATAGTTTTGTACATTATTTTTAGCTTTGTATTTTTATTTTGTATTTTTACCTGTTATCCTTTTCGTTATTGCTAACATTTCTGAATATTTGTTTTGCTTATAACTACCAGAACAACTTTAAGGTCTTCATTTTGTTGTTGTGGGTTGGAAGCTAGCAGGATTCTCTGTGTTGTTAATATCTTTTGATATTGAGATCTGTGATATGCTGGTTCAGGGGTCATGGGAATGTAAGTGGAGTCTTTTAGGTGTTAGTTTATGGATATAGACAAATCTCCTTTCCTCAGGGCTTTTGGAGAGATCCATAACTGGAGATTCCCCTCTCCTGGTGCTAAATTTTATCCACCTTGTAAGAGTTTTTATCTCAGACCTTTACATGTCTCACAAAGACGAGAAGAATTTCCAAGCGGGGAAGGAAAGACATGGTGGAAAATACAAAGATCCATTTCCTTACAAACCTAGCCTAAAAAGGCAAAGGAAATAATAATAAATATAGATAATGAAGCAAATGTAGAAAGCATGTGATGCAGGAGAGGAAACATTAATCTAGTGGATATTGTTGCCTTAATTACTACCTAGTAAAATTTTTCTCTGGACAACCAAAATTTTGGGCTTTCTTGCACATATGCATTTTGAGGTCTTCAACATTGTAAAATAACTTAAATTTTGGAGGTACTTGGGCGTAGTACATCAAACATTCAGAAGGCTTTAATAAACCAAAAGGATTTATGATCAAGTATGAACCTGCAGCAGTTTTTGAAAGTCCTCTCAACTATTTGACTGACAATTAATAATCTTATTACATTCAAGTTCCCAGCTAAATTACGTGTAATAAAAAAGTCAGTACTCTTCAAAAGTTATGAATTGTCACCCAACTTTTCAGAATTTGGAAATTCTCTAAGATACAATATAAGTGATTAACTCTAAAGATTCAAAAGAAAACTATTTCATTTAATGCAATTATAGTTTAATTTCTTTTTCATTGATTTTCTTTCTATTTTTTTTCCATTAATTTGCACAGTGTAGCTATATCTTAATGTCACTAGCAATTCTTAGACAGTTCCCTTTTCTCAGTAATACTTAAATGTCTGGAGTTTTTAATAAATATCTTTCACAGTCTTTTTCACAGTCATTTTTCTGGAGATTTATCATGTGCTGAAGAGATGAGTTACTGCTGTAGAATGCAGAATATAAATAGATAAAATACTGTAGAATATAAATATAAAAGACTATAGAATATAAATAGATAAAATAGTTCTCCTTTTTCTGCTTTCTGTGTACTAGACCATCTGTAAAGTTAAGTTGAAAATAAAGTTTAAAGTTCCTTAAGCACTATCTAAACTTAGTCCTTTCTCTGCAAACATTAATAATCTGTACCCACCTGTTACCTAGTTTTGAGGGTACATGGAAATACCGCTTTTTGTGTCCATTATAGTAAAATGCTGTTTGAAGATTTTAGATGACAATTAGAAAAATAGGGGAAGTCTTAAGGATTAGCTGTATTTTATTCCCAGTATTAAGGAACTACTTAGACTGTATTTTTCCCCTCTTAAATAAAAGATTCTTTTAGAAGTATTGCATTAACACTATGCTGTAATTTTACTAAACACTAATGAGGTTTGGGACAATGCTTTATATCATTTAGATTATGACTAAATTGATGTCTTCAAAATCCCTTTGAACAAACAGGATCAGTCAGTTTTTAACTTCCCAGAAAGGACATTGGGCAACTTTGATTTTCCCTGGTGCTCCTCTTCCGTAGTGTTTTCTTGGGAGGCATAAGAAAGGTAATGGATTTACAGCTATAGAAATCTGAAAGCTGGCATTAACCCACAAAGTAAATACAGTTTCAATAAAAGTTGTAAATTTTCTTTAGTGCAGACCCCAAAGTTCCTTGATAGGCTTGAGAGGTGAGCCTGGGCAAAGCTCTTGCAGGACAAGGCCAAGCACAGGGTCCTGCACCTGGATGTGGAGTGATAGGACAAAGGGAAGTAGCTTCAAACTCAAAAAGGGTAAGTTTAGATTAGGCTGTAGGAAGAATTTTTTCACTGAAGAGGGTGGTGAGGTGTGGAAAAGTTTGCTCAGAGAACTTGTGGATGCCCCATCCCTGGAGGTGTTCAAGGCCAGGTTGGATGGGGCTTTGAACAGTCTGGTCTAGTGGAAGGTGGCTCTGATCACAGCAGACAGGTTGGAATTAGATGACCTTTAAGGTCCCTTCCTACCTAAACCATTCCATGGTTCTATAACTGGAGGGATGTGGAAACCTTGAAGAGAAGTGCTGAGTTCATGAGCACACCAAGATGTCAGATCAAACACAGAACAGTTTTTCGTAAGCATCACAATTAAAAGAGGGAATAACTACAATTATATGCATTTCTGAAAATTGCTTTGAATGGCAGACACTTTTTTCTTAGTCTGTTTTTAAAACAAGTGAATAAATTCAGCCAAATATTCCATCTACAGGGTTTTTAATGTATTTTATTTCCCATGTTTAAATTCTGTGAATTTTCAAGGTGTCTAAAACCAATTTATTATTCATGCTCAGTTAGTTTGATTCAGGAGAGATGTGAACATTTAAATTATTGTTTTATGTAAATTCTGTAATATTTTCAAGACTCAGTTTGTTACTAGAAGATTCGTTTTAAGTTCCTGTGATGATGGCCAGTGGTAGAATTTTTTTGTTTGTTTTCAGGAAATAAAAAAAATAGCATGAAGCATTCAGTTTCTTGAGAATAATTATTTTTTGTTTTCTAGAGGAGTTGGATTTTTTCCCAAGTACAAATTCTTAATAAAACACTGTGATGGCTTTTCTCTCCCTGATTTCCACTGTCCATAAAAGTCCAGCTGAGTTCTCATGCTACTATGTGAGAGGATTCTATTTTTAATCTATGAACACTTAGTTCCTTCTTCCATTTAAATTTTTGGGCAGTGGGGAAAAAGTGGAAGAATGTAATTTTGCTTACTATTTTGGGATTGAATTAGTTGAACTGGTGGCAGTCTTTTTAACTGACAGCAGTATTTTTTATTTAAGATAATTTCTGTTCTGTTGCTCATAGAATGATGGTTGTGGGTTTATGAGACATCTGAATGGATTTAATATCAGGCAAAATGAGCCTCCTGGGGAAAGGAGGAGGACTGGGACTAACCCTTTTCAAACTATCTTGGTCAATAAGAACAGACTGCTGCCACAAGCATGTGCTGTTCTCCAACCCCAACTTTCTGTCCTTCAGATCATTGTGCCTGTTGATGCACAATGTAAGAAAATTAATAATGTAGTAGTAAGTAAATTCTGTAGTAAGAAAATTAATAATGTATTTGCAGAAGGACAGATATGGTGTCGATTAGGCAGATTCCCTCTCTAACCATTGTCATAAACTCCTGTACTGGTACTTTTCAGGCATCACCAATGTGTAGTTGAATGGAGGGCCAGAGAAAAGGTGCTGTCCTTATGCTGACTTAAAGCAAACGTTGAATGAGGCAGTGTTAGGGAAATGAAACCTTTTCTCTCTGAATGTGAGCAGGTGTTTATGTTATCATGGGTTTACAGATAGATTTAGCTCAGCCAATCTAATGTCCAGCTAAAGGGAGAATCTTCATCCTCCCATACACAGGTCTGGGTTTCTATTTTTGTGTAAATTAAAATGTGTTCAACATCAGGATGACCTAACCTACACAAATATTAAATTCTCCTTTTGCTTTTTTTTTAGCTAGATTTTGAGAGTTAGAGGTAGATTTGCAGGGAGAGCTTTGGGATTATGGGTAGGGTTGGTTTCTGATGATTTGACTTTCAGAGCTGTCTTTCTACGGATCATGCACATTTGGAGAACATTTCACAGGATAATGTGGAAGCTGGAAAAACACATTCCTTCAGAAAGAGATTGCAAGAAACAAATATTCACTTCATACCCATAGCACATTATTTTAACTTTACAGGCCAGAGTACCTATATTATGAAGATTTTTTTTTTATACTTAAACTTCAGCTAAAGTCTTTTTTAAAACAAAGAATATTGGTCTAAAGGCAGCTTGCAATATCTCTGTAGGAAAGAAAAAATACACTTATTGTGTAAAATCTAATGGATTCTAACAGTTGTTGAGCTGAATCTGGATTATCATATTTAATACATATAAATTAATTTGTCTAAATCCCATCTTGCATGCATTTATATTTTCAGTCTCTGTGACATGATACAGTAATTGTTCTATAACTTTACTACATGTGGGGTGAAAGTGCATATTCCTTTATGTTGTTTTAAATCTACATTGAACTGTTTTTTGTGGGTTGTGAGATAATGATTGTTCACACTTTTTTTTTTCTGCAATATTGCTAATTACAGAGTTTTTTCTGATATTTCACTTTCAGTTACCTCTTTTTCAAGCTGAAGGTCTCTGAATTCTGTATCCCTTTCCCAAACAAAACACTTCTGATTTTGTCTTTTTATTGTTTTCTGATTCTTCTTTATCCTTTTCTGTGATCCATACTTGAAGCTTTAGTATGTTTGCAGAATTTAGTTGAATTAATAGAATTAGGTTGATGTTCTTTCCTGGTTTATTTCTGATTCATTCCTAATAATTCTATTACCTTTTAGACTGTTGATAAGTATTGGGGAACTCTGTAGTGAAGGACAGGCTGCTTTTCTAAGGGACAGACTGTAAGAGACTGGAGGCCATCTCTGAGTTTGAGCCAGAGATGAGGTTCACTGGGTAATGCTTATCTGTAGAAGCTGCTGTCAGAATGTCATGAGGAACTCAAATCTTATTCTTCTGAAGGCAGATTTACTTAGGTGATATTGACTGAAAAGAGGAAAGCAGGAGGCATAAATAAAGTCTAGTAAACTAAAGTCAATTCTGCCTTTAAAATAGAGATATGATAGTGCTGGAGGAAGGATTTTTCTGAAAGAAATGATCCGTACAGTAAATTTATTTTTTTTCCCCCCTGATATTTATATGCTTTGGCTTCTTGAAATGATTGCCTCGGGAGGCAGGAAAACCTTTATCTTCCTTATTGGCATATGATGTTTTTAATGAAAAATAAGACCTTGTATGTTTTTGCCTTGTTCTTAGCCATTTCCCTAGCCTGAATATTGAGGGCATTCTTTTGAGATTTGGGACATGTGGGAACAAGGCTGGGTAGAGCCTTGAAACCAATTTTCTCACCTTCTGGGCCTATGCTGTAGTCATTAATTTGTGATGTTGTAGTGATTGCTGTGGCTGCTGGTCTGTTGGCACCCTCAGTCAGCATCCCAAGTGGATGGAGACATCTAATGTTTCTTAATGCTTCCCTATCTTCTAATGATGGGAAGTAGCAACCTCCCACTAGGGGATGTGATTGCCTTTTGTGAGCAGGTACTTCATCAGCATGTCTGAAAATCTGAATCTCCCTCTTCAAGTTTTTAAAGACATTTGTCTCTCTGTGAACTGCAGAGGTAATTTAGAGGCAGTAACATGAAGATAACCTTGGAGCATTCTGCCTGCTCAAAGTATGCAAAAATACTGGTGAGTTAGTATTTATCTAGTGAGTATATATTTAGTTCACCCAATTTAGGTGATTAAATTTTTATGGTGGTAGTACAAAAGTCTGTTAAACAGTTCAGCAGTCCTTTTAGGAAATTCTCAAACGTCCTGAAATGCAGAAGGGCACAGAGGAGAGTTAGTGTGGAGCATTTAATGAGGATCTTTGTCTCACAGTCAGGAAATGGGAGGCTTGGAAGAGGCAATCATGCATATAAAGCAGTTTAAGACCTATTTTATTTTAACTGAGTCACTCTAAATATAGAATTTGCTTCTATTTTAAGTATTGAAGTATCAGAACACTTTTCTGGTGTCTGATATCTATTCTCTTACCTCTGTACAGAAGCCACAGACTAAGCCATGGCTCCTGTGCTGTAATGACAAGGTTCCATCTCACTGGGCTACCACAGTACAATTTGGGACATGCAGTCCTGTGGACAACCTGGCATTTGTGGGAGAGAGAGGAGCAGGAATAATATAAGTTGTAATGTTCTGGAAATATTTAGGGTGAAAACTTGGAAGATCAGTTCTGTTGAACCTACAGAATCTTTAGTACAGAACTGAAAGCATTATTAAAAAACTAGTCAAAAAAAGCTGATTTTAGATGCAACCAGTTTAGTGAGCAACAGAGCTATTACAGTTTAGTTACTCTGTTTTGTTACATGGTTGGCTGATGTCCAGACTGATAGGAAAAGCTTCAATAGCTTTACATACTCCCAAACAGCCTCTTCTCAAAATATCTCAGTTTTCCACTAAAAATCACTTTGTTTTTCTCCTTGTTGTCTATAGCACTTCTTTCCTTCATATAATGTCACTAAGTCTTTCACACCTGTTTTTGGGTAAATCCCACTGTGGTTTCAGAGACTTTATGTTAATACTGCTTATATTTTATAAATAATATCTTCAGGAATCTGGGCTTAAAGCATTCAGTAGAGCCCCTCCTGCGTGCAGTGGAGATTGAGAACATTGCATGTGGAACACAGAATCAGAATATCCTGAGTTGGAAAGGCTCCACAAAGATTGAGTCCAACCCCTGGCCCAGGACAGGGCAGCCTCAAGAATCGTGCTTGAGAGCATTGTCCAAGCACTTTTTGAGCTCTCTCAGGCTTGGAGCTGTGACCACTGCCCTGAGAAGGCTGTTCCAAACGTATTTGTGGAACTGGTTAAACAGCTTGACATAATTTTTCAAAGGATGTGGTATGAAGCAGAAACAGAAAAATCCACATTTTATTTAGAAGATTTACAATCTTTTAAAGGTGGAAATATTTGGATGTAGGATCTCCCTGTAGCAGGCTTCAATTACCATGAATAACCCTCTGAACTATCAGTCCTGGCAAGTTTTTTAAGCAGATCTGTGGTGTAAGTACTGATGGCTTCTGGAAGTGTATCTATCATTAACAACAGAAACTAAAACAGTGAAACTAATGGTTACAGAGTTTATTATTTAATTTACACTTTTATTTTATAGACAATGCACATTTCTAGTATGAGTTTTTTAATGAGCATTTTTTTTCATTCTACCTTTAGGAGCCAGAAAAATTGTTCCTCTTGAGGCTTCTCCTCATGAAAGTGAACCCACGACTCCAGATACAGCAGTCCAAGACCCATCACAACGCAAAGGATATCAAGAATATGCCATTCAGCAAACCCCATATGAACAGGCAATGAAAACAAGCAGGTAATTTTGAAGTACTTGTATTTGTGTTCGTGCAGAGTATGAAAGAAGTGCTTCGCCATCCATTTTCATGAAACATTTTTCTGAGACCTTTAAATAAAGGAACAGCTGAAAATTAACTATGAATAAGTTGTATAATTTAAAGTGCCTTTGGAGAATACATTTTTTAAAAACCTAAGCATTTCTGTCCATTGTGAATGTCTAGGGAAATTTTGACATGTTATGTTACCAAGGTTCACTACTGTAAATATAACTGTTTGGGTTTTCTCAGGTTGGGTCCAACTCAGCTGAAGATTTTCACATGTGAATACTGTAACAAGGTGTTCAAATTTAAACACTCCCTCCAAGCACATCTGAGGATTCATACAAATGAGAAACCTTACAAATGTTCTTACTGCAGTTACGCCAGTGCCATCAAAGCCAACCTGAACGTTCACCTGCGGAAGCACACCGGGGAGAAGTTCAGCTGTGATTATTGTACCTTCACTTGTCTCAGCAAAGGCCATCTCAAAGTCCATATCGAAAGGGTTCATAAGAAAATTAAGCAGCACTGTCGTTTCTGCAAAAAGAAATACTCAGATGTTAAAAACTTGATCAAGCACATGAAGGAAACTCATGACCTTCAAGATAAAAAGGTGAAAGATGTTTTTGATGAGCTTCGCTTGATGACACGAGAGGGCAAAAGACAACTTCTCTATGACTGCCATATTTGTGAGCGCAAATTCAAAAATGAACTGGACCGGGACCGTCACATGCTTGTTCATGGTGATGAGAGACCCTTTGCTTGTGAGCTCTGTGGTCATGGAGCCACTAAATACCAAGCCCTTGAGCTTCACGTTCGAAAGCACCCTTTTGTATACGTGTGTTCTGTGTGCCTGAAGAAGTTTGTCAGTTCTGTGAGGCTCCGTGCTCACATCAAAGATGTGCACGCGGATCTGCAGGAGGACTCTGTTTTTAACAGTTCTATCAACCAGAGCTTCTGCCTGCTTGAGCCAGGAGGTGACATCCAGCCAGAAGCCCTTGGTGACCAGCAGACACAAACTGCAGGTGAATCGACTGTCTCGAGTACTGATGCTGTTAGCACCCCACAGCCATCTGCTGCTAAAGGTGAATCAGCAGCTGCAGATGTTAACCATGATGGTCACCATAATGGTGATGTAAAAATTGATGCAGTCCTTTCCTTAGAATTGGAAAGTCCTCTGGTGAAGAATGTAGCAGAGACGCTGTGTCAGACGACAACAGACGTAGCAGTCCCAGACGTGCAGCCCTGTGTAGCATCAGATTGCTTCCTGCTGAAAAATGGTACTGCCGGCCCTGAGGAGTTAAAAGGTACACCCCCAAATGAAGAGGAAGTTAATCAGTGCAGTTCTGTAAACAAGCAGGGTGAAGAAATTCATCTTTTACTATCTGAAGACAAAAGTTTAAATGTGAGTCAGAACAACGCAATGACTGAGAACCTTCCAGTCCTTGAAGAGAGAATCCAGTCTGTTCCTCCTGGTGAATCAGAAACAGACAATCCTCCCATTCAAAGTTTGGCAGAAGCCACAGGCCCTTTGGCAGCAGCAGAGGCTGGTGCAGCCACCAGCCCTCAGGCAGCCCCTTCTAACACAGCTACAGCCAACGGGGGGAATGGATCCGTCGCCTTCATGCAGATCTTGGACAGCTTGCAGAAGAGACAAATGAACACTGAATTGCGTGACAGGATAAGAAAGGTGTATGGAGACTTGGAATGTGAATATTGTGGTAAGGAGCAGTGGAATTATGTTTGGGGTTTTTTAAATCTTATGCTTTTTTCTGCTCCTTTGGTTTACAGTGTTTGATATATTTATGTATCTTTGCAGCGGGATTAATTTTGTAGTTCAGTATGGATTCTGGGGTCCAGTGGGATTTACTTTTTGCTGTACAAATAATGTGAAATGAGTCAAGTGTCCTCAAAAAAACCCACCAGTGGAATATGGAAAAGCAGTACCTTGCAAGGCTCAATTTTCTGTTGAGGTGAAATTTGATAGAATTCAATTATTTCTGTCAACACGGGTCTCCCCAGGTCACAACTTTGACTGGGGCCAAGCACAGCACATTCAGGTATGTGATCAGCATTAGTTCAGTCCATGCTGTAATGCTTGAGCTTCATTATCAGCTTACTAAAAAATTCAGGTTTTTTTAATATAGTGTGGGAGGATTTATAGTAATATACATTCTGTACAATAGAAACATACATACTGGCATAATTTTGTGTCTTGTTTTGAACCAGGTTCTTTGAGATGAAAATTTTAATTACACGGTATCAGATCAAGACTATCCTGATTGTAATTGGCTTGGGTTTTTTAATTTATGGAAGTGGGAATAACACACCTTTCCCGTTTATTCTAACTAAAAATAATTGTGTTTATGTTACTGGAAAGGAAGTAATTTGGGATATATTTTGTAGTTTTTATTTTTGAAAAGGGAAGGGAATCAAAGTCTGAAAAAACAAATTTCTAAACACCATAACATTGTACTTCGGATGAATTGCTCTGAGCTTTTTGGTGCCATTGTGCCAAAAAGGCTTTAAGAAGCAGTAACATGAAAGAAAGTAACAAAAAATATTTTGACAGTCTCTTTAAGTGTCCAGTTGCATTCAGATTCTTTGTTAATTCCTTCTTTCCTAAAGAAATCTTTAGATTCTTTCCTAAAGAAAAGATATAAAGAACTTGTTCTTTAGGAAAAAGATCACTGATATGTATTAAAGTTGCTCTTGTTAGACTGTTTCAGAACATTTAACACAATCTTTTTGGGCAAAGGTGGATTTGTAAATATATTTTCAGTAGCAAAGAGTCTTTAGACAAGTTTTCATTAAAAACAAAAGAGACAGGATTCAAACAGTGTGTTTTGTCCTGAAAGAAAATTGGTTTGTTTTTTTTTTTTTAATTTTCACTAACAATTGTTTAGGAATTACTTTCTTCATGTCTAATTTAATTTTCAGGCAAGTTGTTTTGGTATCAGGTGCACTATGACATGCATGTCCGTACGCACACTCGAGAACATTTATATTACTGCTCCCAGTGCAATTATTCTTCTATCACCAAGAACTGCCTTAAGCGCCACGTCATTCAGAAACACAGCAATATTTTGCTGAAATGTCCCACAGAACATTGTGACTACTCCACTCCAGATAAATACAAGCTCCAGGCACACCTTAAGGTTCACACTGATATGGTGAGTAGCAAACCAAACGTGGTTTTGACTGAATTCCTTGTCCTCTTCAGTGTTTGTGATTCTGTGGTAATACCTTAAGATGTAGCTCAGGGTTCTTTCCTGTGTGTTCTCTGCACACTTCTGGGAATACCTGACCTAGAGCAACAGGATATTTGGATCTTCTCAGAGCTGTTTCCAGGAAAGTGTGTTTGTATCCATTTTTCCTTTGGTTTTCCCAGTATTTTCAAATCCTTTGGCATTTAAGCAAGTAGAATAAAGTTGGTACTATTGTTGCATTATTTCATTCTATGAATCTGAATTCCCTTCCTTCATAAATAAATTACTTGAGTGAAATGAAAATATGTTCTTAATTACTACAGACAAAAGATATTTAAGTTGTTGAAAAGGATTTTTTTCCTGGTAGTTCCATCTAGCTGCAGTTGAACGTCTGCCATTTTCTGTTGTGTTGGCAAAGACAGAGAGATCCATTTTAAAGGTTCCTGTCTGGTTCAGAAAGCCCTCCAGCTCAGAGTGCTGTGTGCTAAAACCAGGTATTAGTAGGCTATTGGTCAGTATTTCCAACAGCTGATACTTTGAATTTATTTGAGCAGAACAACACTTCACCTCCTACTCTTCATAAACAGTTATTTCTGGAGAACTTTAAAACCAAACAGAAGAGATGACACAAAAAGAAGAATTTCCCACCCTTGTGTCCTCCCCTTCTGTAAATATTTGAAATGGAATCTAAATTTGTTGAGAAAGGTACAGAAAATTCACATAATAGACATTCTTTGTGGGTGTTTTTGAATTAATGATGTTTAAAATGCCCATCTGATAGCAAAAATCTGTGTAATTGTGGTCTAAGAACACTGAAGAAAAAAGTCTGCAGTTGGCTCTCCTGTATCCTTCTGTAAGTACCTGTTTTTCAAGTGTGATGGATGTCCAACAGCTCCCACCAGGAAGATAATTTTCATAATTCTAAACAGAACTGAGAAAATGGATTTTATAATTAAAAACATTATGACAGCAAGATCTTTCAGAAGCATGCTTACTGATGCTTACTGTCAAATATATTTATTTAAAAGGATTGAAAAAATAATGTATTAGAATTTACTTAGTAACTGAATTTGGCAATTCTCACATTGGTCTTTGTGCCCAGTGCTTTGTGTATTTACTCCACGCATATCTCATTGGAAAGTTCCACTTCTTCAAATATATATCCGTGCACAGTTAAATGTGGAAATCTATTTTAATTTTAATTTGAAAAATCAATTCTTAATAAATATTAAAATTAAAACTGTTCTGGAGACAGAAGATACTGAAATCTCAGTTCAGTTCCTTGTGTGGATGCATATCCTTCATCACCTCCTTGCTGGCTGCATTTCAGCTGTATCCCTGCATTATTTGTAGAAGATAAATGATGGGTATTGAGAAGCAGCTTTCCCTTCATCCTTGTATATATCACTCTATAGCCACCCACCCTACTCTCTCTGCAGCACTCAAGTCTTGCACTGAATTTGGGATTGGTTGTTCTGTGGCAGATGATGATGGGGAGTGTGGATGTGCTGCCTCTTGCCTTCTGTATCCGCTACACGTTGTTGTTAAAGGGAAGATTTTTACTTCTGAAGCCTGGGAATTGAGGTGTGGCTTCATTCAAAACCAAAACCTTATATATTCTCTGAATTTCAGTACTCATATTTTGCTCCTAGGGCTTTTGTTGTATATTTTTGATGTATATTGGCATTTATTGAGCTCTTCCGAAGTTCAAATCATGACATGACCAATGTCATGGGACCTAGGAAAGGGCTGGGCAGTTTCAAATTGCTTTAGTACAATTTATATTATGAATGAGCTCATGGTAGCATTAAAGGGCAGGGTATGGAATTAAACAATGCTGATGTAGGTACCAGAGTTTGTTTACAATCCCCTGTGGCTTTTGCCATACTCACTGTGTTGAGCAGATAAACATCACAGAGAGGTTTGTCTCTGGAAATATTTTATGTCTGTGTATGTAGTTGATACTGCAACATTAGCACCTCTATAAAACTTCAGTTCAGACCCAGGACCACCACTCATTATTAGGTGCCTACATCTGCTTTCTTGCACATTTTGGGATGTAAATTATTCCTGTCTTTGGAAGGATGCTTATAAATTCCATTATGCTGCTGACCTTTCATGTAATAGCATAGCTGTTGGTAGGATGTGAGATGCTCAAGCTGTGATTGCTTATTTGCCTTCCTGAGGAGAGTAAATTTTCACATGGTCACTGGTCTGGCTGTGTTAGCTCTGCCTTTGGAGCAGTGCTGCTGTGCAGTCGAGAGTGCAAGGTACTGCAAAGGGAAGCAATTAACAAAAACATCTCTGATCTAATGATCAGGCACTGTTGGAAAACAGCTTTTGCTCTTAGTCCTCAATTCCATAATTAATGTCAGCTTGGCATTGGTTTATACTAATGGTTATTTCATGAAAAATGCTTAAGTACTGTATGCAGGTGCTTGTCATTTTGTGAGCTGAGTTCTGCTTCTTGTCAGAGTTCAGAAAAGTCTGTTTAAATATCTGTGTTTTCCTGTAGCCTCCTTCACACACATGTGCACAGCTGTCTCCTAGGTACATCACATCCTTTTAGCTGAGTTGCATTTTAATGGGATATCAGTTTAATGCAGGAATCTTCCAGGAAAATTTTAATTTGAGCATCATGACAACTGTGGTGAAGATTTCTGGAGTCTTCAGTCCTCAGAAGTGTAACTCAGGGGTCTAATTCTAATCCCATGGGTGTTAGAAATTAAATTTCTGTTGATCTGAATAGATGTGGTAGCAGGCTTTGGCCCTTTATTCCTCTACAAAATTATGCAGTCAAATGTTGTGTTAATTGAGTTGTGGGAAGTTTTTCTGCAAATGTTCTGTGAGTGCCAATGTTTAGTAGAGGGTTTTAATTTTTCTTTTTGTGACTGTATAATTGTATACCTACCCCTTGAATTATCTTGGAACACATGCCTCAGAGAAATAAAATTCTCTTCAGAGCACTATAAATGGATAATGCAATATAGCTGATGCTTTCTTAGCACAATTTTAATTCATTTATATGAAGAGAAATGCATTGTAATTATTATGTAAGTGGCCTTATTTAATAGCAAAACAACATAAGAAAATTAGTGATAGCATTAGACTAATTTATTTTCATTAGGTTTAAAAATATTTATGTACCTAAATTATGTACCTGTTTTATGGAATGTAAACAACACTTTCAGTGAAAAACCTACTTTATTTAGGAATTATTTTAAGTTTATTATATTTTCTCAAATTGGTTAATAGGGGTGTTGAGCAAATATCAGGAAGTGATTGACTTTGAAATTTAAATAGCTGATCGCACTTTGCAGCTGGTCTCCAGCAAAGGTAGATCTATCTCTCTCCATGCATTGCTTCTGTTCCTGTCCTTCAGAAAAACATTCAAAGGCATTTAGAAGGCAGGTATTCCAATAAGGCATAGGAAAAATAACTTTTTTCTTACCAGGGAAAACTTGCAGGCTAAGAATGTGGTTCAGGTATTAATGCAACCTCAGCCTTCAAAGGGCTTCTCTCATCACCTGATGCCAGGGCCCCTGAAGAGCTGTGGTGCAGGGAACCTTCTCTGGGGCTCTGTGTTGTGCTCAATGGCTTCATTTGCAACAGGGGATTTTTAAAGGCTCTTTTGAGAGTGATGGGATTACACTGGAGCATTCACACAAGGTCTCAGGGCAGCAACAGAAGAACACTTAAGCATTCCAAGCTGACAGCATAAGCTCCAATACTCTGCCACTGGCCTGGGTACCCAGCAAAGAGAGGTTTGGCTTCAGCTGGGCGCTCCCGGTGAGAAACTGGAGATTGACAGACACACTTTGAAGGGACTCAATGCTCATACTCACACTCTGTTACACTACAGAAGATAATTCTTTTGAAGATCACTTCTGCAGAACTTGGTGTAGATAACTTTTGAACAGCTTGAAAAAAGCTGTTGGGATTATTTCATTTTTGAGGAATTTTGTTACCAGCATCTTGTGAAAAGATGTTCTTAGCACCCATCCATTCATGTTGCTCTATAGCTCTTGATGCATTTTCTGATTATTTTGATTTTTCCTCTTAAGACATAGGCTTATAGCTTTGCCTTCCTCAAGAATATTAATAAGAATGTAAAGTTGTCACAGTTAACAGCCCTTCAGTTGAAGTAGTGTTTGAGTAGTGGAGTGTTGAAATTTTTTTTATTATTTAACATTTGTCTTAGTGTTGTGGTCATACTGAGAAATACTTAATTCAGTGAGTATTAAAGACCAGGTACACCCAACTGTACATTAAAAGTATACTGTTTTTTTCCTTTATTTATTGCATATTTTGAAATCAGATATATAGCAAGTTTGAGGAATAGACCGAGATCTGTGAACAAGTTTCAGCTCAAGAGTTCCAAATGATATTGTGCTGTTCTCTTATATGTGCCAAATTATGAATGTACTCCTTGGAAAAGGTGCAAACATTGCTATGGAGTTTTGTTATGATTGATCTGCCAATCTTTATTGGAGTAATGTGTTCACAAAAAATCCAAAATCATCAGTAGCAGGTTTCTGTTTTATCGATTGAGAGACCCTAATTCTACAACTTAACATCTCTTTTTCAAGGTTTTGTCAGCTTTGTAGGTTCCTTGAATCTCTTCCAAAACTCAGCTAGTATTCTCTGATGTTTCTTTTTTTCTCTTAAAATTTTTAGGGCTTAAAATTATGACAGCCCCAGCTCCATTCCAGCAAGGTACTGCCCTCAGGGTGGTAATCCTTGTGTAGCTGCCATCCCCAGTTCCTGGTGCAGGTGTTCTCACAGGAGCTAATGCCTGTCAACTCAGGCAGAATTCTCCTTGTGCCACTGCCTTATTAATGGCAGTGAGAGCTCCATATCCTACAGTTGTGGGAGTATTTATTGCTATTTCAGCCCAGGTATTCTGGGGCTACTGCTGGTTTTAACTTGTAGGTTTTGTTTTGAGAAGCACAGTTATTTGTTTCTCAGAGGTACATGAGACTGACTGAAAATGCTGCATCATATTCCAAAACCTGTCTGCCATGAAAACCCATCAATTTTGGCTTTTCTTTTGAGAGAGGTGTCCATTTTCAGCTGTACAACTGCATCATCTGGACAATAATGACCTCCTTGTACAGCCCTCCTCGCTATTCAGAGATGCTCTTTGGTCAAAGGTCAGAAACTGGTAGAGTCCAGGACCCTTATCCTCCTGTGATCTCCACATTTCTCGCTCATAACACAGGGTTCTGTCTCATTTTGATCAATAATCTTCCATCCATACTTTTCAGGAAGTATTTCTGTCATCCTGAAATAAGTAGTGAAGTGTCTGTTCTGTGGCTTCAGCTCACCTTCTTAGGGATCTCTGGTAGGGGGGTACCTGCACTTCTCCAACCAGTAATGTGTCACCTGGGCACCTGTTCAGCTGTCAGGACTAACTAGACTCCCTCCATCTGTGGTTTTGATAATCCACTCACAAATTAATCCACTCAGTGCAGAGGTGACTATGACCCATTCATTTGATTGAGCATCCAGTGCCAGCAGGTATTTCTGGAAAGATCAATCTCCCCAGTTTATATTATCATTGTCAAGTTTTAATTTGAAGTGTAATGGAGAAAATTCCTACATTTTTACATGCAGTTAGATGCATTTGTGAAAAATGAAAATTACAATTAGACTAAAATTGCATATAGGAAGAAATTACATCAAAACTCTCCAGTTGAACTTGATTGATAGTTTTAAATCTCTTATAACATCAGTGACACTGAGAAAATCCACAGTAGTCTGTAAGTCTTTAAATCAAAATAGTAGAATAAGGCTTTATCAGTAATACATAAAATGCTGAATATTTATAAAGTAGTTAGGAATGTAGACACTGAATAAGTAATGGTATCTGTCATTGTTAACTCTGCTGCTCCATTTCATGCCATTTTATAAATCCACATAGTGGTGGTTTTCTTCAGAAGGGTAAGATCTGATCCTTAGGTTTCAGAAGGGTAGACTTATGAAAAAAATAAGAATGAAACCCTAAATATTACTGCTTACATCAAGTACATTTTCTTCTGTTATGTGCCTTGATCTTTTGACTCCTGATTTTCTACAGAGTCAGTCAGAAGATAATTCTTACATTTATTGTGCATATTCTCGTCTGCTGTAACTTGGAGCCCTGTACTCATGAGGATTAATGATATGCTTAGAGTCTTTTAATATTTCTCCTTCACTTATTTCACTATAAATACATTCATTTTTTCCTTAAAAACCAAACCTTGAATTATAACTTTGTTGAGAACCATGTAATACTGAATAACGACTGTAGTGATTATACCAGTAGACTGAAAATGCAATCTCTCTCTTTCTCACTTAAGGATAAAAAGAGTTATTCCTGTCCTGTGTGTGAGAAGTCATTTTCTGAAGATCGACTTATAAAATCTCACATCAAGACAAATCACCCTGGTAAGAAAAAAATCAAGGAAGATTTCTCAGTCTGTTGTAATAATGGATGAGGGTTTAGAATGAGCAGTGAAATGTGATTAAATTCCTAAGAAAGAGAACAGTCTATTTCTAATTCAACTGGTTTAGAGTAAAAATTGTGTTGGTTTTGCAGATTAGAATTTAGAGTGAGAAGTGTTACTGTTTGAGCATGTGTGTTGTGGACTATGCCAGGTAATTGTGCTAAGAAGTCTGTCTTCATCTGGCAAAGGGTGAATTCAAATTAAGCACTGGGAAGTTTAGGATTAGGCATATAGACATCCTGTAGCAGCCCAGGAGATGTAAGCTGGCCTTACATGAGCTGACAGAAATGCATTTAGGGCTCATGAATTGTCTGGAGGTGAGTGATGTGAGTGCAGAGCTGGCCCTGCGTGTGCCCAGCTCCCGTGGGCTGGGCTGGAGGCTGCAGCAGGGCTCCCACTAGAAGCAGCAGGGATGTGGTGTGGCCAGCAGTAATGGAGCTGGCACACCTGGCTGGATCCAGCAAACTGCTCCAAACTCTGTTTATACCTTGAATTCTGGTGCTCTGATTTGTCAGTGCAAGTGCAAGGTAGCATGAATGTGGTGAGTCAGTGTGCTGTGCCTGAGTAAACAATCCTTTCTCAGACCTTGGGAATTCGATCCCGAAATGCTGGTGTGGGGTCTGATTTAAACTTCGCTGATGTGAACTCAGCAGAGCCGCACTGGTGTGTCCCTAATTTCCTGCTTCTCAGGATCTGTCTTACATTGGATAGAAAGCCCTGCTGCTACTGCAGAAGAGGGAGAGGTGACACTTTTGTTAATTCATCTACAGTGCTCCTTATCACCTGACATAATTGGATACAAAGAAGGAAAACATTGGTTATGTTCAGACTGAGTCTGAGGAGAAAATCCAATTAAAATTATGTAATTTGCCTTGTCTTTCTTGTCAGATGTACAGCATAATAGGTAAAGCAGTATTTTATCTTCCTACTGCCACTAGATAGTGCTAGATTCGTGTTTTAAACAATTTCCTTCACTGTAATTTCATCCTGAACTCCCACTTCAGCTCTTTAGTTACTAAACCTCTTTATTTGCAGACCACTCCAGAGCAGTGTGGTTGGAGGGCTTGTCGTACGTCAGAGGACATGTCTGATGCAGGAAATTGAGATGAGAAAAGGCTTCTGAGCTATACTGTAGTCAGGAGGTATAACACCAGTAAGCACAGAAATTGAATCTCAGGAACTGTGCCTTTAAAGCCCTCGTGCTGCCTCAGGCAGGGAGCATAGGAGGCTTTCCTAAGTAACAGGACCTGTGAACTGGCAGGACGTGATGTTCTGTGCCCCTACATGTTGCCAGTAGCCTGCACTGGCTGCTGACTGATCACTGTGTGCTGCATCAAGATCCAGAAATACCAGTTAACTCTGGAGCCTTGGAGTAGTAAACTCATGCACTTAAATACTCCTGAACAATTAATTTGGTATCTGAATCCTTCTAAATATTTATTTTTTTTTATCCAAGTGGGTTTTTTAAACTCTTACAATAGAAGTAAGGTTTAAAAGGATAATCTGCACTATTATTTTGTGTTTCCATTTTTCATTCATGTACCACAGGCGCATAGAGCTTAAAGGCAGAATAGCTGATTTATTAGATGTATCTCTATGGTACTGCAGAAATACTACATCTAAGATACGCCTATGCAATAGTTATGCAATGACCCTGTTTTAATATATGGAGGAGAATTAATGCACAAACCTTTTTTATTTCTGTGAATTTTTTCCTTGTAATCAGGAAGAAATCCTTTAGTTGTACACCATACTTAATTACAAGCCAAATAAATGTGAGGGTTCTGACAGTATAAGCTATTAAATACTGCAGTGGCATGAGTGCAGTTGTTTTCAAAAATGTAAATGAAAATGAATAAAGATGAAAGGAAAGACAGGTACTGTTAACAGGAATTGAATTTTAAAATGGCATATCAAAAATTAATTTAAACTGAAACACCTTCATATTTATCATTCAAATGTAATTTTTAGAACTCCCCCTCTTCTTCCTTTCCTAGTATCATTCAGCATGCCCCACTCCCTTGTCTCTTCAGTTTCATCAAGTAGAAAGTATGAAATCAAAGAGTTCTCCTTTCTTTTCTATATTTGCAGAGGAGTTGAATTTTGGTCCCATGAAGGCTGTGAGACAAAAATCTCCGTAGACTTTGGTAGAGCAGTATTTCAAACCAAAGAGATAAGAGAGCCCAATGATTTTTTACTCAGCAGTGAAGGAGGAGTCTTGGGTTGTGGTCCCAGCTCCCAGAATTATCTACCTTTCATCCACTGTCTGATTTAATATGATATTTCTTAATAGTTCTGAGACATGAGAGGCATCAGCTTCCATAGCTCCCCACTGAGCAGACATCCTAGCCTGCAGTCATGAATGAAGCATCTAAGCCATGAAAGGCAGATGAGGGTTCAGACTTTTGGCTGTATTTATCTTTTTTTGGTACCTTAGAACTTATCTCTGCTCAGTTCATGGGCTTTTACAGTCAGCTTTTGAGGTTATTTTCCCTGTGCATATGAGTTCAGGCAGGATTTTTGTGATTCCATTCTGGGACCGATCATCAGGAGACAAGGTGAATTTGGTAAAAATCTAAGTTTAGTCAGGAACTTTCAAATTTATAAGATTTGTGGCATAATATGTCACCAGCTTTCATGTCTTAAGGTTTAGATTGCATGAGTGTTGTATTTTCATTAAGTCAAGAGATAGCATTTCATTCATCTGACGCGTATTGAGCAATTTGATTTATTTTTAAAAGCATCTGGCAATGTTTTCATTATGTGTCTGGGCCACTTTAATTTAAACTTCATTATTTTGAACTTTTTCACTGTGACAACCAAAACATTATCTCATATGAAGGAAATACACAGAATTGAGTGTGTCTAGCTTGAATAAGAAAAGGCCAGGAGAGGAATTTTAATTGCTGTCTTTGCAATCTAATTAAAAAGAAGACAGAGGGAGATTTTTCTTGGAGCTGTACAGTGAAGGGATATCAGTTGAAACAAAGGGATTCTGACTAGAACTGGGAAAACAGTTTTGAGTGTAAAGATGGTTAAACACTGGAATGGGCCAAGAGAGGCTGTGGAATCTGCATCCATGGATGTGTTCAGAGCAGGAATGAATATGACCCCAAGCAACTTGATGTAACTTTGAAAATGGAACTGTAAAGTTGACCCTGCTTGGAGAAGGTGACCTTAAAGGTCCCTTCCAGTCACATTTATTCCATGAGCCTGGCTTTTCCTTTAAAGTTCCTGATTATCAGCATTCTGACCATTGTAGCTGTGGCTGAAGTGAATAGTCTTAGGATCCTTGATATCTAGAAATCTGGGGTGAAATCTTGCATAAAACTTTTGAAAATATTGAAGAAAAAAGTGCCAATTTAGCTTACGGGGAAGGGTCATAGTAATAAAATGATCTTTTGTGCCAGTGGCCCAACCAAATTTTTTTATATTTAAACTTTTTTTTTTTTTTTTTTTAAACAGGCAGTGAGGACAGTGAGTTCACAGATCAGGAGAGAAAGGACAGAGCATCCTAGAAGGCCTAAAGGAAAAACAGGTCCTTGTGCTCTTTGCTCAAGTCAGTTTTGATTAGGAGTAAGGGAAATACAGCTTTTTAAAAGTTGAACTGAATCAGGATCAAGCTCTTCAAGATTAATTACAAAGTAAATTCCGCCATATCCTTCTGGTTCTTACTATCTTTTCCATTTCTCTCAGAGGTTTCAATGACAACTATTTCTGAGATTCTTGGCAGAAGAGTTCAGCTGAAAGGACTTATTGGAAAACGAGCTGTGAAATGTCCCCACTGTGATTTTTATTTTATGAAGAATGGTTCAGACCTTCAGCGTCATATTTGGGCTCATGAAGGTAAAACTCTGGTTTTAAGCTTTTGGCATATAATGAGTCTCATATTCCACTGAAGCTTTACTGACATAGAAAAAAACAGATTGAAGTTTGTTTCTATACTCAAATGCAAAACTTTAGGCTACATTGGAGGTTAATTAATTAGTTTAATGGATTCTGGATCACATGTGGAACTTCACACTCAGAACATGAACAGACAGATTAAATGTTTTATAAAAATTAATTAAATTCTGATGCAGTTTTTTTCCAAAACTCATTCATAAACATCTATAAAGTATTCTATGTGAGTAAAGAGGAGTGAATTAAATACATGCTCAGTATTTTAAAACAAGTAATTTTCTGTATCTTCTGTGCTGTCTGTGCTGGTCCTTTTACATTTGTCCAAAAATCTTTGTTCTGGAAATCTGTTAGTAAACCAATTTAAATCCAGTTGCTTTGATGTATACATATAAATTCTGTGGGTGTTTTGATTAAATCCTGCAGAGCATGGCAGCTAGCTGCCACAGACACAGACTGTGATCAAAATCCCCTAAGATAATGCTCTTCATATTTAAGACTTTTTAGGGAGAAATTCCAGTAATATGGCAACAGGTGGGTTAAAAATGCCTTGAATTTAAAATCTTTAAGCAGTAAAATCTTGTGTCTACCCAGTCTGTGTATTTTTATAAAAGGTTGAAGAC
The DNA here is from genome assembly GCF_030490865.1 of Poecile atricapillus. NCBI lineage: Eukaryota > Metazoa > Chordata > Aves > Passeriformes > Paridae > Poecile > Poecile atricapillus. The sequence continues at coordinate 146,646,862 of NC_081250.1, read as the reverse complement.
AGCTTACATGGTCTTTAGTCACCTTAGTAATCTATAGAACAGATTGCCTGTGATTTTAGGTTCTTCAGCAATCCCTCTGCATAAAGGGGATGATGGGATTTGGTGCTCTCAAGCTGGTATCTTGTTTCCAAAGTGTTTGTTCACATATAGGTACAATACAGCGTATTTGTTTGAATGCTCTGTGAGCTTTCCTGCGTGTGTAGCAGAGCAGGGCCCTTCTCTAGTGGCTTTTCCTCCATTAAGGAGTTTAGGTAAGGCAGAATGTAGGCTAGAGAAATACCTTGTGTATTCCATAGACAGAGTTCTTTTATTCTGGCTGGAACTGGGAACCCATATCATCTAACGAGCTGGAGGAAAGAGGTGATTGGAAATTTCTTCCCAAATCAAAGTGTGCAATCAAGTGTGCTTAAAGCAGACTGTAATTTCTCATGCTTGTAAATCTAATTTTAGGGTCACGAGTATCAATCTAAAATGTGCAGACCCTCATGAAACTGTTGAACTGTTGCCAGTTCAGATTTATTCAGCTTTTCTTTGAAGGATTTACTTTGTTCTTATAGACCTTCTGTTAGATGATGCACTGGAGATATCTCTGTGTGCTTTGGACAGTTTGAGGGAAGTGAAGTTTCAAGTGCTTATATCTGCCTGAACCATTAGCAAATCTGACACTAATTAATGATAAAATACAGCTTGCACATTTAACTTCTGCTTTCATGATAACTGCCTAATGAAGCAGTCCTTACAAGAGGTTTCTTCACTGTTGATTGTAGCAAATGGAGAGTGGTGGTTACCTGAAGACTTCTAGAGGGAGATGTACACCAGCTTGGCATCAATGTAGGCAGTCTGGATTTTAATTCTAAATGAAGGATAGGAATAGCAAGGCCCAAATATCAGTATTTTCCTGGATAAACTCAGTACCTGGCTTCAGTAGGGCAATATTCAATTGTGAAGGAACTCCTCTTTTATCTTAAGAGGTTAAGTGATGCTGTCGCGAGCTCAGTGTCATTTACACAGAAGCTATAGATGAAATGTCTTATTTGTAGAGATACAAATTTTGAAGTGTTTCTCTTTGTCCATGTTGCTTACATGATCTGAAATTTCTTTCAAGTAAGTGTCCATCCTCTCATGGAAAGGCACAGTCTGGCTGTTTCATGGTATATTTTTTCATGTTTAGGTGTCAAACCCTTCAAATGTTCTCTCTGTGAGTACGCCACTCGCAGCAAGAGCAACCTGAAAGCCCACATGAATCGTCACAGCACGGAGAAAACCCACCTTTGTGATATGTGTGGGAAAAAGTTCAAATCAAAAGGCACTTTGAAGAGCCATAAACTCCTTCATACTGCTGATGGTAAGTGCATGTTTATTAAATCTATTTTAGGACAATAAATATTGGCAGTACTACAGGCCTTATTAACAAATGCTTTTCAGTTAAGTGAAATCACTCAAGTGTGATTTACAGATTTTATTTATTCCCAGGAGACAGCTTTGGGAAATAATTCAAAACTTTGCAAAATTAATTTCTGTGAAAGACAGACTGCTGTCTCTGAAATACGTTTCTCTGAAATTTGTGTTGGCTTTGTATGCCTTCCTTGTTCTTACAGAAAATTGTTTATCTCAATAGAAATTTGAAAATACCAGTAATTCTGTCTTTACGTCTCTTACTGTTTTATTCTGTGAAAATATTATTAGGATCCTGGTGTCTCATCAGCCAGTGGCAAACCTGGGCACTTGCTCTCTACAGTCTCACATGCAGCATCTCATTTGCCCTGCAATTTTAATATTTCTGTGATGATGAGTGAAAAAAGCAAGATGCATATCCAGAAAAGTATCCCATTTTATATCAAAGTTTAGAGCACAACAATACTTTGTTATTCTGTGATTATTGTATTGAAGTAAATTATTTAGCAGGATAAGTTGTACAGACCTTTATTATGACTTACTGGCTTGATCTTTGTTACTCATGCAATTGTGTGCAGCCTCATTCCTCTTTTTATTGACCATTTAATTTACATTCTTTTTTTTTTTTTTTTTTTTTTCAAATTGCATCTTCAGAGAAAGCACACAATGCTCTGTTACATTTTTAGAATATATTTGAAGTTTCTGTGTCAGAGATATTTTTAATGCTTATGTCTGTGTGTTCAAGTGGAAGAGACGATCCCTTTTACATCGCTGTGCTACATCTGACAGGAAGATTATAAGTTATTGTTTTATTACCAAAGTTATTGGAGAAGTTCTGTGTATTAGTAAATCATTTGTTATCCAGAAAGTGCTTTCCAATATTTTGAAATAACTTGATCAGTAACAAGTAGGTCTGGCACATGCATCTAAACTTAATATGCAAGAATCAAGATTTTACTTACCAAATGCAAACTCAGCTGATTCCTGGCTGGGAGAAAGAGGCAAGTTGTTGTATTTGAATGAAAAGAAAATTTCAAGCATGATGAGGTTTCTTTCTATGGCCCTATAAAAAAAATATCCCTTCAAGGGGTTTCATTTCAAAACCTTTCTGTTTTGTTTTCACCATCTGGCATGATCAAATAGTGAAATTCAGCAATGAAAGTTGAATTTCTTTTCACCTGTGTGTTAGTTAGGTTTCTTGAGCAAGTCTGTGTGTCTGAAAGTCATTACAGCAATTCATCTGAGGTGCTTTGAAATTTGGTTTTGTTAAGAGTAGCACTATAGTTGAGCAGCATCTTGCCATGTCTCGATTGGGTTTAAAAGTTTGAAGTTAACTTTAAACATTTAAGTCCTTGTGATGAACTGTGTTCTTTTATAAGTTACTGCTAGGTCAGGCTGAAACCTTGGCTCTAGAGGCATTGTTATTACCAGGAGCCTTCTTTATCTGGCTTCAAACTCATCGTCTTTTGGAATAACTCCAGTAACTTCTAGTGGAAGGTGTCCCAGCCCTTCACAGGGGTGATGGATGTTGGAACAAGATGACCTTTAAGGTCCCTTTCAACCCAAACCATTCCATGACTGTGTTTCTTTTTGGTGAACCTCCATTTTTGACTGGTAGAAATAAATCCAAGACTTAGGCTCCTTTGCCTTGCTTTTCACACTTCCAAAACTGTTCCAGGAAATTCCCAGTACCTTTGGAAGGTGAGTTTTACCTGGCTCTAGTGGAAGTAGGATCTCACTGTCTGTGGAGTCCTAAGTAATTTTCCTCTCTAAATCCGCCCCAAAAAACTTTTCATGCATTTCAAACACTTGTGAAAAAACAAGAGGACATTAGTGACCAGGAATGTGGTTTGTCAGGGGACTTTCAGCCTCCTGAGTGACACTTTCTCTTTGCCCAGTGTCCCTTCCTGTAGTGACAGCACTGCCAAAGTTCTTAGCAGCACACATCTAAGTGTACTTCAGTTATTTCACAAATAAATTAATTTGAAAGCTGTTTCACTGTTGATGAGTCTTGTCTTCATGACTTATGAATCCAAGCAATTTTTGTTCAAATATCAGAACCCTGCAATGTCAATTCAAGTAGTGGAATATAAAGTAGTTTTGTGTCTGATTTATTCTTTTCCAGAAGTCAGACTATTCAAGAGTGACATTGTAGAAAGCAATTCTGTAGTCCAGGGTCATTACTGTTTGTGGTTAGAAGTAAGCCAGAAGGCCTGATTTTCATTATTTTATTTAGATCCCAGAAGGTTCTTCTTAGCCAGGTTTTATAGAAACTTTCACACTTAGTATAAGATGCTTTTTACCTTTTTCATCAGCATCTGGAATCTAAAGAAACCCCATCTCTTTGTGATAATACAGAATATTATCTATTGTACTTCTACTTTACCTTTTGGTTCTTTTCCTTTGGAGTAGTTTTTAGCCTATCCTTATTCCACATCAGTCAAATATAATTTGCTAGCCAAGCACATTTAATTCAGGAATGAAGTCCTGTATTTAATGCACCTTGTAATTTGGCTGGAGGTAGCAAGACTGATAGAATCTTGGAGGCAAAATAAGGAGAAAGAGTGTGAAACCCAGTGAATAAAAGGAAGAAAATTGTGTTCATTTAAATCATAAGGGAAAAAATAGATTAGTGAGAGAGACTGCTATGAGGGGAAAATGTATTTGAATCATAGCAATTCAGTGCTTTGGACAGAAATAACTAAACCCATGTGAACATGATCAAACATTGGTGTTTTAAGGATTTCCAAGTGTGCTTTACAAATAGCAAAGTAGCTGTGCCTGCAGTTGTAAATAATGGATTTCCTTCTTCCATTTAGAGTGCATTGTAACAATTCCTTTTCTTCTTTCCCAAGTGACTATCCCAGGAGAATCCAGAGAATTTAATGCTTATAATTTAAAGATTACACTTGAGCCTTTTTTCCTCCCTTATTCTGTTCTTAGCTCTATTTAACCAAAACTTTACAGAGCAAGTGCCAGACTTCTCATATTGTTCATTCTTATCATTTTGGAATTTATCTTTATGAGGAAGTATAATCAGTAGTTTTCTGCACTTAAATAGAACTAATTATTCCATTTCCTATTCCCATTGCAGGAAAGCAGTTTAAATGCACAGTGTGTGACTATACAGCTGCCCAGAAACCACAGCTCCTACGTCATATGGAACAACACGTCTCTTTCAAGGTAAGAAAACATATAAAGCATGCTTAAACTTATTAGGAAATACACAGAACTTTAGATAGCTGTATTAAAACTGGCACATTTTCTTGTTTGATGGCAATTAACAGTATATAAACATTTTAATATTTTGGAAGTTTTGACTTGATACTTTCAAGATAGGGTTATTTTGTTCATGACCAATTTGTAATTAGTAGTTTTACTTGACAAAAATATCTGTATGTTGCAATATGAAACAAATTTTATTTGGTTTGATTGTCAGTACTTGAGTGAGTGAATCCAATATGTACCTTAAAATGTCCTAGGGAAGTATGAAAGCAAATACCCTATATCACTGTTCATTGCCCATGTTCATTTTCCCTGAAATTTGCCAGTCTCGTACTATAGCTGAGTTCACATACTTGAAGAAAATTGAAGAGAATTAATTTTAAAACACCCCAGTTTTGAAACATGCACTGGAAAGAGTTTTGAAAATTGTTAATGTTTCTCTGAAGTACTAAGATTAGAGATACAGTTTATTTTTATAAATGGTAGTATGTTTTTATTTCTAAATTTCACATTGGTTTTCAGTGTAATAAGTCCTAATGTAATGCATTGTGAAATGTTATATTCTGTAAATAGGAATTATACTGGCTTCTTTTCCAGAAAAGATGTTACATTTTCATATGTAACGTCTTTCATTATCTAGCAGATCATTTTGCTTCTATAAAGAGTACACTGCAGACATTCTTAAAAAGTACCATAAAGCAGCAAGGCATGCAGTCTTTTCAATGATGGTTTACGTTTTGGAAGACAAAACAAGTCATCTAAAGAAATGATACATTTAGAACAAATAATTTTTCTGTCTTAAGTAGGTGGTTTTTCTGCTGACTTAAATTTCTTAAAAGATTTTTTGTAAATGAAAATACATAATTTTCCTTTTTTGATGGCTAAAGTAATAAATGTACTCACAGTGCAGTTCTTGAAATGTAGCTGGTTGTGACCTTGGGATCTGCCTATACAGAATTGTGACAATTCAAGAGATCATCAAGAGAACTGAACACTGGATTAGATCAGTCAGGAGTATTTGTTTAAAGGAGTTCAGAAAATATTTATCCCCTTCTAGGACAGTTGTTTGGATGCTCAGACTCAGAGAAATGTCACTGCTTATGTGACCTAATGATCCTTTAATCCATCGTATTTCCCAGCTCCATGAATTTGCAATCCTGAGGTAACATGCATGACTTGCACAAGTGAGTGCTACAAGAGCACAGCAGTCTGTCTGGATTATTTCCTTTAAAAAATGACAGATTCAGCAATGGAAAAGAGAGTATGCATCTCTGAAATATTGAGTAGCTGAATGTTACAGTACCCTCTGAAGCATAAGGTTAAGGGAGTCTGAACATCACTTTTCTTCCTTCTTTTTCTGTTTGGAGCCTGAAAGAAGATTATGAGCAATGGGCTTAGGAGAGTGTTCTAATCAATGTACCCTGACTGCAGACATTTCCCTGCTTTAAATTCAGCTCCTAGATGAACATTTCTGTACCAACTATTTTCTGCTGAGGAGCTTTAGGTGGGGCTGCTGTTCATGAAACATTTTCCATCCTATTCTGACATACTTGACTTTTCCCTGAAGACTTTGGTCTTTCCCTGCATACTTTTACAGGACCTAATAGTGGTGTCAAGCTTCCTATAACTGTGATATGTCTCAGTCAGAAAGTTATTATCAAAGGGTAGCTTTAGGCTCAAATGTTTGTTTTCCTATTATGTTTTTTTTCTTTAGGAATTTGTCTCTCTGTCAGTTGAAGAGAGACATGTTCTTAAAAAATTAATTAATATAATTGCCCAAATCAGCTCAACAAATGGTCAGAGAAATGCAAATGCCGGGGAAAGGTGAAGGAAAAGGGAAAGGGAAGGAAAAAAGAAAAAGAAAGGAAACCTGTTAAATTAGATTGGCTGTACAGTCATGTTGTACTTTCAGTTATTTTAGTTGTCTTGCTGCCCTCTTTCAGACCAGAGCTCACAGCAGCTGAATCATTTCATAGCAGTCTCCATATAGTCAAACCTGTTATCATCAATTATGAAAACACACAATTTACTGAATTACAAAAGCTGGATAACAATCTTATAATAGTGAGAATACTTAGTTTCTTGCACATAATAAAAAGTACCAAATTTAGGTAATGTTTAGTTACAACTTCAATTTATTGAAATTTCAAGGGTTTCCTTGAAAGATGCCCAAGTCAGAAATGAACATGGTTTATTGGGATCAAAACAGTGCAGTTAAGACCTATATCCTGAAGAGGTGAGGAAATATAGTCCAACATTTTCCTTTTTGCTCCCAGCCCTTCCGCTGTGCACATTGCCACTATTCCTGCAATATATCTGGTTCCCTGAAGAGGCATTACAACAGGAAGCATCCTAATGAAGAGTATGTCAATGCAGGGTCCGGGGAGCCTGCAGCTGAAGCTCTTATCCAACAAGGTACATCTCCACCATACAAGATTTGTTGGGTGGTTTGTTTTTTTTTGCTGAAGCAAACTTGGTGTGAACATAAACTTCTGTGCAGTATGTGTTCCTCGGTTTACTGGGTGCTACATGATAAATCATTATTCTCTTTTAGTAATTCTGAAATGGCCACCTTTTACCCTTCATTCAGTGTCCTTTGTTCTTGGTTTTTAAGAGTGTGGGAACCAAAGTTTTGTTTGACCTTGTCTGTGCTATTTGTTGTTGCATACATTTATCATTTACACTTGTTTGTCTCTTTTTGTAAGTCAAATATCACTCTATGTTGAAATGAATGATAAATTTCTACCATTCTGCTGATGAATTTCTGTGACAATTCTGCAAGGTTGAACTCCTTGAGGTAAGGTTGAGCAAACATAAGGAAAGAGACTGAAGAGTAAATGGCAGCAAATTATTCCCCCCAATAGAAAAATCTGGGGAGAAAAGAGATTACAGGTAAAATAGGTTAGGAATTGTTATGTTCAGAATCTTATTCATGGGGAAAGGAAGCACACCCTGTCTGTGTAAGCTAAGAATTTATTAGTAGTATAACAGAAATCTTAACAGTCTAATTTAAGATTTGTCTGACTCCCATAAGTAGTTTTGCTATTACACACTGGGTAGATGAACCAAAGCAAACAACTGATTTTACAGGCAGGTACATTTTTGGGTGTAAAGCTCCTTCAGTTCTGGTGCCCGGTGTGAGGAATATTGAGCAAGAAGAGAAGAAAGCCAGATTAAATATTAAATTGTGTAGAAAATATTTTAATTCTTGGTAAAATTAAATTTCCTTCTTTGTTACTTACAATTTTAGAAAGTGTTTTCCCTGTTTTTGAAGAGAAACTACCGACAGTTTTATCTTTTGGAATCTTCAGTTTCTGATTTTGTTGAGGAGGAATAGAGACCAAAGTAATGCTGTTGTATTACATAATGAATTAAATTTAATTCTTCTAAGGTTACATTATTTCTAAATGCTATTTCCAAATCATTAATCTAACACATAACATTTATCTATTGAAGGCTTTAATCCATGCTAAAATACTGAAATCATGACACAGAGAAAGATAACTCAGTCTGAGACTTTCCCTTTAAACTTGCTCTATAAGGGGAAAATATATAACTAAGTAATGATAAGTATGTATAAGTCATCTGAGTCTGTGTTGGTTTTAAATAACATTTCTTTGTTCCCTTTTGTAAAAAAACCCAAATAATTTTAAAAGTAAATATCTATAACAGGGTAGAAATACCTAGTATAATTTTATGATTATTTTCACAGACAGTACAAGTCCATGGGGAACCTGCAGTTGTTTTAAGGAAGTAATGTTTGCTTGGTCAGTACTCAGAGCCTGTATTTTGTAGTCACCCAGATGAAGGAAGAACTCTTCACTGTGGGGAACTTTGTTTAACTTTCCAAATATCTGAGCACTGCAAGGAATTATTTGTCTGTAGCCACTCTTAGGAATAGATATGAGAGAATGAATTCTCCTAGTATAATTTAGGGATCATACTTGCAGTGTTTGGAACAAAGAAAATTAATCTTATGCTGATTAGGCTTTCCTTCCCCTTTGGGAGCAAGATAAATGCACTTCTGAAAATAATTCTTTTTCACTGAAATTAAAGATCTGTGAAGTTGTTGAGATGCAAGACTAGCCTTAAAATGGAGACATTGTAGTGAGATGAGAGAGAAAAGTCTTTAACTTTTTTTCTGTGGTGGATATCCTTTTTCCACCACATTGGAACATCGAACAGGATGAAATTTAACAAGTTCAAATGTCAGCTTCTGCCCCTGGGATGGAGTAAAGCCTGGCACTAGTCTAAGGGGGGAATATCAGCCCTGCAGACAGGGATCTGGTTGGCAGCAGCTCTCCAGGAGCCAGCACTGAGCCCTGGCAGCCCAGAGGGCAAATCCCATCCTGGAGTGCATTAAACACAGCATGTCCAGGCAGGAAAAGAGAGGATTATCCTGCTGTGCTCAGCTTTGGAGCCCTGAGTGCAGGGCTGGGACCAACCAGCTGAGGATTTGAAGGTTCAAGGTTGTATCCAGAGTGAAAAAAAAAAATGGTGACAAGGCTGGAAGTCATGTCCTGTGAGGAGCACCTGGGGGCTCTGGGCTTGTCTGGTCTGGAGAGGAGGAGGCTGAGGGGCGACCTCATTGCTCTATAACAGCTTCCTGAGTGGGGAAGGGGAGAGGGGCTGAGCTCTTCTCCTTGGGATCCAGTGATAGAACATGTTGGAATGGTTCAGAACTGTAGCTGGGAGGCTTAGACTGGGCATTTGTAAGCATTTCTTTATTGAGAGAGTGGTCAAACAGTGAAACAAGCTTCCTGGAGAGGTTATTGATGCCTGAAGACTGTCAGTGTTTAAGGGGCATTTGGGCAATGCTCTTAACAACACCTTTAACTTTTGGTCATCCCTGAATTGGTCAGGCAGTTGGACTAGGTGGTCCTTGTAGGTCCCTTACAAATGAAACAGCTTATTCTGTTCTTCTTATCTCTGACTTTGTATCCTTCCTTCTCTTCCTCTCCTTACACAGCATTTATATTTCCTGTGCTGACAGTAGTGCTGTGCCTATTTTCTATATCAGGCACAAATTGCCACGCAGGCATCAAATCCATGTAGGAGCTATGAAGTCAGTGTCTCTTCTCAGGGCTCTCTGATGAAGAAAGCTGTATTAATAGGTGTAATTTTCACATATGCAGCTTCCTTTGCCAACTCAATTTCCTGTTCTGTGATGCATCAGATGGCTCTTGCACCTGGGCTCCAAATAAGAGCAGAGATTCCGTATCATGCTATAGAAACATCAATTTTTCTCAGTGTTTTGGTATCTCACTGGGGGAAGAATTGTTCCTTGTGGAAGACATTTGCATTTGGAAGTGATAAACATGAATCCTATTGAAGTTAATAAAAGTTCTCCTGATTTGGAAATCAGAATCAATATCAATCTTTGTATTTTGTTCACACAACACAAACAGATTACAGCAGACACATTATGCAGGATGACAAGTCACATTTGTCATATATGACACCTGGGTGTCATGCAAGGTAATAGATGTTAGGAAGAAATTCTTTACTGTGAGGTACTAGAACAAGTTACCCAGATAAATTGTGGGTGCCCATCCCTGGAAGTGTTCAAGGCCAGGTTGGATGGGGCCCTGAGCAACCTGGGCTAGTGGAAGGGGTCCCTGGCAATTGGCAGGGGGGTTGGAACAAGATGATCTTTAAGGTCCCTTCCAACCCAAATCTTTGGATGATTTTGTGTTTCTGAGCTGTTTGGGTCAAAAGTTGCACCTTGCTGTCTGACTAGTGTCTGTTTAGTTTCAATTTACTCTATTCATAGATCTGAAAAGCAATTTTGGAAAATTATTCATGTATTCATATAAAGGAAGAAGACCTTTCAGGCCTGATATTAAACAAATCCTTTGAAATGAAGGGAATATAGATGAAAAGGAAAAGGAGAGAGTACCAGCAAGCAAAAAGGCTTGAAAAGAAATTGAAAGGGGAAAGTAACAAAGATTAATATCTAATAAAAGCTGTCTATATCTATTTGAATTGTATTCTGCTTGTTCTAAGTTACCCGCTGAGCCTGGAGTGAATTGCCTCACACTTGCTCATCTCCTCCACTCTTAGCTGGTTTTTGACTTCATTGCAGACTGCAAATAAACTTAATTGGAAATATTTATATGAATGTAGACTGCTGGACTGTACTCAAGATTCCTAGAATGAGCTTATAAATAAATGAATGATTCATAGAAGAGGGACTGTGTTCATTGGAGCAATTGCATTGCCAAGGATAGACAGCGCTATTTAATTTCTGGGCTTGTGGTAGAAATTGAAATCACCCAGGAGCAGAGAAATGCTTGGGATTTTGCAGGGTGGGTGTGTGTTTCTTTGTTTAAGTAGAAGTCTACAATATGACATTTATTTTAGTATTTTAAACTAATAAAGGAAAATAAATAGCATAAGAATTTGATATATTCTGCAAAGGGGGCAAGAATATTATGCATTACCCACTAGTTTTTCTGCAATGCCCATCTATGTGCTCATTTGATGGCTTATTTTTTAGTTTAATTTGCCTTGTGCTGGGCAAGTCACATACAGTTTTTCCCAAATTTGTTTCTTTTCTCCTCATTGATACTCCCTTCCATCCATAAACATTTTGTTTACGTGTCTGAGAGACAGATTTTCATTGTTGTTTGTGCAGCTACTTGTGCAGGCCATACATGAGGATCCAGTTGTGGCCTCAGTGTTCTGTTTTATAGATGTCATCATGTGCTTTCCTTATACAAAAATGAGATTTGTCTTGTGGAAGTTTTAGGCCAATAAATAAAAAAAAGCACATGTCAGTAGAAGAAAGTTGTGAAGCTATGTAAGATCTGCCTACAGTATTTTGTTACAAACATCAGTTTTGTTATAAAAGTAGTAAAGGTGTGTAATTCATTGACTTTCCCTGTATGTTACCCATTATTGTAAAGAATTATCTAGAAATTAATTTTTCTGAGCTTCCATATCAAGTCATTGATATGGAGTTATATATTACCAGTTGAATTCTAGGCTTCTATTACCTGTTATAAAGTCATAATGACAAAAGTTACAGATTTAATTTACCTGATGTGTTGTTAAAATAGTTTCGATATCAAAGTAATGCAGAAAAGCGTTCACTGTTTCACAGCAATGTGTTTTTCCTAATACTACAGATTGGTGTGAAATTGATGTGTAATTTCATTTTCTGTAATTGCTAATATTATCTAATCTAATCTGTTCTAATCTGAACTTTTTTATTTTCCCTCAGTAAAACTGCTTCAGTTTTGCTTAGAGATGGAATATTGGGCATCTGCTCTAACAGTGAAGTTTAGTAAAGACCTAGCAAAGAGAAGGGTTAGTATAGTAACAAGTGTCGGTAAAATACCCTAGAGACTGAGTGTAGTTACATTCTGTTTTATTAAAAAAAAAAATTTTTGTTTCTTTTCACCTGGTTACCACATTGTAGCTTTCCTTTAATGTTAAATAGGATGTTTTTACTAATCACTTTGTTCATGAAGGACTGTGCAACCTTGGCTTATAAGGAGCTTCTGTGAGTCTGTTTGATACCTTTGAACATGAGGGTGAGAATCATCTTTTGCCACCATGATGTGGAGTCAGACCTGTGGTAGCGCAGTTCCTGCAGTGGCATAAGGCACTTCCCCAGCCATTAGATTTGTTACAGTGAGTTCTGGTCACCTAATGCAACAATTTATCACATGCAGGTTATTCTTGTTCTCTTTAGTCAATAGAGGGGAAAAAAGAGAAATACTTATTTGCATAATTGCAAGCAAATAAGATCTGACATTTGACCAGATGACTTTCATAAGCAAAAGAAGTAAAAAGCTCTTTAATCTTGTATAAAAAATTGGATTCTCATGATGTTATCATGCTTAGTTTTTTAACTGTTATGTTGCACACTCAAGCATTAAACATTGTGCTAACTTCATGCTGTGCATAGTTTTGTAGACAGAAAACTTTATTTACAGTTTGCATGTTAACATAAAACTCAAAAGCAAAGATATTTGGATGAAGTGAATATTAACTCTTCCTAGTTTACTTTGCAAATGTAGAAAAAACAATAACAATGTTTGTTTTGAAACTTGAGAAAGCTAGAATAGGTGTCTTAGAGAAGACACATTTTAAAAATATCAGTAAAGTATGCCCCTGATGTGTATGGTAAATATTAACATATTTCATGTTGGACAAATAGCTAAAGGAAAACATTTTGCAGTTACATTGCTTGACTATGGTGGGGTCAAATTAAACAGGTTGTTACTGCATTGGAAAGAATTTATATGAAAATAACTCAAAGAGTTTATTTGTGTTTCCTTGTAGGTGGCATTAAGTGTCCTGTTTGCAGCTTTGTGTATGGTACAAAATGGGAGTTCAACAGACATCTTAAAAACAAGCATGGAATGAAGTTGGTGGAGAATGATGGGGAGACCAAATGGGAGGTAAAGCAAAATAACAATGGCTTTGACCCTAAGGTTTTTTTAAATTCTGGGAAGAAAAGTAAGGATAAAAATAAGAAGTGTAAAAGAATGTGGTTCTGACTTTATATAAGATCAGGAGGTCATGGGATCTTATCTTTATTTGAATGGATAGTTTGCTGTGTCTGTTAAATTTTAATATATGATGGGGTTAGCAGCCTCGTAAATGCTTATTTTTGCATTTTAGGCTTCTACTCCTCTATTTACAGCATAAAGAGGGAAAGCTTTAGCAGAGAAATGTGACATTGAAAAACTTAGTGCATTTTGTAATATGCTGAATATTCACTGGTGTTAACTGCGAGATGAGCAAAGTTGCAGAAAAAAAAGCTTATGTCTTAGTGCAGAGAAGGATGGAATATAGAGAACTGATTTTTTTAATTGATCAGCTGAAAAAATTACAATGTTATGCATATGAAGAGTAAGTCTCCTATGATATGTCCTGTGTTTTCAGCTTCAATCCTGGAGATGCAGAATCAATGGGAAAACTATAGATTCAGACACTTTTATTAAAAAATTATGGTTGGCCAGCAGTGTCTTCCACTGCCCAAGCAGGCTGATTTTGAAGTCCAGTGAGAGGAAAAAGCCAGGAGTGAACTTCAGCTGATTGACCCCCACAGTTTTAGGCCTCTTCTGCTAAATTTCATTCTGGCCCCCATGACCAATCTAATGCCTGGTCTGGAAGAGCTGACCTGCAGGTCTTGTCTAGCAGTTATTGAGTATCCACACAGAAGGATAAGTCCTTGAAAAACACTGGGCTAGGTTCTATTTGGACAGCTGTTCAAAGAATACAGGAAAAGCAGTTTAAAATGTAGCCCTTCAAAGTCTTATATCCATATTCTAAATGTTTCTCTGTACACTTTACCTGTAGCTGCCCAAAGCTCAGAAAATAAGGGAACATCTGGGATGCAAGAATGTCTCTATTGCTGAGCCATCAGTAAAGAAAGAGTCCCATCAGAGCAGGAATCAATATTGACAGCTTGTCTTGAAAAAAAAACAAACAGCAGTTTACAGAAAGGATAACTTTTCTGAAACAAAATGCCATTTTTTTTCAAGCTTCTGAGGTGTTTTAGCAGATCTGCATTATAAATATATTTTCTCAAAAGGTCTTTGCTAAACTGCAGTACAGTACAAGTCCGTTGTTAGTTCTAAGATAACTAAGATAAGCAACAAAAATTAGGTCAGGATAACTTAGCACCCTTAAAACAACTTTTGAAGTAGAATCTAGAAGAACACAACAGGATGATTTTCCTGTCTCCTATGTAATACACTTCTTGAATTCTGTTTCACCCACTGTAGCTCTTGTTACAGTATTTGTTGTCCAAACTCATTCCTTATTGTTGTTAAATCACTGAAATGAGGTTATTCATGCCTTGGCTGGGTTTTGTTTCCAAGTTAACTGCCGAAGTTTCTGAAGAGGCGTCCACTCAGTATCTCCATATCACAGAGGCTGGAGAAGATGTTCAAGGCACTCAAGCTGCTGTGGCTGCATTACAGAACCTCAGATACACTTCTGAGAGCAGTAAGTTACCTTTTTCTAGGCTGGAACACAAGTGCACCTTTTTTTTCCAAAATATCTAATTCTTTTGAGTGTACTGGGCAATATATGACCTCCTGTGATCTCCTATTAAAAATTACAAAATAAATCATCCAGAACTTATTTCTGGGGAGCTATATTTTCTTTAAGTATAAATGAGAAATTATAATTTGTTATGAATTTCTATATCCTGAAGTCATTAATACTTATCACTTCCTGTTTTGCACTTTATTATTAGCTGTGTGGAATTTCCTGCCTATATTATTAAATATACTGTGAAATTAGCTTTCTTGGCAGAGTAGATGGTGTGGATCTAATGACAATTCTCAAGCTATTATTTTTCTCCCTCTCTAGCTTTAGTCAGCAAGGCTGCAGGAGTGACATGGTGGAACAGCTCATTTACCACGTTCCTAAGACAGCACTAACAATCTCAATTTTTATAGTACACAAAGCTAAGTGAGCTATTTGGTATCAGGTTGAGGAGGAAAAGAGTAGCATTAGATAATGTCTGCTAAGTGGGAAATTACAAAAACCAGGAGAAAAAAAAAAAAAAGCCCAGATTTCTGAGAGAGTTAAAAGACCAGAGACTAGAGTAGATGTTCCTATGTTGGTTTTATTTTTTTAATACATATAAATAAATGCCCTGGTTATCAGAAGACAGCATTTTACAATTGTTCACCATTGTGGTCCTTATAGTTCGCAATACAGATACGTGTCAAAGACTTATGGATTTTTCCAAGCATGTTGCAATTAAATTACATTGCTACCAGTTTTTGTATATTATTTTAATGAGTGGAAATTCTGAATAAGTGAAAACTTCTTGAGAACTTTTCTTAAACTTCTGTATATCTAAATTAAAATAAATACTGTCATGGATTGTACTGTATATAGCAGTCTTCAAGCATGAGACTACAGTTTTTTGAATAATCTTTTTAGAGCATCCAACTTCAGATACTCTTTCAGCATATTCCCTCTTAGTATGAAAACAGTAGTCTTGTCTAAAGGCAATTTAATAGGGAAAAAAAACCCAAAGCAAGCAAGCCTTTTTCTGTACTCAGATACACTTGTTTCTTACATAAATAACAAAATATAACTACTTTCTATTTGAAACTAAATTATCTGACCTGGACTGCTATCACAGTATCAGTTTGAAAGAGTTTAAGGCAGGAAATTAGATTTATTCTACTTGCTATCTGTTTTCTATCTCTGACAGTGATTAAAGCAAATATAAGCAGCTTTACATGACAGTTTCTTTCCCTGTCTGACATCTCCCTCAGCTGACAATGGACATGTAGGAATGGTAGGCCATTGGTGGGAATTTGTATTCATACATAACAAAAACCATTTTTCTGCATTAAGGTCTTTCACACCCTGTGAGAAGTGAGAGTTCCAGCTATAAATGTTTTGTGTGGGTTTTTTTTGTAAACATCCCTTTCCATTGGTGGGGCTACACACATCAGAGAATTTTTTTTTATAAAGGATAGACCTATTCTGATCCAGTATTTATAAAATGATCCATATGAGTTTCCCAAGCAAGTAATCTTTCCCTCCAGCAGGTTAGTGATAAAACTACTTCATTCAGGTTGAGAGGTATTTCAGAGGGCCAGACAGATGGTAAACACAGGTTTCAAAAATACCAAATGGCTGTTATGGTTATAGGTAGACAGGTATGTTCTGTGTAAGATGAAGTCTGGTAAATACATATTTGGATTTGTAAAGTCTTGGAGCTTCCTAATTTGCAGCTCCTGCCATGACTTGTGGCTGTTGTTTCTTTATTCAATGAGTTCAATTTTAGATCTGTTTCAAATAGGCATAGAAGTTATCAGTGTGGCTTCACTTGCTGATTCATACATTCCCTGGGCAAATTTGTTTTGTGAATACTTCCCTGCCATAGATCTGTTATTACAGTGTCACATTACTGAGCTTTTTGAACTGTACCAACAGCGCTGCGAGTCAGGGCTGCTTGGATTATCCTCAGAACTGTTCTGCTGTGATGATCTTACTGCTGCTGTCTTTCTGATAAGGTGAAAGACTGGATCCAACAGCTGTAAACATCCTGCAGCAGATCATTGAGCTGGGTTCAGAATCCCACGATGCCACTGCAGTGGCTTCTGTCGTTACCATGGCGCCTGGCACAGTGACAGTGGTGAAGCAGGTAAGAGCTCTTTTCTTCTCTAAACCAGCCACTTTTAATTTTCATGTGTTTATTGTGAAATGGCTGTTGCTTTGCAAGGGACAAATTTTGATTGATCATTCAAGACACATAGAGAATTTTTCCTAAGTTTTCAGTGGGTGTTGTGTGTATGTGTGTTTACATGCCCACACATGTACAAGTTTATACATATATACACGTATGTCTTTATACATCTAAAAATGCATGTAGTTTTGTATGTATATAAAATATGAATGAATAAATATACCTGTATGTGTATGTAGGTATGTGTGTGAAAATACAGCTTTTTTTCTAGCAGGTGTTTTCAGGCTTTATAAAATAACATACTTGCATTTTGTGCAGACACTTAGTGCCATTTCCATTCAAAAGATTCAGGTGGTCCTTGGTGCAGCAAGCAAAAGGAAATAATTTTGCAATTTGAGGTGCTTATTGAGTTCAAACATCAAGATTTTTTTGCTCAGTAGTTCCTCCTCACAGGTGTCTGCTAACTTTGTTGCTGCCATTTTTCATTCTGTCCTCAGTGTTCTTTAAACTCTGCTTGTTCCTTCTCTTTCAGCACAGCTCTTTGCTTATCCCTTTCCCCACTGATTCACTGGGGTCTCTTCACTCAGTGGTTGACAGGTGAGGGAAGGAAAGTACATGAGAAGTTTTAACTTACCAAAGAATTTAAGTAACTCCTTTTATTTAAATGAACTAGAACTGATTATTCTGAGTGCTAAAACTAACTTTGGAGTTCAGCACTTTTTGTAGTGTTTTGAACATTGAGTTCATGAGAGCTCTGTAAAAGTGTGAAGTTTATGGTCTGTGAAGTACTTGGATAATTCCGAAGCTTGCTGCCCAGATGTCACAAAGACAAGACAGAACTTGAAGTCAAAGCATTTTCAGATGTTCCTTTGCAATACCTAACAGGTATTTTTACTAGAATCTATGTAAGAGTTTAGGGCTTTTTTTGTAGAGTAACATACCCAAATCTGAAAACTAAATTCAGCCATTAAAGAGAAGAGATGGTGTGGTCCAATTATGTGCAAGTTTGAAAACAACTTCTATAGTATAGCCACAACCAACGTGCATGCTGTGCTATAAAGATGACCTGTTTGGGGGCTGAATGCAGTATTAGCAATTGGTGTTTGTCAATATTGCTGAAATTAGCTCTTCCCTAAAGAAATTCGTCTTTTGAGGATTTTGTACTAAAGGTATAGGAGAAAATGCCTGCTGAAGTGGAGCTGCCTAGAGAATGTTTTGAAATCTGAGTGTTAAACTTTAAATATACCAGTGTAAACTCTGATCAATATCTGAGTCATCATAATGTCTATTAACTTCTTTCTTGGGCCTGCTGAATTTACTGGTAACTTTTTCTAAGTAAATATTTATATTCCAAATTAATTTTCTTCTTCACTTTTCAATACCTATTTCTAGCCTTTTGAGTTTGCAGACTGCTAGGCATTAATCACTTCTCTTTTTGTATACATCTGTGACTCTCACTGTCTGATATCAAACTCTTACAAGCACCACTCCTATATCAAATGAAATACTCAATTCTCAGAGCACAGAATCTCTTTGCTGCTTTTCCTTTGATTACTCCTTTCCCCCTCCCTTTAGAATCTGTTATATTTTTAAAATTTTATTTTCATTTTTAAAATTTTATTTTCTTTCTGTTTTTCTACAGAAATTGTTTTTTTATCATATTCTGGTCTGTTACACAGCTGTAGTTACTTTCCAGCATTTGTCTTCCCACCAGAAAATTGATCCAGAGTTACTGACACACACAATTTTAATTTGAAGGAAAGAAGTCTTTAAATATTATTAACTTGACTTTAATCTTTCCCTGTTAGAGACTGTTGGGTTTTCTCTTCAATGCTGAGTTACTTTCTGTGGGATATCCCTCATTTGTACCTATGACTTGGTTGGGTTTTAATTATCATAGGTTCCTAATAGTTAACCTTGGAGTGACCTTTAGATATGTTCATATTTCACTTTCCTACTGGAAAATGTATTCCACACTTTCTTCTGTGACCTTCAGCTTCTCTTGTGGATTGTGAGACAAAGAATTTATTCAGGGCATCAGCAATATATCAACATCATCTGTCACTGAATTTCCACTCCTGTTCTTTAATGGCCTCACCGAGTCCTTGCTAAGCAGCTGGGGTCCATTTTCTTTTTTCCTTAACAACATTTATTGTAGTTGTCCTGATTTTTATGCTGTTTGTTTTGTTCTTTTGCTCTAAGGACATACATTATCCATTTCTTATATCAGTTCTTACTTTCATATTTCATTTTCAGCTAGCCCTTGCAAGTTTCCTTCATATTTCTATGTTTGCACCAAGAAATTTATTCTAATTCTAAATTATTAGAATGTTTTAAAAGGATATTTTTGCTGTAAATGTTACACTGTAATGTTCTTATTTCTGTCTCCTCTTTCCTCCCTGGACATTTCTTTCTCCCACAGCTATCCTTGTCATTACTTTTCACTTATAGAAGTCTCATTTACACTTAGCTAGTGGTAGTGCTGCTATGCTCAGGCTTCAGCACTTCTCTAACCTGTGTGCTCACATACCTTCAGTGTGCTGTGCTTGTCGAGCTTCAGGTTAATGCAAGAATTTTACCTCCAGAAACAAACTCTGTATTTATCCCTAAGTCCATTTCAGCATCTTGGAAGATAGCTGGTGTATTAATTAGTTCTAACTGGTGGAATTTTAAAGTTGTTTTCTACTACATCACAGGATATAAAGGATACCATGTCTGAGAGCTTCTTCTACTGAATTATTGTTCTTCTTGTAGTCTTACTGCAAGTATGTTAAATTATAAGTACCCATTGTAATGGAGGTGAAATCAAGATCAGATTGTCTCTTCACAGCTCCTGAATTGCATGTTGAGAACAAAATTTAAGTTCTGACTTGGGAAACTTCATATATCTGTTTTATATGAATGATTGTATTAAAGAAAAGGCTTTGACAAAATAGCAGTAACCAATTCCAGCCAGAAATGGGATTCAGCTTACGATTTTAAACCCAAAAATGCAAAGTTAGCCCTGCTTAACTTGAATTGTGCTTGGTAAATATGAATCATTGTTGGCTCTGTTTATGCCACGTGTATGAGACCTTTCCAAGGTTGTGTCTGGAGCCTGAAATGATTTTATCTTAATCTTGCCTGTGAGTCAGTATACTAATCTGTTATCATAGTTAATTTTTTTCTAATTTGGGATAAATCCAGTTGTGTGAGCTCTGAAAATACGCAACTGCTAAGGACTGTAATATATATTTCTCACCAAATGCTTGAGGGAAAAAAGTTAGTAATGTGAAGTTTTACCAATATGATCTGAGACTGGCAAAATTTTATCTCCTTTGAAGCTTAGATCACAGCATGGCCGGAGTGGTCCATCATTGTTCAGTTACTAGGGATCCACTCTGCATCTCCTTGTAAAAGAGCTAATGAGGATTCTTCTTCATGGCATTACATTTGAATTGTTCTGCTCTGCTTAAAGATGAAAAAAGTAGCAAGGTGAGGAAAAGGAGAGAGGAAAGAGTGCTAAGTTGAAAGAACAACTAGGAAAGAGGCTAATAAATGCTTAGAAAAGCTAGGAAATACTGTTCATAGTGGATGGTAAATATAGGCAAGAGACTGGGGAAAAGGAGTTTTGTTAGAACAGCACATGGGAAGGGACTGGAAGGGTAAAACTTCCCTTTGTGGACATTCAGCTCTCTCTGTCCTGTTACAGATGTGCTTGTGCTTTAGGGTGGAGATCAGTTTGGTTTTTTGTTTATTTTGCTAGAAGAGGCTGTTCAATCTCTTATTTATAGGGGTGGACTATTTTCCTGGCTCACATGCCAAAGATAAGCAGTCAGCCCAGTATCACACACACCCTTGATTTCCAGTCTCTGCAGGCCTGTGTTCAAAGACTTGTTTTTCACATAAAATCTGTGCATTAACTAGAACAAAGATAGTTACACAACAAACTGTCTTGATGTCTAGTTATTTCTTTCAGTTAGTGTACATCAAACAAAGATATTAATTGTTCCATAAAAAGTTTCTTCCAAGTTAAACATTTGTTTGATTTAAATACTGAGTTTCTTGTGAGGAAACATTACCCTCAGAAATGAACACCCCTGATGTGTCATTTTTTGCAGCGAGATTCTTTTAGTGTGTAGTGCTGTAAATAACTCTCCACGGAAGCAATATCCAAAGTGCATATTCTTGGTTTCACAATATATGAAGAACATCCTTGAAAGGTTAGTTCCTGAATCCCTCACTGCATTGACCAGAACTTCAGAAGTGTTTCCTCTTCTTGGTCTGTGTCCATCAGCTCTAGCTTCTCTTCGAGTTGTTGCTGTTCCATTTCCAGTGTTTGTTAGCAGGAATATTTCATGGCAGCAAGATACTACCTGATTTAATTCCTTTATTTTTTCTTATATCAGATCTCTTTGACATAAAAAGTAGAGAGCATGTAGGTTTCTCTATTCAAATATGAGTTTTTATTTTTGCATGAAATTACTACTACTGAGCTGTAGAATTTTGGATTGCAAACCAAAGGTTTACGTTGGTATGCACTATAATAACCAGTTAAATTTGGTTGCATGTTTCTGTTTTTCAGTGTTTTTTTCATTTAAGTAGTGATGAAAAAATTTGCTAGTAACTTGCTGTTTTTAGGCCTGTGATACTGCACTGGGTTTGTGTACTCTAGAACCATCACCTTTAGTTCACCCTGAGGATGGCTGAGAAGTTTGTATTAATCAATAGTCATTAATCGCTAACATGATTATATCAGCCTTTCCACACAGTTATTCATCAGAAGTCCCCTTTATTTCTCAGCTCTGTGGGATGTCTTTCCTATTTTTCAAGCCAGAGAGCTGATTTCGTCCTCAGGAACATTCTTGGGCCTTGCCTATTTAGGTGAATACCTAAATGGTGCCAATTAGTTCTAAATAATGACTCCTATATGGTTTCTCATTTCAACCTTTTATCTACAATGGTTGCCCAAGCCATCATTATTTTATGGTACAGTTAACTCTGATAATCTTTTTTCTGACATTCACAGTTTATGTTTTATCCCTTTTGTATTCTTTCAGAAAAAACCTCAAAGATTACTTTCTCTCCTCTTCTTGTCATTGCCCTCTCTTATCCTGTTTATTTGATGTTGCTTTTTTTGCCACATCAAACAAAATACTGTTTTCCTTTCCTGGGTTTTTTACTTCTTTCCAGCTTAGGGTCCCATTGCTCAGCTCTAAAGATTTTGTCTCCTACCTTTGCCCAGTCCATGAAGATTTAGTTGCTTATTACTTTTTTCAAACAAGTTTCTAATGCCTTCTTCCATATTGTGCTTAGTTGTGTGGATTTTTAATGAGGAGCAATTTGTACCTCATTGTCTTCTCTCAATTACTTGTCAAAAATATGATGGCAGTAATTATCTGTGAATAGGCTGTTGTATGTTGACACTAATGCCTGTCATACTGAACTACCACTGTCTCACTTATGTTTTACTCTCTCACCTCCCTTTTTCTGTCTGCTTACTTTTTCTTGTGTTATGCTGAAATTATACTGAAATTATAAGGCATTTGGGGCTGAACTACTCTTCTCATGTAGCATAGCTGATATAGTCCAGGTCCTGATCCAAAGCACTACATAAATGTTAATAATAAAGAGGAGTAGTTTGCTGCTGAATTCTCTTTCTTTTCCTTCCACTCAGAAAGATAAGACAGGACCGATGTTTTTACTGCTTCTGTAGACTGAAGTGAAAGGTTAAATCTATTCCTGAAAAGGATAGTAACCTATTTTTAACCTCTGCATAATGTGTTCTGGAGAATAAGTCTATCACCTATTACAGTAACTAAACAGATCTTTATCAGACGGTAACCAGAAAATATTGGATTTCCATGTGTTTCACCCTTTATTTTAGTTCCTTTCATCCTTTTATTCTGTGATCTCTTCAGGCTCCAGTAAAAACCTACCATGGTAAGTCACTTTCTTCAAAGTGACAGCAGTAGGAAGGCAGAGCAAAGATTATACATCAGCTCAAAGCAGATCACAGAAAATAATTTTATAGCATAGCACATCTTCAAAGGTAAATACCTATTATTAGCATGGCTGTCACATCAGAGGCTACTGAACACTGTACTTCAGCAGCACACCTTGTATTTCAGTCTGGCTTGGATTGGTCCTGACGTGATGATGGGTGCTGGTGGTAATCTAGAAAATTTGCCAGTATATGGAGTTATATGTGTGCTGATTGTCAGTTTTGTAGTTGCTTTAGAACACAGAGCAGTCTGATGCTTCCTGTGACAGTAACAGCGATGGAAAGTTTTAAATGGGACCGATGGGGCTGAGGTCCTATTTCCTCAGCCTTTGAGGAGTTCTCTTCATCTCTGCAATGTACAGATAAAATCTCAGTCAAGATCACTGTCCTGTTAGAGCTCCTAAAACAATGCAGTGTTGCCATTCTGCCTCAAAAGGAGGTGGGGTGATCCAGCAGTTTGCCAGATGAGTGCCATGTCCAGCCACAGTCCCTCTGTCGGGATATATTCAACCAGCCAATTGCTGAAACTATTTAAAAATCTGCTTCAACAGTATGAAGATTTGTCTCCTTGCTATTTTTATTTTATGCAAAGCAACTCTTTCATAATCAACCCTCTTACTATTCCAAAACCATTGTGTACCAGATTGTCTTTGTTTTGTAGCTCATTATAGAGATTCAGATGATCAAATTAGGGTGTTTTCTGTGTGTCTTTTTCACACAATATAACTGTATGCAAACGAGAACAGAGAAAGAGTTGAAATTATTCAAATGATACCGAACAAAACTTGTAGGCACCAATGTAAGCTGACACATCACATATCCAGGTGCTCTCTGTGATCTAAAATGCTTTCATTTTAATCCTTTCTGCAGATATTTTGTATATTTTCTTACTGATGTTTTATGATATAAATAGGAGCATCTGCAGCCTAGTTTAAAGTTTTTAAAATCTGAAAGATCTCTATGATTAACTTTTTTGCTTCATGGTAAACTGAAAAGCAGCATTCAATCTGAAATCAAGGGAAAGATTCCACTGGGGATTTGGGGACAGGCCCAATAAAACTGTTTCAAGCACAATGGACCTGCAACTCCTGCTGACTTCAAATAAAATTGAAGATATTACAGTATTTCAAAAAATGAGCTCTAGAGTAAGGAAAAGACTTTATCATCTTACTGCAAATATTTTTATTTTTATTTTTTTTACTTCTTTTCAGGAAAGAGAAGAAGTATATTTTTCTTAACAGCTTGAAGTCATTAATTTTGAATTTAAAAATACTTTCTTGTTTTGAGAGGACGAGATTCCTCTAAGAGAGACCCATTTGTAATGAGTACTTCCATATCTTGGATGGTTCTCAGATATGTAAATTAAGAACATTTGGAATTTAGAGATGTTGAGCTTATGAAAACATGGTGGTGAAAGTCCCGTTGGCTTTTGCAAGAGACAGATTTAGTTAATAAAGAATATTTATGCAGGTACTGACTTGACTTAATGTGCCAGCTGTGTGTGGCTTCAGCTACTTGCTGTCATTCTTTAATGAAGGATAAGCAGACAGATGCTTTTCAGCTGACTCTCAAACAGAAAAGAGGTCTTGGATGCTCCTCTTCAAAAGATTTCAGAAGCCAATAAAGAGAATTGAGTGTGGTGACTTCGTTCATTCAGATGGCAGCTGTCCCACTGTTTCATCAATTTGAGGGATGTAAATTAACATTTTGAGATTATTCCCTGTGGAACAATCTAATAGGAACCAAGCAGAAGCATGTAAACATTGAACTGATTTGAAATGTAAATATCCCAAATAATGTGGTGATTTGTCAAACTAAAAGGATTACAGATAGCTGTCAAAAAAAGATACTAGAAGCTAGAAACACCAGAAATAAAGGAATTAGTTTTCTTTACCCTGCATGACAAGGGTAATAAACCCACATCGATAAAGTCAGGTATGGAGTTTAAATTAACTTCCTTTATTGGCCATTTTCATTTCAAGAGGATATAAAACTGAATAAGTATTAGATTGCTGCTATTGAATTGAATGAGATTCTGCTTTCATTTCATTTTTGTGTCAACTATGCTTTATTTCTTTTCCTCTCTTCATTATTTATGTACATGCACAAAGCTATATTTAAAATTATTTATGGGTTTTGATTTAGAGTGACAACAGTGAGATCCATCTCATACTGTGTTGTGCATTCTTGCAGCTCTTAGCAAATGTAGTGTAATTTTTCTGGCCTGAGGTATGTTGTCAGAGCGTTATGTGTAGTGCACTAAAACAAGAGGGATTAGTCTATATTGCATAATTACAGGGCCACATTTTAGACACCCCTATTTCTGTATTTCTGTGAGCATCTCTATCATCAAGGGCTGTAATTGTGAGCTGATTCATAACAAGCTGTGAGATTCTAATTATCTAACATTTTTAACTGCAGCTTCCAATCTGAATTCAATGGTGATTAGACTTTTCATGGCCTGTTGCAATATTCATTAGTAGATCTTGTGTATGTCCTTAACTTCCACAGAGCTGGCAGTGGAGCGAGAACCCTCAGGAAAGAGAGGGCAGTTACAAAAAGGGAGTTTGGTGTTTGAATTCACTAAAGTTCTGTTGCTTTCAGTAGGATTTAGGGTTTCTTTAATAATTAAAAAATTTAAGAAGGGTGCATTAGGAGCAGCAAGAGACACAAGTTTACAGTGCTATGAGTTTTTTTCATGATTTAGCTCCTTGCTTTTCAAAGAGAGGCTCAAGCTTCCATTAGTGAGGGGTATGTTGGTGGAAAAGGCTTGTAAAAAGAGAGACAGTGATTTTTAACAGATAGGGAAAGGACAAGGGGGATTGTTTATAAACTCAAATAAGAAAGATTAGATGTTAGGAAGAAATTCTTTGCTCAGAGGGTAGTGAGGCATGGGAACAGATTGCTCAGAGAAGTTGTGGATGCTCCATCCCTGGGAGTGTTCAGGGCCAGGCTGGATAGCCTAGTGGGAGGTGTCCCTGCCCATGGCAGAGGGGTTGGATCATCACCAAGTTCCCTGTCAATCCAAACCCTTCTATGAGTCTGTGACTCCTTGCTTCTATGATACCTGCATCTTGAGACAACACAAATTGTTCTTTCTGAGACTGGTTACAAATTTTACTGTGTCAAGAAAAACATCCAGCATCATTTACTTCTGTGGGTGTTGAGCTTGAACTTCAGCAGGAGCTGTTTAAACTATATTTCAAATAAAACATTCAGATACATTTGATAAAAGGATCAAAATATGAAAAGGACTTTATTCCATTCCTGTATTTTTTATCCCTATAAACTGAATGCTGTGCAGCAGAGCCAGAGTGGGCATTGGTGGGTACGACTGTGCCATTGCACTGAGGTCAGTGACAATGGCCAAATTCCCTTTAGATATTAAATCTTTCACCAGATAAAATCCATATATATTTCATTAGTATATTACAGCCATACTGACTTGGGACCCTCTGAATAATTTAACACCTGGACATACTTGTTATTGTTCAAGAAAAAGCTTTCTATAGCCTTATTAATTGACTGAAATTTTAGAGTGCTGTGAAGTCCTAAGGGGCTTGTGAATCTCTGAAATACTTTTTAATTTTAAACACGGAATAGAAAAGTCAGAAGCAAAGTCACTGTATAACAAAGAGAATAGTTGCTTAGGGAAAAAAATTAAATGAGAAAAGAGCATCAGAAAAACAAACATATAGGGCTTATTTTTCTCCTTGCTGGTCTCTAAGGTACCAAACAGATCCTTGGAATCTTCACTGTGGTTCTTCCCTTCTGTTCCCACTCCCTCTTAAACAGCATTAATGATCTTAATTATATTTACTTGAATTTGATTGTGCTACTGAGCAAGCTTCTAACTAAAAAAAATTAGCCCTTTATACCTTAGATTCCACACTTTGTACAATCTGCTATCTCTGACCTCTTCTTTTTAAGATCATTTAAGAGTTCAGTGCTGCAAGAGCACGCTGTGCTCCAGGAAACAGAACCACAGATTCCTAGAATGGATTGGATTGGAAAGGACATTAAAAATATCTCATTCCAGCCTTACTGCCATGGGTAGGGACGCCTTCCCCTAACAAATGCTTTTGCATATGTCTTGCATACTGAAAAATTGCTGTTCCATTCTCTCCTTGAAAGTAGATTATTTTATCACTAACATTTGAGAGAATACATTTCTTCCACATGACTTAGAGTTTTCTGATTTATTTATACTTGTCTGGAGTACTTTGCATAGGAATTTTATATGGGTCTGGTAGAGGATCAGGATTTGGTTATGCATTCTAGTATGTACTGTATTTCAGTAATTGACAGGCACCTATATGAGTTTAGAATTCAACACCAGATTGTGTTGCTTTTTAAAATTTTGACATGAAGCTTAATGTTCAGTAAAAACTCTTTTATTTTCACTTGTTTCTGTCACTATCCTTTCAATAATGTAAACATTGCTGCCTCACAAACAGGAGGATTTAGGAACCTATTTCAGTGATATTTATGTTTCACATCTTGCTAATAAAATTCCTTAAGGTTTACAGTGAAATTTTCACTTCTGTGAGTAGCCATTGACTAGGGACAAAAAGAAAGGTGGGTACAGTAGATATGTTCTCACATAGTTTTGGATGAGTTCTCAACTCAGGGCTACTAGAGGAATTAACTGAGTTCAGATTTATTTAAATAAAAGCAGTTTTGAATGAGTGACTGCTGAGAGATTAAAGCTGTCTCTAAAGACCAGTGTTCCTGAAACTTTGCAGCTCTCTGCACTGAACTGAGATGCTGTGTTGGTGCTTTCAGTATTCTGCCTAGCAACACACTCATTAATCAAAAGTGCTCGCATTTTCTGCAAAACTGACATTTTCTCTCAAAACGGTGTGATTGCTAATTTGTGTGCTGTATTTCCATTAATCATCACAATACCAGGTACTTCTTGGGGAGGTGAAATTTCTGTAAGCTGTGCAATGTCTCCTCAGGTGAAAGAAGAGGAGCAGTCAGCCAACCACACGCTGATGATCCAGGAGACGCTGCAGCAAGCCTCGGTGGAGCTGTCGGAGCAGCATCACCTGGTGGTGTCCTCAGATGAGGTGGAGGGCATCGAGACAGTCACTGTCTACACCCAGGGTGGGGAGGCTTCAGAATTCATTGTTTATGTTCAGGAGGCTGTGCAGCCTGTGGAGGAGCAAACTGTGGAAGAATCAGTGCAGGAGCTCTAGAGAAAAACGCTCAAAGGAAGTGATTTCTTGATTTGCCAAAGCCAGAGGTTTGGGGTTTTTTTTGTCCCAATCAAAAGCAAGCAAGGTGATGGATTTTCAGTTGATTTGTGAAGTGATCTAACTGGTTGGATTGTATCAGTGACTTAGACATATTATGTGCAAAACCTTCTCAGACTTTTTGTTTCTAAAATATGCTTCTAAGGAAAAAGTATTCTTCCCCATCTTAGAAGATCTCTCACTTGATTCCTGTAAATTCACATGAGTATTGTCTGTTCAAAACTGTGGTATCCCATGATAAAAACCATCTATAAAGATAACTAGAGTGTCTGGAAAAGCCCATACATCCCATTTTATACATGCTTTCATATATTCCTGACTTTGCTGGAAGCAAAGTTGTTTTTTCTATAATTAAAATGGTCTCGTAGCTCTGAGTACATGCTTAGAAAGTGTCTGCTGAGTTGTAACCCAAACAAAGGCTCGATTTAATTAGAAACACACCACAGATGAACTGTAGTTTCTACCTGTGAGATGATCCTTTGAGTCTGGGAGGTATTTAAAGCCATATGTGATAATTCTGGGTATCAGTAGGATGACTGTTATTTAGCTATTTGAATAATGGTAGCTATTTCCATCCCTCTGAATAAATACCTGTCTTGTATCATAAGGTGAAACCAAAACTGTCAAGTCAAGGAAATATTCTTTTGTTTTTAAGAAAAAAAATATATTCAAAAGTTTTGTAAATGCTAAAAGAGATGTATGTTCATATGTTTTAAATAGACATGCTTGTAAATATGACTGTGTGAAAAAATTTGTACAAAAAGCTTAAGTAAAATATTGATGAGAATCAAGATATTCTTAATTATGCATGTATATAGTTCCAGATTTTTCTTCATGAATCTTGAATTGTTTCTGGTTTAATATTTTCAAATTTGACCTATAAAAATTATTAATAAATAAAGAAATGTAATGTTTTCTTCTGTTGTTTTAATTTCTTTAGTGTTGGTTTCCCTTTCATAGCTAATTAAAAAATGTTGGTGTGCATTGACTCTGACAAATTATTTCTCCAGTTAGTAGTCTCTTATCAACAAAACTACCACCATGAAATACAGGCAGACCTTTCTATGTGATTGAACTTGTTTATGGGTGTCCTGGATAAAAAAAGTGGAAATAAACTTTTGACTAAGTGGATGTAATGTAGTGGGTTGGTTGTCAGCATCTTCTGAGTCTGCTGAGTTCTCTTGATGCTGGACAAAGTCAGAGTGCAAACCTGTGCTGGCAGTTTCTCCCTTAGCTGTGGCAATGGGAAGTTTAAATTTGTTAATGGAAAAAAACTGAGAATTGCTTGGCTTCAGTGGCAGCTTTGTTTGCTCTGGTTTCATCTTGACCTGCGCCAGGAGCCCCAGGGATGTTAAGTTTGTAGGGTGGAGACCTTGTTGCCATTTTGTGTCACTGACTGGAGCTGGCCACAAGTGTTGGGGTTGATTCTGTGTGTGTTCAGTAAACTTGACTAGAATGAGTCATGAAATGTTTAGTAATATTTGTAATGTGATAGAAACTGATGCATCGAATGTATCACTATGATTAATCTGCATAAGAAACTGTTTTTGTAATTACTGGTTGAAATTCAATGTTGATTTACAAGAACAATGCTTTCTGTTATCTAGAAGAGAAAAAAGCAGTCTCAAAAACTTAGAGTTTATTGAAATAGCCCAATTGCTGTCAAAACCATTTGGAAGAGCCTCATAATGGTGTGGTAACAGTGGTGAACTTAGTGTGAAGCCTCTCTGAAAAGGGGACAGAAAAATATTTTTCTATGCATCACTCAAGAATTCTGAAGTACATTGTTTCTGAAAGACTGAGCAATTCTGTCTGGAAGTGGTGTGGCTGCATTTGGACAAAGAGTGTTGGGGTTTTGTTTGTTTTAAATCCAGTATATCACAGCCATACAGGCCATGTAATTTATGGCTTGATGAGTTATAATTGATGAGTTATACCACATTTTCCTATACTAAATCATAAACACGTGAATTTTCTGCTTCCTTTTTTATTATTATTTTTAAAATACTTTTCAATTCAGGTCTTTTTTTCTCCCAGCTCTACCATGGCCTAAACAGCAAAAATTGTTGTTTTTAATTACATATTTTCCAACATTTCCAAGATTAAAGAATGAAATTGATGCAATTCAGATTTTCAAAACACTTTAATATCTTTAATTCTTCTAAAACTATAAATTTCGTAGTCCACACAGCATCTTAGCACTGCTATATAGAATATAAACTACAACCATTCAGTATTAATCAAGGAAAATGATCTCACATTCCAGTAAATTTGCTCTCAACATGGACATGTGCTTTACAAATTTTTAAAAAAAACAAGCCAAACCCAAAACACACGAGAAAACCTCTTGCATCTCAAGAATGAGCAGACCTGTTAGCACTCTTAGTAGAGAAAGGAGGAAAGCAGCAAAAATCGTACTGCAAGATATTCAGTTGTTCAAATGATTTAAGATCAAAGTGGGCAGAAAATCTGGCACGTGAGGGAATCTTTTGGAGTTGTGTTCAACTTTCATGATCAGGACTTGATTTTTGGCTTGAACTCTTCACACCTGCCAGTGGAGGAGTCTGATCACAGAAGATTCAGTGAAGTGTCAGTGGAAATGTGAAAATTGATCCAGTGAGGAAGTTTTACTTTTCTGGCCCTTGTGAAAATCTAACTCTTGGGATAAAAGAATACTGAATATTTGAGGCAGACCTCTCAGAGAGAACTTCTTTCCCAAGTCCCTCCTAATCTTTTATGGAGGTAGAATTATCAACCCATTTTATGCCCTAAAAGACTGCAAGCCTGTCTTGTCTTGCATACACATAATTGCATTTATGTAAGAGCAATGAGATTCAATTGAGGATTCTGCTACTAGTATTGTATAAAAAATGAGATTTATTTTTATTTTGTAATTATTTTGATCTGTTAATAAGGATGACTGCTCTCAGCACTCACAGAGCAGAGCTTTGTGAAACAGATGGTGTGCACAAAGTCATAGTTTATGGATGGTTATATTTGGGTTTATGTTTGGATTTCTTTACATCAGATTACAATTTTTGCTATTTGTAGGTACATTTGAGCTGTATCTGTAAGTTTGAACAGGGAGTGACATGAGCTCATTTGCAGATGGCATAATTAGCAAAAGTGTGGCTTGTTTAGGTAATGCTAATCCTGCAGTGAACTGCAGATGTTCTGTTCCCTTTTGTGATACAGTGAGGTTACTGAGTGGTGCTGCACGTGGCTTGACAGCTTCTCAATTTGCATTTCCAGCTTTCCCATCATAGCAGACATTATTTCCATCAATAGCAGCACTATTCCATTTGTCTTTTTTTCTTCCTTGAAATGAGGGCAACCTTTAATCTGGAAAGACTTTCATGTTCACTCAGTCACAGAGATGTATTTTGGCTCATCCTGAGGATCAGACTTGCTATTAGGATATAAATATGCAGTATCATATCCATCCCTGATATAGTTCCAACAGGTAATTGATTAAGACAGTCTTTCATGTGTTCCTGTTCTCAACTTGCCTGTATTGTGCTTTAAGTGATTAAAAACAGTGCCACATGTTTCAAAGGACAGTGCAAGTTACAGATCTCTCACATGTGCCTTAAAAAATATTCTGTCCAAGTCCATTGTTCCCCACCCCATCAACCATCAAAATGGGTGAAGCAGAGAAAGGAAACTGTCATGTTTCTCTCTTGATAAATACAGATGGACAAAAATGCTGTGTTTGTGATTGATACCAGGTCTGGACACTGTCTGGTTGCAATTCCATGCCATGTGCTCTGGGATGACTCTTCTGGAGCAGAGAGGTTGGACCAGGTGACCCAATGTGGTCATTTCCAACCTGACCCACCCTGGGGTTCTGTGAAGTGCCCATGTGTACCCTGATCAGCAATGTTTTAGGATTTCACCAGAGGGAGGGAGCAGAGCTCAGTTTGAAACAAAACCATGGAATAAAATCATCAAGGAAAAGAAAGATTAGGACAAATAAAAGAATTGACATCCTGTTGGGAAGATCTGTTAGCTTAGAAGGCAGTACCTAAAGCTCATCTGGAGTTGCTCTGGTTTTGCACTGAGTAAAATACAGCCGATATTAGTAATGAGCCCCGTGGGAAGAACAGAGCAGCTGACCTCAAAGGTTTCTCTGACATCTCAGGTTTGTGGGCATTTAATGACAGCAAAAGAGAGCAAAGTGACAAAAGACCTTTTTGATATTCAGAACCACACCTAACAAGGATGCTTGTCAGAGCTCACTCTGAAGGAATTGATGGGACAGGCATTGATGGGATGTTAAATAAGAGTAAAATCATCACTTACATTTCCTTATTCTAATGTCACATATTCTTCATAAAAAGTTCAGTGCAAAGCTTGAAGTGAGTAGTGGCTGCCAGTAAAGTAGAAAAACAAAATAAATGTCTCTGACAACACTATAAATGACCTTTTTATTCCCTATAAAAGTATTTTTACAGGCTTACTTGCTAAAGGGGAATAAAGAGAGAAATCACAGTCAATATGTTGCAAGGAGCTCTTCCTGGTTTTTGAAATGTTGCAAATTTTCCTGAAAACTAGAAATAACTATCAGTCTATGTAAATAAAAAGGGATCAAAAATTCTTCAGTCTTGGGATGAAAACAAACAATGAGAATTTATAGAGCAAGCCTTGCTATGGGTTTTCCTTCAGTTCAAGGAAGGTTATCTTCTGGAAAATAAGGGATCATTTTGTGTTGTGCACCCAAATGAAACACTCTGCAAGTGTGTTTTACAGGAATGCATAAAGATATATGAGAATGAAACCACAGGAGCTCCACATTGGTAATATTCTTTATGGGTAAGCAGTGAAATAAGGAATAAAATATCACAGTGGATTACAGAGCCAGTCAATGTTTTTACACTTTGTTCTGGAAATGGTTCCCCTTTTTGATTAGCGTTTATAGCATTTTTTTTGCTACTGCCATTAGGAGTGAAAATACTTTCTGGGAGCTGAATGGGCCTCGGGAATTAAGAGTACAGAATCTTAGGGATGGATAGCTTGTTCAAATACATGTTCAGATAGTATCAGTCAAATATTCCTTTCATCTAATGGTGACTTAATGAGTGAGAGAGTTTGAATCTAAGATACGATAAAAAAGGTCCAAAACAGAAAATCTCTATGCTTTGTGCATACCTCTTACCTCTTGGTCAAAAGCCAATCAGTTTCTCCAGCAGAAACAGCCACCTTTCACTTGCCACAGTTTGTCTAGATAGTGACATTCTATTTAGAGTGTGGGTTTAGCTATTCAGGTTGCATTTTCAAACCTTAAATTAATTGCACATGAAGCCTTGTCTGTTTAGAGTGTAGTCCTGCTCAGGCAGAGATGTTTTCCATTTCTCTTCAGGTGATTCCCATGCACTGGGTATTGACTTGAACTCCTGGGTGGTGCCACAGCACAAGAGCTTTCTACTATCAATTGTAGTACAATTGGTAGTGAAATTACTATTACAAGTTCTCATGGCATAACTGTGCTGTTTTGTGAGGTCAGAACACGTGAAGTTACAAAAATTATTTACTGAAGTGCTAGAGAAAAGTCTGCTTTTGGATCTAGAAGCGTTCATCAGGACTGTGTGATCCTCAGGAGCTGCTCTCTCCATTTGCCAGCGTTGTCTCAATAGCTTTGCCAGCAGAATGGGTGTGTTGGGTTTGCTTGGGCAGGTTTTGGTAGCAGGGAGGTGACAGTTTGGTTTCTGTGAGAAGCTGCCAGAAAGTTCTCCCTGTACCTGACAGAGCCAGTGCCAGCCAGCTCTAAGACAGACCCACCACTGGCCAAAGCTGAGCCCAGCAGTGATGGTCGTGACTCCTCTGGGATAATGTATTTAAAAAGGGGAAAGAAAAGTTACTGTGCAGAAGGAATTGCAGGCAGAAGGAATTGCAGGCAGAAAGAGTGAGAATGTGTAAGAGAAACCTCTGCAGGCACCAAGGTCAGTGAAGATGGAGGGGGAGGAGATGCTGCAGGTGCCAGAGCTGAGATTCCCCTGGTGCAGCCCACGGTGAGGCAGCTGTGCCCCTGCAGCCCAGGGAGGTCCATGGAGGAGCAGAGATCCACCTGCAGCCCATGGGGGAGACCCACACCAGAGCAGGGAGATGCCCAGAGGAGGCTGTGACCCCCTGGGAGGCCCGTGCCTAAGGGGTCCTGGCAGGACCTGTGTCCCTGTGGAGAGAGGAGCCCAGGCTGGAGCAGTTTGTGCAGAGCTGCTGCCCATGGCAGGGACTCAGGTTGTAGAAATCCATGGAGGACTTTCCCATGGGAGGGACCCTGGGGCTGAGCTGGAGAATGAAGCACCAGCAGCAGAGACAAAACAATGTGTGATGAACTGACCTCAGCCCCCATTCTACATCCCCCTGCACCCTGAGGGGGAAGAGGTAGAGCCCAGCAAGGAGGGAGACGTGAGGGCAAAGGTGTTTTGTTTCACTTCTCATTACCCCTAGGAATAAATTCAATTAATTTCCCCTGTGACAGTAAGTGGTGAGTGATCTCTCCCTGCTTTTGTTTCAGCTCAGTGATCCTTTTGTTATATTTTCTCTCCCCTGCCCAGCTAGGAAGGGAAGTGACAGAACAGCTTTGGGGAGCACCTGGTGTCCAGGCAGGGTCAAACCAGAACAAGAGGTCATGTAGGAGCTCCCTGATAACCCCAAGGGAACTGGAACATAAAGTTAATCCCTTACATTTCCCTTGAAGGACATTGGGGAGTTTCATCTGAGCCTTCTGCTCACAGAGGGCTTGGGCAAACTCAAGGAGACAGCTGGTCATGAACATTTTGGGAACTTCACTGATGTCAGCCAATATGGGATTTATGGCTTTGGGAAAAAGCGTAACAGTGATGGGATAGAACTCCTTCCACTGGTATGGCTCATTCTGAGACTATCCTGATTCTATGTTTTAATTTTGTATTACTTGAATATATTAATTTAGAATAAATTCTTTTCACACTTGCCTCAGTAGGTCATTTTTTTCTGGCAAAAGGTCTTTACTAACATAATGCACATTAGAAACGTGACCCCCTCTGTTCTCTCTCTGACTCTTAAGGTGTGTTTAAACTGAAAACATGGACAAAGCTGTAGATGGTGTACTTTAGCCACTCTCATGCTTTAATTTTCCTGGGTCGGGAGGAAGAAAATAACCAAAACAACAAGCTGACAGAAAATTTAAATTTCTGTGTAATTTAGCAAAAAATAAAGGGACTGCCAAAATGATTGTTACACTTTTTGGGGACCAGTCTAATGATATTTTTATTTTATTTTACCTGAAGCTGCACCAGAACTTCCAGTTTTCCATGTGATGCTCTTAACTATAGAGCCTCTCCCCAGCCTCATCTGAGGTGAGGAAAACAAGGGAAGCAAGTAAACCTTAGACTTTTGTGTAAAGCTGCTGTTACATTTGCTTGAACCTAATATTTCTTTAGTCTTACTTAAAACAGGGATTCAGCAGAGAATTCATTCCATGGTATTTCATACTGAGGAGGATGGAGGATGCACTATGAGTAGCGCTTATTAAGGGTTTGAGGTTTTGTGGGGTTTTTCATTGGTTTGTTTTGGGTTTTTTGTTGTTGTTTTAGTTTATTTTTATTTTGGTTGGTTGGTTTGGTATGGGTTTTTTTTGATCATCACCTTAAAAACTGTTACAGAAGAAAGCCAAGTATAACAGAAGTTCTGACAATTATTTACAAAAAAAATAAATATTTTACTATGTCACATTCTGGCATTTTTATGTTACTATTTGTATGTAATAGAATTCAAAATTTAGTCAGTGGTTGTAGTAGCTGCTGTAAAATCTCAACAAAAATTCTTGCCCCAAAGGTCTTAATCTCTCTCACCTCCAAGTAGGTGGGATTGAGATGAGTTCTTAAAAGGGTTTTTTCATGTGTGTAAATGGAGAATTAGAGTAGGGGGTAACTGTAAATCTGTGACACAGCCAAGAGAAGCTTTGTGATGCCTTTCTTCTTGAAAAAAAACTAAAAAATAAATAAAAACGTAAGTTTCAGAAGTTCTAGAAGCTGGTATTTCCTTGACAGATGCATGGAAGCACAAAAGGACGGACACTGGCTGAGTGATGGCAGCGTGATTTCAAGCAGCTATGGTTTTAGTTGGTATTTTCAGCATAGGAATCTTTATGGGACCAGCTTTGAACTATAGATAAACTGATTTTAGATATTTAAATACCATATAACTACTGTCTAGCCCCGAATGAGAGACTTTGTAGATGCTTTAGGAGGCACCAGTGTCACTCCAGGGCAAGCATAAACACTGCAAAACCACACACAAGGGATATTCTTGCAAAGTCTGATTTGGTAGTATTGCAAACTGAAGTCTGTCTTGAATTAACAATGTGTTTATCAGCAAAATCCAGTATTTATAATTTTCTATAGGGGAGCCACTGGGACTTCTTTCCTCCTGGCCACACCTAAAAACAGAGAAAGTGTTTTGTCTTAGTCTACAAACAGTGGTTTTGACTTTCCTCTCTCTTTCCACACCCTTGTTCACCAGCTGTTAGAGTCTGTACTTTATGCTTTTGTTGGTTCACAAAGACTTGAGGGTACTGAGTACTGTGAGGTGTCAGTAATTTCTAGGCTGGATGTCAGGATATCCCATGTCACAGCTCAACATGAAGCCAGATTGTCATTTAATTGCATATTTTCCAGTGGAGCCCAGATCCACCTGAACTGGACATTCATGCTTATTCCCTTGTGCTCTATATTCAGAAGAATGCCTTGCCTCTCTCACTCTGCCTTCAGATCCCTTTGGTATGCTGAATGTTTTGGTTGGTCCATTTTTCTACTGCTGTTCAAGGCATTTTGCCTTGTCCCCATACTCAAAAATTTAACAGGATTCTGTTTATTAGAGGATTTTGCTCATTCTAGATCCTGCCTATAAAGCAGAAGGCACTAAGACTTGGATACTGTGTGATGTACTGCAAACCTAAACCATTTCACTGAGTCTGACACCACAAGGGTTTATGAATTTAGGTTTAAATCACCCTGCCAGTGATTTAGAAGGGTTAAATACCTGATTTAGAAACTAATAATTGAGCCTATGTGAGCTGGCAATTATGTGTGCAGAAATTGAATGTGCTTAGGAGCATGTGTCGTGGAAATGGGAAACAATGGGATCATACCAGTTCTGATATGGGATTATACCTCCTGAGAGGTTTTAGAGATTGAGAGGGACAGCAAGTACGGTTAAAAACAAAATTAGCTGTGCATATGTAGATACCATAAAGCATCAGCAGACAAACAACAGAACTAATTCTCCTCTGGCAGTGGCTGGGAGTTCATTGCCCCTAGATGAGCATCCAGCTGCATGTGGATGGAGATGGGAGCTGGAGCTGGAGGGGAGCACTCCTGACACGTGGGTGGCTGGGGAACTCTTGCAGTATCTGGAACAGGAGATGGAACTGCTGTGGAAACAGACATAGAAGAGTTTTCCAGGATTTGCTGAAGAGTTGCATCACCAACCTACAGCATCCAAAGGTCAAATCTGATTTGCACAAACCAGAGCATTGCAACAGCTCTTCAGACAGGTAATGGTCCACAAAGGTCCCCACCTGAGGTGATGTGTCCGAGCCCCTGGGGCTGTGATGTTGCAGGCAGGGGGGGAGCATTGAAGTCAGTCCAGACAAAGAGGCACATCCAGGTGTTGTAAAACTTTTACCTGTTTAAAACTTTCACCTGTGATATGTAGCTCATCCTAGCCGAAGTACACAGGTACTAATAAAGCATTTCTCCCTAGCTGCAAGTCTCTCTTACATCTGGCTACACAAAACTCAAGAGGCTGTCTATGGTAAAGTTGTCCGCTGAGTCACAAATGGAGTCACAATCCTGCTGAGTTATTCTTGCCATCCTTTGTCATTCATGGACGTGTTGGAGCAAGTCCACAGAGATGATCAATGAGCTGGAGCACCTATTCTATGAAGACAGGCTCAGAGAATTGAGATTGTTCAACCTGGAAAAGAGAAGGCTCTGTGGAGACCTTAAAGCATGTTCAGGTTCCTAAAGGTGGTACAAGAAAGCTGGAGAGGGACTTTCTAAAAGAGCATGGGGTGATGGGACAAGGGAGAATGACCTTGAGCTGAAAGGTGAGGGGTTTATATTGAATGTTAGGGAAAAAAATGTTCCCTGTGAATGTGGTGAGGAACTTCAGTTTATAGTCCCAAATTAAGTTGTTTGGCATTTAAAAAATAAGCCTGGAAAGTTAATTTATCTATACATTAATATCTTTGTGCATTGGAAGACATCTGGCCACTATTGTGGTAAAGTCTGAGATGTCACTGAAGTTTTGAAAGAAGGATGTTGCCTTAGTGCAGAGTAAATGTCTGGGTTTTGGGATTTTTTTCCTAATCTGCATGTTAATTACTGTCACACAGCTGATGGAGTGGGTTGCAGCTAGATTCATCTCATTTGAATCGGTTTAATCCTTTGCAAGCTTGCAAAAGTAATTATTCTGCATTTCCATCTAACACTCTGTAATACAAACTTCAATCTGTTCAACTCCTGCTCCAGACCCTCGGTGACCTTTCTGCTCCTACACCAGCAACACTGACTGCAATTAATTTCTTCTCTCATTGTGAACATTCTTACATTTATCCACTCTTCATAAAAGACAGTAGACTGTTACCTGCTGGACCACTCTTTGAATAATCTTTCTCTCTCTAAGTTTTGCTTTTATCAGCCAGTGTTTGGATCGTGCATCTCGTGGCGTGGCTTTCCTGTTCAGCACGGAGATCATATTGCCATTAATTCCTGGTCGCGTTTCCTGGCGCTGGGAGTCCAGCAGCCCCTCTACATCTGTTCCCTGTTACATTTCTGCCTTGGCAACGAGACATTCTGTGCAGCTTAATTTGTCCTTTGGCTGGATTTGTCTGCTTCATCAGCTTGATTTAATTGACCATCTTGTGAGTGAAGCTGAGGTGGAACCATCCTGCTGATGGGAGGGCAGCAGGTTCGGTGGGCACAGCCCCTTCGTGCTGGGGATGCTCCAAACATATTCATGTGGCAAAAATCTCTTTACAAGCTTGAACTCCACTTTGCTTTAGGATTACACAGCCTACACAGCACTGCAGTAAATCACTTCCTTGTGGATTTGGGTTTCAGATTCTCCCATTTATTCCTTTTTTTATTTTTTTTTATTTTTTTTTTTGCTAAATTTGTTTCTACATCAGAGCTCATTGATCCAGAGCCTTTCTTCCATGGCCATCATTAACACAATGATGATAATCACTCTTTCTGAGTGTTTTTCTGAGTGTTGCTGCTATCTTGTCTGGTTTTCACAAGTATTAAGGGAAAACATAGGGGCTATCCCTTGATGTGAAACCCATGTTTGCATGACCTTCAGAGGGACAGGGCCACTTGCAGAGCTGTGACTGTTCCAGACAAGTGGCCCAGGACTGGAGCTCTCATGACAACATTCTTGTAGCCTTCCTGCTAGGTGGCAGTTTATTTCAATCACTCTCCAGAGCTAAACAAGATGTAGAAAACACGCAGCTGTAATAAAAGAGGGAAATTTCAGCCTTCTTGTGTGATTCAGTCCACCTACAGTTTCTAGTGCGTTATTTTTATGTGTGTGCTTAATCCTTTTATATAATCCTGCTTACTTGTTAGTCTTTCAAAGACAGATAATTACAGCTTTTTGAACTGATGTAGAATCTCAGACATGTTGTGACTGGTGGGAATTCAACAGTGATACAGACAGGTGAGCAAGATAGAGCTTATTGAAACTCCTATATTTAGTTACATGCATATTTTAAACTAACAGGCACCATTTTATTACACATTATGAAATTACAGAGCAGTGATAATAATTTAATTAGCATTATTAAATATTTCTGCAGCTGTACCAATTGAAACCTCAGCTGGAATCTTTCACAGTTATCTGAGAAATTACAGTCCCTGTCCAACCATTCTGCAAGTTGAATCCTGAGGTACCTGCATGGTCCAAAAAAGCTCCTCACCTGTCATGTTTTCTGCCAGAGCTGCTCAAGGTGTTAATGCACTGCAAATAAAGGGCCTGGTGTCTTGGCGATTTGGGCAGGATAGTGAGGACAGGCCTCAGCTGCCCAGCCTTTTACAGTCCCCTGGTGTTTTTTGCTTTGTGAAGCAACAACAGCTGAACTTCTCCTGATTTGCATTCTGGTAACACCAGGTAATCTCAGATCAAGTTGTTGTTGCACAGCAGGAGAGGGAACAGTTTAATGGAAGCCAGCAGCTGCTGTGGCCATCCATATGCCACCTCTTCACTGGTTAGAGCCTTACAGGTGTGAAAATGAAAATTTGGCCCCAAAAGGACAAGGTGAAAGGAAAGCAAATTTCAATCTCCCTACACAGTAATTATTGGAATAATTTGTTAATCCCTGAGCACAAGAAGAGTTTCATTGATAATTTCAGAGGCAAAACTCAGTGCACTTCCCCACCATGGGACTGGAAGAAAGCATCCTGGATGAATATGGAAAAAATGTAACATAAAATCAAATTTTCAAGGACTCAAGCAATAGATTTCATTCTGTATAAGGAAAAAAAAAAAAAACCAAACTAATTTGGCAGCTGCTGCTGATACAAAATGTCAAAGATTACATGTTAATTGACTCTCTAGCTAGGACTTGCTTATTACCTTTCAGTAAGATTTGTGTGCAAGACAAATTGAGCTTTAAGCAATGCATGGAAGAGCCGTGAAAGTACTTAAATGTGAAAATGTGAAAAAGGACACTGAAAGTCTGCTGCTGTTTGCTGTTCTGCCTCATTCTTTCTCCCTTTCTAGTAGTTTCAAGCCCTGCTGTGGAGTTTTTTTAATTAACATCTCCTCTAAAAATGGAGGGGAGGGGGTCAAGCAGCCCCAACCTCCTGTTACTGGCTGTATAGACTGGAAAAAGAAATGGTCTCTAGTCACAAACATGAGATGGAGAAGTAACAAAGAAATGGGGGAAAAGAAATAACAACCCCCTGCTTTCTAAACCATCAGGTCTCTCTGAACCTGATCCAAAATCCAGTGAAAGCAAGGAAATATTTCTTTTCATCGGCTTCAGTGGGCACTGGAGAGAGCTGTGCTCGAACAAGTGCCAGCTGTTCTTCTTTAATGGCTGTAATTGGTAACAGGGCTGCTGCAGGGAAGGACAAAGGAAGAAGCATTCAGCGTCTCCGTGGGGAAAAGGATGCTCGGCTAATGTTTTGTCCCCGGTGTTGATAACAACAGCGTGTCGTGAACCTTTGCCGAGGATGCTTTGCTGAGGTGCAGCCTCCTCCGAGGGCAGGAGACAAAGGACTGGCATTGGCACCTCTGCCTACGACTTAATCCTCGTTTTGCTCTTCCCTGCCTCCCTGCTTCTGGGGAGATCAAAGCGCTGGAAATCAGGGAACTGTGTAAGGCTCGCAGCCCTTTCCTGGAGCCAGCCACTCGCACAGGTGCTTGGCTGCTCTGTGCGGGACATTTATTGCACTTTTATGGGATATTTATTGCACTTTTACGGGATATTTATTGCACATTTATGGGATATTTATGGCACACGGAGCGGGTTTGGTTGCAAGGTGTGCCAGAGCCAGCCCCAAGGGGTTTTCTGGTCAAAAACACCCCCACGGTTTCTAAGCATCTGGAAAAGAGAGCAGGGTTATTTTCTTTAGGAACCTCTGCGGAGCAGCTTGAGTTGTGTGTCCTGCCTGCTTTGTTTTGGGAGGGCTCTGGAAGGGTGATGCTGTGTGTCCTGCCTGCTCTGTTTTGGAGGGCTCTGGAAGGGTGATGCTGTGTCTTAAAAACGAGATTCACTTAATAATTTATAAAAAGAATTTAATATAAATAAAAAGACAATTAGGAGACAAAAGAAATAAAGCAAAGGGTTAAAACGGCCGGGTGCCCTGGCCAGTTGCCAGGAACACCCCTGGTATCTCAGGGACCCTCCCTTTTATCTTCCCCTGCTGTGAGGGGTTAATGCATATTCAAAGCGTTTTCCCTCCCTGGTTCCGCCTTCTTAGAATATGTTCTTGTACAATTTTATTTTCTGCTGGTCAGTACTATTTTTGCTGGTCATCATGATTCATGCTGATCAGCATTACTTTGGAGTTTGGTTTCTTTTCCTCTGGAAATGTTCGATAAGGGTATAGGCCCCTCATCCTTCTTTTGAGGGTAGCTGGTCTTCCTGTCTTTCGCTGATAACAGTTTGGGCTCTACTGTTCTCCTGATAACAGCTTGGGCCCCACTGTCCTTGTCCTCTGGGGTTTCCTTGCATTGTACCTAGGAAATTCTTTTAAGCTTAAGACTTGTTAGTAAGAAAAAAGTACATACATAGCTAAAAGTATTTAACATATAAGATTCATCCGCGAAAGCCAATATCACAATACAAATTTATAACATGTGTGTCCTGCCTGCTCTGTTTTGGGAGGGCTCTGGAAGGGTGATGCTGTGTGTCCTGTCTGCTCTGTTTTGGGAGGGCCCTGGAAGGGTGATGCTGTGTGTCCTGTCTGCTCTGTTTTGGGAGGGCCCTGGAAGGGTGATGCTGTGTGTCCTGCCTGCTCTGTTTTGGGAGGGCCCTGGAAGGGTGATGCTGTGTGTCCTGTCTGCTCTGTTTTGGGAGGGCTCTGGAAGGGTGATGCTGTGTGTCCTGCCTGCTCTGTTTTGGGAGGGCCCTGGAAGGGTGATGCTGTGTGTCCTGTCTGCTCTGTTTTGGGAGGGCTCTGGAAGATGCTGTACCCTGCCAGCTCAGGCCCAGAAGCTCCTTGGCACAGATAGGAAACGTATATTTCTTTCCATGTGTGATCCCTTATTATCTGCCCAAAAATTTGGCATTGAGACTGAGACTGGCACTGAGACTTTCCCTAAAAATGAGCCTTTTTTTCCCCCCTCTCACCACCCTGGGGACATCATTATCCTATGGGCTTTAGCTGGGTGCTGTTCCCAGAGCATCATTTAAACTCTGTGATTTTTGAAGCATGGTCAATCCCAATTTGTACCCAGAGGAAAAGCAGCCAGCAGAAGCAGAGCAGCGCATCAGCAGCAGCAGCGTTAACATAAATCTGCTTCTTTGGGGCACAGGAGTGCAGACCCCGCATGGAAAAGTGGCAGGTCCTGCTATCGGAGGGTGCAGGGAATGACAGGCCAGGCCAGCTCTTGTCACCAGCGTGTCAGGGCTTGAGTGACAGAGGAAGGACAGCGTTGTGTCTCTCCCGGCAGATAGTCAAAGATAGTGGCCTGGAGTCAGAGCCACGTTGTCACTCAGCCATTGTGAGATGTGACAAAGCTGCCCTGCCGTTTAGGAGCAGCATGAATTATTAATGGAGCCCTTGTACAAGTAAGTTAGGAGAAAAATAAAAGAAAAAAGTCAGCCTGCTGTGCTGCAAATACAGTGATAACAATTCCTTCCACTCTTCTTTTTTTAATGGGAAGATGGAATGTTATAAATGCATATCATATTATTGGCTTTTTGCAAATATTATAATGAATGCTATATGTGTAAGATCAGAAAATTTTGTTGTATTAATATAGTTTCCTTTAGTTCTGTTATTGATGGAACTTAGAAATAGTGGTATAATACATATATGTTAGGCTATAACATGATACTAAAGCACAAACTACATTTTTGTTTATATAACCCAGAGACTAAAAAAGAAAATAGTCAGAGACCCCCCTGCATCCTAAGATTATCTTGTCCAGGTGAACACAAGCAATCCTCCAAGCTGCCCAAAAGAAAAATTTATGGCACCCGTTATCGAAGGGCATAAAACCTAGTGCCCCCTAGAAGATTGATCTATTGGGAAGGGAGGGCAAGGAAAAACTAAACAGAAGAGCACCAAAAATCCTAAGAAGAATGTCTGAATATGTATGAGAATTTATGGATATGTAGTAGGATTGTGTTTTTAAGGGAAAACCCTTTGTTAGTAAGGTGTGCTCTCTTGGCTGAATGCAGAGACACCTGGCTGTATCTGTATACTTTATCTTCTGATTGTATTTTTATTAAACTCTT
The DNA here is from genome assembly GCF_030490865.1 of Poecile atricapillus. NCBI lineage: Eukaryota > Metazoa > Chordata > Aves > Passeriformes > Paridae > Poecile > Poecile atricapillus. Next base: position 146,602,868 of record NC_081250.1, on the reverse strand, counting down.
AAATTCTATTACAAAATGTGAGAATCTTGTTTTTCACAGGAACATTCTGGCCATGTTGCTCCCACCTCTGTTTAATAAGTGAGCAGAGTTGGAGTGGCACAGCCTGGGTTCTGCACAGTTTTTCCCCAAAATATGTTTTGGATCTTTCTCCCTTTATAAAATCCTCTGACTAGAACCCTAAACACCACCAGAAAAGCTTTTCTTTCCCCACCCTGCCAGCCCCTTCCAATTATGTAAGTTCTCTTATTTTTTTTCTCCCAAAAAGGCTTCTCATGTGCAAACTGGCAAGAGAGGGTCTGCTCTGTTGTTAAATTTTAAGTGCAATGCCATTTTTTCTCTTCAAAAAGTATAGGAGATTGTGTCATGAATTGGATTTTAAAGTTTAATCACACACTGTTGTCCAGAGAAGTTTCTCCTCAAATGTTCAAGCTGAAAGGCAGCTGTGTAGGCAGGCAATAAGTAAAAAGCTTGAGATAACTGGAATTAGTATTTTTCAGGGAATCAAGGATTCATAAGCTATTACTTTGTACCAGTGCTCTTCTAAATCCCAGCTGCAGGATTTCTTTGAATTTGTGATGTGCTTGTGCTAGCCTTTAATTTTTCTCAAGTACTCTTAGGTGCCTTCTTTCTATTTCACCCTCACAGACACACAACTTGAGTCTGGCAACCTGAAAACTCTTAATGGGTTAAAATTAGCCCCTTTTCCACCTCCTTTGTGTCTGAGGTGCACTTGTAATGCTGGAGATGATTTACAACTGCTTCCAGTGAAACACATGGTAAATGGAAGGTCTGATTCATTATTCCCAAAATTGCCATTTATGGGTCATTGTGGGGACCCTTTTGGGATGTGAATGTTTTGTTCTTGGATGCCTCAAGGGAGATGTTCTGTGTGTCTGTCTTCCAGTTCATGTTGGTTTACTGTCAAGCATTTGTTTGTTCCTGGTCCCCCCCCACCCCATCCTCAGTTTACAAAGCAACTTTCATCTCTACAAAACATATTCCATCTCCTCCTCACTCCTGAGCCATACAGCTGCAGATGGGCATCTCAGCACATCTGTGATGTAACCAAGAGGGAGAAATCAGAAAATGGCAGCAGCAGCATTACTGGAGGTTGCAGAGGACCCCTGGGTGGGATGGTTTGTTATTAAGTTCATATTCAACACTCACTGTGAGTTTTACTGGCCTCCAGATAATCTCCCTTAAGAGCAGAGAGGATAAGCTTCACAGAAGTGTAAGAAAAGGCTGTGATAAATCAGAGTGAGGTTGAATGTGCTGTAAATACCTGCACTAACCAGCGAGCAGCTGGCAGCATCTCATGGGGGAGGCACACGGAGGGAGACACACACGGTCCTGCACCAGCACAGGCTCTCTGGGAGGAGGAGATGATGCCGGCAATCCCTCCCACCACAAGACAAGGAGGAGCAGTCCCCAGGCATGGGGACTGTTTATGGACAGATGAACATATAAATTATGTTATGGCATTGTCTGGGGCTTCTGACAGGGCTTCTGACATTGCTTAGTACAGATGTGTTTTAAAAGGAAAAATAAAATCTTCACCTCCTACAGGAAGTGAGCGGAAATGTGCCTTTTGCTACTGCAATGCTGCCTGTAACATAAATAGAGCTTCAAGCTTCTCCAAAAACTCTTTTACAGCCATTTAAATAGACATGATAAACCATTCTTGGTAGTAGATAATAAACTTTTCTTTGCATTATTCTGAGTGACAAATAAGCAGAAATGAACATAAACTGCATCCAGCTACAGGAAAAACCTGGCACTTTTTCATTTGTTCAGTTTAGTTCCCTTGCACTAAGTTTTCAGATACACATTGCTTTTTTCCAAATAATTTTAAAATTAAATGAGTCCATCCTTCTTTTCTCAGTCCTACCCTATGCCAGCATAATTCCTGGTCCTATGGACATGACAATAAGGAGTGCAGATCTTGAAAAGCAGAGAAAACCCGAGTTACATTTTTGGATTGTAAGGGTTGCTTTATGCATGAAATGCTATGAGAAACAGAAAGCAATTTTCCTTTCAAAATGTTGGCACTGTAATATCCAGCTGAGACACGGCTGCACAGAAATGCATGAAAATGAAAACTTACTTAGGAGGAAGGGAATCGAACTAAATAACCAAGCTCCTTCCAGCATGGCTTTGGAATCATGGGTAGTTTCCTAAAAGCTGCTTCACCCACTTCTACCCCCTGGCCCAGTCGCCAGAACCCTGGTGTGACTAGGCAGAGAAATCAAAATCATCTTTGTAGCTAAATTTAACAAGAGTGCTTTGCAGTGGTGTAATAAGTGAAAGTCGTTCTCTCTAGGAAGATCAAGTGGTTTGTTTACCTTGTTTTTCACCAGTGTCCCAGTAATGACTTCCTAGCAACTTACCCTGTTGGGAAGAGACTGTGTACAGGGCAGTCCTCAATCACTTTACCTCTGCCATCAATAGTTCATAAAAAAGTGTGTGGGGGGAATTCTGCAATGACCAATCTTTTGCTCACACCAGCTTGCATGTGCAGCTGGCAAAGACGTGTCTCTATAACATAACACCATTCTTCACCACTTTGATGTGATCCATTCATGGTAGGACAGACACAGGCCAGCCTTGGAACCAGACAGGCTGCTGTCCACTCTTGGGGTGGACAATGGTCACCCACTTGCACTTCAATGAGAAAATATAAATTCAATTTTAATGCAAACCAGATCAAAACTTTACATTATCGAATTACTTTGCTCATGTCTTTGAGTGCTGTAGGTTGAAAGCCCCCTTGATTTACATCCACAACTCCTTAGCCTTGCTGTTCAGCATATAAATAAATATATACCTGTCTGAATGCTGGGAGCTATTGTTTCATTCCCTCCCTCAAGGCACCGAGTCCCTGCCTGACAAATGTAGAAGAAAAATCAAACATTATCGTTCCTGCCTGAGATAGCATCATTGGGATTCACAGCAATGAAAAGAACTTTGTTTTCTATTACCTAGTCATGGCTGCTGCTATTTCAAATGAACCAGAAATGCTTTTCAATTTCATCCTTCTAAGTTATCACACTTTCCCTGCTGAGCTGAATGTAGTAAAAATGCTGTTTGTCAAGAGACTGGAGAAACTTTGACATGGAGGTTTCAAAGAGAACACTTAAGGAGATGTGCACACACCAGAGGCCCCTGGGGCTTTCTCCTCCTCCTGGCTTTATTCCTTAGGTGAATTGTCTGCACTTTCTGAACAGGCTTCCAGTCTTCCTTTCAAGAAGTGACTGAGATATTCAAGCTTCTCATTTGATGCCTGAGTGAAGACAGCTGTTTTAGCAGGGGGAATGTTTGTCACCTTCTGAAAAGCAGAGTGCATCACAGATGTTTGAATTAGACCCTAGACTGGGCTTTTCTAATAACCTGTTCTTTTGGGGGAAATGCATTTTTAATAAATATAAATAGCGAATATCACTTTCTCCCATGTGTATCTTCTGTATCGAATCATGTAATTTCTCAGCCTTACGATTATTTTTCTTGAGTCTGAATTTCCTTATCACAAAACAAGAAAATGTTTTTACCAGGTCAGATTTTCCACCTGGACTTCACTGATGCCTTGCCTGCTTTTGCTTACAATGTATTTCACCTCTTGCCCTTAATTTAAAGATATTTTGCTTACACAGACATTTATCTAACAGGGACCTGTAAAGGAAGAAAAAATTTGGTTTACAGATGACTTGATTCCCTCAAGGTACGTGAATCAATCATGTAAATGGCAGCATGTCCTGCACTTTAGCTTCAATCAATAGGGGATTAAAGTTCGTCTTTCAGTGTGGGGAAAATAAATGCCCACAGTGATGCTATTAATAACACCTGGGATTACTAAAAGTGTACTGATGCTTTTAAAAAACTCGCCTTTTACCATTTATGTGTCTTGTTTGGTATTTCCACTGTTCATCTCTTCTGGGAAGTTGAGCAGAGATGAGGAACTTTGATTTGTCCTAACTTGCTGCCAGGCATTGCTAAAATAAGTTTATTTTCCTGCTAGTTCTTTCCCTATCTGCAGTGATTAACCTCTCTTAGAATAGTTTGTTTGATATCCACTAAGATCTCAGCCAGGGGATGGAGATAGCTCTGGTGCCTCCACAAAATGCCGTGTCTGGAAGCAGGCTCTCTCTCTGGGGTGGAATAGTTCTGCTGGAGATGAAGGATGTTTTTCATGCTGACTGGGGGCAGCCTGGATGCAAACAAAGCAAGCAGAAGTGCTGATGCAATGTTATCCTTGTCGGTCAAAGCACTTGGTCTTCTTGCAGGGACAACACCTATGATGCCTCTGCTGAATCAATGTTAGACATTGACTGCCTCTTCCATAGCATGTCCTGAGTCTGGGAGAGCTCCTTTCCATTCCTTCCCCAGGGAGAGAGGACTCAATCCTGCATTCCCACCACCTGGATGTGGCATTTTCTGTAAAAGCCCCACAGGAGAGCAAACAGTGTGAAACTCTGCTGTGTGCAGTGGGTAAATCACTGGAGCCTGCTAGAGAGACCTTTCCAGAGTCTGATGTCAGATACTACAGACAATTCCACAGGCACTCCCTGACTACATTTAATGGTCTGTCTGACCTTTTACAACCTTTTGGTTTTTGTACAGGGTAGAGTGTCCTTTCCACAAATTGGAGCCTGAGCACCTTGTATGGAGATCATGAGCTCAGGCTGTATGGAACAGTCTATGTGTTACTGTTGATATTTTGCTCTTTTCTTTCTAAAGCTGCATCTGTATCTTCACATGAGGCTGGTACTAAACAAAAAAGAGACAGAAGTAGTCTCTATTTTTTAAATGTGTAAGGTACTCTGCAAGAAATACTCTGCGCTCTTTGTTGGGTTTAGCATCCGCTGCCCTGACATTTACTTCAGCTTCTGACAGTCCTCTCAAATCCTAGGCAAAAAGCCAAATTTACTTATATACATTTTTTGCTGGCCCAGATCTATTTTCACATATTTTGTTCCCCTGTATGTAGGATTTGAGATAAATAATATATTTCTTCAGAAATGAAATTGATAGAATATATTATGTGACATGAAACATTATTTCCATATCAGTGTAGTTTTGAGCCAATAAATCCATTGCAGTTTTTTAGTGAGTTTTAGAATGATCTCCTGCCTGCTTTAGATGGTTGTCATTGATTTTGAAACGTGCTTGATGTACATGAAATATGATTTTCTAGATTGTGTAGTTTGAACTTTGGATACTTCTGCTTTAATTTACTGCAGCTTTCAAAAGCTTTTGGCAAAGAAGGCAGCCTGCCTCATGTAGGTCTGAAACCAGATGTAATTAGGAATGTTTTCCATCAGGACAAGTCTGTCCTGGCTCTTTACATGGCTGTTTTTGTATCATCATTCTCTGTGAAAGCTGTTGCAGGGAATTGGTGTCTGTCTTCCCAGCAGTCTGTCAGTGACTGGGAATCTTATCAACTTATTAGCATGTTTTGACTCACCGAAGATAAGATCAGCTTTAGCTAAGCCATCCTGGCAGATGATGATCTAATCTGCTTGTAGCATGCTCTGAATAATATGGACCTGACAATTCTCACAGGCAATGTTGTAGCCAGAACAACTCGTGCTGAAATTAGAAGTCCAGGATTCTTTTTCCTTCCTCCATTAGAATGATTTCTTTCCTAAATTAGCCAAAGCAGTCACCAGCTGAGGTCCTACAAGGGCTGCATGAGGAAAGATGTCCTCTTGTGGCTGTTGTCATCTGCTGTCAGTGTTGTGTGTCCATTGACCCTCGGTCTCATTTTTCACAGCATGGCCATAGGCTTGGTTTGGTGCAAAAAGTTAATGGTTTATGGGTTTGGTGGGTTGACTCTTGCTGGACTCCAGGTGCCCACCAAAGGTTCTCTGTCAGTGCCCTCCTCAGCTGGATGGGGGAGTAAATATAAAAACAGGCTCAAGGGTCAAGGTAAGGGCAGGGAGTGAGGAGCACTCTCCAAATACCATCATGCACAAAACTGATTTGTCTTGGGGAAATGAATTTATTACAAATCCAGTCAGAGTAAGATAATAAGAAATAAAAGATAAATTTTAAAACATCTTCCCCCCAGCTCCTCCTTTCTCCACAGGCTCAACTTCACTCCCAAATTCTCTACCTTCTCCACTGCACTGCACAGGGAGACAGGGAATGGGGGCTGTGGTCAGTTCATCGCAGGTTGTTCAGATTGTGTCTCTGACCAAGACATGTACTGGGGCTCTCCTGCTGCCCTTGTGCATCTGGGCTCCTCCCTGCATGTGCAGAAAAGCCTTTTATCCTATAAACTAACATTATACACCAGTCAAAACAATCCTGTGTTATTTTGTATAATTAGAAAAGTGCACATTCCATTCCTGGCAAAGGGTGATGCACACCCTGTGTTTAATCAACTTGTTTCCCTTACCCTGGCTTTGCAGGACTGTTCACCCTGTGACACCCTCCTGATCTCCATGGCATTATCTCAGGCAAACAGTTCATCTGTGATCACATCCTCTGCAAGATCTGCTCCTACTACCTGTCAGCCAGCACTTACATGATTACAAATACTAATCAATCTCTTCAGCAGGGTCTGCAGCCTCGCATCCTCTGTAGGCTGCATGCTGTTTTTCACAAAGCCCAGGATAAATTTCACTAATTTTCACACACCAGGACACTGTTGACTCATCTCCAGCATGTGATTCACCACATCCCCATCCCCTTTTCTGCACAGCTGCTCCCTGGGGCCTTGGTCCGTATGGTGTGTTTGTACAGTCAATTCTTCCTGTCCTGCATGTGTTCATATTGAATTACACCCTGCATATTTCAAATGTCAAGATCATCAATGCAAATTTGACCTTGTTCTGTAAGGACTTAAAAAGATCACAGTTGCCTGTCTCAAGCACTGTTAAGGCCACGGAAGGACTTTGCAGGATGGAGCAGGAGGGTGGTGCTGGCTCTAGGCCTGGCAAAGTCTGGCTGGCACGTCCTGGGTGATGCATCCTGGCAAGGGCTCCCTCTGTGCAAAACTGTGTGTACACATATCGCTGGTATCACCCCAAGCTATGGCCAGATGGGACCTGCTACCATGGAAACCCTCCCTCCTCCCACCCCTTCCCTTCAAATATGCCTCCATGGATTCCTGGAACTTGGACAGTAAATTAAGCCACCTGATGGGAATAATGGTGGTACCATTGTCCCAGTGCTACCTCAGGCCTAGGGGAGCTCTGATAGTGGGCACAATGAGCCCACCAGGGAAACAACTCAGCAGCTGTGCTGAAACCAGCCCTGAGGAGGTAAAAGGGAATTCCAGCAGGAGGCAATTCCCACAACCCACTGACTCAAAGAGACCCACTCAAGAAAAGAGAAAGACTGAGCATGGGGCTAATCAGCATTAGAAATGAAGAAATCATTTAACCAATAGAACTATGTAGCAAGTAAGCATTAGTTCCTTTATTTGCTAAAATGTATAAATTATGAGTAGTTTTGAACAACCTTGGGATCCCCAGAGCCACAAAGCCCAGGGGGAAGAAGGACCAACAAGATGCTTCTGGATCCACGTGCTGTGATATCTCTATACCTAATCTGTCTCCTTCTCACTCTCTTTCTCTCCCTCCACCCCTTTTCAATGTCTTTTGATTTATCTATACCACCTCTGAAATTTACTGTTAAATAAAATCTGTACTATTGACTTTGACATATGGTTTTATCTGCACCTTAATTCTGGCAGAGACCTCTCAATAATGGGATCATAACAGTTCTCAGAGGCTCAACAGTGCCTTCACATCACTTGAAAATTCATTAAATCTCGCTGTTAAACACTTAACAGAAGTAGGGGACCACACCCAATGCATTTTTCTCAAACTGACAAAGAACTACTGATAAAAGTCCTGACCTGTGAACACTACGAGGGTGAAGTGCAGGTGTCTCACTATATCTGCACCTGCTATATATAATTTTGTTTAGACTGCACTTGTTCTTATTTATAATATAGTTGTGCCAATTAAACTGCATGAAATCCAAAATTTCTTTGCTGATGTGTGAAATTCTATCTAGTTTTGGAAGGAAGCTAGGCAGGTTCTGTCATGATTTAATTCTTGGAACATAGGTGTTTTTTCTTATATGACTCTTTATTTTCCAGATTCTTACACATGACTGTTCTGATTATTTGATCCAGAAACCTGCTGTGCATTTAAGCCAAGCTGAAAGGTCTGTATTTCCTCCAGGTCCTCTCTGTTTGCCATTGTCAGGAATGCTTTTGACCCTCACAGTCTGTTGGTAGTTCATCCACTTTACAAATTCTCACAGCCTATAATGAGCAGACACCAAGGTTAACCTCACAGTCCAAATTGTACTGAGAATATCAAAGGCTCAAATGAAGTTTTTGAACACAGAATGGCATTTGGGATGCCAGAGCATATCTGAGCATCTCCATTGTCTGTGGAGTGTCCTGCATCTTTCTGCACCAGTAGCTGGAGGTAGGGTGAGCATCTCAAGTAACACTAGGGTCATTGAATATCCTGAGTTGCAAGTGACCAACAAGGACCATCAAGTGCAACACCACGACTTAGCAGTGCAGCCAAAAGCCATCTTCTTCCCTTTTTTGTCATTGGCATAGACTGTTCCATGTCTTCAGTAAAAAAGCAACTCCTCTTTAGAGTTTCTCACTGTCATTGCCTCCTCTCCACTGAGAAGCTGATCAGCAGTTTCCATGGTGTCATGGGGTGACTTTACCTTTAAGGTGGTTTTGAGAGCTAAGGAAGTTGAAGTTGCTGGGGACTGATGGGAGTCTTTTCTCCTGACCAATTATTGGTCATTACTGGGAATTGACAGCAGTTTTAACCATTGAAAAGTGAGATCAACTTGTGCACCCCACCTTAAGATGTAAAGCCAGAGCTCTCTTGTTCTCTTTGTTTCCTGACTGTGAAAGGTAACAGAGCTCCGGCTGGCCTCCCGTTCCCTGCCCAGGCCATGCGGGCAGGGGCTGGGCTGGGCCCAGCGGCTCCCGGCCGGGAGATGGGGCCTGCGGGGCTTGCTCTGAGCTCTGGCCAGGCCGGGCCGGTCCCTGGCTCGGCTGCAGGTTTTGCTGTGACTGAATTCACCAGAGACTGCTGAGTAAAGAAGGAAAAAGCTCTTGACCTGCGGCAGGCTGAGACAGTGACCACAGTCTCTAGAGCAGCCATGAAGAATCTTCTATCGCAGACGGCTCCAGCTCCTGCACCGGCAGAGATCACAGAACCATCTACAAAGCCTGGGCAAGATTTTAACCTTTTCATTACCCAGATGAGACTTGCAGATTAATCCTTTTATCCAGAGAGAGAAAAAGAGAGTAATCAACATGTAAAGAGACTTTATAAACTATTATAGACAGTAAAGAATTAAGCTTCAGAAAAGGTAGAGAATAAGGAGATGCTTTAATTAAGCTGAAATATTTTTCTGTTAAAGCTATGGAGATGGACAATAGTGTCCTGAAAAAACTCCTTTAATTCATGACAGAGTATATTGGGAGGAATGGAGTGTTCGAAGTGTAGATTTTGAGCAAAAAGTAGAGTAGTTGTGATACAGTGAAGTGCTGGAACAGAGTGAAGATTGGAAGCCTTGGGGGGCAATGAGAAAACTGTTTTCCAGTGGAACTCACAGAGACAGATGAAGAGAACTTTTGCCTTTGAATAACTTATCCTTAAAATGACATCCCTAGACTCATGGCCCATACACACCTCAGAGTGATGTGAAATGAGAGGAGTGAACTGATAACAAGAGTTCTGAGTAACTGGCAATCAGAAAAATAGAAAGCTATAACAAAAATAGCTTTCTTGTAGAAAACTTCATAGATTAGCAGAAGAAAACTTCTGTTTCTCTACAAAGACTGATGAAAAGACTCTAGCAGGAATTGGGACTGTTTTAAACACCAAGGTTCCAAAGTTTTTGTCTGTATGTTGTCATGTGAACAAAGGAATTGTGGGTAGTAGGGGATAAAAAGGGTTTTCTGGAAGTTTATTCTGGTGTTCTTATTCTTGTAGTTTGTTAATAAACTTTCTTTATTCCTTTTTAAGTTTTAAGCCTGTTTTGCTCTTGCTCTAATCCATATCTCACAGCAGGAAATAAGTAATTTTTTTTTGGTTACTGTTTTAAAACCACGACACATGGTCTTCCTTGAACTGATAATGTAAATGTAGTTTCCTCTTCCTATCCTTCTGTGTGGAGACCTCATTCTACTTTACTTTTCCATGGACATAGCTTACACTTTTGCTTTAAGTGTATTTTCTCTGAGGAACTGCAAACCATCTTTTGTTGTTCTCTCCTTCAGACTCGCCTCCTGTGACTACTCCTTGCTCTGTCCCTGAGATTTGTTCAAGACCAAATGTGAAAGGTGACTATGGAGTGAGTGAAAATTCTAGATCTGAAATTGCAATGAATTTTGTCAGGAGCTACTCCTTGGAAAACAGATACTGGAAGTTAGAGGGCTCCCACCACACACACAATCACAGAATCATTTAGGTTAGAAAGGACCCTAAAGATCAATGAATCCAGCTGCAAGCCAAGTACACCACTAAACCACGTCCCTAATCACCACAACACATGTCCTTTAAATACCTCCAGGGATGGTGATCAGCCTTCCTTGGGCAGCTTGTTTCAATACTCAACAACACTTTCCATGAAGCGATTTTTCCTAATATCTGATCTAAACTTCCTTGGGTGCAACTTGAGGACATTTCCTCTTGTGCCATCACTTGTTACTCAGGAAAAGAGACCAACACCCACATGACTACACCTTCCTTTCAGGGAGTTGTAGAGAGCAAAGAAGTCCCCATGGGCCTCCTTTTCTCCAAGCTAATCACCCCCAGCTCCTTCAGCCACCCCTTATCACACTTGTGCTCCACACACTTCCCCAGCTCCACTGTCCTGCTCTTGACTCGCTCCAGCACCTCAGTTTTTCTTGCAACGAGGGTCCCAAAACTGAACTCAGGATCAGTGGGGAGGGCTCATCAGTGCCCAGCACAGAGGGGCAATCACTGCCCTGGTCCTGCTGGCCACACTAGTGCTGACACAGGAGGCCAGCATTCCCAGGGCCTTTCCCACTGGGAGCTTTCCAGCCACTCTGCCCCCAGCCTGGAGCACTGCAGGGCTTGTTGTGACACACTGAAGGAGCTGGCTAAGATGTGAGATTTCTTCCAGATGCTTACAGAATCTTTCATGTGCCCCTTTGTCCTGGCTGGACAGTCTATAACAGACTCCCATCAGGATATGTGCCTTCTTGAAATTCCCCTGATTCTTATGCATAAACACTCAATGCTTTCATCACCATCATCAAGTTTTAGGTAGTCAAAACACTCCCAAACACACAGGGCTACCCCACTGTCTCACCTTCCTTGCCTGTCCCTTCTGATGACCTTACAGCCATCAGAACTTCATTACCTTCACTGCAACTGTGTGACTCATCCAACCTTATTTCTGTGATTACAACTATACTGTAGTTTGCCAGATGGTTTTCAGCTCCTCCTGCTCTTTGCCCATGCTGCATGCATTGCTGAAGATGCACTTCAGTTGAGCTACTGTTCCTGCCACCTTTACTGGGTGGGGGAAGCCAAGATCCCTACAGGACTGTTCTCAGGCTCTTCTGTGGTTTCTAACATATTAATAGCTTTTACTCATCTGTTGCCATGTGGATCTCCATCCCCTACTCCACAGAGATGGCTGAGGAGTTCCACACATTCTTACAGAGACATTTCAGATGTGTTTCAGTGTGCTTAGCACAGCCTGGAGCAGCCTGAGGGGCTTCACTAGAACACTCCCTCAAATGCTGGTGTTTTGCCCTCAGGCTTGCCTCTTGTGAACCTGGTTTTATTTATTTTCCCTTTTAAACCTGGTTTAAAGCTCTTTCCATGAGCCCTGGTAACTCAACAGTCAATGCCATCGCTGCCTGGTCGAGCTGGCTGAGTTACAGCCTCACCCTGCACACCATTCCATGCAAACTCCCACAAAAACTGCTGCACCATGCTCTTGTACTTCTTGGGAGTTCCCCGAGTTCCTTTGATTCATGGCTGGGCTTGGCCACCTGGTCCTGCCCAAGTCCCCTCAGCTGCTGTGACATGTGCTGTGGTTTTCTGCCAGGTCTCTGTTTCCTTGAGATTCCCCCCAGCTGAGGAATTCTCATGATCCACTGCTGATCATGCTGGCACTGGAGCCGCTAGCCGTGGCAACAGAGTTTTCATTTGCTTCTTTCATTTTTCTCCTTTCATTTGCCTCATTTGCTGTTAAAACACAAAGTTTCTGCCATTTTTTTCCATCTTCTAGGGGTTCTCTGATGAAAAATGGCAACATTAAGATAATTTGCATAGTCAATTCAGTACACCCAATGGACAACACAGTGCTGTGGGCCAGTTGCAAATCAATTTTTTAAGTAAATCATGGAAATGGATAGTTGAAGATTATCAGCATGTGGCTGTTTACTTAAATGACTTCATCATAAAAGAATATAGTTCCAACAATTAAACTGAACCACGTTCTCTGCTCCCACTTGTTAAGTAATGCTAAATGCAAACTGTTGTATTTCCAAAATTGAAAGCACATTCTCCATAAAATATTTATTACTTTAACCTGTCTTTGCAGTTACTCATAACTCTATTGGCTCTAAGCCTGCAGCTGTGAAAACAGCACAATATGGAAAATCTTTATTTCTTGCAAGCTTCTCCTTTGATCATCATCATGCTGTCTCCATTAATAACTCTTTAGGTTACTGGAACCTGCTCTGAGAATGGAATCAATGACCTTCCTCTTTAATTATGTCTGAACTTTTCACTTTTCTTTTTGGTGCTGTTTTGGTCTCTTCTGATAGAAGGTAATGATGATTCCAGTTCCACCAAAATCCTTCTCATGTAAATATTCATGGACTTTTAAAAGGAATCCTGTCTCTGTGTTAATAACGCACCATTTCAGCAGTATGGAAATGGCACACAGCTTTAATAGCATGCACTTAAAACAAAGAATAGCACAAAATCAATGCAACCAGTTCAACCAGAATGAACACACAGAACAGGATATACTCTGCCCATTTTTAATTTTCATATTTGGATGGTATAAAACCTATTTTTCTGTTGCTTAAGAGAAACCATTACCAACTCTCTTCTATGAAAAAAATAAAATTAGTACTGTGGTGTTTATACTATTATTTTACTCTTAAATCTGGGTTATTTTGTGTTGTATTTTCTGTTTGCTTTTTGATGCATTTTTTTTCTATTAACAACACAATATTGCATCAAGAAATTTAGTTCTTGTTATCAAAATACATTAGCCTGCAGTGCTTGGTAAAGCTCTAATTCAATCCAATAATTAAATAGATGCTAAATTCCCATGTGTTTTTTAAGTCAGTCACAAATAAGCACAATTTCCTGAGTCAGGAGTAATTGATCAAGCTGCTCTATTTTGTTTTACTAGGAATGTTTGACCAGAATGTCATCAGATTCTGCTTCCTACTGTTGCAGGCACACAGTTTCTTATCCACATGAGTTGCTGATCAGGATCTGTCTCAAAATTTTTTTCTTGTTATTGATATTTACTGCCTGTGATCCAGAGAGTTGGAAACTTTCTCCTGGTCTCTATCTAAATGTTCTCATGTCCAGTTTATTTGTCCTGCATTAATGTGGTTCAACCCCCCTGGAACTGAAAAAATGGAGAAAAGGAAGTACTTTTAAATAAAAAATCTTTCCTCCTTTTGTCATTATGGCTTGAGCAAGCTTGGTGTGCCCAGATTTCTTTTGCAAAGCAGCCCAGCCACTCTACTGTTGATTTCTTCACCATTCCCAGCTTGGGGTCTTGAATGTAGGACCTCACTGTCTCAAAGCACTGCACATGAGGGTTCTCCCAGAATAAGGACACCAAAGTGCTGTGAGATTCCATTTGTATTTCACTGTATATTCTTAAAAGTTCTCATCTGTCCTAGAAACCCCTTTGCTTTTCTCACAGATGAGTGAGAAAAGCAATGGGGACTCAGTTACCCATGATGGGCAAATTCAAAGCGGCTTTCCTTCTCAGCTGTTCCAAGTTATCATTGCCCTGTATATATTACTCCATCATCTAATTGACCTGATATCTATATGTCACTGATCATTTCCAAATGGCATGCTTGAATTTCCACTCTTCCTGACATTATTTTTCACGTTCTCTAAATAATATTTATTGCTCTATCTCTAAGGTAGTTGTTCTTTCACTGTATGCTGTAAATCCCTCTAGGTGTTCTTCCTGTGTCACACCTTTAAATTATTCCATTGGACTTTCAGCCCTTCTCTGGCATTATTCCAATGACTCTCAGACTTTTGGATGCCAGTGCAGATTCTATTTCTGCATGTCAAAGCATTTGCAAGGGCCAGCAGGAAATATGCTACTGTTTAGAATCCTATTCTCTAGGCAGAACGTCCTTTCAGCAGAAGAAACAGGAGAAATTTATACTATTTTATTTAATATCCAAATAAAAACAACAACAACAAAAGCTACATCCTGTTATATGAACTCATTGAGACAGTCTGTCAAAGCAAATGGATTTAATAAAAGGTTTAGAAACCATTGTGTCATTTAAATAAATTATGGCTCATCTGCAGTGCTCCAAGCTAATTAGTTGTTTTTTCTGAAGCCAAATATTTTGATGTTTAAATATATATCCAAGAGAGAAGCATATACATTAACGAAAATGTATGTATGAAGTAAAAGCAAGCAAATATTAAACTAGACACTATTAAGAATTAAATTTTTAAAGACTATTAGAATTTGCTGTGTAGGTAAATAGGTGCTACACTCACTCCTGTTTCTGTGAAATATTGTACTCATTCAAATCAGTTATCCTTTTACAGATGTGATTTCATAAAAGAATAATTATTTTGTGTCTGGAATTGCATCAGGTAAAACAATCTATTTTAATTGTTTCTGTATCAGTGAACTGCAGCACCATTTTTTTTTCTATCCACAAAACAAATTTAATCAACTCTGCCAAATAAGAACTCATTTGCCACTTGAAAGATGAAATTGTTTATTTTTCACTGTCAGCCAAAAAAACCTCAACAAACCATGTATCTGCATGCATATGTTCCTTGCATCTGTTAATGTACCTACTTTGGCCTTTTGGAAAAATTCTCCTGCACTGAGGAACAATGTAGGTGATTCTGTTTTTCTTTTATTGTCTTTCATAGGCGTTTGTCCTGGGTACACAAGGACAGTGCCTGAGGAGGTCCTGCAGATTCCTATTTAAAGGCCTCTTTAACCAGGTGAAATTAAAAATCTCTGCCTACAAGGTTGTTTTTGAAAGTCACATATGACACATGAACAATGAAAGATTGCCTTTCATTTTTCCCAGAAGGAATTTATTAAACTGACCAAAGTAATATAAAAGTGAGTGAACTTAGTGGATAAACAGCACAGCTGGAGAGAATTTCTGTGAAAACACAGCAAATACTTTCACATGCACATTAATAAGGGAGCTGCACCTTAAAGGCTTTGTTCCAGCTGAGCAGAGAGGTGGATGTGGATTCACAGACACACACAGGGAGCCCCTTTGCAAACCTCAGGCTCCAAGGGCAGTGAATTTGCCTTGTCCCCTGCAGCCACAAGCCCCAGCCCATGCCCTGTGACCAGCCCTGCACCTGGGGGTCTGCTCATCCAGCCTCAATGTGCTAACACGGAGGAGGGAGCAGCACACCCCACCAGTCCCTGCTTTCCAGTCTTCTCTGTGCCCTGACTCCTCTGTTACACCAAGGACCAGGTGCTCTAATCTGTGTGTGTCGAGCAGCCATCTCTACTGGTGACTTCCCCAGCTGCACTGTAAGAACTGGATGCTAACAAACCTTTCCCTACCAGTGAAGTGCCAGTTCTGCATCCCTTTGCACACCTCTGTAATTTCCAGCATAATCCTGGGTGCAGGAACACATTTCCACGTGGCAGTAAATCCCTAGATTGTTCTCTGTTAAGAATTTGTCCTCTTCCAACTTGTGAATTCCCCAGCAGTCCCTGGATATCCCTCAATAGATTGCACAGCCCAGGGATCATTCCCCAAAGTGTTTTTTGTGTAGCCACCGTGTTCTGGGGGCTATCATGATTTACTAGTGTGGATGCAGGCTCATGTGTGCCACCTGACTTCAAGGTCCAGGAACATTTATTTCCACACAGGCAGCCAGCATATCTCACCATGTCCCTTCCTGTGTGCCTGTCACCTCCCTGGTGGCACATGCCATTTCAAATCTCAGCTGCTGCAGTGACCCTTATTCCCCCAGCCCAAGGCATTTCCAAAAGCCTCCTGCAAGATGGGATCACGTCAGTGCTGAGATGTGAGCTAACCCCATCACTCAGTGGCAGGCACAAAGCTCTCTGCTCCAAGAGGCTCGTTCCACAAGGCTCAGTCTAATTGTAGAGCAGCAGCTCTCACTTCTCCCTGCCTGTCACTGGTGGAGCTGCCAACCAAGATCAGGAACTGCAGCAACAAACAGCATTTCCCCCACAATTAGAAAAGTAGGGGTCTTACCTAGTGCATTTTTTTCCTAGACTTTGGAATACAACATTCTGATAAAATTCTTATTAATATCATTAATAATATATAGCCACTGCTTGATGAGACAAGCAGAATAGCTGAAATGTATGCACTGGATTTTGAATCATGTCTTTTCTGATAAGACTTAGACCTTTGAAGCAGAAGGCAGAGCTCTGCAGCATGTCTCTCATGATTCTTTGTACATTGATAGCTGGGTAATTGAGAAAGCAAGGGCAATTCAGACTGATTCACACTGGATTTACCTGTGCTGGCTGAAGATGTTACCTGCCTGGACGATAAACCCTTCAGCTGCTGCAGCTAAATCAGAGATGATTGCGAGTCTGACTTGTCAGCCTGCCCCATTTGCAACCTGATGTTTTAATGTAAACTGAGATTGATAGTGGTTTACATTTACTGGCAAGGACAAAACCAGCACCTCACCTAATCAGTGATCTGGCAGGGACATTTTTGGATGGCAAGCTTTTAAATCACCCTGTCCTGAAGGGCCAAATCTTGAGGAAAAAGGGGGTTTTAAGGATAAGACTTACATCTGACTCTGGCTTCACAAGCTCCTGTTCATCAGCCCTTTGGATTTCAGTGGACTGAAGAAAAATAGCTGACCTGTGGTATTGTGAAAAGTATTTTTCCTTGTCATGTTTTTTCTTTGCCTATATCTCTTGATCTCATCAGAGATTTTTTCAAAAGAATTCACTGGAGAAGACTTACCAAGCAGATAAAAAAAATGCCATGGATAATTAATAACCAATTAGTTTGATGCCAGTTATACCTAAGACTTTAGAAGAAATTATTAATGAAAATATAGAAATATAAATAAATGAATTAACATGTTACAAGTTTTTGTCAAAAACAAAATCTTCAGAATAATCTGAAGTCTTCTTTGATATGATATTTTCTAAATTAATCACTTCATTTTTGTCTTGACATGTAAGAAATTGTTATTTGATAACTAAACTGGATATCAGTACAGCTGTGAGATAACTGGAGATAAGGAAATACACCACTGTCATGAGACTTTATCTAGAATAACATGGGAATTCTGGTTTTCCATGCCTGAGAAAAAGAAATACAAAATGAAGTAGGCAGAGCAAAGGATAAGAAGGAAATTTATTTTACTGAACAAAAAGAACCAAATTTATTTCACACAAAGAAAATGATATAAGAATGCATCCATGATGGGTATGTGTCTCCATCCAGGTGGAGAAGACTGGCAGGTCTCCTTCAGGGGTGCATGTCTGGTAGGGAGATCCAGTTTGATGCCAAAAAAGTTCAAAAGAAAGTATTGCAAGCCATTTTGGGGGGAAAAAATAAATCAGTTGTGCAAAGGCCAAAATGCTTCATTGTCCTTTGAAAGCTCCTGAACAAACACGTGAAACATGGAAATCTTTCCACTGGAGGAGGTGAGGGAGAACAAATGGAAAGTGGGACCTCAGCTGCTTGGTCTTTCACTGCATGGGAATGCAGAGAGATGTGTCTGCCATCGCTTTGGCTGGAATCTTTCTTGTACATCTGGGCTGTGTTCTGCAGATTGTCCCAGGCCCAGGCTGAGTGCCAGCAGCATCCAGGGAGCCTTCCCAGCAGCAGCTTCCTGACAACCCCATGGCAGCACAGGAGAGCCAGAGGAAGAGCCCAGTGCTCTGCACTCAGCTCCAGTGTGCTGAACCAAAACTCTCAAGCTGTTGAGTCCATGATCAGACTTGTGAGGGAAGGATGAGGTTTCCTATCAGGGTTTGGAGTGAAAGAAGGGATTTAATAAAAATATCTCTGCCTGTATGTCATTCAGGCTCTATGAAGAGCACCATGCCTTGTTTATCCGTTGGTTAAACAGCTGTAACAAACCGTACCTGCTTCAAAGAGGATTCACAAGAGACAGCAATCAATAACTACTTGTGAAGACCTTTGATGCTTGAAAATGGAAAATGCTATTTTCACTAGACCTATACAACAATTCAATTACGGTTTTGGAGAAACAGAGGGAGAAGAGCAAACAGATTTGATCAAGACTGAGGTTCTTTTCCACAATCACACTGAGACCTAACTAAAAATAACTATAGAAATCATCAGTCATAAGAAAGAACTGATTCAAATTGTTATCTTTGGGACTTATTCTAAGTACATGATCTAGAAATTATAAATAAAAGTACTGAGAAAGATAAATAAGATAGGCAAGGGCCCTTCTGTCAGATCAGCTGTTTCTGTGTTTGGGCTAATGGAAACAGCATATCAGGTTAGAAAGGCGCAGTCACAAAACTAATGAAAATTTAGGGGGATGATAAATGTGTTTTGATACCAACCTAAGACTGAGGTGTCCCTGAAGAGTTTACTTCAGAGATAAGTGCAGGACAAAATTCAATTCCATGCAATTGCAGTGAAGGCAAGATTGAAGTCACCTAAATTAAGACTGAATTTAGATTAATGTTCTGCAAAATTTGGGTGCCAACAGCTCTGACCACTGCTTCAAAACAGCCATTCTCTTGATTCTCTCCTTATTGTCCATTGTCTGTGTGTGCCTTTGGTCAGCCCCATAGTTCCATACAAACACAAACATTGCACATCTCTGCTGTCACCATTCAGATCAGGTTGGGGCCCATGTCACCCTCAAGATCTCTTGACATTCAGATTTGGGCACCAATGTCTAATTCCACCCAAAAGCCTGGAGAACTTGGCCAGTGGTGCTGTGGTTGCAGGAGCCCACTGCTATGCACAGATCCATGGGGTTGGCAGATCACAGATGTTCAAACCCATGACAGAAGAAGTCAAGACCTAAAAAGCAGGAATTTAACTTTCCCTGATGTGGGGAGTTTTGAGCCTCTGTCACTCCTGTTCCCAGCCATTGTGCTCCAAGGACTCCATCCCTCCAGACACACAACTCAGGTCTCAAGATTTGTGAGATCAGGAGAAGAACAGAAAAACAACCTGACTCTACTCTGAGAAAAGCAGGTGAGGGTACTGACTAGGCTAATAAACCTAGTTGAAGGAAAGAGAAAAGGTAGCTTTATTTGGTCCTGAGCACTACTATAGCAACAGTTTACTATTTGGAAAGTGCACTGTACCCTCGTGCATGAAAAGGATCTGCCAGCCTGACCTTTCTTGTCATTAAAATCTGCTTCCTGTGTGCAGACCTGCTTAAAGATGCCTTTCTACATGTGCTATTCCACAAGAGTCCTGAAAAAGGAAGAAATTGTCTTTTGAATATAATGGAACATCTACTCCCATGATTAAATGCAATGAAGAAACCATTGAATACAATGATTTGCTAGCAGGGGACTCATACATCTTTAAATCAATAGAGTTGCATTTGCTTGCTGTGATGAGCCCACAGCCCACCTATGGCTGGCAGAGGCTGAATCAGCTGGCTGGCTGGAAGAATTATGAAGAATATATTACAAAAACATCAAAAAGATCAAATCTGTTTTGTTGGGCATTTTGAGAATAAATCCTGTGCTGAGCAGTACATGAAGACAACACCACAATCAATCTCCTACCCATCATCTTAGCCTATCTTCTGTATCTCTTTAGGACATGTGTAGTCTCACCAGGATGCTGAATCTGGCCCTGATTCTGCCCTCTTGCCTGCCCCATCTCTTGGCTTTGTCACTGTGGTGACACCATTAGCTCGCTGCTTTGTCATAATGTGGCATCTTCCCCTTTCCTGCCCTTTCAAAACACTGCTGCTCATGTCATCCACCTGATCTTCCAACTGCTTTTGCTATTCACTGCTGGAATATAGACAGCAGAAACTTGTTGAAAATATTTCACAGCTTATATTTGTGTCTCCTTGCCTTCCTCATTTCCTCAGTTGGGCCTTGGCACCAGCTCAGTTGCTTGCTTTGTGCCTTTGAGTAAGCTCCTCTGTGCCTTCTCTGGTTTTCCCTGGCATTAGTCACAAAAAACCTCAGACCAGTCTGAAATGACTGATTTGATTCTCCTTGAAACCTCTCCCTCAAACACCTGCTCTGTGAGCAGTGCTCCTGTCCTTCCTCTCCTGGAACCACTGGATTTATCACCTTCACCAATCGTGTGTTCTGGTTTCCTTGTGCTTTCCTTGCCTGCTCTGTTGTATCCTGTCTTACATTCACCCTCTGAGTTCTGCAGGGGACACAGCTTCCCTATGCCATGTTCACAGAGTGTTTAACTCCAGGAGGAGGATGGGGCAGAGCTACTGTCCAACAAAATTAATACTCTACAGACAAGCTGTTAGGTCTTTTTATTATGGCAGGATTCATCTTCTTCCACGACTTCTCCATGTTACTTGACAAGACAGCAATATTCTACCCTGCTATGCTGAATGACATCAAAGCCACTGGGCTGTTAGTCTGTTCAAATTGGTTTGAAAAACCCAGAGAGAGAAAGAGAGAGAGAGAGGGAGAGAGAGAGAGAGAGTTATCAACTATTTCTCTTGGCTCTAGCAGAAATTTCTGCAGCTGTTGTTTAAAAAAAAAAAAAACAAACTTTCCATGCTGGATAATTTAAGTTTCAGCTTTTGGCCCTCTTATCCCAATTATGTCTTCATGAGGCACGTGAAAGAACTGCTGAAACCCCAGTATACCTACAAATACAGCCAGGTCACTTTTCCATCATATCCTGAACCTTTGAGAATATAAGTACCATACCAATGAAAGTAATACCTAATAATGGTGATAGAATCCATCATTCACAAGAGACAAAACACACAAAGCAAAAAATTCAGAATCAAAACCAAAGGCTTGAGTAGAGACCAAGACATTTCATAAACTGAAAAATGAAGGCTTGAGCATAGCCTAAGACACTTCATAGGCTGGGACATAATTGCTCTTGATTCCTTTATATTGGCTTTTTATCTCAAAGAAGGCAGATGACAAATTGCCAAGAGATTTTTCATAAGCGATTACTACATGGTTTCTCTCCCTGTCTCCTCCTCCTCCTCCTTTGCACATTTGGATCCTTTCCTTTTAATATTTGTAAGTTTACAGTTTGGAAAGGTCAAAAAATGCAAAGCACAAAACTTTTGCTCTCTGCAGCCTGCTGGCCTCCTTCTTACTATTTATGCACTGCAGTTGAACTTGGGGACATCAGTCATCTTTGATGTTAGACAAACCCATTTCAGAAGGTGTTCCTGCCCTAAAAGATTTGCACTGAATAGATGAAGCTTCTTTAAGAGAAAGAAGATAAACCACAAGGACTCACCCCAAGTCAGTGGGCAGTCAAAGAGCAGGCCTGGGAAGGAATTTTTATCTCAGCAATGCCTTAGTCACTGTTTTTCCCATGCGCTAGTGTCCTTTTTTCAGGACAAAGACTGTTGTGTTTGAGAAATTGGGTGTTTCTCTAACCTGCCAAAGGCCAGCCCGTACATAAAGGGACCACTGGGGTGAGTCAATGCAGCTTAATAATGTCTCAGTGTACCTGTACCCCTGGAGAGCATTTTTCAGCTGATGGTCACATCCAGATTTCCTGGCATAAAGTAAGGTTGAAGTTTCTATGCCACTTCTTCTCCCCACTTCAATAGACCCCATTGCTATCCCCATCACAGCACTCAAACCTGAGCACTGTGGGGCCCTGGCAGCCCCAGTCTTTAATCCTGGCTGCTGGCTGTGGGCAGCTGCAGACAGCTTGTAACGCTGGCAACATCAGGGCATTCGTTTTTCGTCCTCCCTGTGATAGGAACAGAGGTGAGGAGTTCAGCACTCTCCCTTACCTCCCCTGACATCAGTGCTGTGTCAGCCCTGATGGTATTAGAACAATCTTTTAAAAGCAGTTCATCTTATTACTGAGCTGTGCTCTCCCTGAAGGCCATGGACAAATGTTAAAGTCTGGAAGTGTGTGTGATGTCATGGAAGAAATATGAAACGGCAGCTGAGCTGCTGGCTGCTGCAAGGGCAAATTCTGGTTAATGTTTCCTATTAACTCCTAACTCCTTCTGTCATCCTGCTCTCGTGGTAGGGAGAATCTAAAAGAAAAAGCTCATCTTCTGCTCAAAATTGCCATTTCCCAAGGATTTGCTAGAGGTCTAATTAAAGCAGAATAAATGTATTTTGCATTTCTCACCCAAGAGGGTAATTAAGATCAGAATCAGTGGAATGAATACAGCATGGTTCTGATGGAGTTTCGAGTGTAAATGAAAGGGATACTGTGAATTATGAAGACAAATGTACTTCAAATGAAGAATTAATACTGCTCATAACACTAGGAATATAAAATTTCATTATTAGAACAAAAGCTTTGGTAATATTAGGCACTTCTGTGTCTAAATCTCTGTTAGAATGCACAGAAGGAGCAGACTAATATTTATGCAGATATTTAGCTCTTAGTACTGCTGTGGCTGTAATTTATATTCCCCCATAATCATGTCACAATGCCACTCTGTGCTTTGTGTTGTGACATTTTCACTAGTGATTTTAATGTCCTTGAAGCAACACTTCATGGGGAAACCCCTTCTTCTAGCCAAAAAAACCAATTTTTCTCAAATCTCTGTGGTGAATTCTGAAATACAATAATAACACTAATAAGGCCCAGAAGCTTCTGTATTGAAAAATGCACAACTAGCTTGTGAGAAATGTTTTCTTCACAGGGGACCTTATGTTCTTAAACAAAACTCATCACATGATTTTTGCAAACAAGCAGGGGGAAGCCGTAGTAAACTGAGACATGGTTATGGAATCTGTTGATAAATGTGAGTTGTGAACATGCCACATTTTTACAGACAGAAAGAAGCCAAAAAAAGTTCATGAGATCACAAGCCTTACTAAGCAGCAGCCTCTGTGCTCCTGCTCCAGGATCATTCAGAGATCCATGTCCTGTCGACAGCCTGTGCACTGGATTATCTCCCCAAACAATGCAGAGGTTCTTCAGGATGGATGAGATGTTTAACCAAATCACTCACTCCCATACTCTTTCTTGGAGCTCCACAGCTTTCTCTTGATTATGCATTTGGCAGCACATCTTTGACACCCTCAGCTAACTCTTCTTGCTTCTAGCAGCCAAAAGGACAAAGAGTGAAGCATGCACCTCTAGTAACTATTAGAGAATGGGTTGGGTTGGAAAGGACCCCAAAGGTCACTAAGCTCCAGCCCCCAGCCATGGACAGGGATACCTTCCACTAGACCAGGCTGCTGACTGTTTTGGAGGCATTAATGACTTGAACAGGACACAGAGTTATGGAAACAGGCAGAGACACTTGGGGTTGTTCAGCCTAGATGCAGTAGTTTTTAAATAGCCTTTTGGCTCAAGCTGTATTTCATGATAATTTACCATGATCATAATTCGTCCTAATCTCAGATTTTTTAGAAAAAAAGATAGCACCCAGCTTTGCAATACTATTATGCCATCCTACAGAAGACAGTATTTTAACCATTGCTATTAATACCTTAAATGCATTATTACTATCCAGGGCTTGCCCCATCCTTGCCTACTGCCAGACTAACTCCATTTTCTCCCATTTAATAAAGTTCTGTAATAGTTTCCTTGAGCACTCTTTTTTGTCAGATTTTCAATGCATTACTGCTGTTTACTCACGAGCAGGGTCATTGGTGGTATCTTGGTTCCTCGCAATAATGAAGAAATTGGCTTACACAGTGAATAGCTGCTCCTTTGCCATCGAGTTTATGTTAACATTCACAGTATCAATTAAACCAAAATTGAGGATCAAATATGTGACAATAACTGGAGGGGCTGAAATAATTGGAAGGGTGAGGTCATGGTGATCAAGCTTCCAAATACATTTTACAGAGTGCTGATGTGAAGTCTGCAGGTTATTTCTCCTTCCTTCAGGTGTCAGAACTCATTTAGGTTTTAGACACCGCCGTAAAAGGCAATCAGCTCTTCCCTTCCAATCTCCAAAATCATTTTAGCACAGGTAATAATATCAACAGAGTCACATCATTTAGAGCCTTCTCCTGCCACCGTGCAGCTGCTCAGGCAGTTAATTACAATATGTTCCTGGGATGAGAGGCTGAACAGGCAGCCGCATTTCCGCGCTCCATTAAAACGAGCTCAGCCAAATTAGGCTGATAGGATAATGGGGATCCTTCGTGCAATTCCTTCTATTCCCAGAAACAAAGATTGTGCCAGACATTGCTCTCTTTGTGTAAATTGTGTACCTGGTGTTTGTTTGCTAGGAATAAGTAATGGATATAGTCTTTCATCTTATGCTGAGTTTTGAACAGAATTTTTCTAAAGACTTATAAATTAATGCATCATCTACTCATGCAAAATAACAATATATCTACTGTCAAACTTTGATTTAACACTGAGGAGAGGTAGGAGCTTGAAATATTTTTCTTAGAAAAGTACAGGAAACAAACCACTCCATGAGAACAGGTGCCTTACATGATATATGTCATTTATGCACCATCATAAATTCAAGTAGAAATGTTCTAAGTTTGTGCAAGTCTTTTCTACCACCTTTGAGAGTTTTTAAGACTGGAGATTAAAATTATTTTAGTAGCTCTGATTTGTCCATTGTTGATTCATTTGCAGTGGGTCAGGGACCCAAAGATGGGATTTACCTCATCATTCTCTCTGAAAAACTGTCATCTACAGTCAGTGTAAAATAATTAGGGGAACAAAATGGTCTACAAGAAAGTCTGGCCTAGGAGAAGAAGTACCTTTAAATATCAAAAGAGCTCCCAAACCATTTTGAGACAGATAAGATTAATGTGAGGCACTAATGTCAGAAAGGATGAATTCAGGACAAAGACACCCTTTTTTTGAACCCATCCATTAATAAGCTTTACTTGATTAACAGAAAAATGTAAAATTCAGATAAAATAATATTCTTTACTGTAGTTGGATTTTTTTTTTTTTTGGTGTTTTCATTTTGCTCTGTTTTTCAGGCTGTACTTCCTAGCCTCTGTTTTTCCTTTTTGTAGTAACAAATGGGGCCTTTGGCACTCCCTATCATTATCCTCTTGGCTGAGAACAGAGCAGAGTAAATGGAGCAGTGTGGGTTATGGTTTAGTGTGTCCCTTTAGGCATCTCTCTGACAGGATAACGAGTGGTCAGTGTGGGTGGCTCTCGTGTGGTGTTAAGGAAAGAAAAGAGCTGTGTCCTCCTTCTCAAGCTGGTTTTGTGCCTCATCTCTGGGACATCTGCAGCAATCTCAGAAAAACCTAAACTGGAGATTTCCCAATCAAGACAATGAACAAGGTAAAGAAGTCTGACTTCTGGTGACTCATCCCTCTCTGGATAGAGCAGTCCAGGCCCCTCTGCAGAGGGAGCATTGGAGGCATATTTTGCTGTAGACTTTAAACATTACACCTGCAATTTCAGAGTTTCATGGTCAAATTCCAAGCCAGAAATAAGCCCTCAGTGTCTGTTCCTTTATCAACCACACTGTGATGAAGATGACAGACAGTGTGAGGTTATTACTTTTAAATGACCACGGAGGGAAGTAGGAGTCCCTTGCTTTGGTGTTAGCGGGAACGGTGTTCTAAAGATATGTGAGTGAAGCAATTGCTGAGGGAAGTAAGACATTATTCCATATATTATCCATTGCAGACACACATATTATCTATGATATATGGATAAACCAGGAGGGATTTACATTTTAAAAAATGCCTATTGTTCTGTAGCACTGTGGGGGTGTGTTTTTATGAACAGACATGCATGTGATTCCAGTGTGTGCAATTTTATTGTATTCAGAACTGTTGAAAATAATTACCCACAATATCAATTTCCCTTCTGGAGCTTAAGAAGCAAGTTGAGAGCAATGGTGTTATTAAGAATAATTTCAGAGCAGTAAATATAGCTATCTAATCATCTATAATGGCAGGCTAGACATCTAAATTTGACTGAAATGAAGAAATATATCACTGCACATTCTATTTCAGTGAAAATATGCATACTTCTATTCTGCTTGCAGCAATTGTGATGTACAGAAAACATTCTTCAAAACAAGTAGTTCCTTTAGTGATCAGCTCCTAACCCTCACTCTTTAGTCCAAAGTATTAAAACCAAAACACTGCATGAAATTTTGCATCTATTCTGTTATGTATCATGTTCTACTAAAGAGTTGGAATACTTCAAATGCATTTTATATAAATATAAAAGCTATTCTGAATCAAAACCTATGATCTGGAACACAATGAGACTCTCACTGGTGGCTCAGTTGTTAAATGGGTAAGGTCCTAGAGATTTTGTTGGCATTCAGTAACGAGTTCATATCAAACATACACAGTATTTTTCTGTCTGTACAACAGTAGTTGTGGAGCTTCATTAACAGATGGGACTGCTGCTCTCAGCTCTGGAGCATGAAAGGTTCATATCCCCCTGGCAGCAAAGCACATGGTCTAATAAATATGA
Source organism: Poecile atricapillus (assembly GCF_030490865.1). Taxonomy (NCBI): domain Eukaryota; kingdom Metazoa; phylum Chordata; class Aves; order Passeriformes; family Paridae; genus Poecile; species Poecile atricapillus. The sequence continues at coordinate 146,576,095 of NC_081250.1, read as the reverse complement.
ACAGGGTCACCACTTAACTCTGTGCTCTTGGGATATTTTGTATTCACCTAATGCCCTTCTGGGAGAAAACCTTAAGGGACATGGCCAACATAAATATAACCATTCATATTCTACTTGGCACATACTGTTGTACTTCATACTTCTAGTATGTGAAGTCTGCAGATTTTGCAGCTTTATAATGCTAGATTTAGAGATGAGACCAGTAATAGTGGATGAGAGACTGAACATGACCCAGCAATGTGCACTTGCAGCCCAAGAAGCCAAAGGTGTCCTGGGCTGCACCCAAAGCCCCGTGGGCAGCAGGACAGGGAGGGGATTCTTCCCCTCTGCCCTGCTTTGGTGAGATCCCACCTGCAGTGCTGCATCCAGCTCTGGGGTCCCAGCACAGGAGAGACCTCAACCTGTTGAAGAAAGTCAAGAGGAGGCCATGAAGATGTTAGAAAATTGGAGCACCTCTCCTATGTGAATTGGGACTGTTCAGCCTGAAGAAGTCCCTGGGGTGACATAATTGCAGCCTTCCAGTACCTGAAGGAGCCTACAGGAAAGATGGAGAAGGACTTTTTGCAAGAGCCAGGAGAGACAGGACAAGGGGGAAAGCTTCAGTCTGAAAGAGGATAGGTTTAGATTAAATATTAGGAGGAAATTATTCTTAGAGGTGGTGAGGCACTGGAACAGGCTGCCTAGAGAATTTGTGGCTGCCCCATACCTGGAAGTGTTCAAGGCCAGGTTGGATAGGGTTTTGAACAGCCTGCTCTAGTGTAAGGTGTCCCTGCCTATGGCAGGGGGCTGAAACACAATGATCTTTAAAGTCCCTTTCAACCCCAACCACTCTGTGATTCTATGATTCACTGATTCCATAATTCCATGGATAAGGAGGAGATGGCTGAGGCTGAGCTTGTCACAAGTTTTGCCAATTTTGTTTTTTTGGGGGAATGTCAAGTATCACTGCTCGTATCAAGACCGACTGTGACCACATCCAGGGCTCTGTGGGTTCAGTGCCATGCAATGGCCCAAATCTCTTGGGGCAGGAACTGCAAGACAGAGCTGACCCTCACAGGAGAACTGGCTGCAAACCAGAGCAGGTTTTGTTGAGATATTTTAGATGATTGTTTTTGTGAATATATCTTAATAGACTCATATACTTTTTAGAGGAAAACTAAAGTATCAATGTGGTTAAATCATTTGACTTCTGCAGTGAACACCAGTGTCAGATGAAACTCTTAAGTTCTGGTTACCTGTTTCCAGGTGAGGTCATTCAGTACTTATCTTCAAATGGCTCACTGGATGATTTTGATTGGGAAGGGTTCATGGTGAGCTATCTTTTCCCAGTCCTCTCCCAAATTACGGCTTATCCTAGGTGCTTCCTTGTCTTTTCTCATCTGGGTTTGATTTATTAAGTGCAGTAGGTAACTCTCTCTGACTGAGCCAGTTTATCAATATCTGATACTCCACAGGCCTGTGTTTGCTTTACAACCTTTATCAAGATCTAGTAAAAATGCACTTATTGATGAACCTCATCAGAGAGATACCAGGTGGTTGGCAAAGATGTCTTCTGGGCATCAGGTAGCCCATTATTAAAGTAGTTAGATATGTTCATAATTTCTACTAATTTATTTTTGTAGCAGTCATATGACAGTAAGTTATAACCCAAAGGACCTTCAGTACACAGGGTATGCAGTAAAAAATGTGAACATTTAAGTAAAGAGCATAGGCTCACTCTTGTAAAAACACTTGACCCTCCCAGGTGACATTGACACTCTCTCAATTTAAAAATAGACTAGGGCATTAATTCATATCTCTATGGCTTTTCTTGCTTTTCTGAGCTTGGAAAGTCTTTGTGTATTACTTTCCATCTGACAAGGAGGAGAGGTGAGAGAACATGTATCAGAAATTCAGCATCAGTCTCAGCTTTTCAGTGTGGTTTTAGTTTTTGTCTCCTTAACACTTTCAAGGTTGTATCACTGAACATGTTAACGAGTAATGCACTATGAGAAGAAATTTAGCACAGAGAACATTTGCATCATCACTGATAGTAATTAAAAAGCAAATAAAATAACAAAATAAAAACACCAAAACAACACAAAACCCTGCCCTCCAATGTTTAGAGCTGTTTCTCTTATGTAATTAAACCAACCAGCTCATTAGCATTAACCACACTACAAATTCTAATGACCCAATTTATTTTAAACTACAGATTCAAGCAGATCTGATAAGGCTGCAATTTCTTAATTCTAAAATAATCCCTAATTTAGAAGAGCCTTTTAGACTTTGTCTGCCACACTGAACCATGTCCCATTACAATTGGACTTACTCAGCAGACCAGTCCAGCTCATCATGAAGAAATTTAGGAAGAGAATTTGCAAGCTTTTGACTCCATATGTTCTTTATTGGAATTTGATGAATTCATTTTAATTTAAATCTATCTAAGGACTGAAATTCAAAACTGTTATGGAAAATGAACCCTTTTCCTTATGCTAGAGATTGTTCTGTCTCCCAAGGGCAGCATCTGGCAAATAATACAGTATGTTGTGCTGGAAAGCAGCTCAGATGCATTTAAGTAGCAAACAGATTACAAAGGCAAAGCTTAGAGGATGATGTCTTTTGACACAGGATTGTAACTTTTTGCCTTTAATATCAGTCAGGTTTCTTGGCCCTCCTTGTCTTTAGAACTTCAGTGGAAGAACCATAGATGCCTTCCCAGAAGTTTTACAGTGTGCCCAGAAAGTGACCATGCTTACATGATGGTGACAACCCCAGAATGATGAACTCGTGCTCTGAGCCTCCAGATCCAGCCCAGGTGGCAGCAAAATCTGGGTCAAGGGGCTCTGGCCAGCTCAAAGCAGAACATCTTCACATCCTCACACTGCATCCAGTGCAGCCCTACATTGAATGGAGTCACTGGCTGCCACTCTGGCATCTCCCTTTCCAGAGAATTTCAGTGCTTATCTGTGGTCCCTGTTAGGAGATAATTTTGAATTTAAAATCAAATATTCTCAGGTTATCTTCAAAGTGGAAGGTCATTTGCTGTGATCAGGTGAGATTGCAGACACTTACTTTCCAGAAGAACTCCATTAAGTGAAAAATAACTGCTCATTAGTGAGGAATTAAGCTCAAAACATTAAAAATCTCCATCCTGGGATTGATTCTGGACACACTTAGTAGACAGATTAATTTAAATGTTTGCTGCATCTAATCTTTCCTTATGTGCATCTGGATGTTCCATAAACCAGTTTACCTCAGCTATGGAATGATCAAGCAGTAGAGATTCAAACTATATATAACTTCTGTTCAAGAGCATCAGAACATGACATTAATCTCCTTTCTAATTTCCTAAGCTCCCATTTTGTCATACAAGGTGACATCCCTCACAGCAACTGGATGATTTATATTGTGGAGGGTATTCTTAACTATCTTTAATGGTAGTGCAACAGCTCATCCATCTTGATACAAATTATATATGCAGAATTATTTATTCAGGACAGGCAATGAATCATTTAAAAAAGGTCTTATTTCTGAATAAACACAGCATATCTATCTTTGTCTCTCTGATATCAAGAAAATTACATGTGTCCATTATGAATATGTGAAACACTCCCGAAATAGATTGACTTTAAAGTCTTATGGCGAAATACCTCTTTAAAATAGAATAAGGACTTGAAAAATTAAACTAAAGGGAACTTATTGTCTTATTTCCATGATATAGAAATTGATAAAAGTAGCACGACACAAGGTCAGAATTAGCAAAATAATCCTATTTAGTCTATTCTAGTCTTATAGTGTCTATATAGTGTATAAGGATTTTTATGCTGGTTGCAAGAAAGGCACCATTATGGCTTATCCTTATCCATCTATTAACATCTTTATGTGTAATAATTAACTTCCTTGTAACACTGTGTTTTTGATAGATTTGATACTTTATTTGTTATTTCTCCCAGAACTGATAAACAAGTTGACAGGTGTAATTGCCTGAAGTTTCTTCTTGCTTATGTGTAGGAATGAATGAGGTTGTGTCTACAGTGCAGTGACCAGGAGTTTTGTAGGATCTGACTGGGTCTCCAGTATTCTCTGAGAAAGCATGTCACCTCCTAGGGCTGCACATGCTGTGGGTGGAGAGGGGAAGGATGAGAGAAGTCTGATATTTCTTGGCTTTAAATTGGCGAGGGGAAGGTAGAATTAGATGATTTTTGAGGTTCCTTCCAACCTGAACCATTCTATGAAATACCCTCTCCTGCTAGCCAGTAACAACACCCTGTAACACAGGAATGTCAGAGGGAAATGAGGGGTTCCAGTGAAAGGCATGGGGTGTGGGAGCAAGATCTTTTCTCCCAGTTAAACACTGAGCTGCTGTTTAAGGCTGGGTGCCTCTCCCAAGGTTCACACTAGAAGGGCTCATTCAAGATCTCTCTTCTATTTTTGATAATGCTGTGCAAGGTGGCATCCAAAAAAAAAAACCTTTTAAAGGCTGGATAAGTGGTACCTGCTACTCTTTTCTCAGCCCAGGCATCTTGGCCAGTCACAAGCAGCAATAGGTGGCTCTGATATGACATTTCAAATACAAGTCTATACCTGCTGCTTCACTCCCTTCTAGATGTTCACAGATAGTTTGGTTACCTTTTATGCTGCTTTTTCTCTTCTTCCATGTGCCTGCAACAAGGTCCCTCACAGCTAACAGCCTCTGTAGTTTGAATTCCTCATAGTGATAGCAATAGAGAGAGCAGCTGTCATCAGGGCTGAGTTCAGGGCAGGCATGACTGTCTTTTTTTCTCCTTTAATTCATTTATTCTCATGACAATATTGTCCTCCATCTCCATCCCCTCCGTAATAATTGACTTGTGGATGAGCTGCCTTGTATCTTCCAAGCTTTCATTGTGCTAAGCTGATAAATCAATTTTCCATACAGGTGGTAAGGTTAAATATTGCCCACATCTAGTAAAATCAGAGATATGACAGAGGTAGGGAGAAAGTTCTGAACAGTCTGAGGAATTCTGGGACAGCATTGGGGGACTATCAAACACTAAAACATGAAGTTTTAAAAGGTTTGGGTGTTGGTTGTCAGTTAAAATGTCCGTATTCCATTGCCTGACTCAAATTAAACATACATCCAAGAGAGGCAGGTTTAAGCATATTTGTCTTCCTCACGTTAAAATCTAAGAAAAAGAGGAACCAACAGTCCTGAAAGCCAAGCAAACTTCAGCTTGGTCTAATCCAAAATTTGTGGAGGTCAGTGTCACAGTCTTCAGTGTGTTTTGAGCCAGTTCTCCTGAGAGCAGCCATAATCCATCCCAGCTCTGAGAAGGGCAGAGAAAAATCAAAGCAATTGGAACAGGAATCCAACCCTTCAGGAGAGAAATCCCCATGTCTTTACTAGGTGTCAAGTATAGAGCAACTCATTACTACCAATTTATCTTCCACAGGAATTATGCAAAAAACTTTTTGTGTTGAAAAGTTCCTGTTTTGTGGCATCGCTTTCCTTTGTTTCACAGGAATTGCCTCAAATATAAAATTCATGCCTCAAGAAAGAAAAATCAATCAAAGCATAATAACTTATTCAATAGTATAGACTAGTGCTGCCACTGAAAATTGAGACAGGGATAATCAGAGTCTGTTAGACCCCATCCTTTCCTGAATTACATGAATGCAGCTCTTGATATAGCAGAGGCAGTTTTGATACTTCAGAATCCATACAAAAAAGAATGGGACCAAATCTACTCCCATGTTAATTTTATGCCAGGGTAATTTCATACATTTTAATGAGATGACTTTGTATCATCTCTTGTGAGAGAGACAAAAGAGAGACAGAAGAAAAAGCTTAAAAGATCCCACAAATAACAATTCTTTTTTTTTTTTTTTTTTGTTTTTTCAAGAGGAGGAAAAGTTATAATGTGGACATGGCAATTTTCAGAAACATGATTCTTTTATTCTTTTCCTTTGTGAAGGGATGATCTACAGTACTGTAAATACAAATAATGGCCATTGAGCAAGGTTCATATATTATGCTGTCAACGAAGTACTGACCTGAAAACTGAAAAGAGAAATAGAAAAAAAAAGTAATAAAAATATTGATTATAGCATGGGATCAAGTAAATTAACTTTTTGTTATGAGGGAACCTGTGTAAAAGGGAAAACTTCAGCCTGAAATATTTAGATTTCTTTTGGTTTTGCTGTAATCTTTTTCCTTTAACTTTCATCTGGCCTTCGTCCTGGAGAAGGTCTTCCTGCTAATAAGGTTACTCATTCAGCCCTTCTCACCTTCTGTAATTTGCCTAAATTATAGAAGGCAAATTAAGCCAGCTCCAAACAATATTAACAGGCTGGTGCTACAATCATAATTAAGTCACAGCAGATGCAAAGGGACGATGGAGACTTGGTTGTAAATATATCAAGTGGTTCTGATGACAGTAATGCATTTTATTAGTTTTTCCAAACTATCATCATTGTTATGATCTAATGCACATTTACCCTTTCCTTGTCCTTCAGTCACTGGGTAGGACATAAGCTAAATTGAATTTCAGTATGTTAATTTTTTTTTCCTAGTTAACTGATATTAATATTACATTCTATATTATTTAGTGGTTACTCTTGCAGCTACACTTGGTGCTGTCAATAAGGCAGAATTACTTTTCTTGAGGGGTATTGGTGTCCTGTTATCTCAGCAGGAGTCTTGTGCACTGGGCCCCACAGGAGACACAGATTCAGCTCTGCCTGTTCTTCCTCTGAGCAGCCACCAGTCCCGAGCTGGACCCAAGCAGGAGTGGCAGGAGGGCTGTGTGGAATAAGGATAGAGCTGTGAGGAGCATAGGGCAGAATCATCGCAGCTGGAGGGAACTGTGAACCTGTATTTGCAGTCCCTGGAGGTGTGCTCTGATCATTGGGCTGGCAGCAGGGTCACTGCTTCCTCCAGCCATAATTTGTGAGCATGGAATAGGCTATTTGACAAAAATAACATTGTGGTTTAACCCCAGCTGGCAACCAAGCCCCACACAGCCACTCACTCGCTTCCCCATGGTGGGATGAGAGAATCAGAAGGGTAAAAGTGAAAAATCTCAAGGTTTGAGATTGAGACAGTTTAACAAGTAGATCAAAAGCTGTGCTCGCAAGCAAAGCCAAGAAAGGAATTCATTCACCCCTTCCCAAGGGCAGGCAGGTACTCAACCACCTCCAGAGAATCCAGGCTCCATCACAAATAATGGTGAACTGGGAGGACAAATGCCATCACTCCAAATGTTCCCCCCTCCTTCCTCTTCTCTCAGCTTTATATTCTGCTGCTGATGCCATATTGAACGGAATATCCCCTTGGTCATTTGGGGTCAGCTGTCCTGGCTGTGTCTCTCCCAGCTCTTGTGCACCCCCAACTTCCCCCTAGCTGGAGTGAGGAGCAGAAAAGACCTTGAGAAGCAGCAAAACCAAAAGCAGCCACTAAAGAGCACAAGATTTTAAATTTGATTGAGCACATTCCAACCAAATCTGTCGTTACCTCAAAGCCTTTGAGCACCAGAAAGATTATTGTGGTTCAACCCCAGATAACAATTAAGCGTGCAGACACTCATTTCTTCCCAGTGGGATGGAGAGAGAATTGGAAGGGTAAAAGAGAGTTGGAGCTGAGCATCATGGAGCAAGGGATGTGTGACCTCAAAATCTCAAATGTCTATATTTTACACGATGTCCTGTGCAAATGTATGGCACACATGGACTTGGACACTTGAAATTCCCAGGCTGAAATGTCAGTACTTGTTGACTGCATAGTGCCCTCCTTTTTTGTGCTCTGCTCAAGGGCACTCCCCTCTCACCCTGCTTGCAGGGCAGCACAGGATTAGGACTGGGCTTGAGCACTGCTGTGCTCCAAATCCTGACCAGGACAGAGCACACAATATGCTCTAAGTTTGTACTTGCAACATGCTATTTATGCCACACATAGCCCATCTCTTTGGACTTCAATCACACCACCAGTGTGGGTGGCCAGCCTCAGAGATGTTGCTGCTTTTCTCATTCCCACAGGTCTCTGGGGTGTACTCAGTTCTGATATTCTTAATTTAAATTTAGCTTGTTGTCTTCCTGTGCTACCCAGCCTACACATCTCTGCTTGTTTACACTTGAGAAAGAAAATCTGCTCAGAAGAGAAATAAGGCTCTTTTCCTTAGCTTGGAGCATCAATCAAACCAAGAAAGAGGAAATGAAGTGGAAATGGAGTGTGACATCTAGGGAAAAGCCTTCCTTTGATCTTTCTTGATATTGTTGATTACAGCTAAGGGGGAAACACTTCACAATTCCTTCATTACTCTTTGGTGTGTGAAGTAATTGTTTTGGATAAGGGTAGTGGTTGAATGTCTGCATCCTGCAGCCTATGCTGGGAACAACGTTGTGATGTTGACATAGCACAAAACACTGAGGACAATTTATCTGTTAGGAAAACCTAATTAATAGACTTGTGTTCATCCAGACTTAATATTACCTATAAATAGTCCAACAAATTTTAATTATGTCAGAGAGGCTGCAAGATAAATACACGATTGGAATAGTGTAGACACCTTCCATTGCACTCTTTCTCCTATTAGAATGCCATCCTAATTTGCCTGTATACCAAAATCTTTTTATGGATTCAATATGGAATGCATAAATTTCAGCCCACTAATTAGCTGTTTAGTGTTATCTGGGGCGAAAAATAGCCCCACTACCTTCTATGGCTTGATCTGCTCAAATGCAAGTCTGGATTGCATCTGGTTGTAGAAGAGGTGCATGCAGATGTCCTAGGTAGTAATGCACTTCTTATAAGAACTTCCTGACACCAGCCAATAATAAGTTTAATGAGAAGATGTTTCCCTGAATCAGAATAGAGAGAAGATGTTTCAATCATAGATGACATCTGAACTCTCAGATCAGAGATTATGAAGTTTATTGACCTAGGAGATATTTTTATTTTATTTTTTTTCCTTTTAATGCCAAATAAAACTATTTTCCCCTGGAAGAGACAATGGCTTTTCCAGTCTAGACTGGAGCCTTTCACAGAATAAATAAATATTTGACAGATTGTTCTTTATAAAACATTTGCAGTCAAATAATTTCTGTCCAATTAGTCAGAGAATGCTATGGATGCTCTTTTCATCTATGTCTATATCTATATCTATCTGTCTATCTATCTATCTATCTATCTATCTATCTATCTATCTATCTATCTATCTATCTATCTATTTATCTATATATCTATATATATATCTATATATATCTATATAGATATATATCTATATATAATCTATATCTATATCTATATTTGTAAATATTCAACCTTTGAGAGCCTGACAATCTGTACTTTATCTGAGTGATTCATATGAAAATAGAAAACAACAGCAGAAGGCAGGTACCCCTGTCTGGAGGAGACATTACACCTTGCAGAGGTGGAACACCCAGGTGGGCACCCAGGACCATCACTGATTTTGGTTTCCATTGTACCTTGGCTTGCTAGAAGACCACATCCCATGTCACAGACAATGATCTGGCACAGCTTTATCACATTTAGATCACTTTCCACTTAGATGACCCCTGTCTGCTTGCCAGCCTGAGGAAACTGCTGCTGGTGCAGGACACCAGAGTGGCCACTGAATACCTCAGCATCCTCAGACCTGTTCTAGCCTCTCTCACTTTCTGTCTTGTCTCATCATCAAGGAGCACAGCACTCAGGCACAAGCACCTTTGACGGTGCTCTTACAGTTCTAAATCCTTCCTCTTCCAGAAATGTGATCAATAGTTCTGCCTCTCAGACTTAACACCCCGAGGTCTCCTGAGCTGGGTGCAGTGCTCCAGGGGAGTACAATATAAATTCATAGAAAAGATACATTTTTTCATTATATGTGCAGCAATATCTCTAAGGAATTTATTTTTCTGTGGCCTGACTGTAAGTGAAAAAAACCTAAACCACAGGAGAATACTGTGAGCTCATTGAAAATGTCTGCCCCCAATCCTGTCAGACAGACAGACATTTAAAAATGGGATATTGTTTAATTAATGTTTTGAGCAGTTTAGAATTTGAGAAGTATTGCACCTATAACCAGAGATTGTAATCTACAAAAATAAGGAGTTGAAAATGGGCATCTAATTTTAACTCTGTGTTTGGACAAACTGCAATGGCCCATGCAGTAGAACACCTTTCATCTCTGGCCTCTGGTCTTTCCTCCCACAGGAGGAATTTTTTTGTTACTGATTAAAAGCAAAATTCACTGGTCACTGGAGTGCCCTGAGAAACACAGAAACAAAGTGATTATTTCTCTACAAGAAAAAATTGCCTCTGTTTTTAATATTTTCCAGAAAGGACACATTTTTTTTCCCAGGCCCCTGAAATAAACAATTCCAGAGAGGATAGCAGTGCTTATATTTATTATTTGAAAAACCTTATGTAGCAAAATATTACATCTTTCTATATATTTTGGCTGCATGGGGGCTGATGCCATCAGAAATGAAATACCCAACTTCTGAGAATGTTTTTTTTTTTGGTTTATTGCCTCATTTTGTTTTATGAATGCGGCCTCTAGAGCCTGTTTGTTTTCTAGCTCTCCATGTTGCTGTGACTGCTACTTTGGCTAGTTGTGCCATCACTTACACTGTAAAACCCAGGGGATCTATCCTCATATGAAATGTGTGAACCTCCACAAAACAGATTTGAAATATGAACAATAATAAAAAGCTTCATGCATTGAGAAACAAATCAGTTTGTCCTTTTTGTAATGTAAAAAATAAGAAATCCTAAAAATGAGAGGATAAAATCCCAGCTTTGTCTTAGCTGAAAATTTCTCCAGCAGATAAAGTCCCTACAGAGACCAAGTGTACAAACTGCTCCAACCAAGACCAGCCCTTCAGTGTAGGGCAGACACTGCAGGAGAAGAGAGCTGGGGAACTTGTGCCAATTCCTCTTCAACACATAATCTCACAGAACACAGGGAATGAATGCCCATGGCATTGGGAGAAAAGAAGAGAGATGAAGGAGAGAAATATAATTTTCTCTGAATAAAAATGCAAGTTTCCTCAATATATGTGTCCCTTCCCTCCTCCCAAGAGCAGAAATTTCCATCAGATCTTTCCTGAACCTATCTTGACTCCCAGCATTCCTCAATACCCATTCCTCTGGAGGCCTGAAATGTATGCACATATTGCAATTTTCATTTACTATGTCTGTGCCTTCTATTATTCAAAGCTAATAGATGAATGTGAAGTTTTATGCTATTTTATATTCTGGAGAAGTTTTCCAACAAAAACCTTGTGAAAAATTGCATTGTCCAGCTGTAGCTCACCTCACTGCAAGCTGCCCCATGGAACTGGAGCCCTGTGATTTTCATCAAATACTCCATGTACGACAGAGATGTCAAATATGCTCAGAGATAAAAGACTTCTAGCCATGGTCTGTAGTCTTCATCTGTAAAGTTTGAGCCTCATATTGCATTCAATAAACAGCCTCTCTTTAAACTAAATATAGACCACTTCCTCATGCAAATATGCCGAGGGGAGCATAGCGTTACAGTAATTGCATTTACAAACGATGGGAGCGTGCCAAAGCTTTTTGGGAAAAGGTTTCTTCCTCCACCTGTATTAATCTAAAGATTCAAGACTCCATTGAGATGAAGGGCATGTTCACACCCCAGGCTCCTTTTGACAGCCTTCCATCAATTCAGGTTGGAGAGCTGCCCTGGGAAGCAGGAGGAGTGGATGTTTGCCTGCGATTTTCCAGATGGTGCTCCTGGTATGGCTATTCATATCTGAGTGGTAAGGGGATATAAAAGGCCCTCAACTGAAATGGAAACACTTTACACCTTTTTGTTCTGGTTTTATTTGCACAAGAAGAATGATGGCATCAATATGAAACTATAATTTAGAAAAAATTAATTAATGAATGTTATTCTTAGTAAGGGCTGTGCCTTAAAAGTTGATTAAGGCTACAAAGCAAGAGATTATGGCTCTTCCTTCCACCTTGCTGCTAATATTTATATTTGAGAACTAAAAATCTTATTGCAAATACAAGTAGTTACATAGAAAAAAATTACCTCATAAACCACTTTACTGCCTCCAGATCTTTCCAGTGTGAAATCCAGCAAACTAAAACTAAAATTCTGGAAAAGATTGTAAAGAGGAAGATGAGAATTCAGCTTCAGAGGAGGCAAATACAAAATCAGTAAAAAGATGTTCTTGGTGACTAAGATATAAGGTGGCATAAGGAATTTAGACATGGTTTCAGCACAGAGACTTTGTGGCATATTCCAGTGACGAAGAAGAGGTGGCTCGAAACCAGCAGATCTCATTAGATCTGTCTCATCTTAAAGATAACATTGTAATGCCAGTGACAACAGAGAAACCTGGGAAAAAGGATAGGGGCAGCTGAATAACCTACACCAGATTTGTAAAACTGAACCTATTTCAGACAGGGTCTGCTAAAGTATTTTCAAAAGAAAAATGAAAATGAAGCAGAAAATGAAAAAATAAAAATGAGCAGTCTGATCTGATAGGAATTTCCTTGTGCTCATGTGGGGAGCAAAACTTCTGATCAAGGTGGCATGAACACATCCAGGCAGTTCCTCAGCCCCTCTGCTCCTGCTGCTGAGTCCAAGGGAGCACAGGGCGGAAACCTTCTCGGTAGCAGAAACCATTAGGAACAATTCAGGCTAAGAGCAAACTTGAAGACATTCCAAAGGATTAAACAGAAGTGTGAGGATGGTTGCAAGGAAAGGCAAATGAGATTTTAAGCAGTCTGCAGCTTGATTACACATTCCACGAGCAGCATGAGGCAATAATGGATCTTGGGGAAGGTAAGGACTGAGAGAAGAGGTGTCTGCAGGGAGTAAATCTGTTCTGGGGTGCAGATGAACAATGAGACCCACTGTGAGGCTCTGTGGCAGCAAGAACTCATGGATGGTGGATGGAATAGTGAGCAGGAGGAAAACCATCTCCCAGGTGAGTGCAATGAGCCATGAGCTGGGCTGTCAGGGCAGTGTCAGCCTTGCTGTGACATTATTACAACTGCAAAGAGCAAGGGAAGAGATCTGTCTTCTGCTGGGCTGGTGGGACCAGCCAGGGCACTGGGGATGAGATGTTTCTCGAGTGGATGTGGAGCTGGGACTGCAGCCACAGCAGCATAACAAATCAGCACCAAGAGCTGTCAAGAGGACACTGTTATTAATGTAAAGTTGCTATTAATCAATTCAAGGAAGCTGCAAAATTATCCTCTCTTGGGAGGGTGGCTGAATAATGTGACACAGAGAACATAAATGGGATTGTTCGGGTGAGCCAGTATGGGAAACTTGGGCAAGAAACACTGTGATTTTAGTCCCAAGAGGTGAAAGCCATAAATGTAAGTACATTTGTATCTGCCTTCCTCCCTTAGTCCCCATGTTTTCTTTTCCTCCCAACTTCTCACTGGCCTCACTGGCACATGGAGAAAATACAAGCACAGCCTTGTTGTGTCTTTATCAAAGAAAACTTTTCCGTGGGTTTCTGGGGCAGAAGGGTCAAACCAAACTTCCCTGTGTGCTCCCCACATGGCCAGACCTGAGTCAGGCTCCCTCTGCTTCCCTGGGTGCATGATCACTGGCAAAACACAGAAAGCAAAATGCCAAGAACAGTGAGGGGGAAACTACAGCAGAGAAAGTCCCTTGATATGGTCCCTCCACATGGATGATCTCGGGAAGTGTCTGTATATAAACATCAGGCAGGGAGGAGGAGGAAGAATGAGGAGAGGACCAGAGTAGACAGGGAGGGAAGGATTTGCAGCTATTGTAAAGAAACATGACAAGGAATTTCAGCTGGCCTGAGCCTTGGGGAAAGAGTGAGCATAGTGAAAAACATCCTGCTGGTCTCATTAAATCAGAAAGCTCCAAGCTCTGTGGTGTAGGAGTGCTGAGGTATTGCTGTTGTCTGTAGCTCTGGGATGGCTTTTTGCTGGAGTTATGTGGAAATTCTCAGAGAACAGAATATGGCCAGCTTTAGCTCATCCCAGGCCAGCTCAGAGCAGCTGCCCAGGATGCAGGGCATGTGGGACCTCACAGGACATGAGGACTGAGAGCACCTCACCAGGTGCCACTGCAGACACCTGCAGGCAGCATCCTGGGCCTGAGAGGATGCAGTGTGCTTGGGAACTGGCACTCATGTACAACAGAACATGTAACTGCCTTCTCAGACATGCTCTGAGCCCTCTGGACATTATTTTCTCTGCAAAGACCCATGTCTCTCTACCTCAGAGTCCTTTCATGCAGTCAGAACAACAAAAAGAGTTTATAAATGTACCAGTTATAAACTCAGGTCAGACTGTGCCAGTGCCCAAGCAATTCAAAATGAGTTGTACTTGTGCAATATATAGATTCAAATACACCATCTACTTAATTTCAAGTAAATCTTTCTCTCCAGGACAAAAACACTAAATAAAAGCTTCTGTAGTGCCTGAGGCATTTAGTTTCTCTAATGGTAGAAAGCAGACAGGCCTCTTAGGGATTTTTCTAATTGGCAGAATGTGATTAAATAGAGAGCAGTGAGACAGGAAGTGCCCCAGGTGTTAAATACTTAAAGCTGTTTTGTGCCATTGTGAGTAAATGGAATCGATGCTCTGTATCATTATTTAAACACTGTAATTACATTTGGAAATTCGGGTGCTTAATGTTCCCTCTGGTTCACAGCCAGAAAAAAATTACGGTCAAAGGAGAGGGGGCCAATAAACCTGGAAGGCAGCTGAGGTATGCTGGAGATCAGAGGAGAAATTAGTTCCAGGGTTCTAATTGAAATCAGTGGACTTAAAGTGAAGCCCAATGAATCTCAGGGTGCTGAGAGAGGTTTGCTTCCATTTTGTGTTGGCTGGGAGAGATGATGTCTGGGACTCTCTGCTTCCACCCTGGGGTGCTTCTCTGTCACCTCTGTTGAAGTGACCATGGTGCTTCCTTGGGGAGGATTTTCCAGTGATATTTACCATGAAAAGCTGTTCTCTGTAGCATCAGCCTAAGCACAGCTATTTGAAAAGTGTTTTCAAACGTTCACAAGCAGAAGAGAGTGACACCACTTCTAGTGATGAGCTCCTGCTCACAGAAGGACCTTCTCCTGTCCTTGAGCAGATGGCCAGAAATCTCAGGTGGCCCTTGAGAACTCTGCTGATTGCTCCCCAGCAAGGGACTGCAATGACACTTTGGCACCTCTGCACCTCAGTCCTCTGAGGTTCTGAGCTGATTATGTAGATAAGGGACAGAGGGAACGTCTGACATGGTCTCAGCCCAGAATTTACTGGCATAGAAAATAGCGGGCTTGGTCCAAATTATGCTATTGAAGCAATTTTTGTGCCTTCTTTAGATGGATGTACCTGTAACAACAGACTGCATAGGGACCATTACATCACCTTCCCTGGATATTGCCTTCTGGGTAATCAATTTTTCTAGACAGTAGTTTCATGGCCCCATTTTTAATGACAGAGTAGGGGCATGATGAAATATTTCTGCTTCCATCATCTGCACAGGATACCTAGGCTGGTTCCCCACAGGTAGTCCCACAGCTGGGTGCTGATGCCAAGGAAATCCACAGTGAAAACAAACTTTGGTCATCATGGCCAGCTGAATGTTCCATCTGCAAAGTCTTCAAAACAAGAATGTGAAATTCCCTGGAAGTTACTATTTAGGTAGCTTACTGAGCTCAGCATAGAAATGGATGGGTAAAATGTGCCTAAAAATAGGATAAGGTCAAACTAATTGATCAACTAGTCCTCATATGTGAGAATCTGAGTCATTGGTGCAAAAAGTTTTGGCAGCCTCTGAATTTGTGATGCAATGCTGGATTTACTTTTTTTTTTCTCCTTTTTTTCTATTTCGAGGTTAATAGCTAAAGATAATTGGTACCAAACTTTTAAAAGCAAACTTCATATTATATACAAGCCCAGGACAGCAAACTGTCTAGTCATATTTATGCTTCTTGTGGCAAAACTGTTCCATTGCTTGAAAAATTGTTAAACAAAATTTGTAAGAGGTTTTCTTATTTTCATCCAATCAGTTTTAAGGTCAAGCTCTGTAATTTTCCATTGACAATAATTGTAGCCATTTTGAAGAGCTGGGAAAATAGAAAAGTTTGTGGTTTTCAACGTGTTGTCCTACCAGCATTTCATTCAGAAAGGTAAGTGTCCTCATTCAATTTGCATTTTTCTTAGTATATTATTTTAACAGGGATAGCTGTCTTTAGCAATCCACTCTAGGGGGACAAAATATAGATCAAAGAAAATTACACTGTGAATTGCAAAAAGATACCTTCAAGCAGCTTCTGTAAAGATGAGATTGCCTACTAGAGATGATCTTTAGAGCAGTTTCCATGGAAAGTGCAAACAACTTTAATGCAAAATTATGCCCAAGTCTCTTTCAGATGTTCCTTTATCTGAAACAAGCAGCATAAATAGCTCATTCACACCACTGCCTCACTTCACAAACAGAGCCACTGAAATCAGCAGCAAGGATGGCAAATTCTGTCCCTGATGCTTTTTAAAAGGATTACAATTCTGGAAGATGTTCAGCAGATCCTAAGGAACTGACATGGACTTGAGCGCAATTAAGATTTTGCAGTATCAAACTGATAATTATCAGGCTTTGATTAGTGTTATCTCCTGGGTATGAAGCTTTTATTTCAAGTTTTGATCTCATTATGTTCTCTAACTTTTTCCCATTGCAGTTTCTTGCAATAAAGTAATCCATTAATTTTGGCATGCAGATTTATGAATACCGCACCATATATTGGAGAAGACACTAATGAATTTTAGAGCATATTAATTAACCCAGTGATTCTTTTACATTGTTCAGGCTTGAACTAATAAAAGGAAACTGATTTTCAGATTCATTTCCCAATTTGCTTAGATATAAATATGTTATGTACACAAATGCAGACATAATTCTTATGCTGCTGTAGTACAGTCTAAACAAAACAAATTACTGAGAGGTGTCACTCTCAGATCCCAGCTATAACCTTAGGCAGTGAACTCCTTGGGCAAGGAAGGCCAGACTCTTGCTAAACATTAGAAAATGAACCACCTTTGGCATCTGTTTTGTGCAGTTTTGTGCATGTGTTCCTATGGAAGAGAAATAGAAGCAGGGTTTTTGTCTTTTGTAGCAACACGTACAGATGTGTTTGGTTGAATGGAGAGATTAAGGGGTCAGAAATCTAGGGCAGGCAAGAGATAAGGTGGGGGTGTCCATTCTCAGGGGATGTGGTAGGTTTCAAGTGGTTGCTTGTGAATGTGGAGTCTGGAAAATTGTCCATCAAGGATCAGGGATTCCAGGGAGGGGCTCCCAGAAGGGCTGGCTGTGATTCGTGGGACCTCCGCAAGCTGCTCCATGAAACAATATCGACTTTACAGCATCTCCAGGTAAAGACTTGCTGATTGCACATTGATCTGCCAGACATTTCAAGATTTAAGATGCTTTGCCCTGAAACTTTTGGGACCACAGGCCTATGAATTAAATCATTAATCTTGGAGGCAGGAGAGAGAGTTTATTTAAAAAGATCAGTGTTTTAGAAAATAATGTGGATGGGAATCAGCAGGGTTGGGAAACAGCAGACTCTAGAATGTCACTGTCAGTTTACTTCTACATTTCCAATTAAAGGTAGTGGTACACATGTGACATATTTGTGCTACCTCAACTTGTGGCTGCTCTTCTGAAAAACGTGTTAGGACCACACTATAGGAGATGGCTGCAAAATTGTTATTTTCTTTTTCTTTGGCCAGAACCACACTTGAGGAAGGCTAAACAGTCTAGCCTGGCACAGACACACAGCATTTGCTCTGTAAATAGAGAGCTCCAGCCTCTGCTGTCTGACACATTTCATATTTATTAATACTACAGGAAAAAACCCCAACATGAATGCTGTTCTTTTTAAAGCAGATGTCCAATTAGCTACTGCCTGTTATTTTTATCTTAGACATGCTTTTGGGAGATTAATGATAATGAAAAATTGTTGAATCCCCTTTATCCCAAAGAACATAGATTCCAGCACTTTAGATCCAATTCCATAACCTGTGACAGACTGTTGGATGCTGTACTGTTTTCAAGTATTGTCCCCATCTCTGTTTTGGGGAAAGGGAGGGCTTGTTTGCCCATCCACGCCTGCTTTGATCCATATGTAATTTATGGTGTGCTTTCAACTGTTTAGTTAACTTGCCTTCTATGCATATTCCACAAAGCAAACACAATTTGTAAGTCAGTTCTACAAACTTTGAAGAGTTCTACTTTTCTGAATTGTTTGATGGACTGCACGTGTTTGTATAAGAAGCCACGGTGCACATATTGTTACAGACCATGCTTAATGGATGGGAAGTAGGAAACTTTTGTAGGAAACCACTGTGAACATGAGCATCCACCGTGTTGGCAGGCCTCCAGTCACAAAAATCAACCAGAGCAAAATGTTTTCTGCCAAGAAGAGCAGTTTTCTGCTGGCAGCCGGTGTTGTAGCGCAGCGGGAAGAAGGGAGGCACTGCACTGTGCCCTCGCATTGCCACGGAGCCAGGGAGCCCAAGGATCGCTGTCTCTAGAAAATTACCTCAGCTGAACCATCCTCCTGCAGAGATCCAGTTCACCCTGCTCCAATTATTTTCATTCAGTCCTTTTCTGCCTCTGCCAGAGACCTTTTTTCTCTGAAAACCCAAGGATGAAAAATCGCTCTCCACTATAAAGGGAATGCTAAGGGAGATGGCCCCAGGGCGGCTTCACCTCCACTTTAGCCTCCTTTGGCTGCAACCTTCACATCAGTTTTTGTCATATTTCTGTTTTAGTCATACAGCCCTGACTTTCTAACACTCCAGAATGTGGGTAGAGGCCCTTCATATCATATTCTATAAAATTTCTCTGTGTTTGAAACTGAAATTCAGTTAATTACTTAATTGCACTGAGATATACGAGTCTGGAAGAACATTATTTTTCTTAACAAGTCTAGGGTATTTGATGTTTGCAAGATGAGTGATGAAACCCCACTATCACAGCTGTGATGGTAGATCGCTCTACCAAAGGGCATCGCTTCAGTAGAATTATTTTTATGAACACTTTCTACTGCTGTCCCATATGTTGAGCACACTTGGGAGAGAGGCTTGGCTGTGCAATGGGGCTTTTTATACCACATGAAATGGCAGATCTCTGAGGAGTGAATTATTCATACTGGTACCATGACCTTTTATTAATAAACTCAGTTTCAAAAATAAACTTTAATCATATTTGAAAAGTCTCCCTTACTTTTTCTGAACATCTTTCTCTTCTCAGTAACACACAGATCCTAAAACTTCAAGGTGAATTCCTGAGAAGACTATTTTTTTTTTTTAATCATTCCCCAACCTAATAAGTTCAGGAAATTAATAAAAGTTCCTATACTCCTTTCACAAAACACTCCACTTATTTCACCTTCCATGGAAGAAACTTACTGCAGCCTTATGTAATTAAACTTCCTACTACATCCTACTAATTATATGCCACTTCCTTTAAAGAAATTATTTTCCCAATTCCTGAATCATATAATAAGAAATATAAAGTATAATAATAATACTACTACTAATAATAATTTTCACATTTATTTCTCCTTTCCTACAGCTGTTTCATTCTCAAACTTCTCTTAGCACTTTAATATTCAAGGACTCTTACATTCTTATCAGTAAATAATAGATCTTTAAATCCTAGCTTCTTCCGAGTGTATCATACTTTTTAAATATAAGGATTATCTCAGTATCATAATTTTAAAGCCAAATTTAGATTACTTGCCTTGTTTAAACTTCCTAATGCAGTACAAAGCTTTGCTTACATGACTCTTACATTTGCATTTGCAAACAATGGGCTTGCAAATTACCTCCTCATCCCCCAGTGTGCAGACTGTCTTTTAAATGATTGCCAATACATCTTGGATTTTATCTAATTAAACCATACTCAGCTGAGGATGTACTTCAGTTTTACCTTTCCTTGTGCAGTTTCATTCTTTTCTTTAGTAGACTTTCTGGGTCAGCTTCCTTTAGTGCTCTCAAAATACTGCATAAATTCTGGAAAGAATAGTAGGAAAATTTATTCTGGGAGTCCTACTTCTCTGTTTCAGAAGAGCTCTGATCCCATGCCCAGTGAACTCAATAGAATGAAGCCTGATGATTTTTGATTAAACCTTTTGATTAAACCTGATGCATTCAGCTTGGTTGTTCTCAAATCTTTCAGATCCAGACCTCCTCTTTCTTCTCCTCTTCAATAGCTTAAGCATGGACAAGGGCCAAAAGAAAGTTAGGCTCTTTGCATGACTGCTATAAAATACAGATCTCTCAATGAGGCAAAAGAGAGGAAGAGAAACACAAAACTGTACAGGTCAGAGATAAAAACCTGAGTACTCTGCTTCTCTTCTACTGAAAAGACAACCTCCCCCTCACCACAGAGCCCATGGCCTCAAATCTCTCCTGAGCTGAGAAACTGAAGCTGGCTTTGCTCTTATCTTCTTCCTGGATATCACTAAACCATTCAGGTGAAAGAAAGACCTTCCCATCCTCTTGTGTGGCAAATATGCACAGATCCCACCTCTTGGGACACAGTCTTTATCAAGAGCAATTATTCTACCTCTTTCTAACTATTATGAATGAAAATGGTTAAATTAATTCAGCTTTCTACCCACCACCACAGCCTGAATTTAACTGAAGGTTGTTGTCTGGAAAGAACACAAAGCCATTTCCAAGGTGCCTGTTTCAGCCACAACTGTTATTTTATTTACTGAAGGAACCACTGATAGTTCTTTGCTTTGGCTAAGATTTTGGAAAAGGTGGATGAGTTCAAAAACAGGAACTAGACTAAAACATTGCTGAATTTTTAGGTATCTATGTATAAGACTCTTTCATTCTTAGAGTGTCTTGGCATTCAGAATTCATAGAATACTTGGGTATTGTGAGATGTCCAGGAGCAGGAGTCACAGAGGTCCATGTGCTGTGTTTAAACTTAGCCAAGAGGATGCATTTAGGTAAGGCTTAAAGTCTTTGACCTTTTAGAAATCCTCAGTGGAATTTCTTCTCTGCTTTACACCATGGAACACTCCCTAGTCCCTGTGTCAAGACTGAAAGACAAATCTATTGCAGGAGAGAGAGTAAAGCAAAATAACCTAGTGTGAGAGACTGGAGGGGTTGCTGGCTTGAGACATTTTGGGTGAGGGGAAGGGGCAGGCTCTGGGGAGGTGATGCCCTGCCCTGCACGCCCCACAACCCCTGGGTCTGTATCCCAGCCCCAGAGTGGCTGCCAATCCCTGGCACAGCAGGGACAATGCTCCACACACGGCTCCTGAAGCCCCTAACACAGCTCCTGAGTGCCCAAACCACCAGGAGTCACACCTGGGGGAAGGGCACAGGAAGGTCAAGGGGTTTTTAAGACCAAACACAAGGCAAGCACGTCTTGACCCTGCCTCCTCTTGGAGTTTCTATTAGGTGCACACTGCTGGAACCAGGAGTGGTAGTTATCTTTATTCTTTTCCATGTCTTTTCTGTTTTTTTTTCTCTTTTCTATTCTCCTCATTTCCTCTTCTTGGAATTTTTGAGTAACTAAAAATCAAACAGGCTTAGATTTTGCAAAGTTGAATGGGTCAAGTTAATATTTTGAGAAGTGTTTTATGTTGCTTTTAGATACTGATAAGGTCCCCTCTCAGTTATAATATGTCAAGGCTAAACAGGCCAAAAATTCATTTTGGTTGGAGGTATATGTGATGTTCACATGTCCAGATTCTGTCTCTGGGCATTGAATTCCCTCTTACAAATAGCCAAATGTGAGGTTCCAGCACCTTTCTTTGGGAAAATTGCTCCCAGACATAATCAGCATGCACTTTAATTGCAAATCTGTTTAAATACCTGTGCAAAAATTCATTAATCTTTCTCTAAAGCTCCAGTTTTGAAAACTTTGATTTAAAGCTTACATGGTTCAATAGCTTCCACTTCAGTGATTTAGAAAATATAAAAAAAAGGCCTGGAAATTGCATAAAGCAGAATTGTTCCTGCTGTCATGATACTGTGAAGAATAAATAACAGCACAAGAATTTGCTTTATTTATATATATTTGAAACAGACATGGAGATACTTTCCTGTATGTATCTGGATACTTCCACCAAGTGCAGCACCTTTATGTACTATTCTCTTTTGCACCTGGACTACTTGATTTAATATTCACTTGATCTTTTTGCACTGAAAATGAAGCTAGTGCACTAATGTTATTTTGTCAATTTTTGGCATATCAACAAACCTCAGAAGTTTCATATGAGCATCCACAGTTTTCTGCCTATACCCTGAAGTTAATAACTCCTTTTCAGTAGTTATTGGGAGGCAACTTATAAAAGTTACAACCATAAAAGGCACAAAAATCAGGTAAAAAAATAATAAAAAAATAAAGCACAAGGCTTGATCTTTTCAAAACTGACTCATTCAGGTCTCAATGCCACTATTTGAGCTTCTTTACTTTGGGGGAAACTAATTAGTAAACCAGTTAAAAAACTTGATTAAACGAAATGTCCTTGCATCCTGCTCTGAAAATACCAACTTGATTCACCATCAATTGCTTTAGAAATGAGTGCATGAAAATTAATATTCATGTGTTTGGTTGATGAAGCTATTCACACCTTTTCAGAATTCTGCATTTTAAAAAAATATGCTCCCTTCTGTAGCTTCTTTGGAGTTTATCATCCTAATAAAGAGCACATTTAGAGCCTCCTCCTTCAATGTGCTGAGTGCTCTACTTCATCCCTGAGTGCCCTTGGTTTGGTGAGCTCAGGGACATTTTGTGGAGCACTGATTGTGCTCAGCACAGTAACAGAACATTCAGTCTCTTTGCTCAAACCCTTTGGTCCATCTCTTAAATAGGTGGATCATTTTAGCTTAGACAGCACTACTTCAAATAACTCTCCTATTATGAATTTTATTTTCCCTATCAGGGCTTTAGAGAAAGAACATCTGATGTTATTTGTTGTCGAGGTAGGTGCTAGAAAGTTCATCCTCAGCTCAGCACAAGTGGCCCAGCTCCCATCTGCCAGGGTCCGCTAATAGAAGAGCATGGCAGACCCTTCCTGGAAGATGCTTTTGCGTTTTAATCAAAGGACAAAGTTAAGAGGCTGCTTTATTTGGAACTGTGACTGAATTATATCACCTGCTTAGTTTCCCCCAAAGGCTGCAGGCTCAGCAGCAGACACAGAAACCACTTTCTCTTGGGATCTTGCCTCAAAGCTGCATGTGCTGTGCCCGAAGCTAAGGAACTGGATGAGACTCTTGTCCTCAAAATTTTGGAAATGCCAAACATGCTCACAGATTAATCTCTGTCCTGAGAGGAGGCAGTGAGTGGTGTTACAGAATTCCTGTTGCAGATTTATGCATCTCATGCAGCCCTGGAGCTGAAATTGAGCTGGTATGTCCACACAAGGATCCCTTGGGATCCCATGGATCAGTGGCACAGGACTTCAGTGTCACAGCCATGAGATATCCCTTCCTACCTTGTCACAGCTTTTGCCAGTTCTCTGCATCCCCTAGGGGACTGCAGGAAGCTGCAATGCTCTTCCCAAGGCTGTAACAGGGAAATAAATGAAAGAGGACAACTGAAGGGCCTTTCCTATCTCTTTGTCCTTGTCAGTATGAATATAGACTGTAGAAAAATTCCAATAAAACCATTTTTGCTTGGGTTCTCTCCATCTGCAGGATTTACTCTTGGCTGCTCTATTCCAGTTACTAGGAGAAACAGGGATTCTGAAACTACTGGGCTGGAGATATCAGTTCATTCTGGCTCCTCCAGCAATGAGTCAGAGCTCCCATGCTCATTCTCTTAACCCTGGACGATGCCCTGTCTTCACCTATATTAACACCTTGCCCCAAGCCTGCTGGTCTATAATAAGGAAGGGGATATCAGCATGACTTAGGCTGTAGCTTTCAGGTAAAGAAGCAGGATTTTCTGGGCATGCAGAGCTGGCCAGATGCATTCAGTACTGAGTTAGGTTGGTGTTTGTTTATTGTGCTCTTTCAGGCTGTCTGGGGACAATTTCTAAAATGTGAGCACCTCTTTGGAGTGGTATGAGCTCATTTTGCAGAGGCCCTGCTTGCCAAAAGAGCTGTCAGGTGGCAATTCCTGGAGGAGCCTGAAATGGTGACCTGGTGAGCTGGCTCTGAACCTCTGGTTTGTCCTTTCAGCAGAGACAATTCTGTGAGATCAGCACCAGCCTGTGGGATCCTGGTGCTGCTCACAAAGCAATGCCCAGATTGATGAGGCAAGATCTGCAGCACCCACACTGAGGGACATCTGGTTACTTGCTATCCTTAAAACTTAAATGCACTTCAAAAATAAAAAAAGCAAACCTAAGCACTCCCAGCTTAAGCCAGTAGGCATATACACATCCGTGGGAAACACAGTGATTCACAATTGAACAGCTTCAGTTTAAATTTAATTTTGCAGCTTTATTAGCCAGAATAAACATCTCCCAGGAAAAAATTCCAAAAATCATGGTCTGGCAAGAAGAAAAACAGAACAAAACATTAGCCAAGTGTGCAATAATGAAGACAAATCCTGGCCTGGCAATGAAAAGGAACAGATGACCAAAGCAGTTTTTTCCATCTCAGGCCACAGTGGTTCAATAACAGCACCATGCCAACAGTTGCCTTCATCCAAAAACCAGTCCCAAATTTCTAAGCATATCAAAATAGTATGAAAGAACTGAGATACAGGCAAAATACCCAATCTGATTTTAACGATCAAGATGAAATGTTAATTCCAACATGTTTTTTATTCTGAGATCTTCACCTTCTTAGTCCCAGTGTAGCTTACAAAAAAAGAATTCATATATGGAGAAAATCACAGCATGTATAATTCAATATCAGTGTGCCTTACCTACATCATTAGAGGAGCTGGAGGTTTTAATCCACAGCTCTAGTTACTACAACTCAAGTGAAGGGAATTCTGGATACAGGAGAAGAACCCTGTCTTCTCAATGGGACAGTCATTAGCAGCTTGTTGACTTTTTGCTCACACAAATAGCAGCAGTGAGGCTTCATCCTAATTTATTCCTCAAAGCAGAAAAAGTCACAGGTGAAATGACTGGGGAATAGGTGTTATTTATGTTTCCTTCCTGAGTGTTTGCCAGCATCTACATTTGGGACTGAAAAGGGGGAGTGAAACATTCCACATACAAACAGTCTTTCATTTGTCACCAGGAACTGGAGTAAAAACACCCTAAGTACTGGAAATACAAGAAAATAACAGGAAAATTTACATGGAACAGTGTCCCTTGCTGTGCAAAAACAGGTGCAGTGCTTGCAAAAAAATGAGATTCAGCCAGTGAGAACAAAAGACCAGTTTCTATCACATTTAGGTCTGTGGTCCATGTTAGGGATGCACCTAAGTTGGCTCTACCACCACAGGAGTCCCTGCTTCTATCTCAGAGCAGCCCTCCAAACCCTCTCTAATCCTGTTACTGGATTTGGGGGCAGGAAGGGACCCCAAACCACCTACCTTGGGTGGGTAATCCAGGGAACAGGAGAAAAGCAAATGATCAGGTGCCTTGAGCTTTGACATGGTGATCCTCAGCTCCACAAGCTGCACCTCATCTCGTTGGCAGCTCACACAGGTGTTGAAAGCTTTGAAAAGCCAAATGGTGCTTTCATACTGCCCAAGGGGTTCCTCGTGTATTTTCCAAAGTTGTTCTAAAAGACCAGGAAGGTATAAAATGGCTACAGCACACCCTGTGTGAGAGAGACACTGGGGCTCATTTGTACACAGCACTAGATTCACTGTTTGCATGTAGCTCAAAATCTGTAGCAGCACAAAAATTTGAATGTACACAATGGAAAAGATCATTTAGAGCATGGTTCACAGCTTCAATCTCTGTGCTGATTTTATCTTGACCTAGTTAAGTCCAAACACTGCCTGTCAACATGGTGTTTAGAAAACAAAAAAAACATTAAGATTTTTTTCTTATGAAATAAATTTCTGAATATAATTTATTCCCCCTTTAGCTGTTCTAGTCCAAAGTTTACATTTTACAAAGTGCTTGTCTTCTCCAAATTAATTACAAAACTAAGTCTTTGGAATACTGACAACTGTAAAAATCCCAAACTACAAATGGCAAAATTAGAACACAAAGAATGTGTTGAAAGTCTGATAAATGGACAAACTAAACAAGTTTGCTCTAAAAAGCTTTGGGAAACCAAATCCTAAAGAAACAGGGGGCCTTTTTCTTCACCTCCTCATAAATATTTTCTTCTCTACAGCATTTATAAAAAGGAAGTTTTTATTGAGAAATTTAACAGTGTTTTCAAATATCAGAAAAGTAAATTTCTTTTAAAGTGTTCAACTGAAGAAATACATTGCAATTATTTTTATTGCTGAAGTATTTTCAATAATTTTTGGTTCTGACTTAAAAGTGATATTCTGCATGAGAGAGTGAGTAGGTAGCAGAAAGGCTTTCTTACTCAGCATATTTTATCCCTGTGTATATGCAGAGTCCCATTTGCATAATGCCAAAAAAAGGAGCTGTTAGTCCTGTAGTGTGCAACCATGGGAGCTGGAAATGGTTTTGTTTTGGCTTACCTGTCATTGACTGGAGTCTTAATCAAAATACAAGACCTGATAACTCTGAGGTGTGACTCAGCACTGATGAGTTTGTTCCAAAAGGAACTTACAGGTCAGCTGATGAATGAGAAGGGAAAAAGCAGTGATGGAACATTTTTATCCCAAATCTGATGAAAAATCAAAGGAAACAGCAACTCCAAAGGTGTAGCAGAGCAGCTGTCTCACATGCAGTCCACACACACCCAGTTTATAAAATTTCCTTCCATGTCAAGTCTGTACCAGCAAAAGCTTGCTGGATTTGCTGGTTTCTGAATAAGAGTGGCATAATTTTAGGAGGCATCATGCCTAAATCTCAGTGGCAATGGAACTTTTTGGGGGAGCTTTTTGATGACAATAAGTTCAGCTTTAAGAATGCAGAGGCTGTTCCCAGAAGCTGCCAGCAGCATCTTGCACCCCCTGGTAGAGCAGAATTAGATCTATCACAGGCACAATGATCTTCAACACCAGCAGCCATATCCAGCACAAAAATTAGCACTTTTGCAGATGATAAAACATTCAACCAGCCCCTGACTTCAAGCCCATGAGTAGAAGAAAATGCAGTTGGAGATTAAAAAAAAAAAAATAAAAAAAAAAGTTTTACTCAGTTAATTAATTTTCAGCTGTGAAAATGAAAAAAAGAAAAAAAAAGCACACAGTGCAAACACTCATGGTTTGTAACTTATTATTACTGCTCAGAAAAAAAAAGCAAACATAAATCTGAAATATTGTCTGTCACAGCAGAGTAAATGACAATCCACATCTTCATGTGGGAAAACAACCTTTTTCAGATTCTTGGTATCTGGGTGGAAGTTGTGAAAAAAGGTTTTCTGAAAGGGGATGTAGCTGAAGTAGGAGTTTTAATGAGAGGAAGTTCTGACATTTCAGTCAACTGGCTTCAAAAGCAGTTTTTCAAAGCTTTAAAAAAGCCTTTCATAAAGTGTCCATCAGCTGCATTATGCTTTAAACATAGTTCATATTTTCATAGCAACATGTGACTGAAAGGCAAAAGGGACTTGTGAGCAGCAGGTCCCATCTGTGCAAGTGCAAAGGAGACATATGCCAGGTGATTCCCCTCTTTCAATGTCTGTAATTCTTCACAGGAAGAGTATTTTATGTCAACTGGGTCCATAGAAAAATCCCAAATGAAAATAAAAGTCAAACAAAAGATATTTATGTATATAAATTTTCCTAAAAAATTCAAAGTTGGTGAAATTTTATTTAACTCTAATTGAAACATTTCATTTTTATTTGGGGTTGTAAAAGCACCTAAAGAACTTATTCATGTATTTTCTCATTTTTAGTGAGTTGTTTTTAAACAAAGGTGCTTCTTTGAACAAAATGCAAAGAAAAACCTTGTTTCAAAAAAAAACAGAAAAGGCCCCAAACCCACGTACTGATATTCTGTAAATGAAGAGGCAGGGAGATAAGGTACTAAAATATGTCTCAGAAAGAGTGGTTCCAGCAAAATAGTGTCTTTATAAATTTAAGAAATGGAAAAGAACTGCTGTCCCTCCTTTCTGTATTGCTGTCTGCAAGTGAGCTGCACTACCCAGCCCAAGAGAATTCCTAAAATCAGAGACAGATGGACTTTTCTACTGAGTCTGGAATTGGAAAGGCTCCTGCTGTAGTCACTCAAGTTTTCTCTCTTCTTCAGTTCCAAGATAAAAAATTTTCATGTTCTTTAATGCAAAGGAAGGTGTTCTTCCTATTCTGAACAAGTCAATGCCCAGCAAGGGCATAATTGTCTCCTCCTCTGCCTGTAAATCAAATCCTGTCCTGTTCTTTGGGAGAGGGCTTTCCCCAGGGCAGCTGGGGTTTGCCTCTCTTACTTTGGAAAAAAGAGCAATAAAATATCAGGAATATTAAGTCTAAGCTGTAGCTGCCCTTACAGGGTAAGCCTGAAAACTGAGAATGCCAGGAGACCCCAGCACCGAGAAGCCTTTGAAATGCTGGTCTAGACACCCTGCTTCACATTTTTTTGTAGGATTTTTTCTTATAGCAAACTGCAAGCAAAACCAAATACCATCCTTCAAATCCGAGAAGTCTGGTAAGAGTTTTAACTGTCCAGTTTTCACATTCCCCAGTTTTACAGCAATCACTGTTGCAGTGTTCTCTGTCACTCAACAGCCCATAAGCAATGAAGATCAACATTCCTGGTTTTATTTGGACAGGGAAATTGAAAGGAAAATTAATTTTCCAACATCGTCCTCTGAATAGGTGGCACAGTTCAGATCTGTGAGCTGTTTTCCTGAGTTCTGACCAGCACCTGGAATATGATTTTATTCCCACCGATAAAACCAGGAAAGAAAAAAAAAAAGCTTTGCTGGAATATTTTTTTGAAGAACAGAGTGAAGAACAGAGCTATTCCTCCAGTACACAGGGAATTTTATAGAATTGTAGTTGTTTTTTACCACACAGATTCCTCTTTAAAATAAAATATATTCTGAAGGGAAATGTCAGCCTAACCTGTTGCTAGTTCCTTGCCAAATCTCAGGGCTGACAGATCACAAATCTTCAGCACTGAGACAGGGATTTCCTTTCACTTTATTATTTTAATAAGCCACCAGCAATGGATCTACCTGTTCTGGAGCTTTAGTCAATAAGTGTCAGGGGCTGGGATTTATTAACTGCCCATTTATGCAAACATGATTTTCTGCATTTAAGAGATTTGTAGTGGAAGACAGCACCTGAGCTGATTTCCTTTATCTGCACATTGAAATATTCCCCAGTGAACCAGAAAGGCCAGCAGCAAAGTGAGCTGCCACATGCACAAAGTGATTTATGTCATGCCCAGTCAAGGGCAACACAGAACCTGGTTGAGGTTTGATTAAGGTGAAAAAAATTTAAAATCCCAAACCTGTAATCAATAGAATAGTAATTTTCCATCTTGCTAATTATTTGTAACGCTGGCATCAGATAAATCCTCACCCCAACTAGGTTAGATAGAATTAAATAGTGTTATTCTTTACTGCAAGCAGAAGCTGATAGAAATAAATGTGTATAAACTTCCAGTGCAGTTTATTAAGCACACTCCTCTGGCTGTTGCTGTGTCTTTGGGTGTGATGAAGCACCAGTCTCCAGGTTCCAATTAACCTGCAATGATCAGGGAGGCAGGCTGGGAAACCTAACCTCAGACCAGCCACAAGGAGCATCAGCTTGGATGGCGACCCCTTGGTGCTTTATTGAGCAGAGCTGGGGCTGTTTTCCTTTGCTGCCCTCCTGACAGTGTTAAGCTGCCTCTCAACCCGTCAGGACAATGACCACACACTTATGGTGGGCAGTCAGAGAGACTTAAACTCTGTATGAAAGCTGATAGCTTTTTCCTTTTTGGCTCAATTGCTTCTATCAGAGACATAAATATTAAATATTGCCCATTTTGTGCATAATGACGGAATCCTTTACTGCCTCCCCTGTTCCTACTGAAGTAGGAGAACAATATTAAACTATTTTGTTTTTTTTTAATTTAAAATGACATAAAGTAGAGTTTCTCTTTAACTTTCCCCCTGTGAGGAGAGATGGTAAGATCCCTTGTGCTGCTGACTAGCTTAGGAGTCTCTCTAAGGCAGGAAAGAAGCTCAGAAAAAGGCAGTGACACTACATGGGTATGATGCCATCGCACCAGGGGAGGCAGGGGCTGTGACATTCTGTAGTGGAAACACTGCTAGACCACCTCACAATGAGGTTAAAAAGAAGGAAAATGTGTTCTGATATTCTTGATGACAATTACAGCTTGGGGACTGTGTGTAGCAAAACATAAGGGATCATTAGGTTATGGGATAATCCAGGCTGAAAGGGACCTTGGGAGCTCTTTTGTTAAACCTGCTCCTCAAATCGGCTCCCTTACAGCTCAGACCATGTTACTTAGAGCTTTTTGTGGCCCAGTGTTGAAAATGTTTTAGGATTGGATTCCTCTGAACGAGTCCTGTTCCCTCAGGTTTTGTTCAGTGGGCAAGTGCTCTGTTCTAGTGGCCTTCCACTGGCCTTCCTCCAGTTTGTGCTTCTTGTACTGGGGGGAGCATTAAAGTTGTGGTTGAACGTGTTGTTAAGTGTAGAGTTGAAGCCTACATTGGCCAGAATGTCCTTTTCTCACAAATGTTTGGGCAGCAGTGTGCTGGAAACCACAGAGCTGCTGACCCTTCTGCTGGCACCTGCCTCAGTGCACAAGGGTGAGATGAGGCTGCTGTGATCCCTCTCGAGGAAGCAAGAAAAAGAGGAAAATGGGGGAGAACAGAAAAGCCATCTTTGAACAGTGATTTCAAAAGAAACAGAATGTTAAAGGTCAGATCTTTATGCTTGTGGCCTTATTTACTGACATTGGTCAAACTTCTGACAAAGGGATGAGGCTGGAATTCAAACAAAAGTGTGATTCCTGCATTTCTGAGAAATGACTGTATGAAAGAAATAGCGAAATTCTCACTTGTTGAAGTTTTTGTCTTTTTCTGCCACTCTCTTTTCAGTCTGAGGTCTGGTGAGCTTGAACCACTTGTTCTTCATACATCTACAGCTTTCTTGAGGGTTAAGCAGGCTGTACAAAGCAAACTGATATTTTTGATTTATTTTTTTTTGCCTTTTGAAAAAATGTTTTTTTTCTCTCTGAGTCCAGTAAATATCTGATGAACTTGAGAGATGGAAAAGGCTCAAAGTAACCAAACTATTTTTTCTTTTTTAGTTTTCTCTCCCTTTTTTAACATCTTTTTTATGCAAAAATATTCTGTTTAGTTTTTACATTACTTAACCAACTCAAGCCCTGGTATTTTATACATCATAACCTCTGAGAACATGAAATGAAACCACCATAATGCTCTGAGTTCCATGATTAAAATCTACCTCTCCTCCCCACCCATCCAAAAAAAGAGTATAAAATATTAAAACCAAGCCTGCAATCTGTTCTCCAGTCTGATTTCCCAGAAGAACCACAATCAGAAAATCACAGTACACAGGTGATTCCTCTCTGGGTGCAGTAAATGAATCACCTTGGGTAAGGGTGGGCTCATCTCCTGGAGCTGCTGCTCATCACCGTGGCCATGGACACGTGTTGGAGGTGGACCTGCCTTCTGGAGGTTTGTTTGTGAGACCCAGAGGAAGGACCCCCAGTGAGGAATCCTAATCTATCAATAGTCAGCTCTGTCCAGATCCTTTTTCAGAACAGCCTGTTTAGGGAAATCTTTCTGCAGCAATAAAATGCGGAGATATAGAAAAATTAAAGCAGAGTAAAAAGCCTCAGGTGTTATCTGAGTTCAGATATACCAAAGTAATATCCACTTCAATCCAATTATAAACCAGTTAGTATATAATTCTTTGCCTGGAATACTGGACAGTGATGCACAGCCCACATTATGTAGGAAATAGATGTTCAGAACCCATCAGTAACCAAGTTCAGCATTAATTGATTTACTGAGCAATTTTCTGCTAGCCAAATGTCCCCAGACATGCTATAACAGAAGCAGCTTTTTTTCCTGATACTTCTTCTGACTGACAGTGTCATCAAATACCACCTCTTGTACAGTAATAACTCCTTTTCCTATAAGTATAAAATACAATGCTGGGAAAAAAGATGTCCTCCACCCAGTAGGGTTCTTCCTTTTTTGCCTTATGAACCAAGATTAACTCGTGATAATAATTTGATTGTACTTCTCAAAAATATTCAGATAGGCCAATTTTCTGCCTATAAAAGAATAATGATATTAACATTAAAAAAATAAATATTTGCAATAACTCAATCATTGTGCATAGACCAAGTTAAACTGTTCTTTAATGGCCAAAATCTTCTGGTGAATTTTAGTTGTATTTAAAAAGAAGGAAGACTTTTTTAAGACCCTGTCCTCATGGGTGCTCAGTTTCTATCTGTTCTTCATGAGTTTTGATATTAAGTATCTCTCAGTAGTTTGCTGGTGGAACTCTACTGCATTATTATGTGATGACCCTTGTCTTATTGAGATACATCAAGAATTTCCTACTCAAACAATACAGGAAAAGGATTTCTACTATATGGCAGATGGTTAAGTGTCTGCAGCTTGACATTGTTTGGGTATGTGGCTTTGACCGTAGTTTTGGAGTCTGGCATTTAAACAAGAGAGATAATCGTCTTCTTAGAATCTGACAGACAATTTGTTGTGCAGCTCTAAGCAGCCTGCCAAAACAAGTGGAAATTCCAGGCCACAACCTGTAGCAATATTCTATAACACTAAGCATCAAGTTAAAAACAAAATCTAATTGTCACTCATCTAGAAGTCCTTAACCTTACTGAGAAATTGTCAATACTTTTCTGCCATGATAATTTTTTGCTAAGAAAGTTGCCTTGAACCACTTAAAGGACGAGGTTATGACTGAAGATAACTGTTCAGCACTCTCAGGATTTGTTTTCTTATGAGTGAGTTTTGCAAAAGAAAGCAGTCCCCAGCTAAGCTCCTCTAAAATCTTTCTCCCTGAGATCAGAAATGTCACTGTAAACAGCACGTCCTCTTAGCCTAGTGGGTAAAGGCTTTCTTATCCAGTCAATAATTCCCCACAGCCAAGTAAAATGCATAATACGAATTTTATCTAAACTTATAATTAGCAGATTCTGAGGCTCTTTCCTGAGCTAGTTCCCTGCTGATGCACAGTTGCCCTGATATGGATCTGTGTTTTCTGCTCTTAAGGTTTGCTTGGTTTTGGTGTCTCAGAAATGCTGCACTGCATGATTCAAATATTGCCTCTCTGGAGCAGGGGACAATGGGTACCAAGATGTTGTTAGATGAATCAGAGTGCAGTCCAAAAGCTGATGATGCCTTTATTTTTAGTATGTCTTTATAGGCAATTTTTGATAGTTTGAAATGTCAGTGACAATTACCAAAACAGGGTAAATTGCTTAAAAAACTGCACAAAGCAGGATGAAATCTGTGAGCTAGGAGACCAGACCAGCAGTGTATCTTTATTAGTAAAACATTGTTTGTAGCCCAACAAGGGAAAGATTCATCTGGAGACTGTTTCCAAAAGACTGGGAACTGCAGCAACTATCCCTGAGATCAATAGTTTTGTTAAAATAAGTCATGTTCCTTTTCAATTATTATCTGAACCTCATCAACTATTACAATAGTCACAGAATCATTAAGGTTGGAAAAGACCTCTAAAGTCATTGAGTCCAGCTATTAATCTAGCACTGCCAGGCTCACCCACTAAACCATGTCCCTAAGCACCACATCTTATGTGAACAGTTATTCTACCCCTGTCTTGGGAAGCCTATTCCAAAGCCTGATCACTCCTTCTAGTCTGTAACTAATTTTAAAGATCACTATTTCTATTGCACATCTCAGAATTTTAAAATGCTCGGAAGCACAAACATTTCTTCAAATTGTATCATGCTGTCTGATATAATCTCCTTGCAAGTCTTTCTTGTGGATTTGAGCTATAATAGTTGCCACAACACTAGCCCTAAAGAGAGATACAATCCCATGGAGCTGCATAAACAACCTACATAGATCAGGTATCCACTTGGACACAAGAACTGACCATCTGTGATTCCAGATAAAAACCCACAACTTTTTGTTCTTTGTATTATCTGTAATATCTGAATCCCCAGTGAGAGTAACCCAGCATCTATCCACATCCTCTGTGACTTCCCCAGAGGAATTTGCTGTATACAGGAATGAGAGTGGTAAAAAGGAAATGGTAACTTCTGCCCTGGGACAGACAGTAGCACCAGTTTCAAGAGGTGTGCCTGAGATTTCCTAAAATGTCTCTAGCAAAGGCAGGAATGTCTATTTATCTCAGAAAAAAGCCACAATTTTTTCCATAAACCAAACTTTCTAAGGGCTAAATTAGTACAGAGGCATCTCAATGAGAAATGAAAGCAGAATGTTGATTCTGCAACTTCACTTAAAGATTTTTTCACTTCTTTAATTTTTTTCCCCCACTGCATGAGGACATAAAGATGGAGGAAAATATTACAGAAAGCATTAATTTACGTTTCAAGGCATAATAAAAACATTGGTAATACACTTATTGCTGAGATACAAAATGAATCTCAAAGCAATCAGAAGACAATAACAATTTTAAATTAAAATGTGCACAGTGTACAAATTGATTTTGCTAAAGGCAAACAAACTGTCAAAAAGATCTTTGTTGGCAAAGTAACTTTGAATATTTAATTCAAGTTTACTTCTTGATAATGAATCCTAGAAAAGCTGTATTTATACTATGGAATTTATTCCACAATTTATTGCTTACTCTGCATATCCTTAGGTGAAGATGCACAATCTTAATTTTATCCTTGTATTTGCTACTTTTTTCTTGCTTTTTTCATTTGAAATGGGGGGCTGAGAAGAGGAACACTGGGAGGGTAATATTGATGTTTATACATGGAGGAATTTTAACCATGTTTCTGCTCCAGAAACAGCTTTTCAGCATTGACCACAGACACTGCAGGAAATAAATCAGCAGCTTTTCATGTGCAGGGAGGCCCTTGGACCTGGCAACCAGCTTGAGCACCTTCTGCTCCTTCCACAGGAGGCACTGAGCACACAGAGAGAACAAGCCCAGAGCAGGCACAGCTTCAGCCCTGAACTGCAGAGCTTCAGCAGGGCAGAGAGCATCCGTGTGAGCTCCGTGCTGGAGACTGAGCTGGGGGGAGAAGCCATGGAGAGCTCCCACAGGGCAGTGTCTGTGCCAAAGAACAGTGTTTATGCTCCTGTGCACCACTGATGAATGTCCTGTGGGATACTGAACAGCTGAAGGACTCTCCTGTGTTGGATTTAATCTCTCAGACGTTTCAGAGTTCGCTTTCCTTTCCCTCCTGTTGTGCTGTTATTTATTTTCCTTCACCTCATCCATCTAATTAAAAGAGTGCTGAGAGCAAACAAATTTTATCAGGCTGTTCAGTTTTGATGGTGCTTTCCTTGATACCTGATACACACAAGAAATCAATATGGAGACTGGATTGAGATGTGTTATAGGACTCCACTGTAGGAGATTAAAGAGTGGATTGAGCAATCTCAAAGTACCATTCATGTATATGCTGCTTTTTGAAGGCATGGGTGATCTAGTTAAAACAATTCCTTTTTTTAGCATAGTGTTGCCAGGAGATAGGTCATTAGGCAATGAAAATCTCTGAATTCACCAAGGAAATCCTCTTTCTTTAAAAATGCAAAACATGTGAGGAGCTGAAAGCAAGTAAAAATATAAATTTCAAATTATTTTTCCCCTCTCCTCACTATTAAATATGTCAATGTATTGCCTAATTTTATGACTTTTTACGTTCATTTGAGTATAAATCCCCCACAAACCTCTACTGAAAGTACTTCTACAGAGAAAGCCCTTTACCTGAATTGCTGCATTCTAGTAGAGGGAGCCTTTTACATTCAAAGCAATAGATAGTGACAGTGCAACCTGTGAGAATGGCCAGGTTTTCAGGGAAGATAGGTTTGATAGCCACAGTTCTCCATGGCTGTGGTTATCCATCAGTCCTTAAGTGACTTGAGCTGTGGAAGAAGGATGAAGAAAATGGGCATTGCTTTATCCCAGTTTAGCAGAGTTAGGATTTTCAGAAGAAAAGCAGAAATTCACTAAATGGATGTATGTTAGGCATTTATTACTCAAAATAGGAAAAATTATAAGCAGTTGCATGTTAATTTGGAGGCTATGTTAAACAAAGAAAAAATCCTCCAAGCAAGGAGTATTGTGGTATAAGTGATGTGTCTCTCTGCCATCTCTAAGTCTGTGGGTGTAGGAAGATTTTGATAGAAGATGCAGATTTCTATTTTATATTTAAATTCATTGACCATAGGTAAAGGAACCTTTATTTTAAGGAGTAACATATGACAGTTTTTTTCTTTACTCATGAAGAATATGAATTACACAGAAAATAACAATAAAATATAGTAATTTATATCAATTGTTAACAACTGAATTAGCCTTAAACACCACAACTCTCAAAAGTCTAGACCACATCCAGCAGCTGACTGCACCTATTACATATTTTGGAAGTCTTACACTGAGGTCCTACTCCAACACATCCACACAGACAAACAAACCAGAATTTCTCTTTAAGATCTTTCCTCCACAGCTCTCTTGTGAGGGCCTTTCTCTCTGCACCATCACCCCTGCAGCTGTGAAGTCTCAGAAGTTAGCCAACGTCTGGTGGCTTGTGCCCAAGTGGTGGCCTCAATACCTCTATCTGCACTATTCCTTTTGTTCTTGCTGGGGAGAAGAGTGGAGTTTTTTTCCTAGTTGCTGTGAAATGATGATCTTTCCTTGAAAATGGAATGTTTTCTTCTACTAAAAAGTATATTGTTTCCCCACCCTTGTTGTGTTGTTTCACACAACATACTGCAGACATGAAAACCAACTCTATGTGCACTGGGGAAAATCAGAGACATTTTATGAGCCTGGCTGGGCAAGTGTCTTTTTTTCTGGTTTTGTTTGTTTTCTTTTTCTTTTGTGAGAGCTGTTGTGAACAAAGAACTATCTAGGTCACAATGAACAGCTCGGTGGTAAAATAATTCAGCATTGCTTTTTTTTTATATTGATGTATGTTTCATTTCAGCACTTCTACACAGAGCATGTTGACTTCTGGGTGTCTGTTGAGTTTTGTGACCTCTGATCAGACTGCTCTGATCATGCATGTCCTCCCTCTTGTGTTTGCTTCTAACAGTTCTCTGAGCCAATTGATCTCAAATTTCTGTATCTGTGATCATTTGTGTCCAACACATGACAGCTAAAATGACAGAGAAGCCAAAATAGGTAGGTCCTCTGTCAGTTTGAAATAATGGATGGATTTTTCTCCAGTTTTTTTCCTTCAACCTCCATTCCTTTATTTCTCCCTTCTGC
The DNA here is from genome assembly GCF_030490865.1 of Poecile atricapillus. Classification (NCBI taxonomy): domain Eukaryota; kingdom Metazoa; phylum Chordata; class Aves; order Passeriformes; family Paridae; genus Poecile; species Poecile atricapillus. Next base: position 146,538,743 of record NC_081250.1, on the reverse strand, counting down.
TCACAAAACTGTGGGAATAAACTGACATCTCAGAAACATTTGAGGTTATATCCTCAGCTGATACAAATTGTGACATCTTACTGGGGCTGACATGAACAGGGAACCTCAACTTTGGGTTTCCCACACAGCACTTCCTTTCTCTGAAAATGGATTGCACATTTCAGAGGTAATCAGTCAGAACCCAGTAACCAACAGGGGAAGCAACACAGCACCTGCTGATGTCTTAGCACCTCACACCTATTCACACTCTGTTCAAGACTTATCAGATCCAAATCTCTGTTAAGTTACCCCTGTTGTAACACTTTACATTATCTCCATGTAGGTAAAAAAGACACTCAAAGGAGTAAAAGAAGCTGGTTCAGAAAATGAAGTTATTTAGATCTCTTCAAGCAGTAAGGTTTATGAGTTAGCACTGAAGAACCCTTATCCCATAATGACAATATATCTTATCTTATATGTTGGAAATAAATATGAAAAACATGCCCATGTTTTATAGTAGAAACTTGTAAATGCACTTTTCAATTTGTAGGGTTTTTTTGTGCTGGTGTTAATTGGTTTTTTTCTAAGAATTGATGTGATCTGGTAAAGCTACAACAGAAACATGGTAGTACAAGCTAAAAAACAGCTAGTTGTCTAGTAAAAATTCTCTTTCCACAACTGTCAGAGCTGCAAATCTTCCCTTAAAAGCTCTGGGAAGTTATAGCATACCATGAGGAGCAGGGTTTAATCCTGGCAGCATGCCTTAGTGTGAGTGGGATTTAGTATTAATGTTCATTTCACTGTGAGAGGTGCTTCCCTGGGAAGAGTTGTGGGTCCTTTTAGCAGAAATGGATTTTGTTACAAAACCAGCCATCTCTGAGAATGTTTCTGCTGCACTGATAAAGAAATGGCACTGCTGTTCCCCAGCTGTGATCCTGAATAAAAAGAAATGTAATATAGGCAGGGGCTAAAGAGAGATCCTTTCGTGACCAGACAAAGAATAAATAGAAATATACCCCTCTAGGACCCACAAAGCTCTTGTCTGAAATGCACGTGTGCCCCATACTGTTCTCTGGGGTCATCACATCTTTATGCTCCTACATTAAGAAATTTCATGAGAGAAGGCAGATGAGAGTGAAGATGAAAGGTGCTTGGCAACAGGGAGGCACAATGAGACTAAGCAGGATACCAATTTCACCCTGAGGTCATTGTATGAGCTGCTGTATACAATGAACCCATCTTCCTCTGGTGGAACATTGAACTGGTCATTAAACATTGATTTTTATTTTTTTAGTGGGGCAGACAATCCCTAATCAGTTTAAGCTTGGTACACAGTGTAGCAATAGCTCATCTGCTGTGAAGCAGGCTCTGCCTTTGGCAAAAGTGACACACAGAGTCCTGGCACCTGTTTCAGCCATGGGTAAATGCCATGGAGCAGGAATCAGTGTAGAGCAGATGAGTTAGCACTGTTCTACCTTCCTCTGATCTCCCAACATATTTTTTTTGGGGTGGTGCCCAGAGACCCTTCACTTTCAGGGTAGCAGCATTTTCTAGGCTGTTTTCACCAAGAATAAGTAGACAAAATTTCCACTGTGCTGGGGGAAGCCCAGAGACTGGTCTAACCCAAGGTGATTTCCTTGGACTTCCCTTGTTATCTCCAGAAATGCATACAAATCCTTGCCTTAGAACCCTCTTTACCATCTGTCCATTAAATATGACTTCTACATTTTGCCCTAGGAAATCACAGGCTGATCTTCCTCCTTCATGAAGCTCTGCCCTGTTCTCTGATCTTGCATTTCCAGCCATGCTCATCTTTTGTTACCCATGTGAGAACACATTCTAAGGAAAAGGACTTGAATGTGAATCTCTCATGATTTTATCAAGTCTCTGAGTAACAGCCAGGCAAAACAGGCAGTGATCTGTCCTATTTTCACATGGGATCTGAAATAACAAGCTTGGTGTGAGAGCAGTTTCCAATCCGAGCTCCAGAAGTAGGAGCAGTGTGCGAGCATAATGGGAAGCCTGGAGGGCTTAGATGTGAGGTGTATGCTTAATTTTGTAAGAAGCATTTTCTAATAAATTCACAACACATCTTGAGAGTCTGTTTAGTGTAATGATCATACCACCTAGTGGGTTCCAGGAGCCCTCAGAATTCAGCAGCTGGCACAAGGGAGAGGTGAATCGACCTTTTTAAGTGCAGAAAGTAGCTGTGAACCGAGTCTTGTCCAGTAGCACTGAACTAGTTCTCAAAATCTGCTTAGAAACAAAGATCTTTCTGAATGGGTGGGAATTCAGATCCAGAAAAACTTCTGGGGACCAGCTACTTTCTCTCATGCACTGCATGAAATTGCAAGAAGCTGCATCCTGCACTGCATGCGTGTCTGCATGGAGTGTTGAGGAGCAAGCTGTGAAAAGCCATTTTCCTTCCACTCTAGCTGTGCTTACAAGCAGTGGAGGGTGCTGGAGGCCTCAGGGTCCTGAACTCAGAGATCATTGAGAGGTAAATGTATAAATGTTTTTCTGCACCGTGAGCTTGATGTGCCTGTGCATTCATCAGCAGCGCTCCCCTGATTTCAGTGATGCAAGATCAGATCCTTTGCACCCATCTGCTTGAGAAGATGGCAGAGGACAGCCACAGATGTACTTATTCCTCCTGCAGAAAACATTGCTCAGCTGCAAAGGGGAAAAATGAGGAAGATTGAAGTAAAAATCATAAAAGAAATACTGAAAAAGAAGTCATATTTCAGACCTGAACATACAGAATGACGTTTCAGATTGCATCAAGCAATGCAGCAACACTGTCCTGCAGCTCATTAGCCTGACTTGGTGTTGACTTTGGAGAGCTCTTTACCTATGTCATTTAATGTAGTATTGATTTTTCCTATGTGAGTTTCATTATTTGTGAGCTCTCCTAAGATGAGAAAATGTGATGGAAAAAATGGAGATTTTCTGTTGACTGGTATTAACACTTGACTTTCTCCCCCACTTTTGTGTGTGGAGCACAGAGCTGCATGGAAATGGAGCCAGCACTAAGTCTGTGCCTTGCTCAAAAGCGTGGTTGTGCCCCTTAGAGCCTTTCACACCTCCCTGGGGCTCACCACAGCCCCACTTGCACTCTCCAAGCCACAGGGAGAGAAGGGAGGTCTGTGCACACTCCACAGGATGAAGAGACTGGGTTGGCATACAGAGAGAAACTTGCAGAGGTTTACCCAGCAGCAGAGCTGGGTAAAAAGCACAGGATTTTCTGACCGAGCCTCAGATCCTGCTCTGCCCCTCAAATGTCATTCCTTGGACAGAGCAAGACCCAGAGGCCAGGGGCTGGAGGGCCAGGGATTCAACAGCCAGTTACAGATTCATCTCGATCTAGGTATAGTTCTTGTTCCCATGGATTTTTTTTGAGTTTAGCTTGTAGCAGCTCTAGAAGGTAGAATTAATTTTAATCTTTGACATGCCAATTTCTCCCACCTGCATCATGGGAGAAATAGTGCTGGTAACTCAGATATTATATTCTTATGCTATCTGCACTAAGCTCATGTTTATTAAGCCTGATTATGGAAAAAAGAATGTGTCCAAAAAGGACACTGAAAACAGTGGGGCAGTAGAGAAATAAATCTTAACAGTCTTACCAGGTGTACAGGAACAAAGCCAACCACTGTGAAAAGGTTTTCATGCATTCTTAATTTTACAGATACAACCAGATCCATTGCAAACAACACATAAAGAGAACTGGGATCAAGGTGCCAGCAGAAATGGGATTCCATTCCAACAGCCCATCCCCTGATCCTACCCAGATGCCTCCCAGCCATGTGGGAAGCAGCTGCCATTTACCTACCTAATTCCATGTGCCCCTAGATCCAACAGGGATCCAAACATGTGGACAACCCCTCTGGGAACATGCTCCTCTTGTTTTTCTGATCATACCTTTGCTTGGCTGCTCAGGAGTTCTCTATTGTCTGAGAACTTCAATAGAATCTGCTGGGCCAGATGATTCCTTTTGCATTTTGACAAACTAAATCCCTGTATTTTTTCTTTGTGTGACTGGAATCAATCATGTGGGGATTTGTACCGTTTTTTTGTTTTTTGTTTTCTGTTATTTTTAATCAAGTAGTGATTAAGAATGAGACATAAAAAAGGTGGGTTTATAGTCATATGAAAGTAGCTTATATATTCTGAGTGAAGATAGATGTAATGGCATTACTTTTTGTGAAGAATTGGGATGGCTAGAAATTGGATGGCTTTTAATTTTGTTTTTCAGTACTTCCTTCAGTGTTAAGTTAATTAACTGGAAGGTGGCCAGATAACTTGGAGTCTTTACAATATTTGGGGTATTTTGCATAAAGAGAGACAAGCCCACTACTTGGTGAAATAATTAGATTAGCCTGAATGATTTAAAGCCCTTGGAGGATGAGAAGGAGTTGCATAAGCTTAGTATATATAATGCTGAAGCTCTTTTTGATTTTTTCAGAGGCTTACTGAGGCCCTGGGAAACCAGGCCTTGTTTATTAGGCACTGCTCTGAGTTTACAAACCAACCAGAGAGCACCAAAGGAAGCAGAGGTAGCTGGCAGTGATTACCTAGAAACCAGGCAGGTCCCAGCAGCAAGCAGAGCTCAGATCCCTGGGTGCCCATGAGCTGCAGATGCTGGTTTTGACCCACTCAGATGCAAGGCTGATTAATTCTTCCAGGAAGGGCTTTACCCATGCCTGCCACATTGAGCAGAATTCCAGCTCATATCCCAGGCAATGACCTTCTTTTACCAGAAGTAAAATGCCGAGGAACAGTGACAGAATTGGTGCATGTGACATACCCCTGACCCCTGCAAATCAAAGGAATAATTGGAAAAAGGGGAGCTTCTGCATCTAAAAACCTTTGGAAATAACAACATGGAGGGGAAAAAAACAAATAAACCCTCAAAATACAATCCCCTCCCTCTGCTGAATGTCAGAGGCACAATGCCAGCAGGATTCCTGTGGATACCACACTGTGTTCCACACCCTAACACAGGGTTAGCAGACTCTGCTGCTGCTAATGCCATCAGCCTTAAGCCATGCCTTTTTTCAGAATACACCAAGATCTCCATTTAGCAGGAGTGTCACCTTGCTACAATTGGCAGATAATGGATGTGGAGAATAATATCCCTGTGCCATAGTGAGACCACAGGACTCACACTCGAGCCCAGCAGGCTGACCCAAGGAGCTGGAATTTCCTTTGTCTCTAAAATCTGTTCCAAACCTGGCTGAAATCGACAGGAAAGCAGGCTCTGAGCAAAAATGTTGAGATGATCCATTTGCCTTCAGAATTTCATTTAAACTCTATTCCCAGTTGGAGTTTTATGTAACCATTTGTAGCTGAACCTGTCAGTCTCTGTCTTTTGTAGTACTACACAGGTAATATCTCTCTGCAAGGATGAATTATTTTTGTACTCTTCCATATTAAGCCCGAATTCAGTCTCTCAGTCTTTTCTGGGCATATCTTATTTTCTCCTGTCTGCCATTTTAATATAGAATTTTATGCATATACTTATATACCTTACTTATAACCTTCAGGCTTTAGAATATTTTTATAAATGGGACTAAAGTTACTAGATTCATGAAAATTCTCATGGTAAGGACCAAGTGTGTGATTCATGAGACCTGGGCACCACATGAAGAGTAATACATATTAATTTAGTAGCCCCAAGTGATCCCAAATCATATGGAAACATAATTTTTGCTGTTTCTGTACCAAATAGCTTTCATGTTCCCTGTCTTTTGAAAAACCACCCTCTGCCACTTCTACAATTTCATTATGAAAAATGCAGTTTGTCTGTATAGGCTTAAAGAAAAACCTTGGTTCTCCCAACGAACATATAAAATGTTAGACTGCAATTCCTACGGTATGCTTTTGGTAAAGCTACAGGAGCCTTATTTAAATATTGTAATCTCCTTTTTACTTGCCCTGGAATGTTGTTGGACACTAGAGCTTAAATGACCTCCAAGAGGCTTTCCTGTGAGCAATTGTTTGAGTTCCTACCCTGATTTTTTTGTTTCTGGGTGTGATTACTCACAGTCTTGAAAAGCAACTTGTACAATTTGGCCATTGCCAAAAGAAACCTTGGATACTCGGTATTCTACAGAACCATGAAAGTACCACACTGAAATATAATAACATCACATTTGGAGCACTACAAAAGCATTTCTACAGCTTAAGCAGGAGGGCTTTATTTAAAATCCTATAAAACTTGTATTAACAGAATTATTTCTCATTCTTTAGAGTGTACACTCTCATCATTGTGTGGTTTCTCGTTGTTACTCATATTTTCCATCCCTGTGATGGTAATATTTCAAATTGATGTTACACACATAGTTCACTGCCTTGTATTTATAGAATGATGATGAATTTATTTGATGTATTTATTACTGATGATTTTGAGAAGCTGTACCTGAGTGGCTTGCCTGGACTGGCTTGTTGTATGTGGCATCATTTGCAATCACAACATGCAATAAGTTGTCTTTTCTGGGAAAACAAAACAAAACAAAAATCCCAATCATCCCTGACTCTACCTCAAGCAACATCATTATTTTAACATGAAGCAAAAGGTGTTAAAGGTACATGACATCTAAAGGTGCATGATATGAGTTTTTTTGATATAGTCAGTGAAGTCATGCAGTGATGATTAAAGAAGAACCCAGACAGGTAAAATTGCTAGTTATGGATGTCTTCTGCTATGTTCAGTTGATTTATGTGGCTTGAGTTGTAAATTACAATAAAAACTAATTTGGGAAAGGCATATTAGACATATGATTTGGACATGGTTTTCCATTTAGGAAATAAGACATTATAAAGTGTGCTCAGTAAATTGGCCCAAGGTGATTACAAGGTAAATAATCAGAGAGAAGACAGACCTCAGTAAAAGGGGAAAACACATCAATCATGTCTTGCTTCTTTCTCTGCTGAGTAGGCTCAGTCCAGCTCCATCTGGTTTCTCAGTTGGAGTCCAATAATGTCCTGAGGAGTATAGAATTCACAGCTACTTCCAGCATGGTATATTTTTTTTCTCTTCCTGTTTCCTCTTCTTTCCTTTCTTCACGTTTATTAAACGTGATTTTTTAGGATAGGGTCAGCATTCACAGGCCACTTAAAGGTTGGACTAATACCTCTTTCAGCAATGAGAACAAAAGGGCAGGATTTGCTGTGGCATTTAGCCTGACAAATGCACTTGTACAAAGAGATGTGTATATTTATTAAAGATGAAGTAAGTGCACTGGCTGCTTTTCTTTCCCACAGTATTTTCAGTCTGGAAGCACCCCAAGACATTTCAGGTCTTTCTGTGTTTGAGATGGTAATTGGGAGAACAATTGAAGAGGATTGAGCACATAGTGAAGAAAAAGCAGTAGGAGGCAAAAATTTCTTCAGAAGAAAATATAACACATTACAGAAATTGAGTTCTCTACATGTAATAAGGCAAGCAAACAGACAAGAGAAAAGCAAAGAAAAGGCACAATGGAGACAAAAAAGGCTTATTATGACAAGAAAGGCAGAGCTATTAACTATCAGTCTGGTGATAAACTATTACAGTATTGCCAATGCTGTCTCCTGAAGAATGAAAGTTGTGTGATAAGAGATTTGGCCCCACACAGAGATAAAGAAAGTGTGTGTGGTCATATTTCCAAAAGGACAAGAAGATAAGAAAAAACTGGGAGTGGGGAGACAAGGGAGTTGAGCTATCATTTTGAAGTGACTAGCACAGGCAAAAATACATAAAAAAGGGAACAAATGAACAAGCCCTGGAGTAAAATAGACCAACAAATCAAGCTTAACTTATGCAGATGTAAAGAGAAAGCAGATCTCACACTGTGTGTGATCTCAGAACTGTGTGTTCCTGATTTGATTTTAGCTGAAATTTAGTGCTCTGTTAATCAGATCACACAAATACAAGGGGATTTGGCTGTCAGGAGACCCTGAATAACATTTATCAATCAGCAAGGAAGAAAAACATCTTCCTCAAAGACTGTGGGTGTCCACAGAGGGCCTGAAAATTTCAAGATCATAGAAAAAGAGAGTGAAACTTTCTGGAGGATGGGAATGATACCAGTCATCTCAAATATGTTTTCTTATGTAGAATCACAGGTGAAATAAACTTTAATAGAGAAGGACAAAGAAAAATTTTCTCAATGTATTGTACCTTATGCAACTATTTTAATGAGATATCAATGCAGATTTAGAGACTTCATGGCCAGGCATTGTTAAAAATATGCTTGAAGAGAGCAAATGGGATCCACTGTGTGTGAGAGGGCTGCTGTACTCTGCCTGGGGCAGTGGAAGAAGCTCTCCTTCTGTGTAAGGGATCAAGGGCACTGCATGATGATCTCACTGTTTTAGAAGAGTTTCATCATGGCCACCTCAATTTCTAACACACCATCTTATAATCGAGTAACATTTAAGTCTGTCATGTGTGACAGAGCACCACACTAGCTAAGGTGTAATTTCCACACAATACAAGTAGGAAATTGGAAAGCACCCACACCCCAGGTCATTTTATGGGTGCTGTGCATATTTTCTCCCAAAAATGTAAAATGGAAATTCAGTTATTTTTTTTTTGCAGGAGCTCCTCATGGGTGTAGGGTGGAAAGCTCCCAGGCTTCCCCCATCAATGCCAGGAAGAATTCCGAGTCTCTCACAGCTGTAGTAAAAGATCATTCACACATACCCCAAAAACTACAGTGAGTGGCTGCCTGACAGGGACCCCTTGCACCTCATCCCCATCTCCCAGAAACCAACTTGCCACTTAGAACTTTCTCCCCAGTACTCCCAGGTTTGATACATCTGTGCTCCAATCTGTTAATTCTGCTACTTCTGCTTGGGTTAATACTTCCAATAAAAATGATGAGTCTACACACTGATTAACAGCCCAGCAGGGCCTGGGTTAGTTTCTGCCTTGGTTTCTATGGCAGAAAAGACATCTGGAGCCTGGTGCCTGCTAAAGCCCAGGCTGCACACTGGCACAGGGGGTGTGGGCAGCACCGTGTGGCAGAGGTGTGGTGCTTGGCATCCCTCAGTTTCGTGCTGAACCCCCTCAGGTACCCTGGGGAGGATACAGGCACTTCAGCTGTTTCAGCCCGGTGTTTTCTTCAGCAAATGAAAAAATGCACTGCATAGGCATATCCTAACAGAGTTTAGACCCCAATCACACCTCTCACAGACTCTGCCTTGATCTTAACTCTCCTATTGATTATTTTTGCAATCAAAACATTCTTTTTTCTCCTTACAGTTAAACATACAGAGCTATCGTGGCTCAATACAACTTCATGTAATTCAGTTAAAAATTCTCTTTGCACTCAGACCAAATGTTTGTCAGTTAAAGATCAAAAGTCTTCCTCTTTATACTTCTTATAACAACAAATTTAAGTGAATGGTCTTCCAGTTTGTTCTGTTAATGTTGTTGGGTTGATAACAGGACATCTCAACCTACCACACTGTAGTGTTATTCTCATTAGCCTGAACTATTGTCCACAACAGCCTGGAGCCCATGATTCATCTTTTTTGTTTGTAAAGGTCCATAAAGCAACTAGAAGAGGAAAACCACACCTCAAACAAAGTTTATTTTTGGTTCAAATGAAACATGACTCACCTGTCTCTTCCTCTTGCCTTCTTTTCCTTCTCATGTAAAAATAATATTTTATGTTTTTTATAACACGATGAGAAAGTTTTACTGTCTTTTACTTAAGGGTATGCAATGACAAGGAAGCACAAGGGAAAATATGTCTTAAAAGATAAAAGCCAGCTTAGTCTAGAATGCTTAAATCATATTCCTAAAGACATGGCTCTACAGTATGCAATTAACATTATCCAGATGTTTTATTGTATGTGTTTGCATTACTCCTCAGTTTAATATTTCTGTTTCAGTGTGTCAGTGGTTTGGCAAAATATGTCATAATTATTTTGTCTATCCCTTGAACACCTGATACACAGTCCCATTCCTATGCAATTTTTAGATGGATTTTTAGTTGCAGAGATCCTACAGTTCTTTACATTCTTGTGCTTTCTTCCATTCTTGCTTGTCTTCTGTGTTGTGTCTGTCCTTCTCACTTTCCTCTGCCTCTACTGTGCCTTGATTAATCTAATTTGTAACTGACAGGGAAGGTCCAAGGAGGACAACTTGGTTATTCAGCTTGAATAAGGACCCTTGTAGGACCCTTAGGGGCACTGGGCTATGGGGCTAAAGGGAATAACACAGCCCAATTGCTGAGTGTAAGCAATGGGTTGTCAAACCATCAGCCCACCCAACAGAGATTGCACCAGAACCACATTTTAGTCCCTTTTCTTCAGGGTCGTGGTATCTTTTCCTACATAAGAGAATTACAAAATTCTTTTCCAGGTGTCACTGTGAGCAACAATTGCAGACCCTGACAGGAACTGCAGCTCCTGGCTCCGTGCTGAGCTGTGATCTCTCTGAAAGACACTGCAGTGGGGCAACACAGTCTTGCTGTTTGGAACACCTGACTTCTTTACACACAGTTTGTACCATGGGTACACTGTGCACAAATAAACATATTTTTTTCAGGGCTTTATAAATTGACTGCAATTCAAGGCTCCTCACAGTCTTTGCTCAGGTCCCTTTTGCCTACTCTTAAGAAAATGTTTAAAAAAACACTGAAAGCTGACATTTATTTTGACCCTGAGGCTCAAGACTTTGAGGAAGGAGAAGCTGTTTTCTAAATGCAGCACTTACTCCTGGAGAATCAAATGAGGCAGAACTTTTACAAATTAAGCCAACTACACAACTTTAGGATGAGGAGGGAAGAAGAAGTCACCTCTTGTGAGTCAAGCAAATGACACCATAGGTCAGTGAATTCACCTCCAGACAAACAACTTTGAATTATATTATATCTTCTGGTTGGTGATCATCTGACCTTTCTTGAGACACTTTATTTTCATATCCCTCATTTTGTCTCAGCTCAACAGCTTGTTATTGAATAAATCACCGGAGGCTAAAGAAAAGCTTTAGCTGCTAACTCAGAAACACATTAGATGTGACTTCTTGGATACACTATTTCCATCACATCCACCATAGATATACAAATACAGATGTTGCCTGTGCCTAATCCATTAGATAAGGCTCACCTGCTTTGGATAATCACTTCCTGCAAGCCCAGCCACACTTGTGGGAATTTTACACTTTTCTCACCAAGTAGCCATGAAAAATACACAGATCTCTGATAAATTGTTTTCTTCTTCGTTAGGCAGCCTTTTTAAATTGACTTGGTTGAGGAGCATGAATAGGGGTTACTGTGCTTTCCACCTCTGTTCTGTTGTTTTAAAATTGGAGGTCATATTTCAGGAAAGCAATTAAGCACATGTTTAACTTCGACTGTGCTTTATGTACCCTGTCACTGCAATACCCACAAGATTAAGCACGTGTTCAAGGCAGGACTGCAACAGGGCACTTCATAGTCAGTGTGATGTGGAATATTTGGATTCTTGCTAGTGTTTTGGAAGAACAGGCAAAGTCATTTTCAAACAGAAACTCCTCCTTTATTGCTTTTCATTTGTATATATATATATATATATATATATATATATATATGCAACTTGATAAATATAAATTTATTGTCATATATTCTTCAGCATTCAGATGCAATCTGTCAATTTCTGGAGACTGAGAAATGCTCCATGCTCCTTTAGAGTCACAGTCTAACTATAATATATGACAGAAAAATATCAAATCTGCAATGATGAAAAAAGAGGAGTTAAGGGAAGGGATGACAAACCTCATAAAAATAACTTAAGCATACTGCTGTCAAAATGAGTAATTTGTAAACACTTAAACAAAAGAAGGCCTTTGAGTATTCCTTTTTTTTTTCCTTAATTGTATCTGCACGTTTTTGTACCCATGGATCGTTTTGTGTATGTATATTTCATCCAAAGGGAAATTGTCATGGCAAACGTACAGTTTAAATGTTTTCCTGTAGTTTTCTTTCTATGACAAAATTGCCATCACATTTTTCCACCCTGTAAAAAACCATGTCTACCTAAAGTGCCAGATGAACTGAAATGATTCCAATTTTCCACAATAAAGAGAAGGAGTAAACAGATGTCTGGGGGTGAAGGTGTAACACATAATTCTCCAAACAATAGCTGTTGCTTTTTCGTGGGTTTTTTAATGTAATAAAGCTGCTTTATTTATTTATTATCTCTTATTGTTTAGAGGAAGGCAGTTTCCCAAAGAGGAACACCATTTTTTAGCCAAGAGAAATTCAGGAGAATGTTTAGTGTAAGGCTGAAAAGGAGGAAGTGGAGGAAGGGTTGAGGAGGTGGGAAGAGGCTTGTGAGAGGAGAAAAGAGATGTTTGAAATGATGGTGCTATTCCTGTGCAAGGGACCGGCAAGAAGAGTGCCAGGAAAATGACATACAGAGAAAAAAGGCAGAGAAATGAGAGGGAGGACAAGGGAGAGGAAAGAGCTGTGCACAACAGTTGAGGAGAGATAGAGGAGCAAGAACCTCGTAACAGCGATACAGAGAGAGGAGCAAGGTACCAAAAGTGGATGCAGAGCAGTGGCAAAAGATGATATTGTAGCTGTTAGAACCCAACAGGATGAAGAGCAGAAAACTAGTGTGCTGTGAGAAGAATGCAGTAACACAGATGGAATCTGGTGCCATCATTGACACCAATATTTTATTGGTTTTCTGCCTAAAAAAAGGGCAGAATTTGAGGCTCACTGTCTCAGCTCACTCGAAGCAGGGAAGCTCAGAGAGGATGTTGGCAAATGGTGCCTTGCAGAGGCTGAAGCAGGGATGGAGAGGACCAGGTACATCTAGCAAGACAGCCTGTAATGGAAAATCCCCTTGCTCTGGCTGGGGATGTGCTTAAGCTATGCAAGAGGAAGGTTAGTTTAGACATCAGGAAAAAATTCTTCACTGAAAGAGTGATTGGGCACTGGAATAATCTGCCCAGGGAGGATGTGGAGTCACTGTTCCTAAGCACATTTAAAAAAACAACCAGGGGTGGTACTCAGTGCTGTGCTTTAGTTGATGAGGAGGCCTTAGGTCATAGGTTGGACTCAATGATCTCAAAGGTCTTTTCCAACCCAGTTTATTCTGTGATTCTGTGGAATGTGCTACAGAAAGTTCCTGGCCTGAGCCTGAGGTCAGGTTCTCCACAGGATGTGCTGAATGTGTGATTTACTTCTGTGCAGAGGTTATTTGTGGCTTGCACACAGGCCTGGTTTGGGCAATTAAATTACTGCTACCTTTGCTCTGCATTTCTTGAGTTGGCTGTAGAGATGCTGGGCTGGCATCTTCTGTGAACCCTAACAGGGCTGGAAAACTGCATCAAACAATTACAGCTCATGGAATATTCTGCCTCTCCCAGAAAACACCTCTGAGGCCAGTGTACCAAATCTGAAGCCCTTGAAAAAATGGGGCCATCACAAACACATTGTCCTCACTCACTGGTTTGGAGATAAGGAACAGTGGTCTTAATGAACATCTAATCCCAACCTCTTCAGCTCATTCAGGTAAATTTCTGGTAGAATATCTGGAAAAAGGCAGTAAAAATGTTTCAATATCTGAGCTGTATTGGGTCTGGGATGTGAAGATAAATGCCTTCGCCTCAAAGAAGACATGTCAATCATCAAACTATGTCTGAGAGAAGACATTTTATATATCCAGATCTGGATTTTACACCTCAGCTTTCATTCTTAAAGGAAGTGATCTGAACCATCATCATCATAAATAATAGGTGCAAACACTTCTCAATCATGATGGGATTTTACTTGTAGTGCCAAATGAAATGCTGTAGGTCACATCATCCGTGTAACCAGCAAGACACAGGCCTGAACTGTTTCCCTGAGACAAACAAAGGGTCAAGGGAAGAGCCAAGGCTCTCAGACATCAACCCCCATGGTCCATGTGCCAATATTCTTCCAGGTTCTTGAAACTGCCAGAAGGGAGATGGCAAATTGAAAAGAATGGATTGAATAACTCAGTTGAAATAGGATCCTCAGGGGAAAATAGTAATAAATGTCTTCAGTCTTATCTGACAAATGATAAGGAGTTTAGAGGTGTTAGAGTGATTACTAACACAGCTACACCTCCAGTTCCAATGCATTTCTTCTCTGATAACTAATATACATCATATTTCTACGTCTGTCTCTGGCAGCAAGCACAGAAGGTTTGTACTTGCTTAAGAGAATATACAATGCAGAGGTGGCTGTTTATGTTTCAAATGTTTTCTCCCTGGCAGGTCCCAGTCACTGCCTCTCATTGCCAAAGGAAGCTACAGATTTAATGTGGCAAGTTGTACCCAAGGTGCTGCCCAGCTGAAACCCAAAGGACCAGCATGTCAGCTCTAATCCCTGACCCCTCACAGAGCTGAGGGAAGGAGCTGCTGCCCCACTGCCTCCCATCCATGAGAAGATGCTCTGCAGCTCTGTCCCCACAAGACCAGTGATCCTCTCTGCTGAGACTGATGCTCTCTCCATGTTCTGCATGGTGTCTCTGCTGCCCACTGGCTCCTCCCAGGCATCATCACAAAATGAGGCTGGATTTAACTGTTTTCCAGTTTAGAAGAAGGAATGAGACAGTATCTGGTGGCAGCAGACCCATGGGTAAAAACACCCAGCAACAGGCTGCTCATTTCCCTCTGAGGAACCTGGAGGTCATAAGGAAATTCTGTTTATAAAGAGGCTGCTGGGAAAAGTAGGAATGTAAGAAAAAACATACAGTTAAAAACTGCTTTTTGCATTTGAATTGACCTTTCATACTCTGGCTTATTAAGGCTTCCAATCACTCCTGCTGCTACTGCTATGAGATCTGGTGCAAGGGGATTGAAGGCCTTATTAGAATCTGCAAACCTGCCAGGAAGCAGTTTTTCCCCTTTGGTAATAAAGCATGAAAGGAAGGAACAGAGTCTGAATCACAAATGTGGATAAAAGAGATATAGTCTGAAATGTCTATCAAAAGTCATTAAATATTTGTCTTCTACAGAGAGCACAACAGTGGAATAATTGTTACACTGGTACACCATGAGGAACTGAGTGAAGGCTCACTCCTGTGGGAGGTCTTCAGGCTCTTCCACACAAAGAGTGTGGCACCCTGTAATGACTTGAATCAAATACCTGATCTTAAAAGTGCAGCAGAAATGAAAGCAAGGCTCTGCATCACGCACTTACTGTCAGGGCAAAACATAGCAGTGAATTGATGACAAACCTTTTTGAGAGTGACTCACTAACCTTCATCTCCAATTCCCAATTTCCCTGTCCCCAGACTGCCATTTCTTAGAGGGGAATAAACTGGAAAGTTGTTTCTAGCAGTGGTCCGTGGTTATTTTCAGCTAATTTGAGGTTCTCTCCTGTTGAAGGAGGTGGTGGAACCTCGCCACTTCCTCTCCTTGGGTTCATGTGTCAGAGCACCCAGACAAAGGCTGTGCACTTCCAGCCCCTCCCAGTCACCTTATTTCATTTCACCTTGTTTCACCTCATTAACACAATGCTGATATGGGGAAGACTCAGGCATTATCCAGCAAATAGGAGTTGCATCCCTGTGAGCTGTCACAGAGCAAGTTAAACTCATCATGGGAATTCAGGCAGGGGTGGTACATTTACCCTGGCTGGGTGATGTGGCTCTTCTTTGTCTGTCACTCATGATCAGAGTCAGAGTGAGGCATTTTGGAAAACAGGCTATATAAATATAACAATGTACAAAAGCAGATGTCTCTCTGCAGTGTTACACACAACGGGCTGGATCATGAAGGTTCTGCCAGGTGGGTGCAGGGAAAAGAAATGGGATAATTAGAGAAGTTTTGAAGTAATCAGGTGCTGCCATGCTGTCCTGGATTTTCTGAAGAGGACAGCTGAGTGGATTCTTCCCTCCAGCTCTCCCTGGGCATGTCCTGCTCCTTACTGAAACTGCAAGCCAGCAAATGTACAGTGAGGCACATCTTGTCACAGCCTGGTGCTCGAGGTCCTTTCATGTGGTTGGAATTTTTTTTTTAGAAATAAGTCAAGATGAAGGAAAATGCTGGAAGTGCAAACATTTTTGATTGTCCCAGACCTTGCTTTATCATATCAATTTTGTGTCATTTTCTTAGCTGAAAGATTTCTTTCAAATAGCACCAGACCTGGGTATAATAAGAAAATACAGCAAAATAGCTGCTTTTCCCCCTTCACAGTGTCTGCTGGACTAAGATATTAATTCTCCCCAGGAAGGTCTTAGAAAGGTAATTTTGAAAATGCATCTGGCTATCTTTAGATAAGGTTAATGCATATAACAAGTTAATAATTATTTACTTTCCCTGACTTAGGTGTCAGGATGTGTAAAGCTAGTAACATCAAAATAAACCCCAAACCCCAAACATGAAAACCTACCAACACCAACAAATCAAATACATTATAAATTTATATTAACACTGTCATGTGCTCCTGTTCTTGCTTCCAAGAAGTCAGAACCAACAAATTTAGCATTTACAGTGAGAGAATGAGGGACTGATTCACTAACTTTTGAGTACTACATTGGAGCAGTCTCTTTTAAGGGGTTTCATGAGCATGAGTTGCCAAATGGCTCAGTACAAGATGCTCATATCATGCCCATAGAACTCCAAGTTCCAAGACAGAATTCATGTTTGATACCATCAAAGTCCCAAGAAAAAATGCAAATTTAGGCCGAGCTCCTGAGTACCTCAGGGCAGGAAAACTTGTGCTCAGTGCTTGACTTTTGGAGTCAGCATTTCCTAAGCAGATCCTGAATGTCTCACACTGATGAATGAAAAGGCAAATAGCCAACAAGGCAGATAGAAATGTCAAAGTACCTTGGATTTCTTCTGTTTGACACTATTTAAGGAGCATCCTTATCTTGTTGTACAGATAACCTCAGAGCTTTTCAGCATAGACCAGGCTTCCAAGGATTGATGTCCACATGTCCCATTTCTGAGTGCCTAGAAATAGGCAATCACAAGTCTGAGAATTTAGAAAAGAGAAACAGTCATTTAGATGTTATAAAGAATCTTTTAAAAACTGTATCCAAGCAACAAAAGACTTGCAAATATTTTAGTTTGCCTAAACAATAATTAAAGGGAAGCGTGGTATTTTACAGTAAATTGTAGAGAATGAAAAGTATTTTATCCATTTCAGGTTTTGCATTAATTTTCCTCAACACAGCTTTGCAACACCACCTGTGTCCCAAACACAGCACAAGGAAAACAATTAAGTATTCTCCCTGGAAAAAGCAGAATCAAATCCAAGCCAAGGATTGGGTCTTCCAGTCTCTTCCACCAGATTATGGCTAAAAGCAAGAGAAAGATGCAGATCCTATCATTGCCAACCACAACCTACCACTGTGATCCCAGGAAGCAGAGGAAGGAGGACAGCTATGGAAAAACATTTCTCTTTGAGAAGCTGTAGCTGGTGAATGTACAGTGCTGGGGTCTGGCAGGATTGTATCCCTCTCTCCTGGGAACTTTAAAGTTCTCTGCATCTGTAGCAGGCAAGAGGGTACTAAACTGGATTGAGTTCAGACTGTTAATTTTAGATGGTACAGCTGTATCATCCTCTTACTGTTCCAATGAGGGAAATAACATCTTGTGTCCAGTTCAGACAAGGGATATTAATTTTCAATGATAAACTCTTCCTGGCTAAGTCAGGATAACCCCAGAGCTGGCTACAGGGTTCTTCCTTGGAGAGTTAAGTAATTAAGTTGTGAATCTTGAAAAAAAACCCAATAACTTTGAACACTTGAGCAAATTGGCTTGTCTTGTCAAAAGTCATATGAAAGAAGACTCCATTGAAGTTCTGTCATCACATAACACTAAACAGAGAGGTCTGGTGTCATCTGAGGTGCTTTACTCTGTTCAAGACATCACCTAGGGCTGGCAGACATGACACAGGACAAATGTGAGACCTGCACCCTTCCCAGGGCTGCCTGGAGGCCAAGAGGGGTCGAGCATCTCAGGTGTCTGATGTGGGCAAATGAACAGAGCCCTCAGTCCACCCAAGCCATGGTGCCTGGGACGTTCAGCTGGCCAGCCAGTGCAGGGGGAGCTGAACTGTTCTGCTCATCCACTTACACACTTAAGGTTTGTTACTGTTCTCTGTACACAGGAATCCAGTATCTGTGATGTCTTCAGGTATCCCACCTGGTCTCCAGCTGCACCTTTGGAAAGGCAGGAATCTGCCACGTGTACTGTTCCATATTAGCCCTGACCAGATGATTTGGATATGAGATCAGTAGGGTCACCAAATTTCTTCTTGGATTTTACTGCAGTGCAGTTCACATGCTGCTTAAGAGTGTGCTAACCCTTTTTTGTGGGTGCTTTGGGAGTTCACACCTCTGAAAAGTGAATCCAGCCCTTTTGGAAACTCTAGGTCTTAATGCACAAGCTGCTCAGCCTTTGTTGGAATGACTTTTATGACAGAAGAAAGAAGAAATGCCCAGGGCTAAAGGAGCTGATGGAAATTACCTATTTTGCATGGAAGTTACTCCAAATACTTGTTGTTGGATCTTTGGGATTACACTTGAAGATATCAGAGGAAGGGACCAGATCATTGTCACTCAAGTAATTAAAAGCACAAACAGTGATAGTCAAGAAATACCAGAATGAAGGCTGTGACACAAAGAGTTACAATGGAGTATTAATTACTTCTCCATACCAAGATCCCTGGTTACTACAAGTCAACACAAACCTGTTGACTTCTGCAAATAGTGCCACTTTATGGGAAGACATGGCATTCAAAAATTCAGCATATTTAGCCTTGAATGGGAAAGTGTGGGGTTCTTCTCCTTCCACAGGATCTAGGCAGTGAAGACATTACACATTTCAGCATTGCAGAATTATAGTATGCTGCTCACACATAGTAATTCACAGCATTTTCTAAAGTGTGAAGCCATTTCAGTTGTCAATAGATCACAGAAAAAAAAAAAAAAGACAAGCTAGTGATCTCAAGATAAAAAAAAGCATTGTGCAGAGCAAATTGATAAGAAATCTTTACAAGGTTTAATAATATTGCGGAAAAAATCAAGAACCTGTAACCAGATAACTTTTTTTTTTTTTTCAAAATGGCTTTCATGTAGCAGAAAATGAATGCACAAAGTGGATGTTTTCATCAAGGGATTTATTTCTGCTGCTTTGGGCAATATGTCCCTAACTGAAATACTCAAAATATGTTTCCAGTTGCTGAGGAACCTAAATTTGTCATGTGACTTAAGTGTCTGCCAGTAAAAGTTAGCTAATCATATAATTTTCTGCTGGTGGTCAGGTCATGGTGGTCAGGTCATGACACCAATATTTTTGATAATCTACTCAAAAGCTTTCAGAAACATTGTGACAGGAGGGATCTCCTGATACCTTGGATTGCTGTCAGTGCTTTTCCTATAGGAAGAATGGATTTGAGCCTCCTTTTCCAAATCGCTGTAAAGCTGATTAAAGTCTAAACCACACATTTTCTTGTATGCTTTCACTCTGTGGTTTTAAAACATCTTTCTAAATCTTTGTGTAGTTACCTCATTTCTGCATTCACAGGAAACAAACATGGAGGTTACAGCAAAACATTACAGATTCTTTTGTTTTGTGGTTTAACTGGATTTATTAACTTCATTGGGATCATGATGAGAGTTGGATGTTTAAGTCTAATGAGCTTAATTAGTAATCTGGATATTGGGACTAATACCCAAATATTTTGTAGGTAAATATTTTTTAAGTATATGTATCTACTGCTACTTTGATCTCTGCCAATTGGTTTTATGTCTGACACTTACAAGTGCTCAAAGCTTTCAGGCTGTCTCTCCCTAAAATCAATGAAGAAAGCCCCAAGGTAAGTCTTGACTTTTAAAAATTAATTGGCGTTTTCTCAAGCAAACCACAAATACAACTCTCACTTTTTTTTGTGGTGTAAATCATTTAACCCATAAAGTCTATGACTCCAGGCTTCTCTGCATGAGAGCTGCATTTTGATTTAAAACAGTTCAGATGGGAGAGAGCTGGGCCTGCTCAGCCTCAAGCAGAGAGGACTGAGGGGATCTCATCAATGTCTGTGTGAAGGGTGAGTGTCAACAGGGTGGAGCCAGGCTGCTCGTGGTGATGCTGAGCAACAGGAGGAGAGGCAATGGGCACAAACATGCACAGAAAGTTCCACCTGAGTATGAGGAAGAAATTCTTCATTGTGCAGGTGAACCATGCACTGGAACAGATTGCCCTGAGAGGCTGTGTAGTCACCCCCACTGGAAATACTGAAAAACCACCTGGATAAAATCCTGTTCCATTGCTGGGACAGGGAGGATGGACCAGGTGATCCACTGTGATCCCTTCCAACCTGATCCATTCTGTGATTCTATGAAGACACAATTAATTTACACCGAGAACCTTTATTTTTACATATATAAAGCAAGCCATGTCATTTTTTGTTACTTAAAATTGGCATTTAAAAGACAAAAAATAATTTAAGATAAGCAATTTATATCTAGTGAAAAACTGCACTTTTTCATGAAAATACTTTTTTGCCTTCACTTTCAGGTTGCCATAAGACAAATAGAAGACACGTGAGTGCTGTAATTTTCAAGCAAAAATCAGAAAAATTTCAAGTTCATAATTTCTCAGTTGCCAATTAAGAAACTGAGATAAAATGCTCGGCTCCTTCCAAAACATTATGAATGGTGAGGACTCAACAGTACTAAGAAGTTACTAAGACTAGCAACCTTCACAGAATTATCTACTCTGTGCTTTGTGTTCTCCTCATCTACATCAAATTCAGGTTCAGGTGAGACAAACTTTAGTTCAACATAGGCTTTAAGCTGCCACAGTACAAAAAGAAGAAATGCTACAGTTCCTCTTTTCTGAGGCTGTTCACATCCAAATCTCATATGGGCTTAGAGGAAAATAAACCTGAAAATGAATCAGTATTCAGGATAGTAGCAGCAGCAACAACAACAACAACAACAACAATAATAATAATTTTCAATTGGATGAATTAATTTATTTTAATACACAGCTGTATAGATGTTTCAACAAGGAAAAGGGAGTGTAAGGACCACACAGCAATGGGAAGAGTGAAAATGAGTTTTTTTCAATGCCAATTGATGTTGTTCTGCAATAACAACACAACTACAGTGTAGTGAACATAATTTTACTAGAAACTACATGAAATGAAATTATCAGACTGTTGCTATGGGATAAGGGTACAAATAAGAGCAGCTACTGCAGCTCTACTAATGCTTGGTAACTCCTTAAATTGAACTAATTTAACAGCGGGTCTAAGCCTTGAGAAAGAATTTGAAAAGAATTGGTCTTAATTATCTCAATAGCACCAAGTGTAAAACACTTCACATTTCCATAGTGCTTTACCTTCACTAGCCTATTAATCAATTCAGCTCCCAATGGCTAACTGAGATTATTAGCAATTTCAATGTCTTTTGCTTAAGGCTGGGAGAAAATTCTGCTAAATCTTCACCCAATTCATAGAAACCTTTCTGTAAGCAAAAGTATGAAAGTACCTGAATACTCACAGCCTCTTAGTGTACTGCTGGCTGAAAAGGCAGACTGTGCCCATGCCAGGGGAAGAGTTCAAGGTATTCTTAAGGCCAAAGACTGCAGAAATAAAGGCATTGCAAGAATGTGGAGAGAACTGGTTAGTGCTAACACTTCCAGGAATCTAAAGGCTGTGAAAAGCAGACATATGAAACACATTTTGGATTGTTTCTGAAGTACTTTTTTGAATCTTAAGTGTACATGTGGTTAGCACATGAGGAGATAAATGCATCAGGACAGGAGAGTAGCACTGAAACACCAGGAAGAATGAGTAAATCAATACTGTAATTATGAAATCTTCAGAGACATTTCTCTAAGCAATAGGAGAAGGTGTTACAGAAGGTGTTATAGGAGAAGGTGTTACACATATTGTGTTTTCTTGGAGTCAGGGAGTCCAGAAAAAAACTGAAAATGGTCCAGTCCTTGTGGTATTTAATCCTTAGAGACTAATTTAGAATTGGATATATACATTTCAGAAAAAAAATGGCATAGGCATCTATGCTACCATATTAATTTTGAATCAGAGGAAGGAATTATGTTTTGAGTTAATCTGGTGTGGAACAGGAAGAGCCCAGGAGGCCCATAGGGACAGGTTTAAACTGTGCAACTTTGATTTTCTTAGGTGGTGTTATGAGTTGGGCCTTCTGGCAAGATTTGAGAAATGTTTTTTCTCTGTTTAACAACTGAATTATATTAGCAAACAGATTGTAATGGAAATGAGAACAAAGTCTTTATCTGCAGTCATGTCATTATGTTACACTGAAAAATAAATTATGTTCTATATGAGTTTTTTTTATTCTCTAATATTTCATCCTATCCCTTCATTAGTGCAGTAATCTCCTCCTCCATTAAATCTCCCTTGTTTTTACTTGCATATAGATATGGGAATGTGTAAAGAGAAAATGTGGTGAGGGTTTACTCATTTATGTGTCCTGAATTCATTTGTTATTGGTATCAGATATTGCATTAAAGGAACTCAAAGACTTTTTTGTTACATTTTCCACAATTATTCTGTTTCTATGCTCTTTTGCATTTCTCTTTGTCTTCTCACTACACTGCTATGGGGAAACTTCCTTTACTCTGGTACGTGCAATGTAGTTAAATTAACTTTCCAGGGTAAGCAGACTTGTATGGTGATGATTTTTACCAGAGACAGGACCATCAAAAAATTATGGGGTAAAATACCCCATTCTCATTGAACTGAGGCAGAGAGAAAGGGGAAAGACTTACTTTATTTATGGTAATATTTCAATGTGTGTAAGACATGGAAAAGGACATCTGTAAAAGCACTGAATTTTCATGCAACCTGCACATTATCAGCTAAGCAAAAATTTATCTGAAAAACTCAGGAAAGAGGCTTTCAGAACTGGGTCCAGATCAGATGTCTCACTCTCTTATTCACACACACTAGTTCTTCACTGGAGCACCTGGATGTCCACCAACTTTAACAAAGTTACCCTTGATTTAATGGTCCTGGACATGAGGGGCAACTCAAACTATTGGGCTAAATTATGGATCAGAGCTTTGCTGGAGATGGAATAAATCTACATGTTAAAGCCAAAAGCTTAACAATTACAGACAGGATGACACATAAGGAAATGAAACCGTAACTTTGACTTGTCAGTTCCAAGAACAAAGGACTTTATCTCCTGGATGAAAGGAATTACTGTATAAGTATTCTTGGCAACAAGTCTCTTCTCATATTACAGGTCAGGTACTGGAAGGTGGACACTCATACCTCCAGAGCTACTATTTTACAGCAATTAATTCAGCTAGGGATCAGTTTGAAAAATTGCAGTTTCCTCATCTGTTCACGAGTCATTTTCATATGGAGGAGTGGAATGCTGTGTGATTATGAAAGTCAGAGGGAGGACAGAAAGCTCAAGAGAAAAAATGACCTTGGAATATCATGTGAAAACTTGTACAAATAGCTAATTCTGTGAGCTTTCACTGGAATTCAGATAAGACAAGGGCAGAACATGTGATTTATGCCACCATATCAGTGTGACTCAGCTCTGATGATGGCTGTTCTTGCAGCTCTTGCAGCTGACTGTTGCCCTTGATCTTGCTGACACACTCAGAAAAACAGAATGTTTGAGGTTGGAAGGGATCTTAAAGATCATCTAATTCCATCCCTCCTGCCTAAGGCTGGGGTACCTTACATTATCACAGAACCAGAGAATGAAAGAATCACAGAACCCTTCTTTCCAGACCTGCTAGACCAACTTTCCCAAGGTCCCATCTGACCTGGTCTTTGGGTTACCTTTTTGTGTTTGAGTTTGTCCATGAGCTACTTGTTCATCCACACAGGCCTCCTGGTGTCTTTGCCCAACTTCCTCTTTGTTGGGATGTGTTGCTCCAGGGCAACACGGCGCTCTACCAAGGAGATCTTTGAAGAGGCCAAAGTCTGCTATCCTGATGTCCAGAGCTTGTTGCATGCCCTCCTCGTGCTGGCACCTCCTGGATTGCCTGCAACCTGCTGTCTTATCCCTCAGACAGAAGAATGCTTGAAGCTCCCTGTGAAGACCAGGTCCTGTGAATGTGAATGTGGTCCTGTTTCCTTGTCTGGAAAGACCCTCAGCCATTCAGTTTTCCTGGCTGGGAGACCTGTAGCAGACCCTCAGTTTAATATCACCTGTCCCTGCCCACCCTTCCATCCTCATCCATGAGCTCCTCATCCATCCCCAGGGGAAGCTCTGTGCACTCCAGCTGACATTGACACTGTTGTCTCCTCCTCATCTCCCTGCCTGTCCTTCCTAGAGCCCATATCCTTGCCCACCATGGTCTCCCACAGTCCAGTCACAGCAACCATAGCATCACATCTCCAGAACATCCATAAAATCACAGCCCTGCAGGCATGTGCACAGCTCTGACTTTCCTTGTTTATTGCCATGCTCCATGCATGTGATACAGGCATTTAATTTGGGCCCCCAGTGACACCAACTCACTGGCTGGAGTGGCTGGAGTTCCTCTGTGCTGCCCTCCAGGTGTTCTCCTGCTGACCTTTGATCCCCCTCCATGGGCATCCCTTGCTGGCCTGTGTGTCGAGCTGGGAGGATTGGGAAGGACTGAGATTCCCCTCCCTAATTGTGCTTTAAATAACAAAATAAACCCCGGAGGTCTTGGCATGATTCTTAGGAAAGAAGGCATCAACACTGAGGTGTGGTAGTTTTCATAATGAGAATTATGGCCTTAAAATCTAGAACTAGTCCTTTGTTATAATTTAGAGCTATTTTTTGTTTTCATTAATTAACATCTTATTTTTCAAGGCAAAATATAATCAGATTATATTTATTTGCTGTTTTCTAGTGAACGTGGCTGCTTTGTCTTATAGAAAAGGTTAACAGTTGGAAAGATTAATTTCTTCTTTTCCAGAAAAACTTTATAATTAAGTTCTTAGTGAAACAGATGGCCAATCCTACCCACAAAATAGAGGTATTTATGCAAATATCACTGAACTAATTGATGTTCAGTTATATCAAAAAGAAGCACATAAGATGCTTTCATGGTGTCAACATTTCTGACTATGATTTACTATGTTAATGATGTCTTATAGTGAGCTATTTTCCTAAGGGAGAGGAAAACCTGTAACTCTTGGACACAATTAATTTTCTTGATCAATGCAGTTGCATAAAAAGAAAATGCATTATGTTAGCCTAGTAAATGACACATCCATAGGAAGGTGTAAATCAAATGTGCTTGGACTTTGTTTCATAAAGAAGTCATGTAAAAAATCCAGACTCATTCAGGATTGTCTGTATTGTATAATTTTAGAAATAATATGCATTTAAAATTATATATTCATAAATAATTACCATTCAGTTAATTTATAGCCCCTGAGGAAAGAGCCAGACCTGAACACCTCATTAATTTCTGTTAATCAGCAGTAAAACATTCAGAAAGTTCACATGCTTTAATCCCTTCTCTATTAGAGACAGACAACTGTGTGCAAACTGCAGGACAGTTCCCATTTTCCACAGCCCCTTAGGCTAGAACTCTTAAAAACAGCTGTAAAAGTGAACATGCATGTTTTGCCAAATGCTGATGGAACCCATATCAGCCTTCCTTTGATTTGTATCATTCCCCTGTAGACATAGAGATTCTATATGCAAAAGCCTCAGAACATAAAGCAACATGGGGCTAATCCATAAATCTATAACTTGAAATTAACTCTGTTCCCTTAACTGCTCACCTGGAGTCAAGAAAAGCAAGGCTTGGAGATATGTCTGATGATTTCACCAAGAGTTTGTAAAGCAGAGAGGGAACAACAACATCTGTGTCTGAAGGGTTTAATGTATGTAGGAAAATTATAAGCATGGCTTCTTTTAGCTCCTGGGAAAGGGTAACAGTAAATAAATCCAATTCCTTTACATCCAGCAGAATAATTTTAATGTCCATCACTACTGAAACAGATGGACAATTGCACCAAATAAATAAAATATTAGTGTAAATATCACTGAGCTAATTGACTTTCATCTAAACCAAAAGAGGGAAAACAAGATACGTGTTACTAACAGCTGTGAGTGTAATTTATATCATTAATGACTCCTTATGTTAAACCATTATCATGGGCCTAAAGATTCTGCAATCTAACTTTATTTCTTGATCAGCGAGATGAATGCAAAGATAGCACACAGGGACTGTTATAGAGTAAATCATATCTCTATGGCAATAAAATGTAGACCCACTCAAATACATACTTTTTTCCTGAGGAGATTTTATTTTTCAACTGTTTTTAGTTATGTAAGAGACAATAATTTTCTTTAAAGTTGTTTTTTTTAATTTATTTTTCAGATATTTCCTCTCTAGAGTAAAGTACAAGATTCTATTTATTACTTATCTGTAAAACCTGACAAGTTGTGAAATTTCTCAGATTTCTCAGATTTACCTCATTACCACCGAGAATAGGTTTTATTATTTTTGGTGAAAATATGCCATAGTTTCACTGAGTCCACAATTATGAGGACAAATTTCCTGCTTGAAGCTGAATAACAAGTATGTAATATCATGCTTCTAGAGATAAACACAAAATCTAGATGTTTTCTTTATACCCTGATTTTAGGGTGTAATACAGAATACCCGTTGGGATGAGACCAGTAAAAACAATTAAAGGATTCTGTCACTCTTGGTTTGCAAAGCCTTTGCAACATGTCCCAGCAGAGGAAAATGTCCAGGCTCACTAAATCAAAAGTGAACAAGGTGGGATCTATGAATTATCTTATTAATTAATTAATTAATATTTTCCATGAGATTTGCTCCAGCACTTGATCCTGTAAGTTCAGTACTTTTATTTTGAAGATAAGGCCATTTTGTTATTTTTAAACTCATTAGGTTAAGGGCTTGAAAAGACGCACATTGTCAAATTTTAACAGCCTGAAAAAAAAATAAATCCAGAATATTTGTAGGGGTTTTTCCTCTTAAACACCTCTAGAAATCTAAATCCCTGGGCCCTCTATAGCAATTCAAGATATAGACAGTATACGTATTTCAAATGCACACTGACTACTACATTTCCTTTCACAATCCAAGCATCAGAATTTTTTTCCCCTCATTTTTTCATAATGTGTTGGGATTTTAAAAAAATCAGTGACAGAAACAAAGAGCAGCCGGTGTATGCAGTGCTGACTCAAGTAGTCTGTGATAGCTCCCTAACAGATAACACATCCTGCTATGCTGCAGAGGCACATTCAGACAGATAATGTGCAATTCTAATTCAAAAAGTGTTTGAACATAATGTTTCTGTCTTGCTGCCTGATCTTTCAACTTCTGTTTCTTAGCAGTGTTAATTCTATTATAGTCCATTGATTCTCACAAAATTAGTTTTTCTCAGGCTGTGTTAGAGAACTTTTTAGTCATGGGGTTTTTTGTTTTATATTTGGTGAGTTTTTTTCCCTCTTCCAGCCTTACCCTGTCTGTGACTCAGACTAACCCTTGACATATTGCAGAAATTTTACTGAAAATCTCTTATTGGAAACAGACTGTGGAACATGATCTGAGTGACCATTTACTGAAGATGCCACAGAAAAAGAATATATGATGCCAGGTGAGATACTTCTACTAGAGTTAGGGAATTAATAATTTGATAGTCCAAGGCACTGATGAAACCTTGTCTGTAATGTGCAACATTCAGATCCCTGAGTTATCAGGAAAAAGGAAAAACTTCCTAAGGACAGGAGACTGATGAACCTGAGCATTTCAGAAACAAAGGCTGTGAGGGGATCTGATTGCTGAGTACAAATGCATCAGAACTTAAGCACCAGGGAAGGGGATGAACTGCTTAACCTAAAGGGCAGTAAGTGCTAGCAACAGATGCTCACATGAATACTTTGTGAGCAGGACATTTTCACTCATCAGAATGGAGTTCTGGAAAAAAATCCTAAAGTAACAGTAGAACTAAAAACAATCTGTTTTTTTTAAGCAGGTGTTTTGTGCCAAAGAGTAACATTTGGAGTCTTTCCTCACTAACAGTGAGAGAGAGGGAACAAGAAAATATGAGACACTGGAATCCAACCACAAACTCTTATTAGTGCCCTGTCCAGAAATTCTTTTGCCAAGGAAGATTGCAGCAGGAAAATATTGTGCTGTGTAAGAATCCCATTGAGCCCAGTTGCCCATCAGAGTTAGGTAAAAAGCCTGGCTCTTACCTGTTCAATGGTGTGAAGAGTTAAGGTTGAGCATCTTCAGTGCCCAGTTTTAGTGGCTTTGATTGCCCCAGCTCACTAAGAGCAAATGCTACATCACTTTAGAGATCACAAGATCTCTTCTTGTCTTAAATGTATTTAATTTCTTTCCCTAAAATCACTGAAAATCATTCATTGTCTTAAAACCTTAGTTAGGAGGCATTATTAGGAAGTCTGAGGAAGCCTTCTTTATTCTGAATAACAGTGAGGGGAAAGTGCTGATACATTTATTCATGCCTCCATGGCTTGGAAAATGCAGATTTTCTAAGTGTAGTAGTTCAGCTAGGGATATTAAAGGTGGTCCAGCCTATGGCAAAAGAAAAAATGCAGCAAAATTATTGCTAAAAGAAATGCAAAATTCCAAGATTGCAAGAGAGGTTAAATTCTCTGTGGAACAGAGAATGTTTTGTAGAAGGATGTGGCTGCTTGTTTCATTTTTAGGATGGGAAGAAGAGCAAGACAGTACATTTCATGTTCAAGGAAGAAAAAAAAATTAGGCAAAGGTAACACCAGTGTTTCCTAGTTGCAGAAGACTAATAAATAAAACCAGACAGTTTATTTTTACAGGCTACATCTCCTCCTCTCTGCTAACTACAGAAACATTTCAAGCTTTTCATCCTATTTTATTTGTTTTTCAGCATATACTGTCTTCACAATTCATTTCCACGAATCTGATTATTTCCATTTTGTGCTTCACATAATGAATCACATCTTTGTTTCAAGAGCTCCTCATCTCCTGATCCCCTTTGGGATAGAAAGCATGAAATTTGATACATTAGCTGTTCTGTCCCATTACATTAATTAGGAATGAAGATCATGTTTTGACAAATTGCTTCAGCTTTATGAAGCATTTATTGAAATCACTGCCTTTTAAATATATACAATTACAGATCTTCTTATACAGAAAGAAAATAAACACATGGGAAAAGGAGAGAAAGCTAGAAATCAAACAGACATGACAGGAGCACACATAATTATTCTAAAATTATTTTCTCAAATTGTGCCTGCCTCACAGGGAGAAATGCCAAAGGTAAATAACAAAATGCTCCTCTTTTCAACTTGAAAGAGCAGATATAATTTCCTGTAGTTATGAGGTAGGGTTTGTTATTGTTTTTATTAGGAGCAGTGTGAAATCCATAGCAAAAGTTGAGAAATATCATTTTTGGGAGTAAATTTTTGATCAAATTTCTACTGGGAGATTTTTTTTATCAGAATTTGATGCCCCTGTGAATGGAAAATAGGAAACCACTTCTTCCTCTGCATCTTTAAATGTTTTAGCTCTTTGTCCTTTCAATTTCCAAATATTACAGCACCTCAGTAAAAAGGAGGAGTTTGCAAAAAGCCAAGGACACTGCTCTGAGACACCAATGAACCCTCTCTCCCTGCCTCTGCTCTGTGTCGGAGCAGAGGTGCCCTGGTGCTGGCTCAGGTGTGATATTATGGCTCTGAAGTGGAGCTGGATGTCCAGGGGACAAACCCAGGTCCACCCTCATGGCACAGACACTGCTGTGCAGGACTTTGAAAGAGAACAGGGTGGAGAGGAGGGGAGAGGAGCATGGTGAGGAGAAGGCAGCTCACCTTCTCCTGTCCTCTTGGACAGCAGATCCATCTGCTGGATCCAGCAGCTTAGGGGCAGCATCAGGAAGGAAAGTTGTGTGAAATTCCCACTATCTGCCTATTCCAGCAACACAATCAAGACCTTGGAGTCTGGATCTCATGGTAATTCTGTGATGAGTGAAGTCCATCTAGAAGGTGCTCCAGCCCACAGCAGTGCAACTCTCTACATATGAGTTCAATACAGTTGAAATTAATGGGATTTGGTAGGTTGAAATAGGTTATGGATGAGCTTTAATTCAAAGACAGGAATGGAGGTTTCTCTGGGTCTGAATTTCAGAACATTCTTTGGGATTGTGGAATAACATACCCAGCTATAAATGATCAGATATATACCTTCAGTTTCTTCCCTGCTGTGAAAGGGTTCTGTGCTTTTGGCATTATTTCTAAAGAGAGACAATAATACCTGCCTTCAGCCAAGGGATTTCTGAAAGCCTGTAAAGATTATTCATTCTCCCTACAGACTCAGGGTAGAGAAATTTGTCCAAAAGTCCTCTCTGAACTCTTTTGTTCTACAGCTTCTGGAGAGGCATGTTCTCCCTCTAAATACCTCAGAGAGGCAAAGCCCAGGAGCCAAAGCAGACACAAAGAAGTTTTGAAAAAAGCCATACTGAGTGCAGCACAGGCCAATCCACTCAGCTGGCTCAGAGAAGTTTTGGCAGAGCAGCTGAACTCTTGAGTGCTCAATAGAACAAAATACCAAAAATATATATCCCCTACCTCTGACTTCATATCATTTTCTTTACGTCTTTATGTCTCTACCTTTACTGTCCTTTTATTTCCAGTCTTTCCATTGGTATTTTTGTCTTCCTAAATAGCAGTGATAAGTGTATTTATGCAGATCTCTTAGTAGGCAAATGTATTCTTGTATGTGCTCTAATGTGCTTCCTGTCATGTTGTTCATTATTCCTTCAGACTTTAATAATGTTCTCAGCTTGATATGGTTAAGAATAATGAGGCATTTATTCCTATTCAAGAAGCTAATTAAAAGACTCTGTTTTGTTTCTCTTAGGTGGGTTGATAGCTTAATTATAGATGTAAGATTCACAAAAAAATACCCTTTCTATCTTGGATAGCCCTATATAACTATACCATGTCTCTCTTTCCATTTTCTTCATGACATTGTATATTACAGTTGCTTGGAAAAAGAACAATGCAATGAAGTTTGAAACAAAATGCTTCTGCTAACAAGCTGCAAAGTTATGATGAGCAATTACTATGTGAAAGCTAAAGTGAGCATTATTTGGAGCTGGAAATGAGGTTTCCATTGTATGTCTGAAAAGAAAATGGGGCCTGGCTATTGTCTTCATTTGTCACCTCCAACTCAGATCATAAGTAATGGTGCATGAGTGATGCATGGCTGTGTGCCCACACTGGGCTTAATTCTTCATTGGAGGAGTCTGTGCAAAGCCAGAGACATGCAGAGCTTCCTGGGGTTTTGCCTTTGTTACACTGTATGCCAGGAGTGATTTAGAACTACACTGTGGTGCCTTCCCAACAGTTATCCAGATTTATATTTTACTTCTATTGTCTTGTTGTTATAGCTTGCTGTTAAATACCATAAATTGTGAAATAAAGAACAAAGACCTAAAGGAGCTCTCTGAGTTAGCCCATCAGAACCACACTGCAAACAGAAATAATGGTAGGTCCTCAACTCCATAAACTCCCCAGTCCTGCAGACCTTCAGGGTCCACAAGAAAAGCAGAGGGACCCCTCGACTAACTCACGCTGGAAGCTGAGGCAGAACTGTGTGGAGCACTCCAGCTGGGAGGTGGAGGCTGTGGAACAAGAAAAAACCTGGAGGTAGGGACCAGTCCCTTCTGTCTATTTCAGGCAACAGTCTTAATTTCAGACATCAATCCTCTTCTCTTCTCTTCTCTTCTCTTCTCTTCTCTTCTCTTCTCTTCTCTTCTCTTCTCTTCTCTTCTCTTCTCTTCTCTTCTCTTCTCTTCTCTTCTCTTCTCTTCTCTTCTCTTCTCTTCTCTTCTCCTCTCCTCTCCTCTCCTCTCCTCTCCTCTCCTCTCCTCTCCTCTCCTCTCCTCTCCTCTCCTCTCCTCTCCTCTCCTCTCCTCTCCTCTCCTCTCCTCTCCTCTCCTCTCCTCTCCTCTCCTCTCCTCTCCTCTCCTCTCCTCTCCTCTCCTCTCCTCTCCTCTCCTCTCCTCTCCTCTCCTCTCCTCTCCTCTCCTCTCCTCTCCTCTCCTCTCCTCTCCTCTCCTCTCCTCTCCTCTTCTCTCTCTTCTCTCCGAACCTCTCCCCTCCCCTCCCCTCCCCTCCCCTCCCCTCCCCTCCCCTCCCCTCCCCTCCCCTCCCCTCCCCTCCCCTCCCCTCCCCTCCCCTCCCCTCCCCTCCCCTCCCCTCTCCTCTTCCTCAGAGATATTAGACTGCAACTTTGAAAGTTTATAATGCTAAAAAAAAAATTTCAATACATATTTACAGTAATGCACCAACACTAATATGTTGGTTCCTTTCCTGGAAAGCTATAGAAGCCTGTGATAACTTTTAGACAGTCACAAAATCTTAGAGGAGAGAGCAATGAAAAGCCATTGAAACAGGAAGCAAAAAGTTTAGCAATGGAGGTGGAAGGAAGGTTTTCTTACCCTTGAAATTATTTAAGATTGAGTATTGAAACCCCAATGAGGGAAAAGAATTCAGTGTATATGAACACAGAGCTCAAGGAAAGAGTAGAACTTAAAAGAAAGGTATTAAAATAAGAACAGCTGGTGATTTTGAATCTGTGGATACTTTCTTGTGCT
Source organism: Poecile atricapillus (assembly GCF_030490865.1). Lineage (NCBI taxonomy): Eukaryota > Metazoa > Chordata > Aves > Passeriformes > Paridae > Poecile > Poecile atricapillus. The sequence continues at coordinate 146,506,224 of NC_081250.1, read as the reverse complement.
GGCCTTATTTATTAAATAAAAATGGTGGGGTTAGACTACAGTGATGGGTTTGAAGATTTTGGGTCTTTTGGACCAAACACAGTGATTCAAGTTACTTAATGATGGAGTTCAAACACATACACCACTGAATAAACCTAAATTACTGGGTATAAATGATAATTTTGATTCTAGATGAAACATTTTTCAGAGTGTCTATCAAATTTGGCTGTAATCTGAAGCCATTGTGTGACTAAAGTATATATTAAATAAACCCAGATATATTTGCCTTACTGGAAAAATCCACAGCTCAATTTCATGGTCATTTCATAATATATATATTTCAATAGCAACTTAATTGCAATGTAGAATCCAGGATTACTCCTTAAATATGTGTGACCTAAATATGTGTGACCAGTATGACTTAGATTAAATATTTGTCTCCCTTTCTGCTGGAAATCAAATACAAAAATTCTCTGCTAACATTTAAGTAGTGACACTAAGTTTCAATGACCAACATGTAAGTGGCAACCTAGTGGCTATTTAGCAAAACTTAGAATCATAGAATCATAAAATGGTTTGGATTGGAAGGGACCTTAAAGGTCATCTATTTCCAACCCTCTGCCCTGGACAAAGACACCTTCCACTAGATCAGGTTGCTCAGTGCCCCATCCAACCTGGCCTTGAACACTTCCAGGGATGGGGGGATCCACAGCTTCTCTGGGCAGCCTGTACCAGGGTCTCACCATCCTCACAGTAAAGAATTCCTTCCTGATACCCAATCTAAACCTGCCATCTTTCAGTTTAAAGCCATTGCCCCTTGTCCTGTCACTACATGTCCTTTTCCAGCTCTCTTGTCATCCCTTCAGGTATTGAAAGGCTGCCATAAGGTCTCCCTGGAGCCTTTTCCTCTTCAGGCTGAACACTCCCAATTCCCTTAGCCCTTGCTCATAGGAGAGGTGCTCCATCCCCTGCTGCAAGATTCAGAAGGCCTCTGAACTGAAATCATCAAAGCTTCTAAGGTCTAGCCTGTGATAATTAATGAAGCAACATTTACTAATTATACCTAGGGAATGAATATCATTAAGAATTGGGAATGTGTGCACAGGAACAGAAGGCACAGGGGCTCCTAGTTGAAAATTAAATGTAGAACTTTTGTTAGAACATCTATTTGGAACCCATTTTAAAAGATGTGAAGTATAACAATACTTCCTGTAAAGGCTGATCTAAGGAGGAGCAAACTGTAGTTCCATGATCATATTTTTTGATCTTTAAGACTTCAAAAAGGGCCAGCCACTTCAAGGGAGACTTCTTAAGACCTGAAAGCTTCCCATCCTTGTATATGCCACACCCTTGCTGTTGAAAAGACAGATAAAGGTGATCCACTCCATGAAAAGCCTCCTTAGGAAAATTAGGGCTAATTTCACCAGTTTAATGTAGTGTTTATGTGTTGGGCTTTCCACAGTCAACAAAATAAACCTTATCTGTTGTTTTCTCCTTAATGTCAGATTTCTCCTTTCAGCCAAGAACTGAATTTGAGCCTCTTCGTTTTCACAGATACCAGATTTCTCATGTAAGGCTGAGACTTACGATGATCCATTGCAATTAAATCTATTAAACCTGTCAGCCCAAGGACTCTGCTGTCCTATTACAACAACCTGAAACCAACACAGAGCACAGTGCTGCCTGCCCCCTTTCTGAGTATGAAGTAGCCTTGAAGAAAACAGGGAAACTGCATGAGCACCACGGCTGAAAGGTGTTAATGGCACTGTGTGCCAAGATCTGCATTCTCTAAGGGCACCAACAGCTCTAGCTGACACTGTACTTGAAACCTAAAAATTGCCAAAGCTGAACATTTTGGGTTTTTCTGTAAGAGCTGATGCCTGTTGGCACTGGCACGTTCTCTTTTCTGCCCATCATACCCCGAGGAACAAAAAAGATGATGGAAAATCTCCCTCATTTCTGGGTAATGTTGTTCACTTTTGCACACAGCAGTCTGGTCACAGAGAGATGCTGTGTCTGATTGCCTTCATTATCCAAAGCTGAATGAATTTTTTTATGATCAAAGAAGACTAAAATGGTGTCAGCCTACAGATGACACACCAGAGGATTTCAAAGAGCTTCAGTGAGTGGGAGATAAAATTCAGGTTTTTCCTGAAACCCAGCACTGGGCTAATCCACATGGGAAGATTCCCCACAGGAGTCCTCTCAAGGTTATCAATATATTTTATGGTATATTGCTCAGCATCCACACAGAAATCTCAGTTTCGCTTTAAGTTGCATAAGATGCAGTTGCTTGGAATTCACAGTGAATATTCTGAAAACTAATGTATTTTAAATTAAAACCTATTGCTTCTTAAGATATGTGCAGTATAAGGTAAAAAATTCATCATGATGTCTTCCAAAAGGATTAATGGGAGAATGCAGCCTGTCAGAAATTTCCCCAGGAAAAGTCTGTTTTGCCCATGACAGTAACTGTGGGGGATCTCTCCCTGTCTTTACCTCTGCATATGAACCTTTCATGGTATTTTCTCTGTGCCCTGTCCAGCTGAGGAGGGGAGTGACAGATGGGGGGCACAGGGCACCCAGTCACCACAGCCAGTTTCCTAAATAAACACACAAGACAACTCTGGGGGCTTCAGTAAGAACTGAACAACAAATATCTCCCTGCATACTTGGACACAGTAAGTGAGTAAATCATGGTGGATAAATGTGCAGCACACACTGTTCAGAGACACTGGAAAACACTACAGAATGAGGAGAATGTCTTAGGAACATGGTGGGTCACTTCAAACTCCTCACAAAACACAATGAGAGAGAAGGGTCTCCAAGCTGTTAGCTCCTCTTCAAAAGAACAATTTTTTAGGAACTCTAAGCACTTAAGCCTATAGCTTTTATTTACTTTAGGAGTTTCTTTTCGTCACTAAGTATTCTTTATAAATGGGGAAGGTCTATTCCCTAGATAAATTCAGAACAATAAATATAATTCAAGTGTATGTTATTTCACTGTGGAAGTATAGACAGTTTTGTGTGCTTTGTTTGCCTTCACTTTAGATGCCAGTTTTTCATTTTGAGCAGTTCAGAGCCCAGAGGAGATCAAGAGAAAACTTCCCTTTAAAGCAGAGGGGTTTATATGTATTCCTAGGCCATTACTCCCCCTTTTTATGGACAGATATGATTCAGAAATGCTGATCTCTCCTTATGCCTGGAACAACCTTGCCCCTGAGTGCTACCATACAGTCTTTGCCATGGAAACATATGCTTGTCCCAGTGTGTCACCATTTCCATGGGCCAGTCAACAAGGGGAGCAGGACAGACAGATACACAGCATTCACAACCAGACTCTGAAAATACATTCTATTACTGCTTGTCCTTCCTTTATCCTCCCTGACTTTGCCCTTTTTGTATTGGCAAGGTTGTCTCCAGGGCAAGCGTTGGCTTCTGCCACCTGTTTCTGTATCCAGGCCAACTCTGATCCTCATTATTTATGATAGCAGAGCTAATGTAATACAAAAAGCCTCCTCCAGATCCCTTTCTCTTGTTTCAGATTTCAAATGATTTTTCTGAACTTGGAAAAAGCTAGCACTACCTTGACTCAAATGTGATTAAAACCCTTGTTTTTCATTTCCTTCACCTGACTCCATGTCCTGTAAATTCCAGGTAACCACAATCCCACATAATCCTCAAATTCATTATCTCACATACCTTATAAAGCATGAAACCATCCTCATCCAAGATCCCACACTCTGTACTCTCTTCCACATATTAGACAAAAATGCCCTGCTTTTGCTTCAATATTTCACCAGCTTTATTTACAGCTCCCAGAAGCTTGTGCATCTCCACAGCCATCAACCCCCACCTTTTCTGTCTCCTTTTTAAACCCACAATACTTGGTGATGGGCAGATCATCTTCCCTGTGACAATTTTTTACTAATTTAATATTGTTTTCTCACTTTATCCAGTTCCTCAGAAATAAGAGCTAGGGGGGTGAAGGAAAGGCAAGGAAAAGGCAAGAAAGAAGCAATGATTGATACAGAATAATAATGCAGACATCTAAAGCAAATATAAGTTATATTTCATCAGTTTTCATCACTTTTGGAAAATAGGTTTTCATCCTCACAAAAAACCAAAACACAGTATCAGAGATAAAAACAGCACAACAGCATTGCCAGGCTGATCTCCTCATCACCGAACGATAGATTTTAGAAATCTCCCAAAAGACTGTAGTTCTTGTACAAGAACAAAAGTTCTTGAATCAGTCATGAAGTCATTCTCCCCATTTGTTTCTGCAAATACATCTACAATTACAAATGCCCTTTTAAGAACTGTTACAACTGAGTATATTGCTTCTAATTGCTGACTAACAATAGTCAAAATTAATGAGCATTAGAAATGTGCCAGCTTTTCCTTTTTCATTCTGTTTACATCTATACTCATTAATTTGAGAAAATAAGTAAATTTCAACAATTTGGAAAAACACTGAGGCCTTATTGTGCTTAATTTGTTGATTCTTTTCCTGCCCTCAGAGGGCCAGCATATTCCATACATCACTTCAGATGCAAATAGGACTTCTTTTCAGGTTTAAGTGGTGCACACTGTTCCTAGGCACCTCCCTGGTGCTGAAGTAATTTGACACTCAGTAAATTTTCAGCTAAATACTCTAGTTTTCATAAATTACATTTTTTTCAGGATACGGTGCTGTTGCATGACTACTTATTCTATTGATGCTGAAAGTCAATATATTAGTTACTGTCAAGGAAAGCAAGAAATTTGTTTTAGCAGGATCGCATTCAGACTAATGCTAAAAACTGTGATTTCTATTTGATTTTGATTCACTGAAATTAGTGGCCACTGTCCAAAGCACAACAGATGAAGGATCACACTGCAAACCTTAGATCACAAATAGAAGAAGCTCCAGACAAATAAGAAGAAATAATTTATAAATGCTTCTGGATTTTTTCCTTTGGTAAGTTAAATGACAGTTTAGAACTCCAGGAAAGCTTCATCTTAACTTTAATAAGCAGCTATAATTTATATGTAGACACTCAAGATAGCAATAAAACAGTCATCATTTTCTAATTATAATTGAAAATAACAATTTTATTAGATTGCTATTGGTATAAAAACATTATGAGTTTAAAGCGTATAAACGGAAACTTGATCATTTATTTGAGTCAAATAAGAACTGTTTTGAAGCTGATCCTATTACAGTGAAAGTGGGACTGAGAAACCCAATCTCTATTTCACTCTCAATCTACAATGTTAACTTTATATTAGCTTAGGATAAATATGTTAGTGTTACCTGCAGGGAAGAGGCACAAACATTTGTCAATCTAAATTTCTGTAAAATCTGAATCTTGGCACACCAAGATCTATATTCTCAAATATTTCAGCTGCTTCAAAGCTATTTAGGAGCCTAACTCTCCTGTTAATTCCAACAGTGGCTGCATAAACTCTATTAGCTGTTGGATCTTTATAATTATTTCAGAAAAACTTAGGACTTCAGCCCCCCAGATAATTTTGATAGCTTTAAGTCTTAACTGTAGTGAGCAGTTGAACATAAGAAAAATAAAGAGGGTTAGTGCTATCAGATTTTGAAGTAATCGATTCATAGAGTGTGCCCAGGCAGAGGTGCACAGGTGCCACATGGAGGAAAGTGAAATTCCTGGTTTTGTAAGGTCAGTGTTGAACCCTGACTATTGCACAGAGATGCTGCTGCCATGGGGAAGCTTTGGGTGCTAAAAGAAGGTGTGAAGGACTGGAGGTCTGACACAAGGCCAGTAGATGTCTTGCAAAGCCCTTGTAGATCCTGAGGTGTTCTTGAGATTCATGATACACCATTTTGGAATGAGTTTCTGGAATGCTGTAGTATGAATGAGGCATAAAACACCCAGCAAAATGTATGTGGAAAGCTCAGTATTTCTGGCCATTAAAGTCTCAGGGAGTTTTCTGAGAGTGCAACCACTCACACATAGTGCTCCAGTCTGTTCCCAGCCCATGGCAAACACACATGTACAATACAGACCTGTGTGGGGTACAGGTGAGCTTTTGTACCTCACTAACTTCCTTGTTCATGCATGTTGGGGCCAAAATACTTTGCTCCTGTCCTTTAGAAAGCTCTTTATTAAGTTGTGTCAAGATGAGAAGGGTTTGCTACAATACCAGCTCTGGACATCCTATTGCATACTCACAGAAAGCCTCAGTTCACTTCTCCTGGTCTGCAAGGAGAGCTCTGCTCAGAAGGTGATGATGGCTTGGACTGTGCTGTTTGAGAGATGTTTTGGTCCCAGAGCATCACTCTGTGGTTCACTGACTTCTATATCAGAAGCAATCTTACCATGGGTCCCCCTGGGAGACAGGACTGTACCCCCCAGACCCAGCATTCCCGGCCTTTGTCCGAAACATCTTCACTGTGCTCCCTGAGTTGGCAGCAGACACTCTCGACTGACTTCCACAGAAACATCCTTTTCTTCTGTCAGGTACCACCTGAAGAGATCCAGTCCAAGCCCATCCCAAAGGGTTCCGGGACAGCTTCAACCATCCTAGCCATGGCTCAGCTCAAAAGGAATAGTATGACAGGAATTATTAGAAGTTAACAAGCAAAAGGTAAGCACAAGGCTGAAGAAGACCTTCCGAAAACAGACAAAAATTTAAATGACTGCCAATGGAAGAGGATTAGTAGCTGAGTGTTTTGACTCAGAGATGTACAATGGGACTCGATGATCTTGGATGTGTTTTCCAACCTTGATGAATTAATGATTCTATTCCATGAGCAAAGTGCAGAAGGAAGTGCTTGGGTGCAATCTGCTTTTCATGAAGCTTCACAATTCAGTCTGGACAAGTTATTTGTTGTTTGTCGACTCTGAAGGAATTGCTTGACAGATTGTGCTGCAGATGTCATTGTCTAAGGGATTTTTTTTTCCCATCAGTTTTGCTTTTGGGGAAGAAAAATGAAGTGGCAAACAACATTTATTGTTGGTAGTTACCAGAGTTGTTCCTGGAAGAAAAAATAGTTAAGAAGTTATGAGCTGGATAATAGAACTGCGTACATTTTTAATGCAGTGCTGTTTTGTTTCATGGGGTAATAGATCTGCAAATGGGAATAAGAGGGTATTATAGTCAGAAACTTTAAAGCACATTTAACTGGGAAATACTGAAATTATATATTGGTTTTGTAAGCTTTTCTGAGGGAAAATAGTTATTGTTATTACTAACTTTTCCAAATGCAGAAAAATTTAGAGAATAAATAAAAATCATAGGAATGCCATAAATTTCAAGACATCCACATTGGAATTCTATTTTCTCACATTTTAATATACAACCATAGACATAGCTGTTGGAAACATGTGTTTATATGAAATTTAAATCAAAACCCCACTGTATAAGGCAGATACAGATTTTTAGCAATGGAGGGCTTTGTTCCTCTCTCACTGAGGTCAGCTGTAGAGCTACTGTTAACTTTGCTGGACATAAAATCAACCATTTTGCTTGAAGCTGGAGCTGCAATTCTCAGGAAACACAAAAAAAAAACCTATTATTTTTTTGGATGAAAATATTAATGGCTGGTGATCTGGTGGAAAGAGTAAACTGAAAAGAGAATCAGGCAAAAGATAGAAAAAGAGTGGAAACTTCTCAGAGGTGCTTGAACTAAGAAGTGTAATGAAAACTTTGATCCCTTCTTCCCTCCCCTCCCCCGGAATGTGAGACTGTAAGGGGACAAGCAGAGTCACAGACGAGGGAATGAAGAGTGAACAGAGACATTTCTACCCCTGCAGCCTGTGACCCACCATCTAGAGAAAGCCTCTGAGAAAAACGCTTCAGCTCAGAATATTAAAAGGGCTTGATAAACACTGGCTTTTCATGTGTCCAGTCATCCCCAAAAAGTCATTACCAAAGTCTAGAATATGTCAGAGTCCTGCAGTCAGGAAGGGCACCCAGAGCTGAGCACCCAGCTGCTAACCAATGTGTGTATCTCCTGCTAGCAGGTCTCTGGAGATTGAGGTGGGGTCAGTTTGGCTTTCACACCTTCCCTTCCAAGTTCTTGGGATTCAGAGAGACAATTTAAACTCTCCATGAAGTACCACTAATGAATATCAGATTAAGAGACTAAGACTTTTTTTTAATATAAATGTTGTTAGTTTGAAACAAAGTATTTCATGTGCTTCATAAAACTTTCCACAGGGAATGCATCCCTGTGATTAAATTTTTTTAAGAATTAGCTTAATAAATTGTATGTCACGGTTTCATATTAAAAACTGTTTGAGTAGTAATCACTCTTTGAGTCAAAACAGAGCACAGCTGCAAATTACTACCATGGGAAAGTACCTAATAAACCCTGAATTTCAGTATTAATAGATTTCCTCTAAATATATTTAATTAAATTTAAACGAGATTTAGCTACAGAAAAATGCAACACATTTTAAAATCCATATTCTTTTGAGGAAGCTTATTTTTAATTTCTCAAGAAACTCATTGCTAACCAAGGCAAACCATTTCATAAATGTTAAATTATTACAACATTCCCTCCAACAAAACTGGATCATCACTTGTTTTAGAAATTTCAAGAATAATTAATGAATTGCCATATCTTTAGGTTAAGGATGGGATATCATGGTTCATAGTACCTTAAAGACCCATATGACATATATTTGAACTAAAGGTTATGTTCTTGGCTGTAATGACATGGTTGGACTCCGGCCTTACAGTGTTTTGCAGCCTGAGCAATAAGTTCTCCTCAATTCATGGATATCTTTTCTCCGACCAGAGGAATTACAGTTGGTTCTAGCATACTAAGCAAGCCTGCAACAGTCTAATATTTAAGTACTTTGTTAATCCAGCTCTGAGTACATCTGGACTGAATCACAGTCTCTGCTGAAAGTCATCTGTCTGTTGCATGTGTGATATTAATAAATTATCTTGTTCTCTGTCTTTTCTACTCAGTCTCAGTGAAAAGCTTCAACAGTTGTCTCAGCCAAAATTATCAGAGTTTTTAAGGAAAAAATACTTCAGTGATCTTGTCCAGAGTTCTTTCCTTTTTTTCTTCATTAAGATCCCTTCTACGTCTTTCACATCACACCATGAACGAGCCTTTGCTTTCCATTTCCTCAGACATGGTCCTGGGCAGCCTGTTCTGTCTGACCCTGCTTGAACAGAGGTTTGAACCAGATGATTGCAAGAAGATCCCTTCCAACCTTGATGATTCTGCAATTCTGCACCAAATACTGTCAGTATTTTTAAAACTTCCTTTTTCTCAGTGGTATCCCATTCCACAAGTCCACCAAGTTCAGAGTTTCTCATCACTATGCTGATATCTTCACTGGGTTTACATTAATGAACTTGTTTCCTGCCTAATTACTCTCACCCTGGTCACACTGCCATGGCTGACAGGGACATGGACCGTAACAGCCACAGTGGTACAAATGATTTTGCAGGTACAGTCCCACAACTCTACTTTTTCCAACAGCTGTGATCACCCCCATTCAAAGCTTGGATTCAGCTATGTCTTCAGATACTGCAAATATATCTGTAAATTTGTACTGCAGTGCTTGTCATAGAGTCATTAGATTTCATGGCTCAGCAATGAAAACAAGGTTGCTACTGAGGCCAGCATAGATCCCAGTAATATGAATTTCTCTGAAGTTTGACATTGTACTGGAAATAATGATGCAGCTGAGCAACCAACTCCTGAACCAAGTGCCTGATTTGAGTAATGTAGGCTGAATTCCAGTCTCAATAGCACCTGGGAAAGCAACAATATCAGTAAATATGGAACATAAAATATTTTAGTTTGTGTATGCGAGAGACTTAATTGACTTTTTACAACCATAGATGTAATATTTTCAGCATGGGAAAAGACTTTACAAAATTTCATGAGCTTAGGTGTTTTCTGGTCATCTAGATGACCTTAACAGTGGTGATTGGAGAGAGATCTGAGCCTAAAGACTGATCCTATATTCAGAAAATTCTGCAGTGTTTTACAGAAATAAAATAAGTGAAGGGAGTAGAATCAATACCTGGAAGCACAAGAGATACTTCAGATTTAGTAGCATTGATTATAGCATGATTATTCAATAGCACACACAGGGGAAGCATAACTTTTCAGGAAAAATAAAATATTCTATGTAATATCTGAGAAACAAGACAGGAAAACAAAACTGTTAAAACAAATGTTAGGGAATAGACAGAACTTTTTACGACCAGAGCACATAAAAGTAGAGAAGATGAGAGTGAGGATAATTAGAGCTGGTTCCCCATTACAGCATACAAATTGCAGTGGTGGTCACTGTCTTTAGTCTGGGAGCCTTGTTCCTGGATATGACACAGACTATTACACACTCTGGGTTCTGCTTGTGACTCTGATTAACTTAAGTACCATGTGCGTTAATTTTTCCTAGATACACCAAGAGTTAGATCCAGAATGGTTGTAGCTTACAGGTGGCTTCTGTGGTCTCCTGACAGAGATTTACAGGCTCATGATTGGCAACAGCTTTAGTACTGGTTAAGAAGTTACTGAATTACATGTATTATAGAAAAGTAAAAAGAACCTCACAACCCTGTTCTCTTTAATATTCTGGGTTACAGTGTGCAGCATTTCCTCAGTCAGTTCAGGAGTTGTTCAGCTTTCTCTTTGAGGGAATGGTGCATCTATCTTTCAAAGGATGAGGAGGTTTCCTAATACATTACTGGAGTCCAAAATCTTTTGTTTCCTCCACTAAGTGAACCTATGGAGTGAGCTGAATCCAGGTCTGCTTCCCATCTCTCTGCATGCACAGGCATTTATTACAGAAACATGACTGTGTAACTCCATATCCCTAATCCTCTGTGTACACCTGCCCTAGGACAAAGTTCGACTCTTGGGCATGTGTGGTTTCACAGCAGAGTCCAGAGTGCTGGAAAAGATCTGAAATCTTGCTATGAAATATGTGTTCAAAATGTTCATTTCAGGCCTCTAATAACTGATGTCAGTGTTTTGTAGATGCTTACTTTTTTTTTTTTTATCAATGACATAGAATCATAGAATTGTCAAGGTTGGAAAAGATATTCGAGATCATCAAGCCCAACCAGCAAACTAAGTGTTACCAGTGCAACTACTAAACTAAACCACATTACCCAGTGCCAGGTCCAGATGCCTTTTAGACCATCACAGAATGTCCTGATTTGGAAGGGACTCACAAAAATCATCAAAGTCCAGCTCCTGGATCTGCACAAGACAATCCCACCATGTGCCTGAGAGTGTTGTCCAAATGCTTCTTGAACTCTGTCAGGTTTGACACTGTGACCACTCCCCTGTTCCAGTGCCCAGCTACCTCATGGGTAAAAAACCTTTTCCTGATATCCAGCCTAAACATCCTCTGGGTCATCTTCAGGCCATTCACTTCTGCCACTGATCACCAGAGAGGAGATTCATACCTGCCCCTCTGTTTCCAGTAGTCAGGAAGAAGCGAAGACCACAATGAGGAACCCTCAGGCTCCTCCAGGCTGAACAGACCAAGTGACCTCAGCTGCTCCAAGTATGCCTTCCCTTCCAGGCTCTTCCCCATCTTTGTAGCCCTCCAGAAGCTGAAGACTCTCTTTCACTGAGGGTAAGTATTACTTAGAAACAATTAAAACATTAGAGTGTTATCAAGATTATTCACATACCAAATCTAAAACACAGCAATGTATCTGCTACTAGGAAGAAAATTCTCTCTATCCCAGCTGAAATCAGAGCATCCTGAAGCTGGACTCTCCCATTCAGCCTTTCTGTACAAGAGGAAATAAAAAAAACAAGGAGGAGTAAAAAACCAAGGAGGAGTTACCCTTTAAAAATGAAAAACTGAAAATACTTTACCAAATCTCATTTGCTGACAGTAGTTTATTACCTCACCAAAAATAACAAGCCTTCTCAGGTGATACTGTCATATTATTCTCCTAAGTGCCATGTGCAGTATTACAAAATCAAAGATGGACATTTCTTAGTATTTATGTTTTAGAGCTTAGTTGTGAGCCTGTCAGGTACTTCTGAACTGTTTTTGTAAGGAAAAATAACAATACTTTGCATTTATATAGCACATCACTGTTCACTCCTATAGTGGTTTCAAGTTATTACCTAATCAATCCTCTCAGTGTCCCTGTGCAGCAAAAATGTATTCCTATATCCATTAGACAAATTGTCTACACTACAAGGAAATGTGTACCCTTGAAATCTCTAACCAACTCAGCCACACACAAAAAGTTTGGATAAACTACATATGAAATTCTTTGCTTAAGGTAGTGAGAGTTTTGGGATAGGCATCAGTAGTGTCAGACCGTTACATTCATACCCTGCATTGTTTATGTGAGAAGAGCCAACACCTGCTGAACTTCTTACAGGTTTCTGTTCTATAAACTACAATGACACAGCCAATTGAAATAGGAGGTGTAGCCTGTGAAGTAGGATTAAAGGAGCATTTAGGATCCAGAGAGCAAAATTTTGTTAGTGCTTCTGTTTGGGATGAGTTGATGAGATGTAACACTGCTGATGAGAGTCCTTCTTGATGTGCAGCAAAACCACACTGGGGATTATGCTGGCATGGAGGCAGTAATGATGTCAAAGCTGTGTCTGGAACTGTTTTATCTGGCGGGATGGAAGCAGGTTGGCATACAGACTTTTCTCATTCTTGAGTAAAAACTAAAAGATGAACCAAATATTAGAATCATACAAACATTGTGTGGTTTAGGTTGGATGGAACATTAAAGATCATAGAGTTCCACTCCCCCTGCCATGGACAGAGACACCTTTCAATAGCCCAGGTTGCTCAAAGGCCTGTCCAACCTGGCCTTGAACACCTCCAGGGATGGGGCATCCACAGCTCTTCAGGGAAACCTGTTCCAGTGCCTCACCATTCCCACATTAAAGAATTTCTTCCTTATATCTAACCTAAAGCTACTCCCTTTCATTTTAAAGCCATTTGCCCTCATCCCATCACTACCTGTCCTTGTAAAACAAGTCGCTCTCCAGCTCTCTTGTAGCCCCTTTAGGCAGAGGAAATTTGCTAAAAGGTCTTCCCAGACCCTTCCCTTCTGAAGAATGAATCCAGTCCAAAACTTAACATCCCTGAACTTTCCAACAAATCCCATATGTTTGGAACCCATTAAACTATTCATATTTTCATTTTTTTTCATCTGACTTTTGCTAGTGCTCCAGACTTCGCATGTCTGGAGCTACATATCTGATTTCATTCGCTGAACAAGACAAGAATATAGGTTTTGAGTAAAATAAAATGTTAGAGGATATCAGTATAAAGGAGAGTCTTGGTATCTTTGCCTCTTCATATTTCTGGTAAAGGACTTGCAATGACAACTTTGGATGTAAAAAAATATAGTGACTCTTAATGCAAATGACAGTAAGGAAATATCCAAACCTGAGGCAAATGCATTCTTTTACCTTGTATGTATCTGAGTTGCCAAAACTGGCTAAGAGCAGGAGAATGGAAGAGGACTCAGATCATGTTATATGAGACCAGGAGAAAATGACAACTTTCCTCCATTCTCATTTTCCCTAAAGTATTTAGCTCTCCTGCCAGAGACTTGTTAAGGAAAGTTTTAGGTATTTAGTTGTTACAGAATCACAGAATGGTTGAAGTTGGAAGGAACCTCCGGAGGCAATCAATCCAACCAACCTGCCCAAACAGGGACACCTAGTTGCTCAGAACCCTGTGCAGACAGTTTTGGAATGTCTCCTAGGATGGAGACTCTGTAAGCTCTCTGGGCCAGTTCCAGTGCTCCATCATCCTTCAAGTGAAAAAGAATTTCCTGATGTTCTGTTGGAACCTCCTGTGTTTGTCCCCACTGCCCCTGTGCTGTCCCATTTACTGAGCCTCACTGTAAAGAGTTTATATCCTTCTTGTGTCATGGCTATTACAGCCATGATAGTCAATGGACATGGGCAAAACAAGAATTAGAGGCAGTTATAATCTGTTTTATTAGACCAACTGGTATAGTTGAAAAACAAGAGAATAACTTTTTGGTAAACAAATGCTCCCAAAGGATTGAAACAGATCTTCACAGGCAAATACAAAGTTGGCTGGAAGTTATTTACCCTCAAAGTACTGTGGTTTTACTCCCCATGGACTGCCTTGGAGCCTGACCGAATAAAAGCAAAGCTACAAAGACTGACTTATATGTACAAATCTTGCCACATTTCCCCTTGAGCAGATGCCTGTTGGACTGTTGCTAATGCAGAGCAGAAAATTCTGGATGGAAAAGTGCCAAGTGTTCAACTCTTACTTTTGAAAAGTGCTCTGCTTCTCATAATGGAAAAGTTTGACATATTTTCATGTCCAGAGACAATAAGGCAAATCAACAGTCTTCAAATAAAACTCAGTTTTTGAGCATCAGGACCGTGTATCTCTGCTTAACAAAAGCCTTTCTGTCCTGCAACTGAAAGATATAAAATTTGTGTTATGAGCTGAAATCTGTGAAGTTATTCCTGCTCTTGTCTTTGTACAATGACAAAGTTTAGATTCTAGATTTTTTGGCCAGATTAGAATCAATTCAGCACAATACCACTGATTTCAGTGGAGTTATACTGAATTGTATCAGTGTCACTGAGAGAATAATGTGACCCAAAGACTACAAGAGTATCTTTTCTTGAAAGCTATAACTCGATTAGAAATAAACTTCCATGAAGAGAAAGTCAAGGTAATTCAGAAAAAAATGAGAAATTAAGATTGTGTGTTTGGCTTAATAAAGGATTCAATTTTCCATTTGTTCTTAAAAGATTAATTTATAAAAGAATCTTTATCATACGTTAGGTAAGATAAATTGAGGGTTTTTTTCTGTTTGCTTTCTTAAACAATTCAAATAATGATTAAATTCTGCTACTGAATACTATTCTGAATACAATTAAATTCTGTCCTGAATACCATTGGTTCAGCTGGTTTCAGGGATGCTTTTGCTATGAGAGGAATTTTGTGTCTGTAAATTACTATACTGAACTGTTGAGCTGTGTGAGTAGGTATTGTCAGAAGGGTTTGGTTTTTTCCCAAAGGGACAATAGGATCTTAAAGAGACTTTCCTGTTTCAGAAGGTCAGATTTTCCTCTTGGGTAAGCTGGTCTGGGATAGGACTAAAATAAATTAAATGGTTAATTTCTAAATCTACAGGGTGTGCAAAAAGCTGACTAAATTTTTAAAAAATCCACAAGTACTTGAAGTGTTTTGTTTTCAATTCTACACAATAATTTTACAAAAGGCAATACTGCTATTAAACTTTTCAATTAACTCAGAAAAAATAAATTCCATATTCTGATACAGGATTCTGCTACAGATAACAAGGTTAAAAATAATATTCTTACTGGAAGAAATGAAGAACAATGGCTTATTGTAAGACCCCAGATCTGTTTGTTTTTTGTTAGTTTGGTTGGGCTTTTCTTCCAGTGGAAGATAATAAATTTTATCCCTCTTTTTCTTCAAATCTTAGCATGTTTCTGGAAGGTATTATAAACACTGTGTATAATTCTGTTCAATTATTTTTTCTTTGCACTTGTAGGCCTTCCATAATTCTCATTTTGGAAAACTTTCTATTTCTTAACCCAAAAGAACACCAGCACCAAAAAATACAGATGTCTTAGAGAGACAGGAGTATCTGCAGTGGTTGAAAGGAATGTGTAAATGATAAAGCAAATTTTCCATATAAAGAGGGATAGGAATAAAAATATGTAGCACAGAATAATTTGTGAATCTAATATTTAGAGAGTTAACACAGAAGCCTTCTAGAAACATCCAGGAGGTGTACAGGGGCTCTGCTCTTCCTGTGGTGTGGCCCTGGCTCCAAGAATTTGCTGCAGATTAGATCAAGAAAGGTTTATTCAATCCTTTCAGTCCTTGGTTTGACTTCTGGTACAATATGAGACTTTTGGGGATCCATTTACCTGAAGCCTGAGGAAGATGGTTAT
This sequence comes from Poecile atricapillus, assembly GCF_030490865.1. Lineage (NCBI taxonomy): Eukaryota > Metazoa > Chordata > Aves > Passeriformes > Paridae > Poecile > Poecile atricapillus. The sequence goes on along the minus strand of NC_081250.1, from coordinate 146,490,332 downwards.
GTCATGCCAGTGTCAATGCTTAAGCAGTTTCATCCCATCCTAAGCTTTGTAACATACAACTCTCTGTCTCCTCTATTTGCTAAGGAAAATTGTAGGATTAATTTCTCCTTATATTAGCCATTAGAATCTATTCTAAGCAGATCATACAGTGCTCTCTCCAGCCAGAGGAGAGAGGGGTTTCCACAGAAAATAGGAATAAGCCATCCTTCACACGTGCCTGCCAGTCACCAGTGATCCACATGACTGTTTTTGCCAGTGTAATTAATTGTAAAAGTCCCAGGTTACAGTGATTCTTACCACAAAACCCCCATTGTCTTAATACAATGTGTAAAATGTGCAGGACCACAGTCTGTGATGAAACTTGTTTTGTGGCTTTTCAGTCATTTCTTCAAGCATTCCAGGTCAGACAGTAATAGCATCATGTTCTCTTATAATTTGCTACTTCACAAATCTTTTCTTAGCTGTAAATTTTGCAGGCATCATTAGCTGATCCCTACCATCACTTCTTCTTCTCTTGTCTAATAACATTGGGCCACTGATTAATTTCTGAGATACCCAGAGAGAAATATCCTGAATATTTTCATTTCAGAACCTGGATTTTTAACTTTCTGTGCTCTGTGTTTAATAGTCAGTATGTCCCTCTTCTACTCTCATCAAATAGATTAGTTTTGATAAAATACTATGTGGTACTTATCCAAAGAGATCTAGTCCCACCAGCTACCTTTAGAAGTCATACCAATAATTTATTTTTAAAAAAGAAGAACTTGAGATAATGTTTGTTTGATGAGGCCTGTTTTACAAGAAGTGACAGTAAGTGAGATGAATATTATCAATAAAGATGGAGAAGGAAATAATATTTTCATTTATTACTTCTTGCAGAATTTTAGTAGGGATTTACATCTGACTGCCTAATCCCTGGCTCTGTGAAATATTATATTATTATATTATAAAGATCATTATTATATTATACAGATAATCCCCCAGAATGTGGGAATTTTCCTGTTTCTAAAAATGGGTTCAGATACACTCATTTATGAAGATGATTAACCAATTATTTGAAAGCATCATGAGGTCAAGTTACTTGAGTCTACTTTTTGGAAAATATTTAATTTGAAGAGCCTATGCTTTGTTTTATTACTATTACAATCCTATGGGATTTTTTAAATTACTCCACACTTACTACTATAGATCATGGATACTTCTTCACTATGTGTAATTTCATCTGTAATTCATTTACAATTCTAATTCCCATCCATTCATTTTTCTCAAGATGGACTTCTTTTAATACCTTGCTTTTTTCTTTAACCATATTTTCATTGGCTCATTTGTCTCTTCTATCAGTCACTGACAGATTTTAATTTGAAACTCATATTCAATGCCCTTTATGCTCTCATTTTCAGCCTCATCTATATTTTTAAGTATTTTAACATTCAGAAGAACTTTCTTTGCTCACTTGTGGGAAAGCATAATTTACTCAGACAGACCCACAAAGAGAAAAAAAAAAAACAGAAAAAACAAAAACAAACAAAAAAAAAAACAAAAAAAACCCAACAACTTTATTTTTTAATTCCTTGTAACAAAATATTGATTAGCCAGTATCAATTAGACAAATGAATTTATATCAGAAGAAATTGGTACTAAATTTCTAACTTCAGTTGAAACTAACTTCAAATAATAACTAGCATTTCCCATTAAAACCCCCATGACTTAGTAGATATGACTTTTTTAATGAAAAAATTAGTTTTGTACAAATTTCTCACAGAAATGTTTTATCAAGCAACAGTGTTTACACCTCATCTTACACTGTGATTTTTCAGTGTTACTTTCACAAGACAAAGGCCTCTGACACACTTCTTGGAGAATCTCAAAACTTGGTGTCAGGGGCCTCTTTTGCAGATTCACCAGCAGGAGGCTGGCATCATAAACAATTCTCCATTGTGTGGTAAGGACATCATAGAGAGCTCTTATATTTTTTAAAAATTATAATAATTAGCCTTTTCAGCATCTTGCATCTCTCAGAATATCCTTCCTTCTGTGCTCTAAATACCAGTTCTTGCTAAAGGAAATTCATTATGCATGGAAACAAAGAGTGGCTGTACTTTTTGGAAAAAGTCCTAAATTGTCAAAGACTGCACAAGAAGCCTGAGAGCAGGAGTTGCTCGGGTGAGGCTCCATCTGGGAAAGCAATCCACGCAAATGGAGGAGAGATCATTACCTGAAGATTAACATGATAAAACACTGCTGCAAATTTTCAGCTGGAAAGACAGAATTGCTCTCAACTAAGACAATAAATTAGATGACAATTCACATGCAGGGTTAATGGTAATATCTGTGGTGTCACAAGCATGCAGTAATTACAGCTGTGAAGATGAGCTCTGTTGTAGCTGGGACAACAGCTAATTATTTAGTGCTGCTGGAAGGTCCTTCCAAAACGCTGGAGCTGGGGTCTCGAATGAGGAACTTTGAAACCATCTTATGTCTTTCTGTTTAATACTTGTTAACCTCTTTAATCTTTGTACCACTTTGCTGTCATTAATCTAGTCTCTATATCCAGGGCCAGTTCTGTTCTTGGGAATAGGCATATGTGGTTGGGAAAACTTTTAGTCTAAACACAGCATTTGAGTGAAATGTTACCAGAAAGTGTTTGCAGGATTATGATATTACCCAAATATTCCTTTCATGAAATTCCAGTCACTCTTTTTTTTTTTTTTTTTTACTGACAGTTCCTTTTCCTTCATCTATTTATTTCCCTTTGGCTTTAGAGAATCATTAAAGCAGGACACAGATGCAATTCCCTGATGTTAAAATTACCAATGACAGAAAAACACCAGCATGATTGTACATAGAAGAGGAATGACTTCATATTTCATGAGTAGTCATGGAGTCATGTAATGCTTTGGGTTTCAAGGGACCTTAAAGATCATCTACTTCCAACACCCTGTCATGGTCATGGTTGTCATCCACTAGTGCCATCCACTGTTGGAGCAGATAACCTTCTATAAGATAAAAAAAATCACCGTATGTGCCTTGTGCACCTTCTTTTCATCCTCCTTTCACACAGTTAAATATTACAGATCTCTGCCTGCACTGATATCAGTAGGCATTTGGAGAGAAAACCACAGAATTCCAGATGGGGTGAGGGTCACCAGGAAGCACAGTGCAACAGCTGATGCATATTTAGGTAGTCTTCAGTCCAACAAAGCCCAGCTTGGAAAGGCCAGCTCTTTCTAGTGGGAAACTCAAGTGTTAGGATGAGAAATCCTGATGCCTAAGGTGGCCTGGGATAGAGGTTCATGGTCTTCCCAGTGACACTTTTATTTCAGAACTGAAATTCTATCTCACCTGCACTATCACAAGTAGGTAGCCCTTCCTCAGAGGGGTCCCTGCCAGAGCAAAGAGGCAGGGGCACCCCTGAGGGACCACAGTCTGTGCATGGCTCTCCCCAGTGCAGTGACACAAAGTACTGCAGTGGAAATACAGTGAGAGGCAGGCACCAGTGGGGCAAAACCAGTAGGAAGCAAAGTTTGGCAGAAAAGAACCAGAAAGAAGCAAAGGGGGCAAGCAGAAACTGATAAGGACATAAAGACAGAAAGAATCCCTTACGGACAAGACCCCAACCTACTGTGCCCCTTTATCTCACCAGAGGAATTAGGACAGACCAAGTGGAACCTGTGATAAAAATAAGGTATTTTGAGACTTGGAATGGGCAGAATATGGTGGGTTTGGCTTAAAATGAGATTGGAGAAAGAGAAGAAATTATGTTTGCTGAAGCGTTTTATTTTAATATTGATTTTTTTACTCCATACATGAATGAATGATAAGAAATTGTTATTAATTTGCAAGTAATTAATTTTCTGAATTATTATTGTTTTGTCCGCAGCAAAGTCACTATATGGTAATTTTTATAATCTTCTTAGTGTCTTGTCTTCTAAGAAGCATTGAATTATTGCTTACAAGGTCCTAGCATCACATGGGGAGCACAAGGACATTTGCTGCCTTAGTTAGCTCCCTCAGTGCAGTGTGGGACTATGGCTGTTGTCAGCAGTGTCACATCCTGAAACCAGCCTGTTTAGCCAAGACAGCAGTGTGGTCACAGAGATCCATAAATTGACACTGAAAACAGGAGGAGGGGAAGAATAAGAATTTCCTCTCAAGTCAATTTGCTTCTTGAACTAAAACTACATTTTACAAATACAAAGTCCATAATTACTACCTGTGGAATCATTTGACTCTTGAGCGCTGAACTCTGTGACAAATAAAGGCAGGAAATACTGAGGTAAATGTGCATTTGCATTTATACTCCAGCATTTCCACATACCTCTAACAAAGAGGGAATTTCAGGGCAGCTGGCATGCTCATGAAAACTCTTCTGTGACCCACCCTTCGGATACTGCCTGGGATATTGTTTACTGGGCTACAGTCTACTGGGACACAGTCTCTCACTGCCTCCTCTGTTGAGCCTCCCTCACAACAGGATTGCACTGAAGCCTCCCTTCACAACCAGAACAAGCAGCTGGCCACAGTCACTCCTGACCCTATTGCTGCTCTTTAGGAATCATTCTCCCTGCTCATAAGTCTCCTATACTGAACAGTGCTCCTATCAGCAAACTTCTTTGTGCAAGAAGCTCTAGAACTGCCAAACCTCTCTGTAATCTGCTAAACTCCTTCTTGTAGGTGCAATATTCACCTACAAGTCTGATTTTTACAGTAATCTCAAGGTGACCTCTGAGTACAAACTCAGTTATAGCCCCTGGGTTTTTTCCGTAAACAAAACAAGGACAGGGATTCTGATTGCACTCTTACCATTATCTTATATTTCTGTTTTCAAACCATCTCTCCAAGGCCCTATCTTTCTTGTTTATGTTATGCTATCACATCTGGATAATAATATCATCAGAAGCTGAGATTTATCAGGGTTTTTTTCAATTAGGCTTGGGTTTCTTTGAATCAAGGAAAAACAGTTTCTGGATTCAAAACCAGATTGGGTACACAAAACAGCAAAATCACCCCCAAAATGTCACAACAGCCAAATTTTCTTTATACAATTGTCAGCACTCTGACTCAACACTATTTTGAAGTCAAGAGGTTCAGCCACCTCCTCTGGGTGCTCCCTTCCAGCAATGGGAAAAGCATCCAGACCCCTCCTGAGCGCACAAGAGGGTCAGATGCAATCACAGTTGGAGCAATACCATGTTTATAGTCTTGCTCCAACTGTGTTGGCCAGGCTCAGCACTGCCTCACAGGGAGCTGTGAACACACCATCTGGCTCACAATATTCCCTTTTTACCATGCAAGATCTTCCCCTTTACTACCCTCACCCCCTCTCAAACAAACAGCTCATTTCTGGTTACCATATCCCCATCAGCAATGGTTTTGCCGGTTTTCAATCCTTATTTGGTGGTTATGCTATAGTTTCCCTGATAACTTCTGAGTTTGACAGCGATTTTGTCAAGCTATTGCCTATCTTGTTATCTGTAATGTCCCGCCGTTTCTCATTTTGCTGTCTTGTTAGTGGCGCCACGGGTCAGTGTAGGCCATCTGCATGCACACTGCTTCCCTTTGTAACCTGCAGCATCCTGCAGCTCCTCGTGTCTTTATCTTGTCAGAGGCACCACAAGACTGAGTGAGCCATCTGCACATGCATCTTAACACATACCTGCCTGTGCCATCTGCTGCTGTATTAATAGGCAGAGGTAAATAAAATATACAGCTGTCAAAAATAGGCATTTCTTTTGTAAAGAAGATAAAACTGAAAAAATCATTGCTGTTGTGCTGAGTGAGCCCAGAACTGGACACAGCACCCCAGAAATGGCCTCATTAGGGCCAAGTGAGGGGAAGAATCAGCTTACTCAACCTGCTGGCCACACATTTCCCCATGCACCCCAGGATAACATTGGTTTTCCTGGCCACAAGGACACTGCAAGATGATGGTCACTCTCCGAGCCTCCCAGGTCCTTCTCTACAGAGTTCCTCCCCAGTAGGTCAGCCCCCAACTTGTGCTGGTACGTGGGGTTATTCCTCCTCAGGTGCAGGACCCAACACTTGCCTCACTGAACCCCATTGTCTTCTCCACAGCCAACTCTCCAGCCTGCCAAGATCAAGCTGAATGAATCCCAACAGCTACAGATGTATTTCACTGGATCTTGATTTACCTTTAGGGTCATGTTTGGGCATCTTGTAATGGTGTTTTGCTGAAGTTACAGCGTACCTTGGGTTTCCCACTCAGTTCCCGCCCCAGTTCCTACAACACCCTAAAGACCCAGTCCCAGACCTTTAGTGGAACACAAAAAGAGCCAAAAGGGCAGGTTCTGCCCAAGTGGGTATGTTTGTCTCTGTGGAATTATAGAGATACCTTAACTTTCCTTTCCCATGCAAGGAGGGCAGAGTGGTAAATCCTTCATAAAAGCTGATCACCACAACCCCCAACCAGAGGTGCTGCACTAACTGCAGCCAGTGCTCTCCTGAAATAAGGCTTCCACCAATTGGCCTTACAGGCTCTTTCAAAGCACCTGATTTATGCAGGTTTTATTTAACATGTGCCACTAGCAAAACAGTGATCTGTGTGTTTTCACTCAGTACATTTTAGTTATAGTTAACTTCCCAGAGACAAATTTAATTAGTGATCAATTCTCTTTCAATGTTGGAGACTTCAAAAAGCTTTTCCTCTCACTGGGGCTGCACAGTAAAGTGCATTGTAATTAGAAGCAAATGTGAGATCCCTGTCTTTTCTTATTTACAAAGAATGAAAGAAAGGATTAAATTGCATCCTCCAAGAGAAGAATGAACTAAAACCAAAACAGTAAATTGTCAAGACTTGCTCAAAATTAATGCTTGTATGTTTATAGTCATAACTTTCAGCCAATATTATTTTAGGGACCAGCCAAGGGGTCAGTAGTAGCTAAGAGGTCAGTCCAGGAGAAATAAGTTGCTGAGGCAGAAGCAGAACACTTGATTCAGCTCCATAGATAAGTCACTATTTATCTCTCACTTTGGATTTTGTCCTGCAGAAGAGCCTTTGTGGTCTCTTATTTTCAGTGTGTGCATTTATATTACCTAAAGCTACAGGTCCTTGGTCCTGCAGTTTCTTTCTTGCTAGAAAATGAAGCTTCTCCAGACCAAACTCTGAGGAGATGAACGCTCCTGTTCCTCTGTCTATCTCTGCTCTGCACCAGGAGATCCCCTCTAGCTACAGGGATATGATCCAGGATAATGTTAGGAGACATCTCATCATGCAGGTTATTGCAGCCTCTGTCTGAGGTGGCTGTGCCTCTCTGATCCATAAAGAGGCACATTTTCTAGAGAAATGATCCCTCTGTGCCCTTGGGGCAGTGCAGTAACTCATTGTCCTTTACACCACACACACACTGAAGCTGTGAAGTGCTGTAAAGCCCAGGGTATGTATTTTTTTCAGCAGGTCTGTAGCCCTGAGAGCTAATGCTCTGATCCTGCAAAGGAGACTGTGTGCACAAGAGTTTTTTCCTGGTCTTGGTTAAACTGGCTGATAAAGGCTGCCGAGCTGTGCTCTGCAAGCAAAACCTCTGTGCACTGCATGCAACTTCGCCTTGGGAAATGCCATAAACTCTTAGCAAGAAATATTTCACTTGTGTGGGGATTGTATGTCAGAGATAATGGGCCTAGTTTGAGGATGGCCTTTTACAGAAAGTTTAATATCATGCATTGGGCTCCCGTGATGGGTCTTTTGCCTTTTATGCTTGCAAACAGTATCCCCCAGGCTATGCCATCAACTGAGATACAGAGAATTGTTTGAGGCTGTCTCTGCCTGACAAAGTCATGATTTAATCTCCATCCACTACCTTGATAAGCCTGAAAATAAGCTGCAGACACTCCAGAATGTTCTGGGATGCTTCTGATGTGTATAGTGTAAACCCCTGCTCTTTTTAATAAAGGTGATGTAAATGTTGCCTTGCTTAGATTAGATTTTTATTCAATACATTAGGACTAAGCAGTCTATAGAACTTGTATTTCTGGTATTGGTTTCTTCAAATAAGAGGAATACAATTTCTGGTAGTTTTAACTGGTGCATTTATCAGGAAAAAATATCTAGGGATTCTTACTAAACTATTCAAACAGTATTTTAAGCCTTAATCCATGGCTTAGCTAGATCTGGTCTTCCAACAACACATTACCAATCAATTCTTAGAGTAATTTAATACCAAATTTTGCTCACTTTTATTACCATTCCATATCACTCACCTTTATGAAAGGCTTCCAGAAGTTCATCTCATTATAGAGTAGACCAGTTGCCTACAAAACCTTGTGCAAGCATTTTCCACAGGTAGCCTCTATTTGATCTAATCTTCTTCCCAACTGCTCAGACATGCTCAGCCACAGGCTGTACCAAAGGTGAGGATGAATCCTCATGGCAGACACAGCTGGGTACAGACCTCTTTTCCATCCTCCATCAGACATGAAAAATGATGTTCTACTTGCTTCAACTTCAAAACTTCACTGTACTTCTGTCCTGGGGTGACTTTATGATACTGGTATCCCCAATCGTCTGGTTTATGTTATATATGAAGTTCTGCACCTTTAAGACTGGCTTTGAGAGCAAGAGAGGAGGAAGAAGAAGCGCTCAGTTTGTGTTAAAGAAAAACATCACTCCCCCACATCTCGCTCCTGGACTGTGGTGTCTGCAGCACGGACAGACAGCGGGACAGAGCTTCTCTCTGGTTTTTAGTTAGCTTTAGCTAGCTGAGGCAGAGGAGTTCCCTGGACCTTTGTTTTTTTCCTTTTTTCTTGGATCTGTGCAAGCCTGCTCTGGACTGAACACCCAGCCAAACCCCGGGAGCTCACGCCTGTGGCCCACCGGGGCCTGGGCCTCGGCACTTTCCAGCGCTGGAGGGACTGATAAGAACCTGAGCGAGCCGAGCTACACCACATGAAAAGGACTTTTCTTCCTAGACTTGCCATCCCATCGAACAGCAAGAGGTTTTATTATTTAATATTATTCAATTTCTGTTAAATAAACAGCTTTTTCCACTTCTCTCCAAGGAAATTTTTTCCCTTTCCCGGACCAGTTGGTGGGGAGGGGGCATTTCCCTGGGGAAATCCCCATTTGGAGTTTTCCTCCCTAATTTGCCCTAAACTAGGACAACTTCAAAAAAAATGTCTTGCATCATCATTTTATAGATATGCAGATGAGGTCTGGAGTGTTCAGTCATTTATGCTTGCTCACCAGCAGGAGGCTTTTCTTTGACCAGGAAGCTTCAGGGGCTACCTTAACCCAATTCATGATGGGTATCACCAGAGGTTCCTTAGTCAAGGTACAAAAGCTTACAGTCACAACAGTACTTGTGGAACGTGTAACAGGACATAAGAGAAGTTAATTTTTACAGATGATGACACTGCAACACAAAGCAGAGCAGTGAATTTTGCAGGGCACAGCAGAGCAGTCACAGGGTTCAAATAGCGTATTTCTCTTCCCACATAGTCATTTAGACCTGAAGAGAGCAGAGACCCTCTAGGACAAGGTTCACATAAAAAATATTATTTGCAAAAGATGACCCTGACTAAACAGTTGACCTTTTTTGGGTAGGATTGCAAGGTTAGTGACCTTGGTTCTGAAATAAGCATCTGACTGCTGCCAGGACCAGCTTTTGATGCTTTTTGACTTGCCCAGACTGACTTTGGAAATGTGAAATTACAAAGGCAGTATGAGTAGTTTTTGACATATAAAAATTCACTCTTTAATTTGAGAGAGAAAAGAATAAGGTTTACAAATGCCCTTCATTTTTATTTTTTTTTTAAATCAAGTTTTCCTTACAATGAGCATGTAATATAGTAGTTATCAAACTTTTCTTGTTTGTTGTGAGGTCAGAGAACATTTGTTGCTGTAGAGCTATATGTGAAGTCCTAATGTCACGTTTTTCCCTGTCACTAAGCCCTGGTGAGCATCCTTCAGTTGCAAATTTGACATCATAATTCCTCAGGACTAGTTAGAAAAAGCACAACTGACAGTGTAAAGAGATTAAATGATTTTGTGTTTGACTTCTTTCCATCATTATTTTTTCCTTTTAAAAAACCCTCAGTCACCTTTTTAGCAGTGTTTTTTTTTCCTCCCCCCAAACTCATTTCACTTACTGCTAAATAAGTTTGTTAATCCCTTGATCTGAAAAGCTGACAGCTCATGTATTGATTAGCCACTCAACCACGCTGCTGCAGTGTTTTCAGCTTACAGTCCTGTCTCAGTTGCTACAAGTTTGTCTAAAACATTAGTGTTCAGAGTCACAGCATTTGAAAACTGATTTAAATGGAGGGCAGGGCGGGACAACACTGTGAATTACACAGCACAGGCGAACACACATGAGGAGAGAGGAGAAAAGAGGGGCCAGCCCAACGTGTCAAGCATGTATATGGGAGGCACAATATCTCTTCTTTAGTTAAGGTTCAAATGCTTCACTGTCATTGCCGTGCAATTGAAGCATGAGAATCTTATCCACTGCGTGGCTTGGTGACTGAGCTGCAAGTAATAACAGACTGACTGGTCTTCACACCTTGCATTGGAATTTCTGATGGCCTTCCTCTGTCCTTCATGCTCATGTTGTGTCCAAGTTCTCCACACTAATTTTAATTCAGTCATGTCTGTGAAGGACGTGGCTGTTGCACCCCCAGCAGCAGTCAGTATGTGCAGGAGCCTTGGTTCTGCTGATGGGATACAGAGCTATAAAAGCCTGTTAGTTTTGCTTGTACCTGTGATATGAGGAGAGGCTGAGAGGTTTTGGACTCTTCAGTCCAGAGAAGAGAAAGCTGGGGGAGAATCTTATCAATGTGTACAAAACAATATAAATACGTGATGGAAAGGGATGAAGAAGAAAATGAAGAAGAAAATGAAGAAGAAACAGCAGCCACTCTCCTCTAAATAGTGCCTATTGAGAGGGCAGGAGGAACTGGGAACAAATTAAACATGTCAAGTTCCATGTGAACTCAAGAAAACACTTTTTTTTACCATGCTGACACTTAGAATCTGAAGTCTCAAATCATGAAACAAGTATGAAACAAACCCAACACTAATCACAGCTCATGGTCAAGTTAAAGGAAAATTCTACAAGACAGGGAAATGCTAAAGAAAAAAAAAAAAACAAAGAAAATAAGAAATGTACTACATACACAAATTAAACAGCAAAGAGAATTTATGTGTACAGCAAGGACAATGACCTATTGTTTAGGTTTTGAGCCCAGCTGGAGATAAAACACCATACACCCCCCCATTTGAAATAATTTTTCCTCCAGGTCACTTGATAGAGAATTGATACAGTATTGATACAGTCAGAAGAAAGTTAACTCTACCCCAGCCAAATCCAGCACATCCACCCTGCTAATTGCACCAAGCCTTTGAAAATGTTACTTTTAATAGGAACCAATTTATTAGGATTAGAGCAGGGTGCCAGGAGGTTAGTTTTTCTCTGCCCCATCTTTTCTGGAACAATATGAAAACCATTCAGAATCAGAGAAAACAGGGTTGGGAGGGGCTGTTAGAAGATGTCCAATTCAATGCTCATTGTGGTGTTAACTATACCAAACCAGATGACAGCATGTTGGACTCTCCATCCCTCATGTAGACTGTGCCAGGGCTTAGCTTACTTACTTATCAGAAAGATTTTCCTGAGGTCTAGTGGCTTCCTGATTTATTTATAAAATAAACTTTGTTCATCTCATTGGGCATGGACAATTATAGCTGCAGTTATTTATCAAAATTTCTCTTTATATTTAAAAGTTTATAGGAAAAAAACAGCTGTAATTCCTTTCATTGTTTTTGCCCTGATTTTGTCCTGGATGAATTTCTTCATAGTGACTAGTGTGCATCTGAATTTTGTTCTGGAAATAGTGTTGCTTACATACTGATGTTTCAGCTCCTGCTGAGAAGCACTTGCACAGCATCAAGACCTTTTCTGCTCCTGACATTGTCCCAGTAGTGAATAAGCTGGCAGTGCACACGAGGATGGGAGGGGACACAGCTGGGACAGTTTACCCCAACTGACCAATTTCCATGTGACATGATACCATGCTCAGCAATAAAACTAAGAAGGAAGTGTGTTGTGGAGGAAGGGGGCAGTGCTTGGGATCTGGCTGAGCATTGGGTGGCTGGTGGTGAGCAATTTTTTCCATTATTATTATTATTACTTTTTAATTATTAAACTGCTTTTAGTTCAAGCCATGTGTTTGTTTTCACTTTTGCCCTTCCAATTAACTCCCTCATGCTGAGGTAGAGTGGAAAGGGGTCTGAGTGAGTGAGTGTGTGGCACTTAGTTGTCAGCTGGTGTCAAACCATGCCAGTTTTTTTCCTAGATCATTTAATTTGCAGGTGTTTCCATTCTTGTCAGGCAATACTGGTGTCCTGTCCCACAGAGTAGTTGATGAAATGCTTGGAAGACACATCCTCCCAAAGGACATTCATTACATGTCATTCCCAACTAGGGATGGAGCATGCTCTTACTTCAACAATATGGTCACCAGAAATGAGGCTCAGTTGACTAAAACAGGTTGTCTAGATCTGCATTAGAATGGGGTAAATCTGACCTTCCTCCTTAGGTCAATACGATTTGGGCTTTATGGACTAGAATGAGATGGATACTGATGACAAGGAGACCCTGCAGTCAAGGGTCCTGAGCCAATATCACAGAAATTTCCAAATTATTTAGTTCACATGTGTCCTTAACACATGTGAAACTTGCCCCATAAATAGAGCTGTCACTGCTCTGGTACACAAACTTGGTTGGACATGTACCCATCCATGTTTGTCCTACCAACATTCTCCTATGCTGGGAATAAATACCTTTTCTTTCCAATTCAATTACATCTCACTCAAAGAGCTCTATTATTAATCAGCTGCACAATTTTCCAAGCACTCAATTGAGATATTGATACATAACCTTGGGGGTTAAAAAAACCTTTGAATGAGTTGACAGTAGTCTTGGAAAAACTCCACTTCTCTGTATTAATTTGGAGCTGCTTGCCCTGGTCTTAACCTGCTGTAATTCATGGCAGAATTCGATTCTGTATAAATAGTGTTTATTAAAAACAGAAAGTAGCACATGGAACTCATGTACTGTATTCACTATCATTTGTTAATCACCCATTTGAATTCCAGCTGTACTAAGATCAGCTTCTCCAAGTATAAACAGCATGAGAATAACTGGATAGAAATCGACCTGTTATTTGTTTGCCTGCAAATTCTCTACATCATATCCCCATGGAGGTTCTCAAAGCACTTCACAAACATTTTCTGAGCCTTAGTGACAGGCTGCAAGACAGATAAGAATTCATACTGGTGAAGATCAAATATTTTTGCAAAAGAAATCCTGTATCTCACATACAAGTTGTGGTCCAGTGCAGGGAATACTGAGTTAAATCTTATGCCAGTTATGGAGGCGAACAAGACATTGATGATAGTCTTTGCTGGTATAAAATTTATGACTCATCATCTCCTTGTGGACTTCCAGGAGCACAAACATATTGACATTTTAAAATGGTAGGGCCTTTGGGCATATTTCAGAGTTCTGGCCTGCTGCTTTAGGAAGACCTATTTTAGAAAAGAAGTGTTTTGGGGTTTTACTTCTGATTGGAAAGGGAGGTCTGTAGCTGCATAGCTTTAGATATTTGATGTGGGTTTCTGGTTAAGGACTACACTCCCAGGAGTGTCAGCAGAGAAACTGTTGTTTTAGGTAGTTTCAACAGGCTTCTTGACTCTGCAGAGATGAGTGGTAGACGTTGTGACTCGCAGATTCCTGTGTTTATACACAGCTTCTAACTCTTATCTGAAAAAAAAATTAAACTGTTCCTTCTGTTATGGAAAAAAAAATTATAATTACATTAAACTTAATGTGATGTTTCTTGTTGCTTAACTTGATCTTATGTAAGCTGATGTTTCCTTGCACTCTTTATAAAGACAGGTTGTGATTCATGGAAAATTATTTTTGGTATGAAAAGGTTAGTGAGCAGGCTAACGGGGTGTTGGGGGTTAGGTTTCTTTCCTTTTGTTCCTTTTTACTTATAGAATTATAGAAGTGTTTCTCATAAGTTGCTAGGAAACACTATCAAGTGGGTACTTAAGGAAAACAAAAGTGGCCAAGCTCAGGGGAGGAGAGCACCTGGTTGCACTTCTGTTATTGGGGAGTTTCTCTCCGAGGGGCAGAGATCACAAGGAGTGGGCAGGTGAAGGACGAGGCTGGGGCAGCTGCTCCCTCTCTCCCAGCTTCAGAGGGGGTCGCTCGGAGCTGCTGCTTGGGAAGGGAATTCGCTGCTGCTGCTGGAGCCCAGCTCAGTCCTGCTTCTTCTGCCGTGGGGTGAGCCTCTGCTGGTGAGAGCAGCCACTGAATGGGGACCTTATTAACACCTGCCTCATTAAATAGGGACCTATCCCTGTCTGCTCAGGTGGCCGGGATCCTGAGCTCACCCCTCCCTGCCCTGCTCAGATCCGGGCCACCACTGCCTCTTCAGCACTGCTCCAGCTTTTCACTGCACTGTCCTGCCTGCTGAGACATCTTTTTGTCCCGGCTTGCTGTTTCCGTGAGTCCTGCAGGGGCACCGGGACGGGCTGCCCGAGGGGGTTTGTGCAGCAAAGCCTCTGTGCCATCCATTCCCGTCAGGGCCGAGCCGCCATCACCGCCTGCTCCCTCAGCCCGCGCCACAGCGCCCCCTGCCGGCGCGGCGGAATCCCCGCCCTGGCCCCGCCCACCGGGAGCAGCAGCTCCCCCTGGCGGCCGTGTCCGGAACTGCAGTGAGGGGAGAGCCTGCAGCCTGGAGCGCTCACGGGTCCTGGTCTGTGTTAGTGCCAGAGTTGTTGTTTGTTTGCCTTATTATACATACTAGCAAAGAACTGTGGTTCCTATCCCTGTATCTTCACTGGAAAGCCCCTTAATTTCAAAATTAAAATAGTTTGGAGGGAAGGGGATCACAATTTCCATTCCAAGGGAGGCTCCTGCCTTCCTTAGCAGTCATCTGACTTTCAAACCAAGACATGGGGAAAAGCCAAGCCATTGTAGAGCAGTTAGGAGCACTTGATGTTTATCATGGTTTTCTATTCACTATTTTCATTTCCTGTTCTAGGATAATTCCACCCAATGTGTCATTGATGGCATTTCTCTGACTAAAAACTTTCCCTTGATATGTTTGCCTGTTTCCTGCTCTAGCTGTTGTGTCATTTGGCAGAGCTCCTAATGAAGTGACAGATTAAATAACATTAAGTTCTGCTGTGATACAAGCAGGATGTTGCCGAGCACAGAGACAACCTGAAGGATAAATATTGTTGAGAACTCATGCAAAATTTTAAACACCGGAAAGAGACTACACTGTTTTGACCAGGAGTTTGTGTTGGCTCAAGTACGACTGAGAAGAAATTAACTTTGAAAAATGGAAATTAGAAGAAACAATCTAATGAATCAGTGTGCTAGGGAAAGAAGTCTTTATATTTTTGTAACACCCCCCCCTCCACCCCCCCCCTCAAATATTGTTCAAAAGGGAGCTTGATCTATGTGATCTATGGGAGGTTTATAGCTCTGTGCAACATTGGAAGGTTGGATTTGGTGACTTTGAAAGTTCTTTCCAGTCCAGAGTTCCCAGCAGACAGTCATTCCTGCTAATGGGACACCATATGTGATGCTCAAACCTAGGTAGGACAGTGTGCCACATGCCACCAGCCCCAGGGTTACATAACAAAGCAGCAATGTCCCCTGGCACAGTGGTACAGAATCAGAGCACTGAAAGAACAAAAGAAACTGTGATTTTTGTGGGAGGGAGAGGATTTTTTTCCTAGGAATACAAGTGCTTTTGTTAAGAGCCAAACGAGAACTGGCAATTTGTGAGCTTTCCCCTTCCTTTCCCACCTTTCATGTTCCAGCCTGAGTCATGTATCAAATCCCTTCCAGCTTCCCAAGTGGAGCCTCAGTGAGAAAACAGGGTCCAGGCTTAAATGAAGGAAGAAATCTCATGGAGTGTAATGAACCCCACACAGTGTCCTGAATCGAGGTAGAACTGAATGGTACAGAGAGATTTATTCTCCTATGAAATTGTGGGTGAGGTGCAGCTCAGCTTTGTTTCCCTCCACCTGCCAAGAAAACATCTGGTTTAGATACAAAAATTATTGCAGAATATTACCATGATATAGCTGCTCTGGTCAAGTCCTGCTGGTTGCCATATTGCAGGAGTATGGGACAACTCTGACTGATTATTTACTGTATATCTACAAACAGAAGGGCTGGGAAACCAGCAGGCACATACCAGATCACATACCAGGCAGCCTAAGGGATCAGCTTTACACTGCTCCTGAGCAGACACTCAGTTCGAGGCACAAGCTGTCCCTTAAACTAATAAAAAGCATTGCAACTACAAGTTTATTTAACCCACCAGGGAGCCAAGAATATGGCATTGCCTCAAGTGGTTTCTTCTTTAGGGTATAAAACTTGGAATAATATTCACTTTTCCAAATTAAATATTAAAGTGTTACCATCTGGGAATTGCTTCCTTCCTCTCGCTCCTGTCTTTATCCGCTATTTTTTCCAACAGGAACTTCCGAAGCTTGATCCTAGAATTGGCTGGACCATAGTTTATTGGAAGGCAGAAGGTATTTCATACCCTTTAGCCTCACTAATATAATCATAATTTCCTTCAAGTTAACGAATAAAGTTCCTGTTGTTATATATATATATTTTTTTTCCTTCTGCCGGAGGGAAATAGTGTTATCTGCTTCATGCACATTCCTCAGCACCACATTGTTGAAATGCCCCCAAGCACAATTTTATCTATAATAATACAATATTAATTAAAAAAAAAGGGGAAAAAAAAAAGGGCAGCATTTCTCCTCCTCTGCTGCCTGCAGGACATAGATTGAGCTTCTAGGATTTTTCTGCTTGCTTGGGAGGGAGCGGTTTATGTTAGATTTCAGGCACATCACCATTTATACAGTGTTTTCATCTTGACTTGCTGTAGCAGTAAAGAGAACACCTCTAAGAATGTATTCTTCTAGAGCACCTTTTATCCACTGCTCTCCAGATTCTTGAATCCCAACTTAATTTTCTCTACAGCACAGGAAGGCAGCAGGCAGAGATTTAAGGAGGAGGAGAAGAGACAGCAGTTTGCTGCCTCCTCACCCTGGCTTCCATATCCTGCTGAGCAGGGATTTGACTGGGGTTGCTCAGAGGGGCTGAGGCTGGTCCAGCACTGCCAGTGGCTGGAGGGGAAGGCTGTACCTGCCATCATGGCTGGGGATGACTCACCAGAGCTGCCCAAATCTCAGCTTCCTCAAAAGCTGTGCAGGCTCTGAGCATGGCCCCATGCAGGTACCAAACTTCCTGTCACAATTCTCTCTTGTGTGAGATGGGAAAGGTTCTCCAGTGGCAGTAAAAAGAGAGCACCACCACAGAGTAGACAAAAGGATGTATCTAGAAAGAAGAAAATCCCACAAATAAAATACAAAGCTTTCCTTTCAGAAATTTCTTGAAGTGATAATACTTCAGGAATTCCAGTTTCTTCCTTCTGCAAAGTGTGAATAAAAAAATGATTACAAATAATATTTAAATTATTTTGCCCTTTTGTTTTTTTTTTTATTCTCTGACATATAATTTTGCTCTCTAGTCCTTCTTTTTTCATTCCCATCACACACACACAGAGAAATATATATTTATCACATGCACACACACACACACACATATACATATATATATACATACACATGTATCTATGCATATGTAGTCATATTAGTTCCATATGAGCAAAGATATTAAACTTTATCCTTGAAGGAGAAGAATAAAAGACAGCAAGTTAATTCAATAGAAGATACTGTTAATTATTAAAAAATGTCATTACTTTTGAAAGTATTTCACCTTATCTAAAGGTAACATATGAAAGTGGACGGAGCAATTAATTTGGTAGATATAGTTGTAAAGAAAGTCCCTGCTAGAAATAGCCATTCTTTTCCATAGATCTCTTTCTTTAAGTGAGGCCACTGAACTCTGGCACTTTTTGCTGGATGTCTTACCACCTTTGCTCTTTTCACAGCAGCATTTAGAGGTGCAATTGTGAGCATGACAACCCTGCTGGATCTCATACAGGCACACAGCACGAAATCTTGCATAAACACGGGAAGGGTTTTGCATCATTAATTTCTTAGCAGAATAGAAAAGGCTGGTAATAATCAGGCATGAAATTTGAAATTCTTCATAAAGTCCTGGAGTAGGTTATTGGCAGAGTTGAGATTGGCTTTAGGGCAGCCATGGAGAGGGGACAAAATTTTGGCCACTGGATCATCCTTTCAGACACACTTATGTACACCTCCTTCTCTCTCTTGGGATTGCAAAGAACCACTTATTTAATAACACAGAGAAATAATTTCTTGGCTTTAGTTTTTGGTCAGCCCTGAACTGGTCAGGCTGTTGGACTAGATGATCATTGGACATCTCATCCTACTGAAAATATTGTATCATATTGTATTGTATTGTATTCTGTTCTGTTCTATTCTGTTCTGTTCTATTCTATCCATAAACAAATTTAAGTTAATAGTTAATAGTTATACTGCCATTAAATGCAGAAAAGCTAATATTTCTGTAAGGGAGAAGAATATAACATCCAACAACATTGATTCAAACATTTTCCCCTGTTTCTACAATGCTTCAGATTTTGTACCTCAACTTAATTTAGAAACTAGGGAACATTTTACCTCATTGTTTCCTTTGCTCCCTGATATTTTCTAATTTGTCTCAAACATCTGCCATTAGAAGGCAAGCGTCTCTTCTGTCAGGTCTTTCTCTCTGGCTTTCATGAAAGGGTTTATATTGCTCAGAACTTGTCGGGGCTTTGTTAATCTGACAGTCTGCCTTCTATTTGTCCAAATGCACCCAGTAAGAGCTGTCACAGCTATGGAGAGTTAAAATGAACAGTCTGGTAACTTAATGGAGAGCACCAAAGAGTTTCTGCTTATTGAAGAACGTGTTTTTAGAGAACACTGAGTTTACAGGGCCACATTTTGATAGCAAGAGGGCTACAGGGGTGGTTCTGTGAGAAGCTGCCTGAAGCTTTCCTCATGGACTGGCTGTTGGCCAAAGCTGAGCCCATCAGCACTCCTGGGATAATGTATTTGAGAAGGGGGGAAACACCTGCAGAACTGCATCTAGAGAGAGGACTGACAATATGTGAAAGAAACGTCTCTGCAACACCAGAGTGATGCAGGAGGGGCAGGAGGTGCTGCAGGTGCCAGAGCAGAGATTCCCTTGCAGGCCATGGTGCGGCAGCTGTGTCCCTGCAGCCCAAGGGGGTCCATGGGGCAGCATAGATCCACCTGCAGCCCCTGCAGGACCCCAGGTTGGAGCAGGGGGTGCCCAAAGGAGGCAGTGATTCTATGGGAAGCCTCTGACTGGAAGACTTCTGGCAGAATCTGTGGATCCATAGACTGGAAACCAGTAAACTGGAACCAGTTCACTGCCAGGACTTGTAACCCCTAGGGGGACCCACACTGGATCAGCCTGTCCCTGAAGGACGGTCTCCCATGAGAGGGATCCATGCTGGAGCAGGGGAAGAGTGTGAGGAGCCCTTCCCATGAGGAGGAAGGAGTGCCAGAGACAACGTGTGATGACCAGACCACAGCTCCCCATCCTACTGCACTGCTGAGGGGCAGATGGGAGAAAATCCAGGACCGAAGCTGAGCCCAGGAAGAAGTGAGGAGTTGCGGGAAAGGTGTTTAAGATTTGGGTTTATTTCTCATCACCTTACTCTGATCTGATTGGTAATAAATTAAATTAATTTCTCTGAGCCAAGTCTGTTTTGTTCCTGATGATGACTGGTGATGTCTCCCTCCCTCTTGACTCATGAGCTTTTTCATTGTTTCCCCTGTCCAGCTGAGGAGGGGTGTGACAGAGTGTCTTTGGTGGGCACCTGGTGTCCAGCCAAGGTCAACTCACCACATGTGTTATGGCATTTCAGTATGCCTCAGTCTGGTGCAGGATTCACCAGGACAGGCTTGACAAAACAGAGGAGATACGGGTTTGGAAATATGGTAAATCAAACCATTACTCAGTAAATTGTGAGGAGTTTGGCACTAGCAGTTAGTCAGCTGCCAGGAATCCATGTGTGTTGTCTGAAAGGGGGTCAGATCAGCAACAGAAATGTGTGATTGGGCAGCACAGAGTGCACCTGAATTTATTTTTTGTGCATGGAAGTACCAGTAAAAGACGCAATAAAAATTCTCTTTGCATACATATTTAACCCTGCCCAGTCCCTGCTGTCAGTCAGTGTGATCACTCCACTGAGGGTGTTATTAAAGGGCTATTTTGGTTAATCTCCACTTCATGTTTGCACACTTAGCTGAGCTGTGCTGCAGTGGATCTGTCAGCTCCCTGAATGCAGGCAGCTGACAAGCGCCTTGAGAGCAACACCTGTACATATGCAAACAGAAAAAGCAGAAGCATGTATGTTCTCCATCTGGCTCCAGTCTGGAGCTTTAGGTCTATTAATCATGCTCATATATTTGAAAGCTTTTCCAGCTAGTTCATTGCCTGACTCAGAGGAGTAATGGTTCAGTGCTCAGCACTGAAAAGAAAGTCTGCATTTTATTCCTAGCTCTGCAATCAATTCACAGCACAGTGAGTTAATCTCTTAGGATTAGATCCAAAGGGATGAAGACTATAAAACTAAATCAGAGACATGCTTCCTTCCAGGATTTGGCTACTAGATTGCAATCCAGAACCTGGGGACATGTACCTGGTCCCTCTATATAGAATCTTTGTGGGGAGCAACTGTTGTGTCAATCCAGGATATCTCAATGGAGAGCAAAACGCTGGGGGAAGGGGCACACAGTAATTGACTCTTCTCTCTCCTCCAGATGTGTATGGTTATCCAAGCTATATTCATTCTTTGCTAGATGGCTCCAGTCCTTCTTCACCAAATCAATACCTTTTCTGTCTTTCTAATGAAAAGTTATGATTTACCAATGGAAAGTCTCTAATGCAATTTTGGTGACATCCCTGAGCACATCACGTGGGAGAGCTGGTTCCAGTTTCACAGCTGAAAATAAGGATTCAAAGACACCTCCAAGAACATAATCTACCTATTTGGGTGTGGGGAGGAGAGAGGTTTCCATTCCTCCTGTTGAAGCTGTTCTCTTCTGCAGGAAGAACCCCCAAGAAGTCGTGGTACCATTGTATTTGGAAGTACTACAAACTCAAGTGGACAATGCCCTGAGCAACCTGAACTAACCCTGAAATTGACATTGCTTTGAGCAAAGAATGAACTAGATGATTTCCCAATGTCCCTGCCTGTCCTGTGTAAGTCTATGATTCCAAAATTACATGGAAAATACTTCAGAAAAAGGAATATGAGGGAAATGTGAGAGTTTCCTTGCATCCTAAAATCTAGGACTCTTACTGTGAAGGACTTCCCCATCACCTAAAACTGTTCATATATTTTCTCCCACGTCCATAACTTATGAAATTACTTCTTTTCCTTCTTTTACCAATTGCTAGGCAGATCCGTATACCTACTCGAGAAACAGGATACTGCAGCTAAATCCATGTGAAACTGTAAGTTGGACTTTCAGGGAAAGTGTACTTTGTGGCAGATAGACAGGATGCTGTGTAGTCTGTGGATCTGGTCAGTCCTGCACAGCATGAAACAGAGAAATACAGCAGAGGTATCTGAACAGGAAAAACAAAGAGTGAAGTAGTCTTGAGAGGAAGAGGTATAGATTTATGCACCTAAGTTTTACCTACTCTCCATTGTAAGCATGTGTCTGTGCTAATAGTTTCCTCAGAGCCTCAAAACCAGGTTCCAAATATCATTACTTATGCTACTAAACAAGTTGCCTGAATTTCATCTGGACTTAGCAGACACATCTGATTTATTTCAGTGCTAACAGGATCATGACTGAAATAAAATCATACACAGATGAGTGTTTCAATTGCTGCTGGTATTAATCCTGCTGTTTAGGTTCATGTTTAACAGGAGGCATATGCAAGGCTCATTTCATATCAAAACAGTGAAGAAGCTTCTCATCTGTCACTGTCACAGACATCTGTGAGGAGCCACCTGCAGCACTTTTCAGGGCAGACAGGAACTGAAGAGTGTGAAAAGTCAGCGTGACAAGCAGAGGGACCGTGATCCTGATTGTGCAATGTGTTTTCCTTGTCAAAATGGAATGAACCTGTCTTAGGAGATCCCATTTCTCCACCTCACACAGGCACAAGGTGGGAGTCAGGAGATGCCACAGTGCATTGGAGGCATGTGGCAGTGAATGATCTGTGCTATGGAATAAATGTTCCTCCTGCCCTTGACAGGTCAGACCTTGGCAACAGAGTGATGCTTTCCTGTCCCCTGTGGAGCACAGAGAGCCCATGCCAAGACCTTTTCAGCCAATATTTGCCTGGATGCTTTCCAGAATGGAGAAGCACGGATCTTACCCAGATTTTAAAGTGGGATCGCCCTTCCAGTGCACTCACTCTCCCAGAAAATTCCTGACCAAGCACAGGCCAGGTACCATTCCCAGTAGGAGGACTGTGTGTTTTTCCAACAAGCCAGTCTGTTCCTGGGGAATATGAGAGTTTCAGATGTGCACCTTTACTCACAACTCTGCCTCAGCTCTAGAGAACAGTCCTGGTCTAGTTTAATTTACAGCAGCAAGTGAAACCACAAAGTTCTATTGGCAGGAATTAATCCCAGCTATTTCATTCTGGAGGTGGAATCAGTAGACAATTTACAAGGGAAACCTGTGTAACAATGTCCCAAATATATTTCACAGCGATTTGAGGTTGGCAAACCTTTCAGCAAAGTCATAGGAAGGCTTTCCTTGGCTTTACTCCATGTCAGCTGAACCATTTCTTGCTTAGCTGGCTCCCCTCAGAGATATTTCATTCATTTTCCTTATTTCTGGTGTGGGACAGGGAAGCTGCAATCCTGGCTCTGGGCCCTGGCCATTCACTCTAGTCACTTGTTATCGACACAAGCCAGAACCATATCCTTTAGAGTAAGACAGGAATTGGGAGGATATTTAGTTGGAACAATTTCCACCTCTGGATGCCTCATTATAAACTCAAGGGCTGATGGAAAAAAAAAATTCTGATTTTTATTTCTAGGATTCTGAGAAATTTGGCCAAGGTGACCATGGAAAACCATTCCTCCCCCTCTAGAAATTATCATTATGGAGCTATTATAACAATTAAGGATACCTCTACTTCAATCTCACACCAAATTTAATAATCCTTTTCTTTCAAAGCTTAACAGCTTTCTAAGGGATGATGTTTCTTGAATATTAAAATAATAAATATTTAAAACATTTCTGTTCATTTATTGCATGAAAAATATGCCAGTCTCATGACAATTCTAAAGCAATTTTTTTTAATAAATGTCTATTTTCTCTCTAATCCCAAAGTCTATCAGTTTCCTCTCAAAACCAAGCAAACATCTTGTAGAGCTGAAAATATCCTGTAACTTACATTATTCATTATATTTCTCCTTCTAAGCATATATATATTAACACTGACATTTCAGCCTCAGAACTATCAGTTATAAAACTGTGATATTGCTACTTTTCTCAGCAGAGTGCTAAACTTCTTAGGAGTCTGTTACCACACCTGCAGCAGTTTCCAGAAGGGTGGATTTTCCACTTGTCTGCTGGACAAATCTCTTCTCCTCTCCAGCTCTTTTCCTGTCCTGCTCTTTGTGCCAATGAACATCTATTTTGACATGTTTTTCACAGTTCTACTAGAAAGAGGATGTGCAATATTGCTGTAACATGATAAATACCTTATTGTCACCATTATGGGCTTTAGGAAAGAACCACATTAACTGCTATTGTAGCATTTAATCAGTTCTTTATAAAGCTGTAATCTTCTTTTAGTAGAGTAACTTTGAGACCAGCTGACACTGATAATTCTGTGTAAATTATGTTTTGTTTTATCTGCATTATGTTTTTACTTAACTGCTTTGGTTATTGAAATGCTAGAAGTTCACTGGTCTGTCTCATTTCCTGAGGGATGTTTCTGCAAAGTAAAATACCAGTTTCACAAAGCAATTTCACAAGTACAGTACAGCAGAAAACACACAAAAATAATTAATAAATAAAGTTGTTACAAAGAAATAGCTTTTTTGATTTGAAGAAGATTGATTTTATTTTAAATCTGTATTAAAGTGAAAAATATGCCTCCAATATAATTTGGATGCATTAGAAGTGATGCTGAATATAATGTTCCCCTCTCTGTCTTGGGTTTTTAAACTCAAGCAAGCAGTATATGATTTATCTTCCACCCTCCCAATTTTGCCATGGATTCCATGTTTCTCCTTCTCTATCTTGAACAAAAGGATGTATCCACATTATAGACAGAGGGTTTCAAACAGCTACAGCATTTGCAACAAATTTTGGAAAAAACCCACAATGTTGAAAAGCTTTTGGCCAAGCAGTGGGAAGGCTCTTGCAGCTGATGAAAGGAAAGATTTCAGACTGGACTGGCAGGTGACCTGGGAATGTGACCCCCAGCAGTCATCAGGGGAAAAAATCAGTGAAATCACGTACACTCTGGGACATTTGCATTAGTGAAAAGCATTTTTGAATATGCAAGGAAAGGACATTTAGGCCCTTAGATCATCAAGAGGGATCTTTACTTCTCTTTGATGTTGTACAGAGCCAGGAACACTTTAATAATGGTGCCCTTTATGAAGAGAAGTCTTGATCAGGGACTGTCAAAAATCCAGTGCAGTGCCTGAGCTAAACTCATGGAAGCAAGATAGTGTCCCTTGATTAATAAAATAATTTACACACTGTGCACTTGAGAAATTTTTGCCTTCAAGGCAAAGTATTTTGCTTTGGTATGAGTTTTTTTAAAAATTTGTTTCAAAATGTCACACACTAAGGAACAAATGCTGCAGCTGTCACTTGTGGGACTCCAGCTGCAGCTTTCCTCTAGGAAATATCTTTTCATGACATCCAAGCTCAGGGATCCGCTGTGGAAATGCAGACAGTTTTAAGGAAGAAAGCAAAGTAATGTTAACCAGAGAACTGATCAAACAAAGCAGTGTCAAAGCACAGGCTGGAGGAGGGATGAATCTTTCTGAAGCAAGAATACACCATGCCTGCCACATGTGTTGTTGCTATCCTGGGGAACATCATGGATCTAATTCTGGTGTTATTCTCTTCAAAGTCATAAGTGTCTGTACTGAAGTCAAAGCCACAATCATGTAGGGCTTGGTATAACAGACCAGAAATGCTCTCACCTGGTAAAGTTTTGGGCAAATGGATCCAGGACACTTTACCATGTTAAAAAGAGCTACTTTCAGACCAATTTTTCTTTGAGCTGCAGTGCTCTAAATACAAAAATAACTAAACTGGAGTGAATGTCATTCCCTGGCACTTTGTTACAGTAACTGGCTGAAGAGCATTAGCAACCTTTTGTATCTTCCTTCGTTTGAATATCTCCGTATATATTAAAATACCTACATTTGTAGGTAAAAGCAATGCACTTAAAACACAGGCCAGCATTTTCACTCAGGGCACAGGATGTGCCTGTGGGTTAACATTCATGTCTGTAAAGGCAGAGAGCCTACTCACCTCCTTTTGTAAATTTTGGAAGTTAAAAATGTGCACCAAATACATTAATATGGCCTGGCCTGCAAAAGTTGTATGATTTCTGTGGAAGTAAATATAACATTTTTCAAAGCTTTTTGTGAGCTTGTGAATGTGAAATCCTTTAAATTTCCTTCAGGCTTGTATCCCATGTGAAGATTTGAGAGATTCATTCTCCTCTTACTGAGGTACAGACAACTTCTCACTTTTTGATCACAAAAATTGATTCTTCCCTTCCTTTTTCAGTCAGATTTACTCTGGGGTGGGCTGTGCATTTTTTCTAACATAAAGATCCTAAGCTGCTCACTCTCTCAACTGACTTTGCAGTGTATCACCTCTCAGAAAGAGTGCTGAGGCTTAATTCCCTTCTCCAAAATACCAATTTGAATATCCGCTCCAGCAGCCAGGCAGTCCAATGACAGCTGGAATTAATGTTTAGCTGAGGATACATTTTAATCCAGAATCATAGCTAGATCCCTAAGCCAACATGCACTCAAAAATGTGCTTTCTGCCCCACAAGTTTTATGGGCAGAACCTGGGTACCAGGCTTCAGGCAAAAGTCTGCAATTCAAGACCTGAGCTGAGGGATCTGAAAGCCCAAGGAAGAGCAATTTAACTTCTCCATGAAACTACCTCCACTTTCCCTGGGCTCTGAACACCTGTCTCCTACAGGGTGGTCCTTGTAGTCTGGAAGTGAGCTGGAGACTCCTTGGCAGTGTTTGTGGCTTTTTTTCCCCCCAAACAACTCTTTGACTTCTCCCAGAATGGGCAGAGAGGAATTTGCTGTGGAGAGGCAGGGACTGAGCCTTTCTGCAGTGGCTGTCTGATACTCTTTAGTGCACATGGCACAGCAGCCACTCAAAAGTAAAACCAGATAAATAAATATCCTGGTCACCTAGCAGCCTTGTGAAACAGCCTAAATCTCTACTTTTTTTTGAGATGAATCATCTGTGAACAATAAGAACACTAAAATGTAGACCACTGCAAGGACTGAACTGGGAAAGTACAGAACAAGGTCCCAAATATTTGTGCTTGTTTTCTGGGATGTAAAGCTTCAGGCTGAATTGAAAGGGAGATGGCTGCCCTGGACACATCACAAGATAGGGTTTTAAAGGAAACCTTTAACACAAGATACAAAAACTCACCCACTGCTGTTGTATCACAGTAAGAAATAGACACTGATAACATACAGACATGTCCTCATTCCAGTCTGAGCTCTTGCTAACAATGCTTCAGTTATTTTTTCTCCATCTTCTGTGCCCACCTACCACTTGCAACAAATTCAACCATAAAGTTTGGCTAACCCCTTATTTTAATTATAAGCTTGGTTTACTGATACTGGCAGAAATATTTCTGCCTTGCAGTGCTAACATGAGGTAATGTTTTGGGCAGGTACCAGTGCTCTGGCAATCTAGATATTCTCTGAACTGGGTTCATCTGCTGCCTACATTGTCTTCAGAGCTGAGTGCAAGACAGGGAGTCCATAGGGCTGTTTGACTCTATTTTTGTACTTTTGCCATCTCACTGATTTTGCAAATGTAACCAAAGTCTCTGTGGAATTTCTGTCAGTATTGGTCTTTCAGGTATTTTCTGGTGGCAGGACACTGCAAACCAGGGTTCCTCCCTATGTGCATTCAGATATTTGAACACTTCCTTCCACCTTCTCTGGCTGTGGTTTATTCCCTCTGAGGAGTGACTGCTTAACCATGGTGAGTGCATCCAGCTCATGACAAAATTGGTAGCTCAGTGCTTTTGCCTATCTGAGCTGGTACTTTATTGAAATGTTCACATCAGCTGCATGCACAATAGAGATCCACAGACAAAGAGTAACAACAACATTGTAATGAGGGCAGCTCATCTGAGAGCTCCATTGAGAGCCAGGCTTTACAATATCCTAAATGAAAAAAAAAACAAGGCACCACAGCAAACAAGCTCATCAGTAGTGCAGCTTTCTGCAAGCTAAATGTATGTGTAAATATAGCTCAGGAGAAGGCAAAATCATAGATGAAAACACCTCCTTTAAGGAGATTTCAGAGGCAGATGGGTCTTAGGATACCCTGTAAAGAGCCAGTTTGACAAGCAGCCTTTGGAGCCAGGCCCAGTTCATCTCCCACACACTCAAAGAAAGGGACAGCCCTTTTCCTCCATCCCTTTAGTGATGGGGTCTTCTTCCCCAAATGAGTAACCCATTGCCTCATCAGCTATTGAGTGTACAGCTGCAGTCTCTCCTCTGCCTTTCAGAGGGGGACAGCACCACTGCTGTCCAATTCTGTCAGCATATCAGGTATTTCACAGAATCACACCCAGCAGGGTTTCCTGTCAACATAACAGGCTATTGACATATGTTTTGAAGGGTTTGTACTCCTGGAGACTGCAGAATCCTTCAGATAACCTTGTTAATTTTATCAGTCCCTAAAAATGGCTATCATCTTAACAAGAGTCAGAGATGAGTTTGTGCTGTTTGTCCCTTCCTGCACATCAAATCTGGAGCTGATCCACCTCTCAATTTCAGAAACAGATGTGTCTGATCTAACCAAAGAAGTTGCTGGGTCTCTTCTGTCTTTTCAAGGAATGATTGGTGACACTTTCCCAATAAGAAGTAAGTCAAATATGGGCTACAAACATAGACATGATAACTCTGACATTCTTCTGGAAAGACAAAATCTCTGCCTGAAAATTACAGAATCGGATATGACCTGCAGGGTATGACCTTTTCTACCATATAAACTAAACCCAAATAAAAGAAGGACATCAAGACTAAATGACATACATGGTGGGAAAATGCATGAAGCAATGGATAATTATGCATAAGATCAGGAACAGCATTGCATTCCCAAGAATAGACTCACCTAGAAAAGCACAGAATAAGAAGTTAACTCACTCGTTTGAATTAATGTGGGAGGTCCTCCAAGAGACAAGTTTCAATACCTAATTTTAAGCAGGGAAGATGATTCCCCTGAAATTGTCTCCTAGTAATATGAGATTTTGTCACACAATTACCCAAGCTACAAACTTTTATTGTATAGGTTCATTTTTGGTTTAACCCTGGAAGGCCTGCACCCACAAGCAGCTGTGCACAAGTACAGCTGTCACCCACAGCTGCAGGACCAGTTTGACCTTCAGACAGGTCTTGCTCTAATTCTCAGCCCTGCTGTGCAGCACTGAGTGGTTACTTCTGTTCCTCTACCAGCCTCTGCTCTTTCTTCCTTTGCCCTCAGACAGCTCTGACAAACTTTACAGCAAACTCTCAACTCTTACTGGGAACACAGGGGTTAAATTTCCTCTTCCTTGGGACAAGTTTGGCAGGCATATACTGATTCTCTTCTCAGTCATGCCATTTCTCTCCCAGTGTATGCACAGTTATAGCTGTGAATGAGTTGCAGGCTTAAATTTTTAATGCTGAAGGCTATTCCTAGCTACCTCCTCAATATTACCACCTCCGATGCAACCTATAATGTACCCACAGAGACATCCTGGATTCCACTTAATTGGAGCAACTTTTACATTTGTCTTCCTGGTTTGTTTGTATCACTGACTTCTTAAAGGGAGTCTTGCTGAGGTATGGTAACAACTTTGCTTCTCCATTTTGGAAAAAAACTTCAAATTACATTACCTGCAAACTGTTGCAAGAGAAAGATGAAGAAAAGGGTTCTTAGCTCAGAATGGAAGGCAGACAGTTAATAAGGAGGAAAGAAAATGCTGTGTATTAATGACTGGATGAAAAATGGTTGCTGTGATGTATTTAATGGGATGAGCTGAGCTCAGGGTATTGTTTTCCAGAGTATTGTAAAAAGACAGAGCAACATCTGGTCTGAAGACCTAAATAGAAATGACACTCAAAAATAAAGGCAGTAAAATGATTTTACAGGGTTGAGGCAGAGACAGGATAAGGTAACAGCAAAAGTCTTGGAAAATCTGGGAACTGATAGTTTCCTGTGCTTTAAACTGATCAGTACCCACTAGTTTTTAAAAATGTCATTGCATCCATACCATATGCAATTTGGAAATAAGTTTAAATCTATGGAAGCTTTAGGTAAGGAAAATACCTTTAGAAAAAAGAAGCATCACAATCTTCTCTGTAATTATCTCTATAAGTCAAAATATTTCTTTCTTTCCTTTTTTTTTTTAATATGTCTTTGTTGCTGGTAAAATAATAGATTTCTGCAGGGAGACAAGGTGTGCTTCCTTCATCTTGGCCTAGGACCACTCCACAATGGGCACCAGAGAAGTACAGTGTTGAATGGGAGAGGTAAAACACTTCCTTCTCATGCTACATTACGCAAAGTCATAAGGAGCTCCTTTTGTAGGAAAGTCCAATTCTTGTTTTAGCCTTAAGAAATGCCATCTTTTCAGTTTTGTAATAAAATAGAATGGAATAAAAAAAGTCCTAGTATGATGACACTATTAAAACAACATTTGTATCATAGTATCTACTTAAAACGAGTTAGAATTTCACTGTGAAATTCCCTGGCTATTCTTCCTGAACCAGCAAACACTCTAATGAGACATTGTCTTGCTCTACTGTCATTTGAAAGTAAAAGCAACAGAGAAATGAAGATTTTGCATATAGAATTGGTTTTAGTTTCAAGACAACCCACAAAGAAATGTTAACACATGCACAGCATGAAGGAGAGCAGAACCAAGAACAGAACCAAGCTTCCTCTGCCTCTCACTTTAG
The DNA here is from genome assembly GCF_030490865.1 of Poecile atricapillus. Taxonomy (NCBI): domain Eukaryota; kingdom Metazoa; phylum Chordata; class Aves; order Passeriformes; family Paridae; genus Poecile; species Poecile atricapillus. The sequence goes on along the minus strand of NC_081250.1, from coordinate 146,460,099 downwards.
GAACATTAAAGTTATAAGTTTTGAACCTAAGTCCACTGAAGAATCTGTCAGGTCAGAATCCAACCACTCCTGATGCTTTTCATGGCCACTGCCACCCTCTAGCAGGCACAGTGGGGCTCAGTGCCCCCAAAACTGGTGGGTCCTAAATCAACACAGCAGCTCTCTGGTGCTCTTTGATGCAGATGGACATACAAAGCTGTTCCTGATGCTAAAAAGAGGTGGCATCATCCCAAGATTTGCCATCACATAAGGACAAATGATGGGAAATTTGTGAGGGAAAGCTCTGGCTCTAAATTATTAATAATTGAGCAGAGGACCATATTAACATGGATTATGTTCTCTCAGTAAGAAGGAACCAGAATGGATGTGGCAACAAATACCTTCTCAGCTCCTGGCACAGATATCTGATGGTTCACAGGTGAGTTCTTGTCCTGGATATCTGGCAAATCTGCTCCAGCATGAGCATCTCTGTCCTGTGGGTCTTCATACAACAGCAAGACCCTGCTGAGGGTGGAACTACAGACAGCAGGTAAAGTGGTTTTCCTTAAACTGCAGCATCCAAAAGTTACTGTCCCTTACTCCTGGGGGGAATGGAAACCATGCTGCTAGCTCTTGCCCTGTCCTAGACATATATTCTCCTGTCAGATGGTCTTTCTCCCTGTCACTGAATAATTCCAGAGTCTCTCATGTCCAGATTTGCTAAAGCCTGTGTGAAATGAGTAAAGAGAATGCATCTGCACCTTAGCAATAACCTATGAGAAAGCAGATGTCTGGACATTTAGTCATGAAGTAGTAAAGTCCTGAATTTTCTTTTTTGGAGCATTTTTGAAAATTGTGGATGAGCTCTTTGCCACCTTTGTTAGACCTGATATTGCACTCAGCCCTAAAGGAGCTCCAACAGGCCTGATGAAACCAATAGGTGATTTTATTGGGTTCTGAGTCTGAGAGAGATCATTAGCAATGAGGAAATGGTGGAGAATATTGCCCTATTTCTTGTTTTGTCTCTGTCTGCCATGAAACTGGAGTAGTGACACAAGGCTCTGATTCAGTTCTCACTGATTTCATTGAGATTTATCATATTAATCTTATATATATGGCAGTATCTTGTTATTCAGTCAAATCTTCTCATTGAAAGATTCTTGATAATGATTAACCTACTGACTCACTGTGTTCAGGTGCCATTTTAAAGAAAAACAAACCAAGGAATTCAGGTTAATGGGAGGATCCCTCTGGTAAAATTAATTCCATATTGGGACCTCAGTACAGAAAAGACTCTGAGAAACATAGAAGGGTCCAGCAGAGAGAAGCCAGGCTGGTCAAGGGGATGCAACACATAATGTAGCAGAGATTATCCTGGAGCAAAGGCTAAGGGTGTCCCCTGTCTAAAGGATGCCTGCAAGCAGACAGAGACAGAACTTCTCAGAGGTGAACAAACGAGATAACTGGATAACTGACACAACTGTAGGACAGGAAATATAAACAGTAGAAGAGGGGCTCAGCCAGGCTGTAGGATCTCCATCCTTGGCATTATTTCAAGCTCAAGTGGAAAAACCCCTCAGAAACCTTTTATAACATTTGAAGCTGACCTGAATTAGAGCAGGACCAGAGAGATGATCTAGGATATCCCTTCCGATACTTTCTTCTGTAATTCTATGTCCAACATGAGGGTGAGAACAACATTTTATTATCTTCCCACTTCTCATCTTCCAAGTTTCACTAGAACTTGAATTGAATTATTTGCTTGAATTATTTGTTAGTTCTGAAAAGTGCTCTGTCATATGTCTAGAATTCAGTAGGATTGTAAGCAACTGGACTGACATGGTGTTTTTCATATATATTTATGCATTTATGAAGCACATACAGGCATCATCTAATACTGTCATCATGCTGGACTTTTTGGCATTTTGGTCTGTTAAAATGGTTGCAGCTGGAGCTGAAATCAAAGAAATAAATATGTAAAGATATTTAAAAGAGAGTTTAAAGAGAGTTTTTCAGAAATACTTTGTGACTTCATGCCATTTTTCTCTGCATATATCACCCTGCAGTCCTGTTATCTCATCCACCACCTACTTTCTTGTCAGACTTCTCTAAGGACTCTGCTAAGCCTTGATTTCCCTTTTCCCTTTCAAAGAAGAACTCAAAGCTTTTTCTAAGAGTTTTGGGAGACAGCACATCTGCAGCAGAATGTCACGTCAGTGACTATTGTCTCACAGATAATAATGCCAGAACATTATGGAACTTGGATGAAGGAAGCTGCAATGTCTGTCTAAAAAAAAAATAGAAGATGAGGTTTTCAGTTACACTTTGGGAAATATAAGCCCACATGTGAAATTATCCTCTTTTGTTCCTGTTCATGTTGAATATATTGCAGTAAACTCTGCTCAATTGCAGTGCCTGGTTGTTCCACCCTCCATGGGATCAACTGAACTTGTTGATAGTAAATGGTAAATGACTGTCGCTTAATCAGGATAAAATTAGCATAAATTCCAGATAGCGAGGTGGAATATCTGTGGTTAATAAAAAGAGAAAAAACATTGGTTTTTTTTAAAGAAACAAATTACATGTAACTTTGCCTTACCTGGGAATAAGCTTCAATCTCAGTATTGCTGATACAGAATGACAGACTTTGAGCAAACCTGGTCTGGATTTCACATCAACATCCTTACCCATAACTGCACGTGGCAAGATGGTTTAGGAGGTGAAGTGTGGAAAGTAAAAGAACTTCACACAGAAGTTTCTGGGTTTGTTTCAACAGAGAGCATATTGGGAAGGTGCAAATATATTCAAAACTATGAGGAAAAAGGAAAACAGTCACGGAATCACAGAATGGGTCAGATTGGAAGGGACACCAGAGAGTCATCTGATCCAACCTCCCTGCTCGAGTAGGGTGATCCCAGAGCACATGGCACAGAATTGTGTCGAGAGACTTCCTGAATATCTCCAGTGAGGGAGGGACTCTACACCCTCCCTGGACAATGTGCTCCTGTGCATGGTCACAGGCACAGTAAAGAAGCTCTTTCTCATATTCAGGTGGAGCTTCCAGTGCATCAGTTCCTGCCTCTTGTCCTATTGCTCAGCACCAATGAGCAGAGCTTGCTCTGACACCTCCCTACAGATACTGAGGTCCCCTCTGTCATGGATAAGGTCCCCTCTCTGTCATCTCTTTCCAAAGCTGAAGAGGCCCAGCTCTCTCAGCCTTTCCTCATAAAAGAGATGTTCCAGTTTCTCCATCATCTTTGGACCTTCTCCAGGAGCTCCAGGTCTCTCTTGCACTGAGGAGCCCAGAACTGGAGTAAGATCCATGGTCTGGATCTTTTAGCTGAAGTTCAGTTGTATTGGATTTCTCCTGCAGATTTCACCACTGAAACTCACATCTGCAAAAGCATTCACTTAGTTTACACTATTTACAGATAGACTGAGTAGCCAGAGCTGTGAAAACAATTTAAACATGGAAAGTGGTTTCTCTGCTCCTTTGAAAGAAAAATGTGGGTAACAGGAGGAGAGAGATTTTTATTTTTTTTCCCAAGAACCAAGGGATTTGCAACATGGCAGGAAGAAGCACATGGTCAGTTAATGTGTCTTTGTAGACAAAAGTTTTGAGTACAGTGATAGACCACTGTGTTTCTCTCAGGTCATACTCAGAATGCAAGAGTGAACTATACTATTTACAGAGCCAGAAAGTTGTGCTGGGAAACTGTCTCAATAATGGCAAGCAATTGTCTTTTTGTTTCTTTTGTTTTTTGTCTCTGAGCTCAAGAATCTTATGTGGTCATTGAATGTGAGAAGACACGAGTTAGAACCTTATGTGTATTGCAATTTCTTTATGGCCTAAATCAGTTTATGACAACCCATTTTCCTCATCTGCAGCATTTTCTCTATGACAAAGTTTGGGGCATAAAGCACAGCTATAGTTTTTACATTCAATTGGTTACCAATCTTTAATATTGAGAAAAACGATAACAGCCAGATTCCAATCCCCATTTTTTTCCTATTTCCTCACTGTTCAGCAAAGTACTTCAATGCTGATCACATGTAAGCTGAAGAACTGTTTGCAGAATAATGTTGACTTAATCACGTAGTGACTAAGACCCCAAACAGTCACCTCAAAAATTGATATGCACAGATAATTCATTCTGCAAAGTACCTTTGGTAAACAACTGATCTAACTACCTGAAGTTCATGAAGTCTCACTGATGATAAGGTGCACTTCAGCTGAGTAAATGCTCCATGACCAAGCCTGTGGCCAGGTCCACAGCTACATTCAGACTGTGCCATTTTAAGAATTTGAGCATCATTTGACATAATAAAGTCTCACTACATCTAATAATAGATTGTATGATAAAGTCTTGTATATTGAAAGTCAAGGTGTCACACCAGTGTTGTACAACTTACCAACCAGGATGAAAATACCTGGAGATTTAGGTTTTCAGATATAGTGGTGCAATACAGGGTTTAATATTTCTCAGTTATTGTACTGTGTCAGGTTTCATAGACTGGTACACAGACAAATGATTGATGCTTATTTAATTTCTCATTATGTACACTGACAATTTATGAGCCCTAAAGGCAAGGTCACATCATTAATAGAACCAATTAGAATAGGGTTAACCTAATAAATATATTTTGCTAATTAACAACAGAAAATGTTTATTACTTGGCATTAACTAACTTTGCATTCAAGCAGGATATGTGTTTTAAGGAAGACTCAATAGGTTTCCAAGCAGCACTTCAAACAGATAAACTTAACTTTCCTAAATTAAAAAAAAATAAAAGGGTACATTGGATTCTCCACAAAGCCAATAAGTTGCAAACCAGTCAGTGACAAAAGTAGCATATTGAACACATGCAACTTTACTGAGAGCCATAATGCGTTACAATTTTCGCTGAAATGCTCAGCCCAGCTATCCTGCTCACAGCAATCTTTAAAGCTATTTATATTTTACCCATATTGCTTTATTATTTTTCCTTTAAGAAGAGCAGTTTAATGCTTGAGTGCTTTTCAATTTTGCCATTCAGACAGCAGATTAACTTTATAATGACTAGCTTAATTTTTACAGGGTATAGCATGTATTTGGTCTGAAAGATACCCCTGACAATACTAGGCTTTAGATGACTTTGGTGTTTCAATAAAAGTTAGATTCAGTCTGATACCTTCTTACAGTGCTATTGTGGCTGATTATACAACTACATGTTCTTAGGGGCCAGTGTGCAGTATGTAATTTACAGGCTATTCCTTTCTTGGTGTTTGAAAAGGCAGAGATCTCTGAACAACAGGTTAGGAACAATTCTGCCCTCCATTTCTCCTGTAACAGGCAGATTACAAATGGATGAGGACTCTGCACTGAACACCTTAAAAATGTAGTAGTACTATGGAAAAAAAAGCACCTAAACTGAAGAAAAATAAAAAGGCACAGATATACTTGAAAGCCTATTAGTGAGGACAGCTTTTCAGGGTCTGGAATTGACTGGATTTGAAATGACCATGCAGAGAGAGGGGGCCCATGAAATGAATGCCTTCATCTCTCTTCTAGACACTTTGGACTCTAGTTTTGAATAAAATATATTTTATGTAACTCTGGGTGATTTTATCTCTCACTGAAGAGATATTAACTATTGCCCCCATAAACTGCAGTGCTCATGGTTCTCCTCTGAATGTACTGAGCAGATCACAAAACCACAGAATCATAGAATGGTTTGTGTTGGAGGGGACCTTAAATGTTATCTAGTTCCAACTCCCCTGCCATTGGCAGAAACACCTTCCACTAGACCAAGTTGCCTCATCCAACCTGGCCTTGAACAATTCCAGGGATGAGGCATCCACAGCTTCTCTCAGCAAAGTGCTCCAGTGCCTCACCACCCTCACAGTAAAATTCTTTTTTGTCCAATCACTCCATGCCCTTGTGAAAAGTCCCTCTCCAGCTCCCTTACAAGCTCCCTTTAGGTACTGCAAGGTGCTAAAAGGTTTCCCCAGAGCCTTCTCTTCTCCAGGCACAATCCCAACTCGCTCAGCATACCAAATAACTGAGATGCTCCAGCCCTCTGGTCCTCTTTAAGGCCTTGTATGGACTCATTCCAACAGATCCATCTCCTTTTTGTAGGGACCCCAGAGCTGGATGCAGCACTGCAGGTGGGGGTCTCATGAAAACAGAGCAGAGGGGCAGAGTCCCCTCCTTCCCCTGCTGCCCACGACAGCCCAGGACATGTTTGGTTCCTGGGCTGCCAGGGCACACTGCTGGATTATGCTGAGCTTCTCTTCCACCAACATCCTCAATCCTTCTCCTCAATCCTTCTTTCTGCTCCCAGCCTGTGTTTGTATTTGGTATTTCCCTGACCCAGGTGCAGGACCTTGCACTTGACCTTGCTGAACTTGATGAGGTTTACACAGCTCCACCTCTCAAGTCTGTCCATCCCTTCCCTCCACCGTGTCAACTGCACCACACCTCAAATCTAAACGAAACACCAAAGAAACCAAAGATTCCTTGAAATAACATTGTTGTCAAAGCTTGAGTATTGACACTCTCTGTGAGATAAGCCTGGGTTTAAGGTTATTCCCAGATCTGTGCAGAGCTGGCAGTAGAAACAAACTCATTTCCTTTTGAAGGCTGAAGGAGGGAGGTCCTGATCTGCAGCACTGGTGATGCTGGAGACGGGAGCATGGGGTGTGCTCATCTGTGGTGTGTCCTGGCTTGAAGGATACTCAGACTGAAGGAGTTCATTCCCCACACAGGTTAGAAATGTACCCCAGCCTAAAAAGAAAGAAACAAACTCTGCAGTGTCAAAAATCCACTTTGGTTTATGTTCAATCTGTTTTAAGCCACTTTCTCCACAAATGAGTATTACTCATTGGCAAGTACTTACATACTGGGATTCTTTACTTCCTTTTCTTTCTTTAATACAAAGGGGAAAAAAAAATGTGTAGGTAGAACTGTGAAAACCTTGAATGTTTTTGTTGGATGGATTTAAGTGCTTAAGATTAAAAAAAAGGAAGGAATTAGATGTCAGATTTAGGATTGGAAAATATAAAAAAATTTTCTTCAAGAAAGATTTCTTAGACAAGTCAAAGAGAGATGATACTTTTTTTTTCCTCTCTCTATATAAAAGGATCATTTACCATAGTCTGAGCTTTTTAAACACTCATTTTTTAGCAAAATCCACTGAAAATTAGATAACTTTTTCCCTCTGAAGGTTTCAGATTTCACTAGCTGACATCTGTTGTTAGTAATAGATACAATAAAACTACCTGTGCCAAGAAAGTCAGGCCCTTGTGTTTATTGTAATAAAGAAGAAAGATTTACAATTTGGTGTAGAAAGTTTTTATGGTTCACTATAATTCTTAAATTCAAAGTGTTTCTTAACTTTGAGAGAGAAAAAATAAAGGTGAAGAGATGACCTATTACTACTACATTTTCCTCAGTTTATTTCAAAGAACATTGCTAAGGTGTTTTCAATTTTAGAGATGGTCAGCAATTACATTTTGGAAATATTTTTCAATGGAAAAAGATCTTCTCTGAAATTGGAGTTTTTCTATTCTTTCTGAGGAAAAACAAAAGTGATACATCCCAACACACTGAAAAAGAATCTGAAATTTCAGTATTCACATAGAACATGGAATTATGTGAGAGCCTTTCAAGCAGTTAACTGGAAGGTTACAGCAATGTCCAGACCTCTGCTCAAATGTTGAGGCAAAACTGATCTCAGAGAGGTCTTGGATGTACACAATAATTTTTATTTCTACCCCAGGTTTGTTTTATATATATATATATATATATATATATATGTTTATATTGCTTAGTTTATTTCTGCAGGAATCTCTTCTGGGGCAATTAAATTTTTTCATGTTTAAAAATAACATACATTATATCAATCTAAAACTTAGAGAAGACACCACCATGACATGGTTTTATGGACATCTACCCTGAAAGAAAGCACAGATTCATTTACTGTTTAAGGAGAGGTTTTGTTAACTTCTTAAAGATCTATTTTAGACCCTATTTTAGGAAACTGTGAAAGGATATGTGAGCACAAGCAGAGTACAAATGTGTTTATATTCCTGTTTAAAAGCCATCAGCTCAGAGAAGTCAGCTCTCAAAAGACAAAACTGGAGGTGTGGAGCTGTGTGTTTATTCCTGGGGAGGTGGAAGTGCTACTCATTGATGTGGTGGGGTTTGCTGTCTGGAATTGCTGCTTTTCTTGAGTATTACCAGTCCAGACCTGATGGACTGCATGATTCCAAATGTCACTCTGAGCAGTGGGAGTCCACAGTCAAACGGAAAATATAAGTGCAGGGCTCAGTTCATGGTCACAGAAAATGTTAGAGTTGACTTTGGGGAGGGTTTTCCAGCTTTTTATTACTTCTTGTCAACTACAGTATTGAACAAGGCCTTAGCCTGAGTATGAGCTCTAAACTAAAGCCAGAAAATGGACTGAGTTCAAATTGCACTTATTTACATTAGTAAACAGGATAAATAAATCTCCTCCTGCTGCCTGAGATATCTTTTTTATCCTGTTGTCAACACTACAGGTTCCTGACAAAGAGTTTTCTTGAAAACAACCTGGTTGAATCTTGTCTGCCCCTCCCATGTGCACATCAGCAATGAGCAGCTCAGTCCTGGGAGCTGGCTTTTCCTGAGGAGGGAAGTGATCCCTTTTAACCTCAGCCTGACTGGGAACCTGATTAGTGTAATGTGTAAAGAAAGCAGCAAAGTAATTGGGAAGTCACTGGGAGTGGCCAGGGTGAGAAAAGATATCGGGGCATCCTCTGACTGTAGATGCAACTTCATAATCTTCTCTAAAGAAAGGCATTTTACTACTGAAAGTAGGTGATCATCACACAAGTTTTAGTCAGTTTCTTTTGGGAAGTAATGCCGCATTCATCCTGAAAACAGTGTGGCATCAGCAGAAAATCAGGACTCTCTACTGTGATCACAATTAATGTGCTCTCTGCTGCGATCAATTTGCACTTAATGATGCATTTAGTGGTAATAAAAATGGGCAGATACAAAATATCCTTACCATTGTTTTAATTTGGTACATTTTAGATGTCAAGGAAAGGTTGAGTCATAGAATCTATCATTTTGGGGAAAAAAAATCCAAATAGCTGAGGTAGAGAGTCATGAGGAAAGAAACAGATAATAAGGTTACTGGGAATTACAAATCCTTTCTCTCTGTACCAGTCATTAGTGCTGAGTTAGGAAAATGACATTTAGAAAGTTGTTCTTATAATTAGAAATGTCCTCCTTGCCTCTGTACAGTAGTATTCCCCTCTGCAATTTCTCTGCTACCAGGTAAAGATTTTAGGAAGTCATAATGACATACAAATAGACCATGCTAAATTAAATTGATTAATATATCATATGATAATTTTCAGCTGCTTCAGGCAAGTCCTAATGCACATCTAATCAGCAAAGAAAATCCAAACATCCAAGAGGTCTGAATCATCAGGGGAGTTATGATACAAAGCTTATCTTTGAGTGATGGAAACATGACACACTGCTTTCCATGGCTTGAAGGATTTGTATATTTTGTATAAATTGTATATATTAATATACTTCTTACTGTAGCATGGGGCCAAACCAAACCTGATCCAACCTATGAATCTCCCTGCTGGAAGGTTCAGGCAGGAAAGTTTAGACATGAGAATTCATTTTTATTCCAGTGCATTTGTCTGTTCTCTTCAGGACTATGATTCAATGGCCCTTGGCTGGGCATGAAAAGCATTTTTGTCATCCTACATTTTCTTAGGCAGACAAAGTAGATGAGGGAGCTAGAAAAGAAATGTGGTCATCAAATACTCTGAACATGCAGAGTTGACTCACTTTTCTCTTCCTACCCTGGAACAAAAGACATTAGGTCACTTTTTGGCAAGAGGAAAAGTGAAATGAAGCACTGAGACAGACTGAACACATGAGCTTGAGCAGGTGCAGAGAGGGTAGGTGCAAATATCTTCCAGCTGTTGAATATTGATTCATGGGTTTTCAAGTGTATTTTTCCATTTTCCATAAAAGCTTGGTGTTTGGAGGGACAGAATGTTTTCAAGGGCCATCAAATTTCAGTTGATGAGGAGCAGAACAAGAACAGAACCACAAGCCTGTCCCAATTGTCTTCCACAACTTAACACCATCTCATCTAAAGTGCTGAGCTTGGAAATTTTCTGTTAATTACTTTTCTTTTACTGTTTTCCCTTTTGGACCTCTTTAAGACTTCAATATTCTTGCATTACTCTTAAGGATTTTCCGCTGTTTGGAAAAATACAAAGTGCTGAAATGTTAAAAGAAAGTCAGATAGCAAGGGCTGTACATGTTAATCCTGTACTTCTGTCTAGAAAGTGAGGATGCAGGGAATCTGCTGTTAGAAGCATGTTTTTATACAATAGGAATGACAGTGAGATCTGTTTACGTACACCTCTGTTGTAAATCAGCTGGAAGAGAGAGGATTTCACCCTAGGAAAACCACAAAGAAACACGGCTCATTTTATTTCTGCATCAATTCAGAGCAAGAGTGAGAAAGTGGAGTATTGTGATTGAGATGAAAATATGATGTGCAGAGAATCTCTTGAATTTCAGCAGAACATTTTGGGTGGAGCTGACATTCCTCTTGCACAGGAAAAAAATTTCTTTGGATTTATAATGCCCTTTTTATGAGGACATATAGTGATAGGATAAGGGAGAATGACTTTAACTGGAGGATGGGAGGCTTGGATTAGATATTTGATATAAATTCTCTCCTCTGAAGGTGATGAGGCAGAGGTTGCCCAGGGAGTCTGTGGATGCCCCATCACACCTGTAAGTGTTCAAGGCCAGGTTGAGTGGGGCTTTGAGCAATCTGATCTAGTGAGAGATGTCCTTGCCCACGGCAGGCAGGTTAGAAGCAGATGATGTTTAACATCCCTTTCATCCCAAACCATTCTCTGATAATCCAAACAAACCCATTTTCTGTAGAATCTGCAGCATCATAGGCTCTAGCACTGCTCTCCTGATTCCTGGTTCTTTGCCAAGGGGACAAAGAAATGGGAAGACAGAAGCAGATCCATCAAGGCCTCTGTAATTGATGCAAGTGCAGTTGCTAAATATATATTAAAAAAAAAACCAGCCAAACATACCAAAAGGTATATTCCCCAATTTTGTGATTTTCCTCAAGGAGATTACACAAAAGAGTGGTAGGAAAATACAGAAGTAATCAGAAGAGTTCCATTTGGCCCTAACCCACATCTTCCTATGTTGTTTGTAATGAAGTTGCCTCTCTTCCATGCCTTTGGCAGGCAAACAAAGGTTTTGATTTGAAGCTCTTGAGAGGCTGTAAGGAGAGACGAGTTATATTTATTCAGACCCATTTGTGGGTTACTTGTTTTTACGCAGTTCTGGATGGCTGGAATCACATAAATGGCACATTCATTTCTATTTACAAGTGACTACTTAGAGACCTTATACCTGCTTCTAACATCTATCTCCTTCTACCTAAAAGTTCCTGAAAAGTGACAAATTGTGCCTTCAAACAAAAAGAGGCACAATTCCTAGAAATACTTTCTTATATGGGATACCTCAATAAGGCAGGATGCTGAAAAAAATTATAAAGTGACCAATTTTTTTTCCCTGTGAGAAATTTCTGGCATCAAGAAATCCAGATACCAAGTGGAATAAAAGGATTCCACTAAGGAAACATGCTTCAGATGCTTCCTAGAAACCTATGGCAATTTCTCCAGGTGATGTCTCAGGAGAGCATGTAGGTGGGATTGGCTCTGGAAGGAGAGGAAAGGTTCACCCTAAGGAGAACTTGCTGCCCCTTCACAGCCCCTCTGCTGTTGCATCTTTTTGAGATAGTGCTTTCTTTTACCACTGCTGCCTTTTTTCTCATCTCCCAGCACCCTGCTGGTGCTGGCTGTTGTCCAGCATACAGTGACTTTCAGGTGTACTGCAAGATCAGGATCTCCAGGCTTTTCCTTCTCCTGAAGTAATTAAAGCTCCTTTGTGAGTGAATAAAGATGTCTTGTCACCTTTTTACCATCTCTCCACATCCAGGTCAGCTTCATTGTCCAGTCTCATTTTCAGGAGTTCAATTCATCACAAAATAGAAAGTATAGGCTGAAAATCAAAACCTTTTACTCATTTTTTCGCCACAGCAGAATCCCTGTCCTATGTAATCCAGTGACACAAGAGCTAATCCTTTGATCTTTAGAAGTGTTGTGAACACAATAAAAGACTCTATTCCTTTTATTCCTATCCTTGGATGAGTTGTGAACAACACTTCAGAAATATCCATCCTATCATGGACATTATCTGAGAAAATTAGCTACACCTCTTCCCCCAGTTCATCAGTAGATGGTGGCAAAGAGTTCTTGCTCATCTGAGTTTCAGACCCCAAGGGCTGGACAAACATGACAATAACTACAACTGATGGGTAATAGTTTGCCACCTTCTGCACTCCATATCTTCAAATGCTCTATTCATGTTTGGATGAACCTGTTGGAACTTTTATTTTTTCTTTCATGTGCAAAGTTTTGTGAGATCACAGAATCATTTGCTGGCATAATTTCCTTGTTTCAGGTAGCCCTTATCTTCTGAAGGCCTTCCAGACCTTATTTATTTGACTGAACAGGGAGTTCACCTGTTTTCAACTGTCTAGGTTCTCCTTTTCTTTCCACTAATTGTCTTTGTTATTATTTACTCTGCACCTGAATTAACTGTGAGGCATATAGGAGAATAATGCACATGAACCATGTGGCAAACCACAACTCTATTGCAAGTTACATTACTCTATAAATAGAAAATAAAATGAAACCTATTTGTCTGTACAGGGAACCAATAAAAAAAGGCCATACAAAGTCTCCTACATGGAAGATCTTACCAGAGAAATAATTATATTCTGAAATTACAAGTACTGCACTTGAATTCTCAACAGCATCTTGCAACACAGACTGGTATTTCATTATTACAATTTCATGGTACTCTAAAACCAGTAATCTTAAAACTTTATTTGGGATTAGAATACAGATTGCATTTTTTCATTGCCAAATTGTATTACAATTTTGTATCAGCAGTGTGCTAATAACTAGACCAAATTAGCATTTTAAGCTTTATTTGTGACAGATCACAGCATGTGTCTGCAGTCTATCCCTTAGCAACACAGCTTGGGAGATATATAAAATTTTGGGTGCCTCTACTGTTGGCAAGAATATTGAGAAAGTCTGGTGATAAACTATGGGGCAAACAATAGTGTTTCTCCTAAAACTAAATCTACCTCCACTCTGAATTGTAAACTGTCATCTGTGACAAGGAGAAATAGCAAATGCCAGTTTTATTTTCAATGTGGTATTATTTTTACTTTTTTTTCTCCACTGCTTGATAGCCACCAAAGAGTCCTTCCAGTGTAGCAGGGAAGAACAGCTTCCTCAAACACTCAAAACTAATCTGTGGAGCGAAAGTCAAAGCAATTTTCTCTCACAGAGGAATACAAACAGTGAGAGTTGATCTGTATTAAAATACCCATCCACGTTAATGACTCCGAAGTGCTATTCTTAATTATAACATTTAGATTCATTTTAAATACTTAAGAGGAAGAGAGAAATGTCACTGTGTGCAGCTGATAACTGCAGAAAGCTTCACTGCAGAGAGGAAAGCAAAGATGGTGTTTTACTGTATGGGTAACAGGGTAGGAAGTAACACAGAAGATCCAATAAAAGAGAGTGATCCAGGCATGCCTTCAGACATCTGCTGCAGCGGAAAATCTCAAAGTAAAAATTCTGGATGGAGGTCTGAAAGCTGGCCCACTAAGTGTGGATGGGCAGTGGACAGTGGGGGACTTTTATAAAAAAAATAATTGTAAAAAGGTGAGTGTTTGAGGGTTTGGCTTTGTGACCACAAGGGTCTACTTTAGTCTATAACTGAGGTAGTGCAGAAACACTTGCACAGAACATTTCACATCCAAAGTCCTCAGTGCTAGACTCTGGGGGAGCACTGGGGCATTAACAACAGCACTGTGACCACCAGTGTCAATCAGACTGGTTTTGCCCATCAAGATGCTTCCAATTTCTGCAGAAAAAGGACAAGGGGTCTGGCAAGCAGTAAACTGAACATGTAGGAGTGTCCTTGAAGCAGCAACAAAAGCCAGAGAATCTGGGCCACATTTGCAATCCTGTAGCCAGAAAATCAAGGGAAGAGATCACCCCACTCCACTCGACATGTCTTAGCCAGATTTGGTCTTCTCAGTTCAAGAGAAACCTTGAAGTACTGCAGGTGCTCCAGTGGAGGGCCATGGAGATGATTAGATGGCTGGAGAACATGACACATGGCCAAAGGCTGAAAATTAGCTTTGTCAAAAAGAAAAAAGAAAATTTGGTTTGCTACACCTAGAGAAAGAAAGGCTCGGGGAGATCTAATCACCATCTTTGACTCCCAAGGAAGCACTTGTAAAGAAGGGGAGGTGCACTCTACACAGAAATACTTACAATACGTAGATGGTGGCAGGAAGAGAGGCAGTGGGTAGAAGTTGCTTCAGGGAAATTTTGCCTGGATATAAGAAAAAATATGCTTCACTGCAAGAGCAGTTAAGCATTGGAATACATTTTCCGGAAAAGTGGGGGAAATATTCAAGACCTGGAATAAGAAGGGTCTGGATAATATAACCTAAAGCACTGCTTGAAAAGTTCATCCATATAATCTCCCCTTTTAAATGAGAGTTTTCAGTTATTCACTTTCTGTCACCGTCCTGTCTTAGGAGAGAGTGGCTCCATGCTCACCTTCCCCTGTGCTTCACCCATGAGAGTGGAGCCATACTGCCTGAGAATGCTTTTGGAAAGAGCTAGGGAGAAAAGAGACAAGAGGAAAGTGTCATTTACAGCCTCCAGCCTCCCACCTCATACAATAGACAAGCCTTTCCTAAGGGATTTGTCCTGTCTCTGCTGCCTAAATGTCCTGAAAACTATTCCTTGTCCCCTGCTGTGACCTTCCCTGTGGCAGTGGCTGTCAAGTGATAAGCATAACCTTCCCTCCAAATAGAAGAATATGTTGAACAGTGTAAAATAAACATAATTCCAAGCCCATATCTTCCAGCAGCAGCACTACATTGTCTCTTAACATAATGGATTTGTTAGCATCGCCTCGGTTTGAGAAGTGCAACAGGAACTGCTAAGGTGAATAATGAGAGGTTAACAATGAAAAGTAAGCACTGTGTGCTGAGCTGATGACTCACGCAGAGCTGTTCAAGAGATGCACATATTAAAAACAGCTGGAAAATATCAGACAACATAAAAAATCCACCATCGCTCTCTTAACCTCCGATGCTGTAAATAGACCTGGAAATTCAGTGCTGATTCTATCTCGCTTTGGAGGCTGCGGTGGAAAACGCGGCACCACAACAGTTACAGTGTAGCTTTTGATTTATCTCACTGACAGCCATCAGCCCCTTCAATGCCTCCCTGACAAAGAAGCACAGGAGGACAGACAAGCAAACTGGAATGTAACTGATTTATACCAAGTGGGAAAGAACTCCGTGCATAGCCATATCCACCTGCTGGCTGATACACACTTCTCTCTAATGATTTCTGTGCCTGAGTTATAAGGCATCCAGTAGGTTTCTGATCTGTCAGCAGCTGCAGTGCTGTCTTAGCTTTAAAAACACATACAAGTCCCTGGAAGTTGACCCATGAAGCTCATAGGAGAATTGGAGATGAACAGAATGCACATTCCTTATGCTTTGTTGCCTTATGAGTCTCTCCTCCACATATTACACCATGACTTGGAACAACTCCTCCCCCCACTCCAAGAGACCTCAAAACACAGTCCAAGAGTACCCAAACCCAGCCCATCAAATATAGGTTATTTTACTCAACATTTTCTTTTCCTAGGTATTTGTTATTTCTGCCCCAAGCTTATTCTCTTGCCATCATCCTGTGCTGCCTTCTATTCTGCATTTGGTGGCTGGCCACTTCCACTATAGAATAGGGAAAAACATTTGCTGTAAGATGATAAAGTATTTCCATATTATCATGTTCACTACCCTGTACAAGAAAGCCCTTTCAGACATTGCAAAAAAAAGGGATAAACTTCAATCAGATGAAAGACTCCACTGAAGCCCATCCATGAGACTGTTGACCCACTGCTGAAACAAGGACTACCCAGGACTTGGCTATAATAACCTAAATGCAGTCTCTATTTACTGGCAGATGTGCTCCTTCCCTCTCTGTTATCCTCAAATGTAAAGAAGCCATCAAGGCTTTGAGTATCACATTTTATTTCAGACCCCTTTTTTCTTCTCCTCAACCCATGAATATTAGCTTGCAACTGGCATTCAATAAAAATATTACTTTTTATATGTGCAAATACTCATGCCACATAAAGTTAATCAAGTGAGACTACAGAAGTATAAAATCAGCCAAACTGGCAACCAGGAAACATAAGAACTAAGGAATATATTAGTAAAGTGCATGGGCAAACTTGCCCATTTGATCAAACCAGCATGAGACAGATAAAGAACACGTGCAGGTGCCAGGAGCTCTTTGCTTATGCTTGCCCTGAAGCTCTTACACAGAGACTGATTCCTCTCTGCCTCCCATGCTGTTGAATCTTCACCCCCTCACGACACAGCTTGGCATTATTTGGGTTACAAACTTTGCTGGAGGTCCCAAATGAGGCTGGAAACCATTACATTAGTTATGCATATTAAGACTTGATCTGGCACAGCAGTGAACAGTTTAATGTGTAAACAGGGTATGTGAAATATGGTATTATCACTTTTATTGATAGATAGGGATAACAGGCGCAGTTTTGATTTACTGACAGATGGGTATTGTTCCTGCCCATTATCCCATATGCAGAGCCCTGAAACTCAGTCGTCCATCTTAATCCACTGCCTTAATCACCATCTGCTCAGAGCAGGGCAGGGGACACTCAGTCTCACTTTGTACAGGTGTAAACCTGCCCATATGCTAACTGCGCTTGTGTTCGGCTTGAACAAAGCCATTACTCCATTTTAGTCTCCCTTCAGGACCAATGACCTAGATTTTGTAGGGTTGGCTGTTAGTTTTCATTCTCATCTGAAGCCTCATTTCAAAAGAAAAAGAAAAGAAAAATATTTAGGCATCCTAAAATGTTTTAAGTTCTTTTAAACTGAACGTGAAAAAATAGTAACTCAGCACAACTGAGCATTGCTATTCATTTCAAAAAAATGCAAGCCTGTGGCTCAGCAGCAGATATTCAGCAGAACTGTTAATGAGGCTGGTCAGCATCCCTCAAGACTACTTTTAATTTTACATAACCTGTCCCTAATGGAACCTCTGTCATTTCAGACTAAATTGGGAACTTCATAAAGCATAACTGTACAGAAGTCTGAAGGTATAGGCCTGGATGTCCACCAGGCTCCAGTTCAGCAGCATCCACAGGGGATCAGTGCTAGAGATTGGTCCCATTTTCAGCCTTCAGAGTGTACATAGGTCTGGATTTTCATCAAAGCAGCCACTTTAGCACTTTGCCAGATTTTCCAAGTTCCCTATACAAGCTGGGATGAGGCTTGGGCATGCACTCTCTCCTCCACAATGAGCAGTGCCGGAGCAAGCAGGGGGACAGATCATCCTTGCTACTCAACATGATGAAAGAAGTATGCAGATTAACAAAAAGCTGTGCCTGACAAGCTGCGAAAGCAAACATAAATTGCACTTAACTTGTACTTAATTTCTTTTGTACTTGCAATTCATAGGTGGGGTAAGAATTCCTGGAACCTGGGGCATTGCAGTGCAAACAGAGGCAGAATCTGCCTGTTCATGTCTGCAGCTGACTGGGTGGTTCTGCTTTCTTTGCACCACAAAATGACTGCATAAATCCACTTTTTCATGGAAAGCTGAGACACCAAGTTCAGCTGCTGTACACTTGCCCGCCAAAGCACAGACAGCCTCCTGCTAAGCATTCTTTCCCAGGTAGCAGAATTTTTATGGCTCTGTAATGCTTCATCAGGTGTTAATCATAACGTTTTACTGTCAGAATAACAAGCTTATCTCCGTCAAGAAAGCTTTGGTTCACATCCAAAATTCTGTTCACAGAGTAGACAATATACTTTGATAGCAGTGACCACACTTCACCCTGTACCCAATGAATTTCCAGGCTCATGGATTGAATAAGAACATTTGTTAGTTGTTGCCTTTGGTATTACAAAAGTACCTACAATTTATTTGCCAGCATACTGATGCTGAAAAAATCAGTAATTCCAGAAAGGAATAGCCTATTTTTCCTCCTTGCTCCTGTGTAAAAATGTGGCTTGATTAAGGTTAAAGGATAGCAGTGAGGTGTGTGCAGGTGAAAATCAGTGCCTCACTTGTGATCAAGAGCTGGACCAAAGCAGAAAGCTCTGTATTCACAGTATCATGGGAAAATTTGTCTTTTCTCTATTCTGTAAAAAAGGGGACAAAGTTTGTTCTCTCCCACCATATGGTGGAATCTGAGCTGCTTCAAGTCCAGGCTCTCCATCAATATTTTCAAGGGATCTCTTAAGTGATGTAGAACCCAAAATTTAATTTTCAGAGTGGTTTCCTGAACACTTTTCTTCCAAGTGCTTGCTCCTTCTGAAAATGGGACTGAGGCTCCTGAACCACAGTGTTGGTTCTAAAAGCTTTGCTCGTTCTCCATCGTGCTGGTACAGCACAAGGTGGTAAAGCAATCCCTGAAATGTTCCACTCCCAGGTTTTGGGTGGTCACTGGAAGAGCTGTTTTGCACTGTACAAGGTCATAACGAGTTATTCTTCCCAGAAGACTTTAAGGCTATTCTTGTCCTTGTTTTTACCTGTAAAATAAAGATAACCTTATAATGGTATGCTTTAGTCAATGCTTTTCAGACAAGAAACAACCATTCCTTTCATCCTTGCTATTGCAATTTTTAGCCTTTATTTTTTACTGTTTGACCTCAGAATATTTTATGAAGGAAAATATACAGTCAGTACCTAGCCCTGAAATCATCGCAACATCATCTTTATGGGTTTGAGTTCAAAGTCTCACAGTTAATATGCCCTTTTTACACATGGATCGTGCTTCAGCAGACAAGTGCAGATGCCAAGATGTTCATCTGGTGACTGTGGGGTCTGTGTGGTCCAAGGAGAAATCATGGTAAGGTTTGGAAGAGGTTGCTGCCAAATGTATGGGGTGGCTGCTGTAAGACTCAACCTCCCAGAGCCACAATGACAGCTCCTGACAGGAGGTCTACAAGCCCCAGAGGACACTTCAAGGTTTTTGAAAGTAATCCCACACTTGGACTGCTGCCTTATCCATGCCAGGAGCATGGCCCCTCCCTGGGACACAGACTGAGCCATTGTTATTAACAATTGCCTGCTGTATTTTTCCATATGCACTGCTAGAAAAAAAAAATCCTTCACTTTGTCAAAGGTGAATGAGGAATGTGATGAGAACAGAGTGAACTAATTTTGACCCTAACTCCTTCAGCACCTGCTGAGTTGACTTGCCTTTATGGAAAATTCATGTGAAGAACAAGGCTGGAGTCACAGCTGTGCAGATGGAGATGTGTGGGGTGGTGTGTCACTGCCAAACTCAGAGGAGAGGTTGGAGAGCACTGGGGCTCAGAAAAACAATGTCCATCAGCCTTGACATTGTGGAGGTACAACACACTTCTCTCAAGTCCTTTAGCTGGCACACAGGACACCACAGGTTGTGATGTCCAGGAGCTGCTGTTCAGGTGACATGCTGGAATCATTCTGTTGTTCTACATGGACATTTAGCAGAAAAGCCTAGAGAGGCAAAAGCAGTCTATTTTAACCTCAGTTTAATATAATTCACACCAGTTCTGGAGCACTGTTAGCTGCTGGCCCTGGTGTTAGCAGGGCTTTTACCTGGAGAGTTAAGCTCACTGCAGTCCTTCAGATATTTTTCCAGTGATTTGCCAATATCTGATCTCATCCAAGGCACTTGCACAAGGTACACCCTGAAACTGAGCTTACATCCAGGGCCTCCAGCCAGAGGGTCTTGTGGGCTCTCAGAACTTGAAGAGAATCTGATCCTGTCACGCAGGCAGCATGAGCCAGGCTACAGGAGACCGAAGAGTCTGGTTATATTTTAACCTTAGTTTTTCTTGCCAGAGTGATTTCTTTTTTTCTTTCTGCATATATTGTTCTGACAGAAACTGGATAGCTGCAGCACCCATCAACTTTTACATTTTTTTTTTTCAGCCACAGTCACGTATTAAGAAATGTGTTTTTTCATGGATGCCTCCCCTGTTGTTTTGCTGACTACCTTCCCATCTGTTTGCAATCTCAAATCATTGCAGTGACAGAAAAGTCATGGGAACAGCTGCCTTTAGAAATCCACAAAGTCACATCATTATTCTGTGCTTAGTCTTGGCTAAAGAGCTTACCTGGCTATGCTACAGGTCACTTCCAAGGGCAAAGCTTTTCAACATCCATGGCAAATAACAAAAAAGTTGTTTTCTCTTCTTATCACCCTCACCTTCCCTGGCTGCTTTCTCTTCAATTTCTATTACTTCTCTCTTGTCCACCTTTATGAATGCTTGCTTTGTCTGTGCAACCATGTGGTTCAGTCTTCTAAGGAGACAGGTCCTCTACACCACCAGTCTTGCAGAAGCTTTTTAACAGAAGGATACAGAAGACTTTGCATCAGCAATGACTGTCTTGTCTAGAAGCTGTTGGCTAAAGGTACAAGTATTCTTGACCTGGAAAGGAACTCGTTATAAAAATTATCTTACTATTCCAAGGTGTAGTGACAAGGGAAGTCAACAGAGTAATAATAATAATAAAAATTGAATTTTATATATATATATATATATATATTTGAGATTTGTTGGTCATTTTCTGCTATTTTATTATTTTTTATTTTCCTTTTATTTTTTTCTTTCTGAATATAATTTATAACAATTTATGAATGCTCAACAACTTTGTCCTTCATCAACCTGTTTGGTGTTTCCTCTCATCTTTGGAAAATCACCTGCTATATCCTGCAGAAGGAGGTCCACGGATTAACTACATGCAATATAATGAAAAAATACTTTTTGTTTCTTTTCAGTCTCCTTCCCTTCTGTGTAATTGGATGTCCATAGTTCTTTTACTGAAGAGGTTGTAAACTATCTATCCCAACAAACCTTTCCATGCCAAAAACAGTTTTTACAGACTTCAGCTGCATTTCCCCCTATTTTCCCTGAGTTGTCTCTTGTCTGGACTAAAGGTTTCCATCTTAGTCTCTCTTGGTAACAGAATCAGTTTCTCACATTGATTGTACCTGAGATGCTTCTCTGGTTTTTTTCAAGCCTTACATAAATCCTGCAAGATGGGAATACCTGAACTGTAGAAACAGTGTGAAACATGAAGTGTGGGCAAGATATGAATTTACCCAGTAGTATAGTAGTGCTCTTCTCTTCCTCCTCCAGCCCTTTTCTAATAACTGCTCACATTTCACTTGCTGTCTTGACAGCTGAAGTGCACCAAGCTGATGTTTTCACTGCACTGTCACAACCCCAAGTTCTCACACATGAATGGTAATGGCCAGTTCAGAATCTGTCATGTTCTACAGGAAAGTGGCATTGATTTTTATCTCATGTGTCCCTTCATATTTACCTCCACCAAGCATCACCTGCCAGTCACTGAGTTCTGTGAGAGGTACACAAGGGACATAGACACACTCTTCCTTTATTAACCCAAATATCGTAGTATTATCATCAAATTTTGCTAATTCATTGCTTCTCCCAAACCTTTTAAGAATAAAATCTAATATAGTTTGAGGGGAGAGACCATGAAGCAGAGAGAATACAAGAATGGTTCAGAGAAGCCCTCACATCTCTTGCTTTGAACCAGAAGCCTTCAGCACTCCTGGTGGCCTTGGAGTTGTCTGCCCTGTCTGTATTATACTGAAAAGGGTAAAAAAATGCCTAAAACTCTCAGCAACTAGAAAATTGACTCCAGGGAAAAAAAGATCTCACAGGCAATGTGCCATTGAATGTGCTCAGGGAAGAGAGAGGGAGAAATGGACACTACAAGGAGTTCAGTCTGTTCCACCTGCCAGTGGAAGAGACTTGGCTGCTTCCAGAGTTGTTTTCTAGCATTATCCAAGAAGAGATATCAAACATCACCATAACTGGTTTTACTTGGAGAAAGACCTATTCAGGGTATTCTCAGATTTTAAAAAGTTATTTTCAAGTTGCCTAGAGAAGATTCAATTTTTCAGGGCTTACTTCTCCCAAATAAAGAGATGCCCAAAGCACATTTTCTTTCCTTACATCATTGCTCTAATGCCTGCAGCTCCCTACATGCCTGTGAGGTGAGGAAGTATTGTCACTGTCATTTACAGATGGAAGATGGGACAGGAGGGGTTCTGAGCCAAGGTCAGCTTTCAGGTCAGTGGTGGAGGGGGTCCTCAGATCATTGTCTCCAAGATTCTCAACTACTGAACCACCATTAGACTATTTTCCCTCTCTGGTGACAATTTATTTCCACTCATCTTGTGGAAACTGAAATAAATCAGTCTCCAAGTTAGATTATTCAGAATCTTTCTCTGATGGCTAATGAACAGGAGGCAAATTTGTCTTCAGACACTTTGGTATAAAGAACAGTGAGTTCAAGGTGAGAGAAGAGCTTATGAACTAGTCCCACCTTGATCCTGTTCTTTGTTCACTTCTGTTCCCACATCCAACCCTTCACTCAATCTCCTGACAAGCCAACAGTGTTGTTACTCTTGTAAACCTCAATTGTTGCTGATTAATATATAGGAATAATACCACATACACTTTATGCCTAAAAGCCAGATAGAATATTGATCAATAAAAAAATAAAAATTAGATTAAAAAAATTTTAAAAAAAAACAACAAAAAACAAAAACAGTCGTAAATTGCATAATTACCTAACCTGTGCAAAAAAAAAAAAAACACCCTTTCCTAGCAATGCCATGCTTGGACACATGCAAATAACTGCTCTGTCAAAAGAGCATTTTGAAAGCTGCTAAATCAAGCACCCAGAAGTTAAGAAAGTGTATTTCAGGTTGACTTACCATGACTTCTTTGAGCATATAGAGTCTGCAGTTGCAGTCACACATAGATATGGTTTGGTGGTGGACTTGACAGCATTGGATTAATAGTTGGAATCGACCTCAGAGGTTTCCAAGTCTAAGGATTTTATGATTCAATATAAGTTTATATTCTACAATTAGTGTTTGCAAGAGAGCGGTCTTGGAGTGTCTGCAGTGAGGAATTTGACATCTGGGAAAGGGAATGTGCAGTCTGAAAGAGCCAGAACATTGTTGGCTCATGAACAACAGAAAATTCACATGCTTAATACTGGATATGCACCTGACTAATGATTTGTGTTTCAGATTCTTCTGGGAGTAGGGACAAGGACTTGTTATAAAAATCTTTGCTCTCCCCCATTGTGACATGGACCATAACAGGATGATTAACCTTAATATAGTAGCCCATACGTGACAAACATAACAAATTTCTGAGCACCAGGATTGCTTCATATTTTACACAGCTTCTTCAAAGTATTCTCAAAGGGCTGAATTAAAGCTGTTGGGATAACTAAAACACAATTCTGTTTCTAAACTGTGTTTATTTTAGGTTTAGTTATGCCTCTACATTCTCTTATTTTCAAAACTTTTTTATTAGGTGATAATAACAATTCTGCAATTCTCCCAGAATATCTGCAGTTATTAAACTGCTTTCCCAAAACGTTATTTTAATTTAATGTAATTTTTCAATGTAGAAATATCCTTCGCTCTTCATAGTTAAACCCATATTCATGAGCAGTGTAAAAAGACATTTTAGAAAACAAAACCTCAAGATAAATTTTCTTTTAGGTACCACAATAAGCGAAGCATTGCCACACAAATAATCCAAATTCTCAAAGGTATGGAATACTGCCTTTGCATTTTTGCGAGTTTAAGCTTAACCTTGGCGATATTGGATTTGCAGATTTGTTCAGGCTGAGTCATTTTATTTTGGAAAAGCTGATGCAGATCTGTTTTCCTCTTAAAACCAGTTCCTATCAATTTTCTCTGACTCCTGCTCAATGTGAAGCTTGTCAAAACAGCAGGCACAAATGCAGACTCCTCTCGATCTTCCCCCTGGAAAGTCATCACATTGACATTTCTATCCTGCTCCTATTAGTCTCTTCCTCCTTCCCTCCATGGTACCTTCATGTCCTCAACATCTCTGGAGATTCCCTTTTCTTGGTTTCTTTCCTGAATAACTTTGTTGAGAATGGGATTTGGTGTGAAATGTGTTTTGACTTTCTAATGGAATAAATGTCCAGCTTTTCACTTTCTTGCCTGGTTTCGAACATTTTTCCCTAGAAAAAAAATTTGCTTTCTCCTGCAGGATATCCTCACATAAAATGGTGTTTGTTTAAACTGCCAGTCTCTTCTGCTCTCACAGAGATCCAGACTACCTCTGCCCTTAGAAAAGATGTCATTTGCCAAAAATGCTGCTGGCTTTCTCTACAAAGGAAACATTATATGGTTGAATAAACTGTTATTATAATTATTATGTCTCTTTTTATTATACACATTTAGAAAGAGAATAAATTTCCCCAGGAAAGTTAGTTTTCATTTTCTAAAAGAGTGCATTTTGAAACTAAAATGTCACAGTTGTCTCTTATGCCAATAGCTTTTCAAGACTATTTTCATGTGTATATTTGTATATATCAGAATCATAGAATAGTTTGCGTAGGAAGAAACTTTAAATGACATCTAGTTCCAAATCCCTGGCACAAGCAGGCACACCTTTCACTAGACCAGGCTGCTGAAGGCCCTGTCCAACCGAGGGAATTCATTTGTGTACTCTGAGAACTTTGTGTGAATTGTTGTGAAAGCCTTGAATTTTTCATTTAAGATTGCTATTATAGCTTATTAAAGGAATGTGCAATCTTTGGGTATTTGCAGAGATTACCACTTTATCTGCTACAGCTTGTATGAGCTTATGTCCTTCTGGGCAACTGGAAGGCAATGTACAGTTTTTCAGAGTTTTCAGCTTACAGGACTATAGTGAGAGGACAAAGGAAAATTCTGTTTTTCGTGATATTTAACAGGCAGTCCAACATAGATTACACATTCCTCCCCTGTCACATGCTGCTTTGTTCACATTTCAAGTTAAATTCCATTTTACTGAACTATATTACTGAAACCAGCAGGAGTAACCAAGAATTTTCCTTTGGCTGAGTCTAGTCCACAAGTCTCTAGAGGCAAAGAAGAAAATCATTTCCTTGGACTGCTGCATTTTGATAGGCAGATTCTGATATTTGTGCAACCCCATTGCAAATCATCTGTTTTCCTTAAATTAGTAGGAAATTAGTAGGTAATTAGTTTTCACCCTAACTGCTGGGGGATCCCCCCAGAATTTTACAGTAATTTATATCAAGGAGATCTGGGACTTCAGCAAAAGTCACCTTTCCCTTTCCTTGTGGTGGCATTACAATGCAGAAATGAGAGACATAACTGATTGTAGGAGCCACTGATGGCCCCTGTGGCAACATCTCAATATCTTCTCCATGGCCCAGCATAATATTTAGGTTCACTGTTTCTCAGAGAACACATAAAGGTTGTCCCTCTCATTATCTGCCCCCTGGCAAGCTAAGATGGGATTTATATTGCCTAATTTTGTCTGTCTAGAATAAAATTTTGTAATCTAGGTTAATCTATTCTTGTCCAGACTCACTTTGAAGCCAATGGGTAACAAGACCAGCTGAAAGCATAAATTCACTGCCCCTCAAGGCTGCTGCCAGGTAAGAGGGTAATTGGACCTCTCTCTGTAGTCTCTTCTTTGTCATTAAGTGTGGTGAGACCTGGACAACTAACCCACACTTCTGCAAACTCTAGAGGGTCAATGAAGGTGTCTTTGTAACTGCAAGCAAAATTTGCATTTGACTTGGACACAGACCCAAGTTTGCTCAATATGTGCAGAAAACCCCAGTTTTTTTGTGTCCTTCCATGAAGTTTTGCAATACTAGTAATATCAGAAAGGTTGTGGAACACTCAAAAAAATAAGGATGGTGGAATTTTCAAAATACTCATTTAACATAAGAACATGTATTTATATCACACCTTTGAAGTTTCTGCTCTCCTCCCTTCCTCAGGAGAATTTGGTCTAAAACTCTAAATCTCCAAATGCAAAGCAAGCTCACTTAACTTTACAGACCAGATTCCTGAGTCACTCTGGCAAAGTGGCACAGGGCAAAAATATCCCTTCTCTTCCTCTCCTGCAGTTCAGAGGAATCAATAAGGTCAGGCAGATGCATCAACGTCGAGCACTTGAACAAGTGTTCTGCAAGACTGGGTATAAGCAAAGAAAGAAAAATCAAGGTGTAGGTCCCAGTGAGACAGCAAAAGCACAAGAGCATTAAATCAGGAGAAACAGTGACTGAGTTTTGTTCTGCCCCAGGGTGTGTGGGGTCACAGGAGAGCCCAGGAGAGCTGCTGCTCTGGATGGGTAGCTCATAGCTCCTGTGTCCCTTCTGTCAGCAACATGGAGCTGCCTCAGAAATCCAAGACATTTGCTCCAGATTCACTCATGCCGAAGCAGCTATCCTGTGTCCCTGTGCCATGGTTTGGAGTCCTTTGCAGGATTATGAAGCTGCAGTTCTGATGTACCTGGCTGGCCAGAAGAGGTAGATCAGATGGCTGAGTTGGGGGATGAAAGAAAAGAGTGTTTCTCTGGAGAGACCTGGCAGAAAAGGCTAGAAAATACTCTGGGAACAAAGTGAAAGAACAACATTTTTTCTTGTTAGATTTTATCCCCCTTTTCTGTTCTTTTCCAACTGAGATTTCCACTGGATAAAACAAGTATAAAGCTCAGGAAAGAAAATTGGAATTGGATCCCCATGTGAGGCTGAGCTATCTCCCAGCTGCAAATCCCTAAGAGATTTTGACTCAGATGTTGTTTCACAAGTAGCCAGGGATGCCATGAACCAGGACATGGCTCATAGTTGTGAGTTCAGGCACACCACTTCCAAATGCTTTGTGTGCATGTGTGTGAACAAGCTTGACTTAAACCACTCAAGACCAGGTTTTTCTGGTCACATAAGGGTTTATTACCTGTCAGAACAAATGGGCCCTAGACAGAAAATGAGCTTTTCTGCACAGGCATGGATGCAATGTGGTGCTCTGCTCAGTCTGCTGCAAATATCCCTGATGAACCCATATTTTTTCATTTTAATAATCTTCATTGCTCAATTTGTTTAATCTCAGAGATGTCTGCCCCTGCTAGTTAAGGCCATGAAAGACGCTGTATCAGATTAAAAACCAAAGAAGATCCATTTTCTCCACCATCCTGCTTCCAGCAGCTGCTAACAGTAGATATCTATAAAGAATGTAAGGAAAGGTCACAGGAGCACTGCAAAAATAGAGTGGCTCTTTCCCATAATACACTCCCAAACTCAGTTCATCCCAGTGAGAATTAATAAAGATCAGGATTTTGGTAACAGCTGTAAAAAGATGAGACAAAGGTAACTGGACTACATTTTAACAAAAGTATGCTAAAATTTCCTATGCAGAATGTCCCAATTTTCAACTCTTAAATGTAATTAATTTCAAATGTTGCATTAAGTTTGTTGTTTTAGTTTGTTGGTTTGGGTTTGGTTTGTTTTGTTTTTTTCTTGTATTTCACTTTTTCACTTCAGTATCTCAACTGCATTGGTTGTTATTGATTCAGAAACTGACAGTCCATAGAGTCTGAGTTGTAATGATGGAGCAGTACAAATATCTTGTTTTTTATTGGTGGAAAATATAATATCCCTTAATAAATTTACAAGAACTTACTTTAAGAATAATATAGAGCTACCTAAAAATTAAAATACAGCTGAAATTCAATCTAAATACATCAGCTGAAGAGGTTTTAAAATTAATTTTAGAGAAATTGTGTCCACAAAGGAAAAAAAAGGTCACACTGTTAATGTTTGACACAAAGAGGCAAAGCCTTTCTCTTCACATTAAAATGAAACAGCCACATTTAAAAAACAATTCAAACTGAACAATTGCTTTGATTTTTCCAGAAAACAAATTGAATTCAAATGTTCTAAACTTACTTTGACCTGGACAGGGCTGAAATGAAAGCTTTTTCTTCTTTCTTGTGTTAAACAAATAGAAAAAGTCCTGAGTACTAAAAACCAGCAAGAACACAGTAACAATTGGACATATCTGACATCTGAATACATAAATTCATTCTGAATCCTGTCAATTAAAGTACAGAATAATTTTAATTCAGCTCATGAGAGAATCACATACATGAGAATTGCATAATATATTGGTAAAGTACTTTCCCTGCTTGGAAAAAAGACATTTTTTTTCTAAGCAGCTTTCTAAAGACCATTTTGCAGGCAGACTATAATGCAAACGAGTACTTTGTCTAGTTGAGCTTGTTGTCTTCAGATGCCCTATACAAGAAAACAGATCACAAAAATTCATATTTTTTTCTTGGTACTTCTGGTTGGCATTTAACACGTCACTGAACCTGATGGCTCACTCTGAAGTGCTTTGCTGCTCTTGTGAATGCTATTGCTTATGAATACTTCGTATTTTCAAAAAAAAAAAGATTCCTGTATCTCCCCAGAGTGTGACTCTGTGAGCTTGTCTATGGAATTATTGTTATAGCAACCACTACAGGTAATTGGAACCAGACTGTCTTGGGCCTGTGAGTGATGCACAATTTATGGTTAATCTGTCTTGTTCAAGGCCCAGGGTTTACGAACTTGCTTGATTTTTTTCCAGCAGTAGAATTCCAGTGCTTCTAATCACAACATCCATAGCTTTGGGGGTGGGAGATGAGGACACAAATACTGCAATAATAATATTGATGGAGAAAAAAACAGGTCAAGAACTGAGACAGAGAGAAAAAATGGGTTTGGGGATATTGTGTACACAGAGTATTAGTGTTCAGATGAGGATGATGAGGTTGAACAAGATGAATGCATCAGAGTGTGTTTTTATGGGGAGAGCAAAAAGTGAAATACATAGGCTAATACTTCAGTAGTATTCTTACAACACAGTAAATTAATTCGTGGCAAGTAATATACTCATTTTAGAGGGCAGGTTTGTTTGTTTGCTACATTATGGCTTTGTAATTGTGTCTGCATTTAGATGCTCCTCAGCTATTGAAAACAGATCATTCTACCCTGCAATTACAAATATTGATTTACAATGACATGTGTCTCTTACAAAGTGTTTCAGTAACATCTGCAAAAGCAGATGATGCAGAAGCATTAATCTCACCATCTCTCTGATTAAAAAAAAAAAAAAAAGAAAAAGTGGTTTTGCCCTGTAATGGCATGAAGGAACATAACTGTGATGACTATTTCAAAGAAAGGATTATATTTCTAAATTTCCTATATTGTGGCTGAAGGCATATGGATAAAGATTAGGGAACACTACAAACTCAACAGCATCTGATTTTGGTATGCTAAGCAAATAGAAATAATAGCATGTAAACTGCACATCCTGATTTTTGGTTCAAAATGTATCCCAAAGTATAATTAAAATAAAAATAGGGGAAACTACAAATGAGACTGGTTTTGAAACACTACATAAATGGATGAGGTTTATTAGCAAATTTATCAGTGCTCATGGCCTGAATTCAAGTCTGCAGACAAAACTGAAGTCAGCTGCATTTTTCATTCCTTATTCTTTCATTGTGAATGTCTCATATATTTCCCTCTATTTTTCCTATAAAAACCCTTCACCAAATGGTTTCAAAACAGCATCCAAAAATAAAATATCTGACTTCCGTAATACTGAAAGAATTATTAAACAACAATCTAAAACTGGCAAACTGGGAAAAGAAAATAATGTGAGACCTCATCTCCTTCTAACTCATTATTCAATGTCTCCTCTTTTTAACATAGGTGAAATGTCCCCCTCTACTTTTCAGCATTTCTTACCTCTTTTAAAACAACTGTCAAGCTCTGTTTAATACATTTTCAAAAGCCACAATAGTATTTCAGTGATAAAAGAATAAATAATAAAACACACAAAAAATGAGTGTAAAAGAAAAACCTGCCATACAAAATAACCATATAATAAAGTGGGATTGTTCCTACACCATTGCTTTATTTCACTTTGTGACTTGGACATCAAGAAATAATTTAAACTATTTAGACCCCACTGACCTTTTCAAAAAGAAAGAATATTAATTATATCCTGGAAACTTCTCTTCTCCATTTGGGATGCCCCAAGTACATGAGATAATACCCAAGGCCAGATAATATATAGGACAATGTGTTGAATGTAATTTTCTGATGGTAGAGCTCGGCAGGAATACTCAGAGCACATCATAAGGTCTTGGATGCCAGCACAAAGCACTTGATTCAGCTCATCACTCACAGGCATCTGAATCTGTCCTTTTCTAGATGGACCAAATCTCCATGACCTGTGCTTGTAATGGAGGCCTGGGCACGCAGGTAAACATTTAAATTCAGATTTCTTGATTTGAAATTGACTCTTAGTTTAGGTTTGGCCATACAAACATCATTTCAAGTTACTAACTTTTATGCTCAAGTCTTCTAGGTGGGCTTCACCTTGGCTTAATACCACACATAAAACATCCTTATGAGGTTTCATTTTAATATTGTGAGTTTTAATGGTAATGGAGCCTTTAGAGCTAAATATTTATTGATTGCAATTATAGAAAACACAAAGTAGCACTTTCTGCACAGCAAAGACCTTGGTAACCACAGGACTGGGCAACTCTGCTATTTAGAGTCCAAATCTTTCCGGCCCCATGTCTGAATAGTTCTGTGCTTTTATGGTCTTGAGCTAGATTTACATATCAAGTGGTAAAAATCTGCAATTTTCGTAAGTTTATATACCTCATTCTCTTTTTATGCTCTTCATCATATTATACACTGCCTGTGCTTGCAGGGTCTGTGTGATGGAAGTTATGGCTTCTCTTCTGCGCTTTTTCTGAACCCAGTATGAAACAAGGCCTGCAAAACCTGAATTATCATTGCAGCTAAAACACCTGCAATCAAACTAATGTCGTGGTAGACACATATAACTTTTGAAGTCAAGCATAAAAATTTATTTAGCAGCAGTAACTGCAGAAGGTGAAAGATGCTGTGTCCTTAAGTGTTATATTGACATATAAGAAATTAATAATAAATCCTTTACTGTGAGGGTGGGGAGGCACTGGAACCAATTGCCCTCAGAAGCTGTGGCTGCCCAGTCCCTGACAGTGTTCAAGGCCAAGTTGGATGAGGCTTGGAGCAACCTGGTCTGGTGGAAGGTGTCCCTGCCTGTGGCATGGGGGCTGGAACTGGGGGATTTTTCAGGTCCTTTCCAACCCAAACCATTCTGTGATTCTATGGTGTGCACTAAGCCTGGTACGTCCCAAACTCTGATAGCACAAGATCAGCCACTGGCAATGGTTCTATCAGAAGGGGCCGCCCAGCTGGGCTGAAAAGTTGTTTGAAATTGCCCTTGTTTGAGAATTGTTTCTCAATTGAGAACGAGAATGTTTCAGCTCCCTGCTCTTGCTGTGGCTGCTGTGATCAAATCTGCCAAGACTTCCACTGCATTTGTAACCTCGGTAAATGGGACAGATGGATGCCAAAGTAATCGCTGTCTCTGTGGCAGCTTATCTAATTAAACATTTAGACAGAGAAAGGTATAATTGCAGAATAATCTATCTGCTTTTATTGTGTGCTTTCCCTTAAGACACTACTGTCTTTCTGACAGAGAAAATAAACTTTGACAGATGTTTACTTTCAAAGTAAAAAAGATAGTGGAGTTCTATTAACACAGACTGTACTCAATAGCGAAGCTATTCCTTCACTGCACTCCATGCCAGCATTCTTTGTAGAACAAAGATTTTGGTACTGAGTAAAATTTGATTTACATGCCTGAGGGAATAATAAAAGAAACCTATTATGGAATGAAATGGGCTGTAATCACATTGAGAGGATAGAGATTGTTCCTTGGGTGAAGAAGGGGCAAGGCTACTGCCTGGTAAAATGGCCTACTGCAGAAGAAAAACCAGTGTTATCCAAAACACAACACACCAAGGTTTGAGGAAAGACGTGTAAATGCTGCACAACACCTCCATCACTTCCAGCTGGGGATGATTGCACCGAGTGTTCAACACAGGGCCACAGGCAGGGAGGCACAGCTGGACATGGAGCACCAGGACAGAGCAAAGCCCTCCTGCCCTTCTCATAATGCCTTAGCTAATGTTAACTCAGACATGCAGGGGGTCAGAATCCAACTCCAGGATGGGGCCACTGTCCCCACAGCACACAGGGTTTGTGGAGCAGGGCTCAGAGGCTGCTCCCCTGGCCAGGAGCCAGACTCAGCTGCTGCTGGGCTAAGCACAAGCCAGGCAGGGAATGATTTCAATTACTGGAGGAGCAGCTGCTGCTCCAGAAGACATGGATGAAGCCAATCCCTTCTCCAAGAGCTACTTGAACTGAGCAAGAGCTGGTCTGCAGGCCCATGGCACAGCTGCACAGTGTTATTGAAGCACAGGACTCTCATTAGGTCGGGAGCAGCTTCTCACATGTGCACAGACCTGAACAGAGACTGATTTCCACCACATCCTCCCTCTGTCTCCACTGGCACTATCGCCACTAAGAACATTGTACTGACAATTCAGGATGCTTCCTGCAGCTCTAAGGGTGTGCAGCACCCTGTGCCTGTGAGCTCACTGTCACACACACACTGTTCCTCCTAAACACATTTCTGCTTGGGTTTAGAGAAAGAAATGCTGAGCTCCTTCAGGCTTTCTAACTCTCCTTCTCATTGCTACTCATGACAGGCCTGATGTCTGCCCTTCTATCAGCTCATTCTGCTGTGATTTTACAAGGAATGCTCTCCTATGATTATGCACTATGTAAATTCAATTCTAATTATATAGAAATTATCTTTCTGATTATACAATGATATATATATCACATTTTGAGGCAAATGATCAATGTTACAGAGGGATATCAAAAAAAGCTAGTAATGAAAGTAGTTCAGTGGAAAACACCAGAGAAGGTAAAGCAATACAGAAGCAGATGCTTTGTGGTTTGAAGACTTGAATTGTCCTTGTTCCCAAAGTGCTACAGAAGCAATTGTAGTTGACAGGCACATTTCTTGTGATAGGCATAATGTCATTCATTGCTTTATACTTGAACGAGTTGGATACTACACAGTCTGTCAAGTCTAATTCTATTTAAGTCATGACAATTTATGTTATACTACAGTACATTACTTGTTTTGATCATAAGACTAAAACCATTCTTGCATGAAATTAACCGAAACTTTAAAATAAAAACCAAGCTCTTTTCAAAGCAACTGAAATTTTCCTGGGTCTGGGATGGACCAACAGGCTACTAAAGCAGAGGAGCAATGCAGGAAACTGAACTTTGTTCTGTCTGCATCCTGAAGCTCTCAGATGGGTGTGCTCAAGGCCCAGAGGCTTTAGCCAAGTATCTCTTGGTAGAAAACACACTCTGGTGTGAGATCTGCCCTGCAGACAGAGAGTTACCTGCTGAGTACAGTGTTTGGGTTACTGCCTTTTGTCAGAGTACAATCATTGCACTGTTTGGTCTTCTATTTTTAAAGGCTGAAAATAACTGTGTGAAAACACAGGGAAAACACCTGGGACAGGTCTTGGACTTCCCAGCTGTGGGAGAGTGATAATGGGAAGGAAATTTAGGAAAGGGGAAATCCTTACAAATCTTGGTTCTGTGGACAGATGAGGTAGAAATTTTTTTCAACCTTGGGCTGATTTATTCCTGCACTAAAACTCCTAAGTATTTTCTTTATCTTCTTCTGCAAGATAATATTTAATATGCAACCCTTTATTGGAACCTCCTTTCACCCAGTTATTTCCAGACACATTTTAAGAAGTTTTAATGAGAAGATAAAGATTCAGTTTTCTGTGTGAAGTCCAACTGTTGCAGATTTTTTTAATTTTCCTAATCAGTTCTTTTTACCTAATTTTTTTTTTAAATAAAAATATTTTCTCTTCACCAACTTGTGTTTGCAAGTTTATGTTTGATTGGTGTTTTTTTTGGTTTTTATTTTCTTTCTTATCATTTTTTGGCTAGAGTGAATTAAGTGAAATGAGGAGAAAACAAATAGCTGAGGGGATGAAAAGTGACGAGGTTCTAGAACCCACATGTGGGAAATGAACTTCTCACTTTCCATAGACCTAAATTGAATTGCATTATATGACCAAATTACTTTAAACTTCAAGTATATACTAAAACCCTATTTCTCACTTTATATTTTTCAAATTATCATAATCCTCAATCAATTTCTTTCCTGATAGCAAATATATTAATTAATGCAAGAACATTTTTTGCTGTATTTGAGGGAAATTCCTAGATTTTTATCCTTTTGCCCTTACTCTCTTTTGTCCCTTTCTCTTATGCGTTATTACAAGAAGGAATAATTCCTTTCCAAATCTGGTTATATGCTTAGTTTACAATAAAAGTTAAAAGAAAAAGATTGGAAATAGAAGGCTTTAATCAGGGTTTGCAATAAGAGGATGAATTTGAGAAAATATATCCATGAAATTTCATTGTTCAAACATAAACCCAGATACCTTGGTATGCCAGGGAGATCAGCAGCAAATCCTATTAGCAGATAGTGGAGGGAGAGGGGCTGTGCTATGAGGCTGCTTTTAACAGCTGCAATAAAATGGATGTGTGAGAAAGACAGCTGCAAAGTGATGAAATATGCAGGCAGTGCTGTATTGAGAAGTGTTGTGAATACCCATAAAAACAGCTAATTTAGATGGACGTGGCCAAAAAGATCAGTGTAAGGTCTCAAATGAAGTGAAGGGGAAAAAAAGGGGGAAAAAACCAGAGAATACTGTTGAGAATACTGTTCCCAAATGCATATAAATATATTCCAAAATATTAAATGGGAATATCTAAGCAGAGAACAAAACTTGGCAATGCAACCCTTTGCAAAAGAATTTAGATGATTTAGAGAGCAGTGAGTTCACCATGAAATTGTAACATGACAATGTTGTTAAGTACAAAAATCAAAAGCCTGTATCCTTTTTTTTCCATACAGGGATCTTATCACTTAAGGATATTGTTATCTGTCTAACTATCTGCGTATTTTCTGTTGAAAGAAGAAAAAAATCCTTTTCTGTGCAAGCATGTACCATCTGCCTTTCTATTTATTGAAAAATGTGCAGAAAATTATGGAGAGTTGAGAATAGAGTACTGGCAGTGATTGAGGATGGGGAAGAGTGGCTTATGAGGATGCTCCCACACTCCTAAGGGTGGCCTTACACAGCTCTGGTTCTCTTTGACAGCAGAGCTGCTGAAGACATTCCCACCATCCTCACAGTCTCCAGCTGCTCATTTCCTTTCCTCACTTTTCCTTTCAGGTTCCTGCTCCCTCAGGTCTGCCAGTGGCCTTGACTAGGCCACAATGAAAGATGGCTGAAACCATGAGTTTAGGAAAAAAAATTACAGCTCCTTTTCTTTTAATAGCCAAAGCATCTTTTTTACCAGCTCCATTTTCTCCTCCAAGAGTCCAGGATTGGCCCCACAAATGATTGCAGCAATACATCCAAAGGAGGAAATTTATGGGGCCATATTTTGTGATGGTCAAGAGCAGAAGGAAATTAGACTGTCATGAGAAAGATTTTGCTGGCCAGGGAAATCCAGATGGCTTTTTTAGGTGTAGCAACCCTGAGCTGATGGACTTGTACATGACAACAAAACCTGGAAGAGACAAATTGATTGGCCCAAAATCAAAAGCAAGGAATGTGCTTGTCTACAGACACGTGTGTAATATTTAAAACAAAAGTTGTAGTATTTAAAACCAAAGTTGTGTCAGCATGATATAGACAGAAGATTTTTCATTAAAATTAAGATAAAAATGGAGGGTTGAATATTATGCAGTATACTCTGAAGGGTTCCTTTTGCATTTTCTTAGATGAAAAAATCATATGAAATATTTACAAGAAAAATCTCAAGAACAATCCTCTATTGAAAAGGAACTGACTAGTTGAGGATCTTCTTTCTTAAGCCAGTCAGTGAAGTAGTATTTACAAATGAAATGTTTTATTGTATTGAAATATTTCTTTTATATTACAGATATTTTGTTTTAGTTGTAACAGCTGCTTTAAAAGTACACCAGTGTTTTGAATGTCATTCTACTGAAAGCAAAGATGAACTGTAAAATTATACACTTTTCTGCAGATAGAAAAGAAGTTAAGGTTCTCTGGAAAAGCATGAACATATTTTCCCACTCTTTAGATTTTCTTTTTCATTTGTTTATTCTTCAAAATTTGGGCCAGGCAAAATATTTCCTGAAACTGAAAGATGAAAAACCCAAACAATCTATGGAGGAGTTGATCTTAAAATTAAAAAAAAAAAAAAAAAGAAAAAAAAAAAAAGAAAAAAAAAAAAAAAAAAGAAATTAAGAGAGAGGGATGGAAAACCTTAAAATAATATTTGAATGTTTAAAAAATACAATATCTTCTATTTGGAAGGTGGTTTAAAAATTGCTGGGAGAACTTAGTAGAGAATTAAGGTATGATCAATATCCATCACATTAAATAGGATTCCAAGTGTACAGAAAAAGCTTGTTTAGAGTTTACTTTTAAGCTGTCTCCTACTAAATTTGTCTCAGAGCATTAGTTGCTCAGAAAATGTGGGATTTATAGGTTTTAGGGGCCACCAGGAGCAGTCTGGCTGTTACCAGTGCTGCAGGGCATGGCAGCACTGAAGCTGGTTCGTGGTGAAAGCCCCGTAAGCATGGAAGAGGATGAGGATGAGGAGGGAGTGTTTGTAATGAAGGGATAGAGTGAATTCTCCGTGCAGCACAAATGACACTCGAGCATCAGATTGGCACAGACTGCTCTGCACTGCTCTGCAAGCAGCCTGTGCTTCACAAGGCTGTTTACAGCAGCACCTTAGAGCTGTGCTATTTATAGGCTCCTTCCTCCACAAGAAACCCCACATGTGAGAACACGATGGACAATTTCGTACACATAGCTGAGTTAACATAATCATCCTTTCTTGGATGTGAGAATAGAGAGGAGGATGGGGAAGGGAGGAACTCAGTGTGCCAGGTTGTTTTCACAGGCATCAGCAAACAATTTCTCTTCTCCTCATCTCCCATAGAAGACCCTGTACAAGTTTGGGAGAGCCAGGGCACTGGGAATGGATGTCTGGGCCATATATTTGTGGTTGCATTGCATATAAAGCCAGGTTGTTTCCTCTTAATAAGTAACAGAGAATCATTTAGTTCTCATGCTTGCATGGGATTACCTTAATTATAAATCTTGAGTTAATGGGCCTTCTAAACATAAAGATTAAGATGTAGCCATTCTGATCTTTCTGCCTTTCACTACACCAATGTGCAAAATTTCCCTTTTGGCAAAAATGACACAAAGATGGTGAAGGGTATGGAGGGGAACCATATGAGATTGAGGTCACTCGGTCTGCTCAGCCTGGAAAAGAGGAGACTGAGTGGAGACCTCATTGCAGTTAAAACTTCCTCATGAGGGGAAGAGGGGCAGGCACTGATCTCTTCTCTCTGGTGAACTGTGACAGGAGCCAAGGAAAAGGTTTGAAGCTCTCTCAGGGGATGTGCAGGTTGGATATCAGGAGAAGGTTCTTCCCCCAGAGGGTGGTTGGGCACTGGAACAGGCTCCCTATGGAAGTGGTCACAGCACCAAGCCTGACAGAGCTCAGAAAGGCTTTGGACAATGTTTTCAAGTACATGGCAAGATCCTTGGGGTGATCCTGTGCAGGGCCAAAAATAGGACCTGGATTGACCCTTGTGGGTCCCTTCAAATACAGAATATTGTATTATTTGAATTGGGTGTTTCTACAGCTCTCACACCCTCTGACTGCCCTTTCCCACCTCCAGACTCTCCTCTCTCAAGTTGCTGAGCTGTTACAGGCACAGCGTGGCTTGAGGGGCAGCTTAAGTTGAAACCTCTGCTGCTTTTGTCCCAGCCTGGAAAATAAGGCTGGACTGAGCAGGAAGATTTGGGTGAGAACTGATGGCTACAATACTTAAGAATCACTAATTCTGTGCAAAAGGCAAAGAGTGTTACATTACTTTAAAGACAAATGTGTGTGCAAGGACTGCTCACTGGTGGGTAAAGCATTTTCCAGCCTCTCCATTGAGAGTAACAGGAAGCATTGAGGACATTACTCTGTGTGAGTTTACCAGAAGATCTGCAAGTCAGAGTTGCCATGAAGAGTTAAAAAAAAAAAACAACCTACATATAGTGATGTTTGCTCACTATAATACTTGGAGTCATCTTGTTTATGCAGCCATACTGAGTTTATGCATGTTTAGCTTCTGTTATGACTCCAACAAAAATTTTACTGTTGTTGCATTTGGAGGCAGATAAAAGATGGAAGGACAGGAGCATTGTTCAATTGTCATCAGCATCCTGCAGTGATCTGGTCTGGTTTAGTTTGCCTTGGAAAATAAATATAATTAAGGCATAGAAAGGACTGTAAAACATAACAAATACAATTCTGTCTTTAAATATATGACACTTAAGACTGGAATTTTCTTCAATTTAAGACATCTAAAAAGTTGGGGTCTAGTTTATAAGTCACCCAGCTTCCCTCTGTCCTGTGTGAAAAAAGAGGTGATTCCACAATGTTTTCCACCATTATCCTTCAGCTGTCTCTAAACAGGACAAACTGTAGAGGAGATAATCTCTCTACTGCCTACCAAGCAAATGTTACTCACTAGTTCAGTTGACTGAGATTTGGAAGATATGAGCTGCTATGATCTGCTAAAAAAATAAAAGCATGTTCCTTTGGAGGATTTTCATCAACAAGCATTTTCTTTACTGAAATACAAAAAACATTCTTGTCATAAATTATTAGTTTCCTACTGAAAATAGAATGTTTTTGAGAAAAAGACCCACTTTCTTCACATATTTTTATTTAGCCTCAAATCAAAGCATCCATGGATGTAACACACAATGTGCAGAAATATTTGAAAGGATTAGATTCTAATCCTTTCATTAATCTGAGATACTTCTATAACCTGAAATTTAAAACTGATAACACATCAAGCTTTTTCATGAATGGGGAGCCTGTTTAACTTCAGTTTCTGCAAATTTAGTAGAGTGAGTGTCCTTTGCTGAGTGAAAAGCTGACTGGTAAATTTATCTGTTTCTGACTGAATGACATATCTGTCTGCTGTCCAGGACCACGTGGAATTACCCTGACAAAGAAACGTGGAGGATTAGGAGATCTGATGGAAACTTCTCATGCTGCCCAGATGGAAACAGGCTGTTAGTCAAAACAGATCAGTGATCTGATTTAAAATTGGACTGTCAGGGGAGTCTAAACCTTTCCCAGAAGAAGACACAGTAGAAATCCCAACACTGGTCATGGAGTAGTCCCTGGCTGAAGGGTCTGTTTCCAAATCATCAAATGATTGTACAGCTTCCTAGGAAAAGCAGCTCATATCCGTGCATGGGTTCTCTTCTCCCTTTTATTTCTGTGTGCTTTGAAGGAAAACATCTCCAGACCTGGACAGCAGTGAGAGGGGCACTTTGTGCCATGGACAGGGTGACACTGAAGCCCCACCATGTGCCACCTGCTGTCTGTCCCCTCACCTAGATCAATGAAAACACAAATCTACCATCTCCTGTGGAAAGTATTGGTTCTGACTTGGTATCCCAAAGTGCAGCTGCTCAGCAACTTTCAGACAAAATTCCTCCACAGCAGAAAAACAGAAAAACACCTTTTGGGAACTGGACTGACTTAAACAAAACTTTTTTTTTTTTTTCCTCTAGTCCAGGGCAAGACCTGTTGTCATATTAGAAATTAATCAGAAAATAGAAGTTACACTTACAGTGTTGTTCTAGGAAATTCCTATCAGGCAGGAGAAATTCCTTTTGCTGTGTTGAATCCAGCAGATCAAACTTCAATGAGGTCTCCCCTGGTGTCAGCCGAATATCTCCTGACAGCTGCTGAAGGCATCCCCCTTCCTTCAGAGAACTTTAAAGGCTGCAAGTCTGGATTAGAAAACATTTTCTTTCACACTGCTGATGCAATATCCCTTGGACAGGCAGGTGCAACTCTGTGTAAATTGCAGACCATGCAAGCTGTTGGGTAGATTCTTATTCCCCCACAAAGAGCTCTCTTGCTCAGAGAGATGAGCTGGTGTGGACTGAACCAGCTGATTCACACAAAAATTTGTCCTTAGCTTTCACTCAGATTTCCTCACAGAAAATATCTTTCTTTTCTTACTCATGAGCTAATTCCCATTAAAATGCTACACTGGTCTTTATTTAAAAAAAAAAAAAAAATTTAAAACAGAAAAATAATCTGGGGAAAGATGGCATGACATCACATTTGACAGGGCCATGAATCATGCTGCTCAGAGGAATGGTTATCCAAAGCCATTAAAAGTGCTTCCACACTTGACACAAAACACTGTTTAAGAGGAGTCAGGCTGGGCTGGAATCTGCTCTCTGTTTCACCAATCTCATAATGAGCTTTAGCAAGAGCTGCTCTTGATTTATGTTGGATCAGGGTCAGACTGGGAACTTGTCTCTCTTTCCACAGTGTTCACATCATCTCATAAACAACTTCAAAACTACAAAACTACAGCAGCAAAAGCTCCAAGAACAATTACTGCAGTATAATTCTAAAATGCAAGCATACCCCTGTTACACTGACAGTTATTTTTAAAAGTACACTCTTGAAATAATCAAAACCCATCATTTCTGTCCCTATAAAAAGCAGTTTGAGAAAAACACAACTGGTGCTTAAATAGTTGTATGGGATTTTTTTTTCATTCAGAAATCACTTGTAAAACCTTAGGATCCAAGGAGACGTAACAGCATCTGTCATAGACCTGCAGGCAAATGAACTTCAAATTGACAAAGATAATGCTAGAGTAAAATTTCCTTGGGGCTTTATTATTCACAGCAAAAAAAAAAAAAAAAAAATTGTTTGAGACAACAATCAGGTACTTGAAATGCAATACTTTATCAGATGTTTGATTTCTAAGTGGAAATTTGGTAAGCCTTTTTCTTTGAAGCACAAAACTTTTAAAGAAGAGTTTAAATATGTA
Source organism: Poecile atricapillus (assembly GCF_030490865.1). NCBI lineage: Eukaryota > Metazoa > Chordata > Aves > Passeriformes > Paridae > Poecile > Poecile atricapillus. Next base: position 146,419,114 of record NC_081250.1, on the reverse strand, counting down.
TATGGAACAGTGGTGGAAATCACAATAAAACTACAGCGAACAGTTGGCATGAGCAGTTACTTTACTTGATCAGATTCTGCATTCATCCTGTTGAATAACACTGTGTGAGTGAGGATTTGGGCTCTTTCTAAATCCAGCGTCATTATCTTAGCCATAAACTAAACCACTTTCTAACAAGTACTGACACATAAAATGCTGCTTTTTTTTGTTTCTGAAACAACTTAGATGTAGAAAGTCTTGATAGGAAGCGACCAAATGACAGACCAACAGCACAGTGGCTTTCCTTTGGCTTTGTGCTGGGACTGGGGGACAATTTTCCTTGTACTTTAAAGTGTTGTGGGTTCATGAGCTATAATGCTGCTGCTACACTCGTAAAAGTGATAGTCTTAAGTGATGGGGGAAGCAAGGGTATTATCAAGGGTCAAAATGGGACTTTAGAGATGTTGGGAATAAAGCAACCACCATGTAACATGAAGAATCCTATTTCTATCCTGTTTCACAGTAGTAAAGGCAACTGTGAATCCTTAAGGCATACTGATATATATTCACGTCTATTTTGAACACTCTGCTCCATAAAAAAAATATAAATCATGGAAACAGATCTTTTCTTGGGAGATAGAGAGTGCTATATACATAGAGAGAGGTGAGTTCAGACCCAAAAGCTGACAGTACTTATTTGAAATATTTCTTTTCTTGAGATCTTTGCGATTGACTTGCACAAAAGTAAGAGAAATACAGGAAATAGGTAAAACCATTTCAATGAAAGCAAAATTGAAGTTCAGTTGTGACCTGTGCAGGTATATGGAGTATCTGGGTCTAAAGACCAGCCCTGGCACATGAAATCAGTGGGGCTGTTGCAATAAAGGCTTAGGGTAGTCCAGAAGATTTCAGGAATCCAGCAGGCAGGGACCATTAGCTATGCTTTTTCTTCTTAAGCAGACAGTTTTATTGCTCTTTTTTAGCTAAATTAACAAGTTACAGTGCTACCTCTTTTTAAATATGCTGAGTGCCCATAGGGAGGGATTATAACCAGATTTGGTTAATTGAGGTTTAGTTTATCTACACTTCTGGATACAAATAATCTTATGATGAAGATACCCTGAAGCACAGTATATAGTGTTGATTTCCTATTCATCATTTGAATAAAAATGAGAGTCTGAATTGAGTATAATTTTACACTCTTGCCCTGAAATTTGGGCAAGAGTGTCATGCTGTGAGGTGTTTTTTTTGCACAAGATCCCTGCCTCTACATTCAGTCTGATAAAGCTGTCCTCATAAAAAAAGAAAAAGAAAACAAAAAGTACTCCTAAACTTGGATTATGATGAAAATTTTAGGATAATTTTTTGTTCTTTTCTAAATAATTTTCAAAAACTAGGATGAACTGGCGTTCTCTGAAAAAATGATTCCCTGATCAGAAGATGCTTGATACGTAAAAATGTCCATTTTCACCGTTTTCTGTATGGTGAACAGAACTGAAAATAATAACTGGATTTGAGAGAGGATTGAAAAACTTAATGCTCTGGTTTGGAAGTTGACAGAAGTTTAGGGTCTTATGTGGTGCAGCTTAGTCAGATCCTGTTTTCTGAGCTCAGCTGTTGGCTTTTCAGCTTCTTCACCACTCATTGATTTCTTCTGGGCTTCTTGCACAACTGAGATGGTGAATTAATCAAGTTTCTTGGTTAACCACACAGGAGTTTCTCAACCACCCTCATGACAGAAAGCAGTTCCTCAGCTTTAGGTGCCCAAGGGCTTAGGAAATTCTGGGGAGAGGTGTTAATTTGTAGTGGTGTCTTCATTATCATCAACACCCATCATTATTATTGCTTTAGTGTCTTCTATCAAAGTTTTCCTCAGTACATTGAGCAATGACTCCGCAGTCCCTCTGTCCTTCATGTGGTTTCTCAGAAATGTGAATTGTGGATGGAGCCATCTGCATCAGCCAAGGGGATGCTCTCCTCCACATGTTGGGGGAGATTCAGCCCCCCCAAGGAGCATCCAAAGTCAGGACAAGCCTGCAACTCCCATTGGGAAAGGAGCTTGAGGTGTGCACAACCATGTGGGTCTTCATTCTCTCTTCACCTGTGAATTTTGGGAGCTACAAATCTGTCTGGATGAAAACAGGAAGCCACCTAGTCCCCATGGTTTATCTGGTAAAGTTGGACTACACTTGAGCAACATTTTCTTTTTGTCTTTGTTTTTTTTTTCCTCTTCTTGACAGTGTTCTTACGGTTCTGCAGCCCTTGGCTTTTCATGTTTTTATACTGTACTCTGAAATTAGGAGAATTAAAAAGCTTTGGACATTGGGCTTTGAAAAATAGCACAACGTAACACTAATCACAGCAATAAATGAAATGGCAGTGTCTTGGAGTGACTTTATGATGCTTGTATCCCTAATCATCTGTTCTGCTTATGCTGGTTATTAAGTTCTGTGCCTTTCAGACTGGTTCCGAGAGCGAAAGGGGAGAGAAGCTCACACTGTGTCTGCAGAAATTGCATTTGCTCCCATGTATTCCTTCTCACGGACTCTGGTGTGTGCAGCAGGGACAGCAGGAGGGAGCTCTCCTTTGCTTTTAATTAGTTTTTTTAGCTAGCTGAGGCTGAGAAGTTCCCTGGCTTTTCTTTTTATTGGAACTGATCAGCCTGCTCTGGACTTTTCCCTTTGCCAAATAGGCCTGAGAACATGTTTGAGGTTCTGCAGCAATGCTTAGGGTTTTTTTGCCAGCTGTAAACTGAGTCTTCACCAAAATGACTGAATCATTTGCTACCTGCAGTGACATAATAAGCCCTGCCTTCAGCTAACATCCAGCTATGGGATTGAACCTTCACATCATGGAAATCGGCATTGATGGACTTGCCCTCAAATATTGGTTCATTGTGGAAAAGCAGCAGATCTTGAAAAATCGTTTGGATTCACACCTCCAATCAACTCTAAAATATTTTTTTCTGCTGATCAGGCTTGGTTTTCCTCCCTCAAATCTCTGTTGAGATCTATTATTTGAGTTGCATTTTTTCCTCCCTAAAACTAGGCTGAGTAAGACATCTCTGTGCTAGAGCTTCTGTTTTCTGGATACATCAAGTTATTATGAGATCACAGCATCCTGTTCTCCCCTCTTTCTTTGTGATGTGGAATCACCCCATGAACCATGAGAGAAACAGCTAAAATAAATAGCAGAAATCAACCTATCTCTGCTGATCATTTGCTCTGGTCACCGGCAAATGGTTCACCCAGCTCCTCCAGTATAAGTCTAGTCTGTAAGCAAACACTAAGAGTGGTGATCTGGTTACCACCTACATCAGCCTTCAGGGCAGTTGTTATTCTTCTGTGATTACACCTCTAGAAGAGATAAGGCTGGAAAGAAAGGCAGAGCTGACCACCTGATTTGTGTTTAAAAATGTGCTGCAAGAGATATGAAAGTACTTGGTGAAGCCCAGTACAAGCCCAGTTCTGTTATGGCAAAGCAATCACACACCTTGTTCATGGGAAGCATTGTGCTGACTATCCTGGACAGGATTCCCTTTATTCACAGGCAGGCAACAGTTTTGAAAATATGACTCTTTAGAATATCTCAGGAGAAAGAAGAGAACACAGTCTCCAAATCCATTCAATCAACTCACTCTTTCCCACAGCTGTCCCAGCCCCAGAGCAACCGTGTTCTCTTACCTGGTTTAGCTCCCCAGTTAACCTCTGTATCCCATAAACTGCATGATAATGTCACTGTCTTACTGCTCATATCATTGAGAGCAACATAAAAATACAAGCCCCCTCGAGCCTTTTGCTGCTTCACATCTGCAATGAAACAATTTCAATAAAAAAGTTTCTCTGAATGATTCTTCTCCCAGGGAATGAACTCAATTACACCACAAAAAACCCAAATTACTTATCCTTTTATAATTTGGTCTTCTTTGTCAGGTCATTGCAGTCTTACTGGAACTTTTATGCAGTGTGAAAAAAAAAAGTGAAAATGCAATGTTTGCAAGCTGAGTAACTTTCATGCTTATAATGTTTGGTTGTTTATTTCAGTAACTGTTGAGATATTCTAGAAATTTTCAGCTAACTGTCTCACAGGAACAATCCAAATGCCTAGAAGGGTAATAATGTAATATTCATTACAGAAGTCTTATTTATTATATTTATTATATGACCCTAGAAGGGTCATAAAATAATATTTATTACAGAAGAGTGCATTGAGGAAAGACTCTAAAAAGCAGTTTTTATAGAATCCAACTGTGCTCTAACTTTCTTTACTATTTTTTTGTTACGTCTTTTGAAAAATGCATGCAAACATTTTAATGTTTTGTGGTTTATACAAAATCTGTAATAGAAATTGTTAATGTCAAGGATGCAAATAGACTGCAAATGTAATCTCATAAATTCTGATATATTTGGTCAGGATGCAAACAAACCAAATTGTTGCTGCTTGGTTTTATCAAAGAGTAAGAGAAATTTCACTGAACAAACAGGAGAATCATAGCTATTATATTATAGATAAGATCCTGTTTTTTTGTTTTGGAAATATGCTACCAAACCAAAATTAAAATATTTGTGGCCACTTCAGTCAGAATGCTGGAGAGACACTTCTAGGTAATGACTATTACCACTAGCCACAAAAACAAGTCATAAAAATGTTCCTTTCCCCCTCCTCTCTCATTACCTGGAGTGCAGTCTGCTCTGCAATGGGCAGCTGGGTCAGGACAAATGAGTTTGAGTGCTGGAAGCAGCTGTCAATAAAGGCAAAGATTTGTTCCTTGTCTCTATTAAGTTTGTATGTTGAAAATGGAAGCTGAGATCCCAATGCAAAGTCATTTCTTGAAGAGGTATAAAAACCTAAAAGACTTGTTAAAATCATTCTTTTTAGAGAGTTCAAATCTTTACATCTAGAGAGTTATGAGGAAGGGTTCTTTCAGATTGGTTAATTCCCTCCTATTATGTGTCTTCATAGAGGTGGGAAATTTAGTCAGCTTTAAGAACTTTTCTGAGCTGTGCACTTGAAATGTTTTATTTTCTGTCATTAAACTGAATACTCAATAATTTATGTAAATACAGCACAGTCATAAAATGCTATAAGGAGTAACTCATGTAACTGCTTTGGGAGTAAACATGGATATTAATTTGGAAACTTTTCTTGGTTACAGACACTGCTTCAGAAAAGAAAGCCTATGACAAAAATTCATATCATCTTCCAAGGTTACTTACATAAAATTGTGCAGAATCAAGGTTAAAAGTAGTTAATAGGGAGAAAAAAAGAATTTTTGACCTATTTGAAAGAGTTTCACCTTATTTAAGCCCCTGAGAATACTGAAAAAATACCTCAGAGAAGTGGATTAGATAAAAAAAACAACATGCTGATAAATTCCTGACACAAAGGCAAAAACTGCATTCCAGCTCTAACTTGAATGTGTTATTAATTTACATAAAGCAGTTAATAAGAAGATGTGGGAAAGAGTTCTACAAACAGGCCACAAATGTGGAAAAACCCTACAAGCTAAGTTTTTCTTTTCCAGAAATAGTGCTAAAAAAGATATATAAAAGCCCCAAGGTGGAAAAAACCCTTTCCTTCCTCAGGAATTTTATCTTATCATCACATCCTCAGATCTCTACTCAGCCCAACTCCAAGTATACTTGTGAGAAAATAGCAACACATCAAAATCTGGGGGAAACAAACTTCCCATTTAGGGCATGGCACTTTTACAGCATTGCTGGAAAAGCAAAGAAAGACTGGATGGGAATTTTATTTATGTTTTTCCTGTAATCAGGTAAAACACAATTTTACTGAAGATAATGGTGCCTCTGATTGAAAACCACAGCCTGTTTATTTAGATGATGTTTTCCTGTGCAGGAAAATCATGTAATTCTGGCAATCAGAGATAAGTAATATTCAATACAGGTTTTAAATCTGTGGTAGTCTTAGGATGCCTTCTTTTGGATACACTTGAATTTTATATTACAATAATTACTTAATTATCAGAGTAATTTGTTACTTCTGCCATTTATTAATATTTAAATTATCCATAGGAATATGCTTTTTACAGTACTCTTTGGCATAAAATATGGACTAATTTTTTGTAAGGCAGTTTCTTTTGGAAGTTCTCCCCACAAGGACAGGCAAATAAATTAGAACCTAAAGTTCATGATATCTACTGTTCATTCACTGTATTTTCTGTTTTCCCCACTCACATCTTTGAAGACAACAGTTAAGACTAATAATTTGGGACATTTTTGGCTGTCCTTAATTACAATTTCCTTATATACCTGGTAGAGAAATCTATGTGACAGAAACAGATTCAATGAACCTGCAAAGGCTTCCCAGTATCATTTAGAAGAGAAAATTGTACGTGACTTTTCCTGTGCATTAGGGATCTCCAGCCCTGCGGGCATTTTCCTGAGTAAATGCCATGGGATTAAATTCTCTGTCCAATACGGAGTTTTGCTGGAAAAAGAAGATTTCCTGCTTTAAGCGGTGCATAGAAAATGAACAGGTTTTGTTTATTGTATTGTTTCCATTAGAACACAGAAGTAAAATGAATTTTTATTTCCCAAGTATTTCTTTTTACCTCTTTGACATAATGGGCTAAGGGGCAAGAGAAGTTAAATCATCTCAGCTAAGTGAAGGTGACATTAACCAGTTTTACTGTGAATGGCTTGTCAGACATTATTAAGCTTTGCCTGGGTCCATCAGGGCTCCAAGCCTGTTAATAAACATTGCCACCAAAAGAAGGGAGCAAAAATTACTGCAAAATTATTTTCTTATTTCATAGAAAATAAAGGCAAAGATTTGTTCCTTGTCTCTGTTAAGTTTGTATGTTGAAAAACAAATAGTGTCTTCAGCAAGGAATGTGTCCCTTCAAATTATTTTTTATATTTTTTCAATAAATTTGAGCAGTAAATACAACAAAATAGTTGGAAGACTAAATTAATGTTGTCTTCAGGATGCCAAAATCTCAGATCACCTGTTAAAACCATTCCTGACCACACATTTTGCTTTTCATGCTCCCTGAGCACATCACTTCCTGAAATATCTGTGTTCCCAAGATGGAGTTATCTGGAACACTCCTCATAATGTGTTTGAACAGTTAAACTAGCCTATAGCACTATAACTTTAATGCATTATAAATGAATCACTATGGAGACAGGATGTCTTGATCATCCCAAGTATTTGCCTTTGTACTCCAATTCAATATCTGTGATGTTTGCCTACCAAGCAGAAAAAAAACAAGCCTCATAAAATTTGATTATTTTATTAGAGCAGTCAAATTAAAAAGTTAAGGGGATAATGAAATATAAGACAAATTGAAACAGTAAAATTTGCCATCTGCCTAGCTCTCACAGTTGATGCATTCACAAAACTCTTGGCCAGCTGAGAAGGGTCTGACTGGTCAAACCCTGCAGCCTGTACCCAGGCCTGCCTTTTGGAGGTTTTGAATTTTGGAGATTCAGCCACAGCTGCATTACAACCACATCTGTCTCCCACACCAGGGGCCAAAGAAAATGGGAACGTGTCCTGCAAACTTCCAGCTGTCATTCCTGCTGTGTGCTGACACAAGTGCCAAAAGCCATCTGTCACACAGGCGCAGTGTGGAGTCAATTTCAATGAGAAAATATGGTTAAAAGGCAATTGGCTTTTCACCCTGACTTCACATTTTCTTATGTAGAGCTTCCTCCGATTTGAGGGAGAGGTCTGTCTGAATGTTAACTGGGCAAGGGCTGCAGGCCTTGATATCTTGGCCCAAGATATCACGAAAATCAGGCTGGAAAGCCTCATCTCTAACTACAGTTGGCAAGGCAAGGAGGGTGGTAGTCCCCTTGTCTTACCTCCTGCAGCCCCAGTGCCACCATGGATTGATGCCATACACAGACCTCTGGTCATATAACAAAATCACACTCATCCACCTGGACAGCCTCCTTCCTGTGCAAATCAGCATTGCATCTTTTGCTGCTTGTGGAATTTACTCCCTCGGGAGCAAATCCAACACCCACTAAAATTAATGGACTCTCTCCAAGTAACTGCAGCAGATTTAGGTAAGAGACTTACAGGATAGTTCAATCAACTGTGTTTCCAGGGCCAGAAAACAAATGGTGCTTACAGTGTGAAGTACCTATGGAACTTACTAAAATTTTTACTGGAATTTTATGGATTCACGCTCCTTCAAGAAGGGAGATGGTGGTTGTAGGAAAGAAACTACATAGGTTGTGGTTTAGCTGTTTTGCAAATTCCAAACCTACATGGAGGTCATGGAGCTCAGATTAATGACTAGGTTTTCTTCACATCCAAGATCAAGTGAAGGTCATAAAGAGCAGCTTCAAATTCACAAATTCTCCTGCTCTCTTCAGGTGAATCTGGAATCATAGCAGCCAGTTTTATCTTTGTGGCAAGGTTTTTGTTCAGTTAGAAATATGCAGTATGACAGGACTGTTGTTGCCCCCGTGTGTAACAGATTTAATCTGACAGAGAAGTCAATACTAAGTGTGTAATGACTTCCATCACAACCAGTTTTGTGCTCCTGCTTTTCTTATCCTCATCGCCTTCCAGCCCATCTTCCACTGAAGCAACTAAAAACCCTCAGATTTTATAATTCCACACATACTTGGACATGGCAGTTCCTTGTGCTCATTAACATCACCCTGCACAGTTTCTCAACAGAAGAGGTAAAAGTAATTATTCTGGTTTTACTCTTCTGTTCATGCCATGAAGAAAGCTCCTGCATTTTACATTTCTCCTCCATTTCCTCTGTTGGTTCTGCTGCAGAAAGTTAAGCTGAATTTAAACTCGAGTCCTACTCACTTGTCTCAGTTTGATTGCCAGTATTTTCTTGGAGCTTCACATTTTTTCAACATTTCTCACCACAGTAGTCATCTGTGAAATTATGAAGTAAAGAGAAGTTACCTGTGATCTAAAGAGAGGATCTCATGAAATGCAGCCCCTTCTATTGAAGCACATTCTCAGCCTGGGTGAGGACCATGGCCACAAAACTGAGCTCCACTGCTTGTGCTGTTTTATTCCTGCACCTGTAGCTCCATGGCTGGTACATAAATGAACTTTTGACTGAAGAAAGAAAAATATTCCCTTCCCCAGCCAGGGATCATGTTCATGTTTTGCTCAGTTAGCATACTTCCTGTGTAAAATGCCCTTTTTCAGGCTCCTTGTGAGAAACAAGGGCTGATAAAATAAGTAAAACACAATGAAGTGGACAATACATGATCTCCAGAGATGAAGCAGGCAAAAAGAGGGGAAAGAGGGAGTGCAACATTTGCAATTTCTTAAATAGTTCATTGAAGCCTATAAATGAATCAGCCACTTGTCTGTGTCAAGTCTTCATGTGGTACACTCCCTTGGTAGCAGCTTCATTTTCCCTTGGCAGAGGGAGATGCTTTTCAGACTGTTTATATTTTATATAAATTCTACACATCTTCATTCTGTTTAGTGGAACCTGCTCCATGCTCTCCCAGCTTCATCTCTTCCAAATCAACCTTCATGGAGGTGACACCTCCTATTTGCTTTGCTCTGTGGAGCATCCCTTTTGCCATGTTACTTGTTTCACAATCTGCTTTTTGAGTGGCATCCTCAGCATGTCATCAGAAGTCTAGAAAATATATTGATGTGTAAATTGGGATTATACCAGCCTACTGCTCTGTTTCTTCAAGCCTGTTTTTTGTGGGGCTTGTACTTGTACTTTCATTTTTTAAGCTTTGTTTCTAACTGGAAAAAAAAAAAAATATATATATATATGTACAAAAGATATTTCACTTTTTTTTTTTTTTTTAAATCTGAAAGGTTTTGTCCCTCTTATACTTTCCGAGCTTCCCACTACAAGACAAAAAAAATAAAAGTGTGACATTCTTCATAAAAGTCAATAGGAGATATGCAGAGCCTGTCCATTAAAGGCATCCCCTGGAGGAATTAAGCTGTCAGGAGCAGTTTGCAGTGGGCTCAGTTTGCAGAGTGACGGCTCCCTGGAGATGTGTGGGTGACCGTGGCTGGGCTCTGAGGAGGGCTCTGCTCCTGCCTTGGTGCAGACTCAGACCCTCCCTGCTCACCTCTGCCCTTCACGTGTCCCACAGGAAGGGGCAGCGAGGCTCTGAAAGTCCATACCAGGAAAGAGAGAGTCTAAGTTTACTGCAGCACAAATATCTCCAACAAATACCAACAGCACATGAAGCATGACCTGGGGTTCCTGCTGTGAGTACTGTAAATACCTCCTCTGGAAGAGATAGATCTCTCTGGTCTAGAGGAGGCAATTCAGGGGACTTCAGCTGGCTTCATGATGCTGAGATATCTGCTTTTGAACAGTCCTTGGGCTTCCCAGCACCTCAGCAGAATCACAGGAAAGGTTTGTGAGATGTAACAGCAAACCTACTTTATATAAAATCAGTATGATGAGAGCAGCAATCAGTTCAAGCACAAGAGGACTTAAATAACTTTAAGAGAAACAATTATTTGTTTTAGTTATGTTTTCCCAACAATCCAGTGACCAGAAGCTGATTTATATTCCTCTGTAATCTTCGCTGGAGAAAGCACTTTCTTGTTTTCTTTCAAGATATTCCAAGTTCTTAACTTACCTTTAAAACACTCTAAAGTGAATGACACCTTCAGCTGCTAAATGGCTGCTGTGTACAAGGGACAAATTTTGCCTAGAGCATCCTGCTGTGATTAGGACATGTGGGCATGGAAACCCCCATGAAGCCTCACACATCATGGAGCTATTCTTACTGAATATGAATTAAGGGTCTTGGGTGGCCATAGAGGTCACCAGGGAAGTTTAATCAGCATCACAACATTGTCCCTGTCAGGCAAAGTGCTGAGATACATGGTGGACTACTCTTCACTTGAAATGTGTATGCATTGCTCCGTGCCTCAGGTTTTGGTGCCTGTATCTCTGCATCAGTCTTCATCTCTTCCAAAGCATCTCTTTTGCTGAAGTTCATCCTTGTGTTTATCCAAAACATAATCTGGTTAAATGATGGAAATAACCACATATCAAAAACTTCATAAGCAGCTCTTCCTTGTGAGTGATGGCTAATTTTTTTCTGAGTCCCAGTTAACACTCCTGCATAAAAAAAGATGTACATCTGAAAAAGTCAGGGATTTTCTCACTGTATTTTGAGAGAAAATTGTCATTGGAGGGCCAAAAAAGATTTGAAACAGGAAGAAGCTGTTGCTAATAATAGAGAAGTCAAATGTCTGGTTATCTGCCTGGCCTGCCATATGCTACAAGTACTAATAAGCAATTGTGTTGCAAAGCCAAGAGCTCCTTTGTATTTTACTGCACTTAAAAGAAGCCATTGTCTGAGAGTCATGCTGTTATTCATGGCAGAAGGCTGCAGCTCAGCTCACACTGAACTTCAAGAAAGGGAAACAGAAGGATATGGGGCACCTAACAGGAAACCTGCTTTTCCCTCCAGACATTGCCCCAGGACAGACACATCCAAGGGAGTCACCTCCTTGTATTCATCCTTTGAACAACCTACAGTCTCAGCATTGTTACATGACCTTCTAACCACACACACGCAACAAAAGATTGCTTGATGCTTTACAGATGCATTTCCTGGTCAAAATAATAGTTTGACTCAGAAAGAAAAGTATAGAGAACCAGTGTGGTTTCCCTTGTTAACACTTTTTTAAAAAAGGGTAAGAGGTTTCTCTCACTTTAAATTTTGTGTAGGCTGTTAGCCATTTTTACCTGGAAGCAAAATATGATAAAAAAATAAGTCTGATCATATCAACATGATCTGTAAAAGCAGATTTCTTGAGTCCCTGGCCAGTATAATTTTACTTTAACAGCCAGAATTCTGTGCCTGGCATGAGGATGTGCTCTTCAGTGTATTTCATCCCACCTCCCACTAGATACAGAGTAAGAAATAACCCTTTCTTTAGCTCTCATTAATAAGCCTGAAAGCTATTTGTTAACTGCTGATCATTTAAAACCCAGATTTCCTCTGTTACATGAGATGTTGCAACCCATACTGGGTGCACACTAATAATTCAAATAAGAAATTCATGAAGGTTGAAATAATTCCTAGCATAGCATATATCTTTTCCAGGAAAATGGAACTACCTCGTGATAGATGTAGTTTCCTGTAAAATTCAAATAACAGGAGTTTTAAATGCTCACTATTTCATTGGAATGCTGTTTACAGCAGACCTGCAACTTTGAACTCTGACTGCGAAGCCTTCAAGTTGTGATTTGTGTAGAGCTCAATTGCAGTCTGGAAAGGTTTAAATTGCTTGACTAAGTTATCCATAACTTTTAGTTTAGACAACTGGAATCATTGCACTCTTCTGTCAGTGTTAATTGGTTTCTAGATTACACTATTTTGCTGTGTTTAGCAAAGAGAGAACTGGTATCCTGCTTCTCTGCATGCTGTTCAGTAGGCACTGGATCATTAATGTGAAATACTGCACAACTGGCTTGCAATTCATCTTAAAGATGAACTGCAGATCCTCAGTGGTCTTGAACTTTTAGTTTAAGAAAATAAATAATATAAATCCTTCGATGTAAGGCAGAGGGGAGGAACCAAAAGTGCCCATTCCTGGCAGTAGGGTTATAAAAAACCCTTCTGGAAAATGCCTTTCTTCTTATTAGACATTACTTATTTCCTGACATCACTTCTTGGAGTGGATTTATTGTCACCAGCCAAATATTTTCCACAACACATAGGGTGCCAAGGAATTATCTGAACATATACTTCTGTGTCACTGAAAGTGGCCAATGTAACTTAGAAATGCCTCCCAAAATTCTCAAGCTAAAGTGACAGCACAATATCACATTAATTCACATTAATTTTTCTTTTTTTTTTTTTTTTTTCCTTGGGTAAGAAATCCACACTTATTTATAGCCAGGTTCTTGTTTGCTGTATATTAGTATCATTTTTCAGAGCAGTAGGCAATAAATTGTTTGAGAGTTTAACTATTTTCCCTCTATTAGAAAATTTTGGGCCAGTGCACTGGAAAATCCTGACTCATGACCAACACTTCATAGGGGAGTGTCAGTTAAATTTCTGCACAGGAGTTAAAAAAATAAAGGAGTTTGCTGTCTGTACAGAGCCTTTCTATATAATGCTTCCAATTTTTGATTGCACTATTGTTGATGATGACAAAATATCTCACATGTGTTTCAGCAGAAGAGAAAATTAATTTGAAAATAATTTTTTAAATGTTGCAAGTCTGAAGAAAGGCAATTGCCAGGCTGAGTGTGAAGGCACACCACCATATTCCTGGCAGTCTGACAACCTGTGACTGGACTGTCAGCAAGAGTTTCAGGTTCTCCTGAGAGACAGGTTTCTAATGTATCCCCTAATATGAGAGCAGGGTCAGTCAATTAAATGAAAAGAATGGAAAGTTTAAAAGATGTGAAAATCTCTCTTTTTGTATAGGTTAACATAGACTGTCAAATCCATTGCACAGAGAGTCAGCAGGTCAAACATTATGGCTGGATATTTAAAGAGTTTGGAGGATATCCTGCCAATTTTACTGCAGTGCAATGGTAATTAGGCACTGTCCTGATGGTCTTCAGGTTCCAAGAAAAAGTTCTTCCTTTGAACTTCACTATGTACTTAGTGAGTTACAATGGAGCTACAAGGACCAAGACAGAAGAAAAAATTCTCAAAGGTCAAACACTTAGAATGAAGTGCAGCAATATTCCTATTCCTACTGACTTCCCGTGGGAGATGGAAACAAAACCCTCAGCAGTGACTCTGAAATTCTCCTGCATTGTGTTTTGACTATGACTAAAGTGCATGAAATTGAAACTCCTGTGGGAAGTGTTCTGCTCTGTGGGAAATATTATCAGATGAAGGAAAAAACAAAATTTAAGGAGCTTGGTGAGAGGAGTGCAGGCTTTGGGCCAGAGGCTGCAGAGGGTGCAGCTCAAGTAGGGCTGTGTAGACCCTTTGGAGGGCAAAGATGCAAATGAAGGGCAGAGTTCCTTTTAACCTGAAGCACATTTGAGTTGGATTCTGCAAGTCAGTGGTTGAAGAGGATATTTCTGCCCCCCAGCATCATTCTTGTGCCTTACAATATACCTGTCAGTCCACAGGATGCAATTCCAGATGGGGTTTGATGTGCAGAACTAGACAGGTTATGTTACTGGGCACATTCCCATAAAATTTTTATTGTTTCACTGTTTTGGTTTCACCTACAACAATGTTACTCTTCTGGAAAGGTTTTGTTTCTTAGTGTAAGGAAACAATTATATAACAGGGGTGAAACACAAAGGCTGCTTTATGCTACAAGCTGTATAACAGAAATCAGAGTACAAGTGAGAAATAAACATTTGTGAGGAAGAAAATTACATAGAAGGAGGTGGAGAGGCACCATAAAACACATTACCAGTTCAAGAAAGGAAGTGGTTACTTGGTACAAAAACTGAATACCAAAGAGAGAAGAGTGAAACTGACAATAGTGAGTGAAGCCATAGAGTAATCCCAGATGTGGCTGGGGTTTATTATTGGTTTTGTTATGGATGGATATTTGTTGTGGATGATAAGGTTTCATTATTAATAACCCAGACCATGGGGCCAGGTGGGACTCCTTGCACGAGGTCATTTAGATTCTTGCCCTGATGTGTTGCACAGTGACCATGATTCCTGCCAGATTTTTGATTGCACTGTTTGTGAATCCCTTCAGTGAAGGACATTCCCTCTTATGTCAGTTTTTTTGAGTGCTTTCCTCCTTTTCTTCAGAAGTGTTTCCCAGTGACCTACCACAGTTTCTCTCACTACATGTGGAACCCACTATATCTTCCTGCACAAACCATGGATATGGAGAGAAGATCATCCCAGCTCTCTTTGTGTGGGGATGACAAAGTGTGGTTTGGCTTTCATATGCCAGGCTGAGCTTTCAGCCTTTCAAGTATAAAATCATCCATTTCATTAAAAAATTTACCATTGTTGAGTAACATGAAATTCATTATGTCATTTAAAAATATCTCCTTTCAGACTGCAATCATATGTGAAACATGGTTTCTCTGTAACCAAACAATAAAAATGCCCAAACAAGCAAGATCTGAGAGGCTGTGCTCAGAACTCATAACACAGAGGAATTCTATGGTCTGGAGTTCACTGCAGCAGGAAAAATGCTGTAAGACGTGCTGTGATTGAGTCATTTTCTCTACTAAATTTTCAAATTGCTATGACAAGACACTTTAATTAGTGAAAGAAAGGTTATAGGTCCCTCAAGGTGTCAGTGCAAAGAAGTGTTTTATATATGCACACCTTGAGGGTATTTGAATAAGGAAATCAGTCTGCAAAAGCAGAATGTGAAAAAAGTTCTCTTTTTGTTACTGCTATTTTGTTCTCCACCCACCTATAAAGTTTCTGTGTCACTGTAGCATGAACAGCTTTTTCTTTCCATTCATTGAGCTGTAATCTATTCAAACATCCAGATGAAGGAATCTTTCAGAGGAGACTTTTTTGTTTTTGGTTTTGGTTTTTTTTTTGTAATAAGAAACCTTACCAGTCAATTCCTATGGGAGATAGACTAACCTCTTTCTCACGGTAAAATCCAAATCATTTGGTCATGTATTGGGTTTGCACAGCCAGATTCTGGCAGTGGAGGGGGCTGCAGGGGTGGCTTCTCTGAGAAGCTGCCAGAAACTTCCCTCATGTCCAGTGCCAGCCAGCTCTGGGATAGACTCACAGCTGGGCAAGGCCAAGCCCATCAGTGGTGGTGGTAACACCTCTGGGACAATGCTTCTAGGAAAGAGGAAAAAATGCACAACTACTGCTGAAGAGAGGAGTGAGAATGCAGAAGAGAAACACTTTGGTAGTGAAGGAGGGATGGCAGGAGGTGTTCCATGCACCAGAGCAGAGGTTCCCCTGCAGCCCGTGGTGCAGCCCATGGTGAGGCAGCTCTGCTCCTGCAGCCTGTGGAGGTCCATGGGGAAAGAGACATCCATGCTGCAGTGCGGGGATGCCCAAAGGATGTTGTGACCCTGTGGGCAGCCCATGACTGTAATTGCTCAGTGATTTCTCTCTGTCTTTATCTCAACCCACCTTTTGCTCTCTTTCCTCTCCACTGTCCAGATCAGGAGGGGAGTGGCAGAACAGCTTGTTGGGCACCTGGTGTCCAGCCAGGGCCAACCCAGAACAGGTCACACACTGTAAAGTGAGACTTCGTATTACACCATGTCACAAACTATTCACAACAAAGGAGACAAGCATGCACCTCTCCTGCCAACTACTAATGACCTTCTTACCCCCTCAGCTCTGTCTAAAGTTGCCACTTCTAATCATATCTTTCAGAGAAAAAGGCCTGTGATTTAGGAAAAATGTAACTCACAAAATTATTTAGTTACATTTGCCAAAATTCAAAATCCTGCTGCAAACCATGGGTGAGTTGGTATATCAGGATAAATTGCTGTATTTAGGTTGCATTTACATTGCAGTTTGGATGTTCTCAGAGGTTCATTATTAAAGACAGAGGTAGCAGCTACATCAGACCTAGCATTTCTGGGGCTGGAACAAGTTTGGATTAGGAGGTGGTGGCTCTTAGCAGTGTACTGGAGTCCCAGAGCTTAGCTCATATCTCTGCTCTCTGTGACGATTGCCTGGGGAGAGAGACAGCACAGCTTGGGGAGAGGGAGAGAAGAGGCTGGACTGACATGAGAAAAGAGAAAAGACTCAAACAACCAGTCCAAACAAAGGGAGAGGCTGCCACCACAGCCCATGCCACAGATCAGGCCCACTGGTCACTCCACTCTATGGAGTGATGCCTCATCCATGAATGGCTCCTTCCAGCCTGATGTTTTAGCCAAGAGAAACAACGATTAGACACACCTCTGCTAACCTTTTAACATTCACTGCTCAAAGGCAGGGCACAGACCTACAAGATATTGACTATCAGGAGCCCATTCCAGGAGCTCCAGATCACTGTGCCCTGCGGGAGCCAGGAGCACACGGAGCATCAGGAAGCACCAGGATGGTGGTCCATTTTCTCTGACTGCAGAACAAACAGAGGAGCAGCCCAGAGATTGACCTGGAGAGTCTGTGCTCTCCCAGATCCTGCTGAGAACAAATATCATGTTCTGTGCCCTTTTTTAGCTGGCATGGCTGCCAAGAAAGGGTCCCATTTATGTCTTCTTCACAAGTTTTGCTTCATCTTCACTCTTTCCTCAGGCCACCATAAGTGCTCACAAAGGGTCGTGAGTTCATAAGTGCAGATAAGTTGGAATTCATATCAAGAAATTAAAAAGGAAATATATAGACTGAATGGTGTAAGGAAGGGACAAGACATTTTCATATTTTCACTTCCATAAGTGTAACAGATCCTTCTTCTGTTGCATATTTCTTAATTTTTTAATAATTTATATAAATACATAGATGTGTTTTGTTTTAAACTTTATTTTTTATTTATTTTTTTAACCTCACTTTTGGGTTCAGGAATTTTATTGAATGTTCAAGCTGGTTAAGATGGGTTTTGTTTCCTTAGAGATGCAAATTCAAGAATCAAAGTTGAAACACAGTATGTGAGAATAGTCAGAGTATTTCCAATTGTTTAGATAACTTGATGAGCATAATTGTAATAATTTTTCATTTTCTCTCTAAGTCCCCTTTTTAGTTCTTTTTAAACTCCTTCCTATCCTTTTTCTTTTGCAGTATAGGCAAACTAGTTCTGCCCAACTCATCTGGAAAGTGACTTCTTTTTAGACAGATATTTTCAATAAACTTGTTATTTTCAACTCAACCTTATTATATATTGCCTGTAATTTCATAATGTCCCAAGCAGTGATTTTTGTATCATTAGATCTGTGGGAAGTTGGGAGAAGAGAGGGCTGTACATATTTTATCCTTTTTCTTCCAATATTTTTACCATTTAATGTTGCATTGCTTTCAACATGCCTTTCCTATCTTTAAACATAATGGTTCTGAACAATTAGGAAGAGCATGGGCATTAATTGAAGTTCTTAATCGTGTAATAATTTGTTGGGGGTGGAATCTGAAATTCCATGTATTATTTCATGAAAACTGCCTGGGAAATGGGGGCTGATCCCTGTTCTCTATGGAGCGTGTTCTCCCTTTTCATTGGAGCATTAACACATGGTTCAGCCTAAGGCAGTTATTTCAGAAGGGTGTGAGGCACACAGCTGCTCTTAAACTAGTGAACAACCTGGAAAGCAAAAAACCCAAAAATTCATGCTCCTGAAAGCTTGTTTGATTTAGTCTCCAACAGTATTGCTTAGTCTCATAAAATATATTACCTATCCCCACAAATCATACTTTTCTCATTAGAGTGTTACATAGCAAACTTAATTATTATAATCACACTGGGGATGCTGGATTAAAAAGCCTACAGACATTTAAAGTAGGATTAATGTCTTCATGTAACAGCAAAAACTGATGTAACTTTCATGCCACTGGGAAGAAAATTTGCTATGGAAATAATGCCATTTTAATTCCAAAAAGTTTGACTATCTGCTTGGTCTGAGGAAACATTCTGCTTGCTACATTTTTCTCAGCTTCAAGGTTTTTCAGTCTTGTACAGAAATCATACAGTAATTGGATTCTCAGACTTGTTTCCTAAGGAAATGAACCTTTATGCATTCCTTCAGTCTACCTATCAGTCTCTTGGCTTCTCCCTAATTTTTGAAACTACTAGCCAATTTCAACAAATTTAGAGCACTCCAGACATCTGAAAGATATTGTATTCTAAGGTTGTGCAGAAATTGGGAGCTGAGTAGAATAGAAAGATTTAAATTAGAGCTGAGACAGAGGCAAAGGCATTGGGCATTACAGGCAGCGCCTGGCAGTAGCTGGATGTGCCAGGGTCTCACAGACTCAACCTCTACACCTGCATCAGTTTGCTTTACTGTGATACTAAAAGCAGGGTATACGCAGGTTAATTTAGTCCAGATTTTATTCTCTTCCATCTCCCTTTTGAAAGGCATATAGATTTTTTTGATACAAAAAAGGGTATTGCTAATGCTTAATATTTATAATGTGCTAATAGCCAGAGATGTTAGCCAAGGTCAGAGACTAAAAAAAGAATGAAGGTAATTTAGTGGCTAAATCATTAACCTACAACAGAAGAAATCTGAGTTCCTTGGAGTCTTCCCATATGAATTTATACAAGAAAAGTGAGTGGGAGTCATCTCACGTAGTTTTAGCCCTTCAGAAAGTAGGTAGCTAATTTAATGTGTTTTTTTCAGATGCCCTCATGAGTCAACAGAGAGACCAAGAGTCCAAAGCTGTTTCCTGCAACATATTTTGGTGGGGTGGACACTTTCTTTCCATTGGGGGAGCGAGATAATAGAACCCAATGGGGAGCATGGAGGGTTGAGGCAGACAGATCTCACCAGACCATGTTAAAACAAATTGTTATAAGGTTTCATTTTATTAGTTTAACAGTTGCAGGTCACAGTGTTGATTTATTTGCTGTCAGGGGTTTTGTGCTTGGTTTCAGAGTTGCGTTATCTAACCCCTCACTTGTTGTATGTGTTCTCTGTTGTGCCGTTTATCATCTCTGGGGGCTGGAATAAAGTTATCGTTTTCCCACACTGTAACACTGGCTAACATGATAAAGTTACTGGTCAGGATACTAATTTGGTAGTTGTACTTAGCATTGCCATCATATCCATGCCTCAGGAGCCATCTCTCAGGAGCTGTTTTTTCATTACACTCTTTACTCCTCAGAAAGCCAGTCCATGGGGGGACAAGAGGAAACACTCATCTCTGCTCTTTCACCTTTCCCTTCTCCTCTTGAGAGCATTTTGACTATTGGTATGTTGAAACAAACACGTTCATATTGCTGTCTCAGCCCTAGCTGGATAGTTAAGTGTGGGACTGTATGGACAAGTGTCTGGGATAGTGGACACACCCAGTGCTTTAGAACTTCACCACTGAACAAGTGAAAAATTGTGAAGTGGGATGGAAAACATTCCTAAATAATAGAGGCATGGGTACACAAGTTGCAAGGAAAAGAATCAAGAAGGGGGTCCTTTCAGGAAAATTGCTGCTGCAGTCTCTGGTGAGCAGTTCCCCAGACACAGTGGAAAAGCTTTCTTACTTGATACCTTAATAAAGGAACTTCTGATTCTTATTTACAAGAAGTCAGCAGTCAAGACTGTGATCAGGACCAGAGGGGCTCTGCCTCCAGACTGGTCAAGGAAGGGGAAAACTGGATTCATTGGACTGTATGGATTCAAGGCACTGTCACTGCAGACCCACAGGAGTGTTAGGCTCTGGTACTCACAGGTGCAGAGTGTACCCTAATGCCATCTGGCTTCAGAGGTGCAGATCCCATCTGTATTTCCTCTTAGCTTACACTGGACTGGCTCCAGGAGCTCCATGTCTCTCTTATGCTGAGGAGTTCAGAACTGGGTTGTCTCTGGTCCAAATGATGCAGGTGAGTGATAAATCCTAATGACCTGCCCCTGGTTTTCATTAACTTTCTCCATTGAGTACTAGATTAGAAAACTCAGTGTGTACCAACCTTTACCATATTCCCAAGAAGTTACTTGTTCTTGGACTATTTACATTGCTGTGAAGTCAGCTGCCATGAAATAAGAGTGGCACAATTTCATTTAATTCAATTCTTGTTGTGAGAAACAGCAAAGTCCTCTTTAACTACTGAGGCTTAGCAATGGTAAACCTTAGTCTAGTTCAACATGTGCTGATTTTCTAGCAGGCAGCACAGCAACTGATAGGTAAAAAAAAAGCAAGGATTTCTTCAGAGATTTCTCTCCCCCAGTGGTTCATAAGTGCACGAGAATTGAGTGTCAAAGTTTAACTCCAGCTGACAACTCAGCCCCACGCTTATTCTCTACTCCCTTGGTGGGATGGGGAACACAATCAGAAAAGTAAAAGTGAAAAAGCTTGTGAGCTGATATAAAGGCAGTTTAACAGGTAAAGCAAAAGCTGTGTACACAAGCAAAACAAACCAAAGAATTAATTCACCTCTTCCCATGGGCAGGAAGGTGTTCAGCCATCTCCAGGAGAGCAGGGTCCCCTCACACATAACAGTGACTTGGGAAGACAAACACCATCACCCTGAATGTCCCCCTCTTCCTTCTTCCCCAGCTTTGCACGTTGAGCATGATGCCAAATGGTGTAGGAGGTCCCTTGGGTCAGCTGGAGCCTGCTGTCCTGGACATTTTCTTGTCCCCCCAGAGTGTCCTCAGTGGTGGAGTTGGGTGAGAAGCAGAAAAGCCCCTGGCTCTATGCACTTTCTGCTCAGCAGAAGCTAAATTCAATTCTAATTTACAGTAAGGCAAGCAAGCCCCAACTTTGCAGGTACATGGGCTTGTCCAGTAAAGCAGTTGAAGAAGCAGCAAAAGCAAAATGCACCTACAAGCATTCAGAAAAGTCATGATTTTACAAGTGACAGAAATCCCCGGAGAGCTTGGGCCCAGACTGATGGAGCTCTGAGCAACTCAGTCTAGTGGATGGTGGCCCTGTTCATAGCTGGGGGATTGGAGCTAAATGATGTTTAACATCCTTTCCAGCCCAAAGCATTCTATGTCCTATGATTCCACAATAAAGTGATTTTCTTATAGAAAAGAGGAAGAAGGGGAATTGCCAAAAAAAGCCTGACTAAATTAGGGTTTAAACCCATTAGCCATTGTCTTTCTATTTGGTGTTCAAGTGGCCTTACCTCAGGAGACTGAGAGTATCTTGGGGCCTCCTACAGATAGTTGTAGTGCTGGGTTTGTGTTGCCCTCTTTCACCTGAAATGTTTGCCGTTTTCAGGAGCCTTAAATATATTTTTTTTCCTTTTGAGTAAACAAGTTTCAAGAATTCTTTCAAGATAGAAATTCATCTGCTTGTCAGTGTAACCCAATTGCTCATAGAAAAATCTTTAAGTCTTGTTTCTCTGAAAATAATAGAAAGAGACATGCTACAATTTCCCCACTCAGAAATGCAGTGGATAGACAGAGGAATGAGGCAGGTGAGGAGCCTGCATGGTGCACAATGACAGGAGGAGATGCTGTCATTCTGCCTGCACTGAGGATAGGGGGAGAAAAGATTAGCAAACATAAGGGAGATGGAAAGAAAAACTACAGAAATTTTTCAAAAGTAGAGAAGATGACCTATGCATGTTTTGGTTTTGAGAGAGCCTCGGTCCAGAATGGTGCAGACCAGCTCAAGTACAGCTGCATAGCATTCTGTCAGTGTCATCTCTGCATCCTGTGTGACTGCTTTTGCCTTGAGGCAAAGTTATGATTCATCTCTGTGCTTTTTTTTCACTTTGAAATTCAAGAAGTAATGGATGGATGCCTTACATGATTTCACAGCCTCATGTTAGACCCAATAATGCAAAAAAAATTCCTATTGCTTGGAGCTCACCCAGAACCACAGAAACACAGAATTGTTAAGGTTGGGAAAGACCTCTAAGATAATCAAGTCCAACCAGTATCAAAAACATACCCCTAAGTTTTTTTGAACACTTCCAGATATGGTGATTCCACCACTTTCCTGGGCAGCCTCTTCCAAAGACTGAAAGCCTTTTGGTGAATAGACTATTCCCAATATTCAATCTAAATCTCCCTGAATGCAACCTGAGACCTTTTCCCCTTGTCCCAACACATGTTACTTGGGAAAAGAGACTGAGCCCCATCTGTCTCCTTCCAGGAGTTGTAGAGAGTGATAAAGTCTTCCCTGAACCTCCTTTTTCTCCAGATTGAACACCCCCAGCTCCCTCAGCTGCTCCTCATCAGATTTGTGCTCCTGGCCCTCCCCCAGCTCCACTGTCCTTCTCTGGACCTACTCCAGCCCCTCAATGTCTTTCTTGCTGTGAGGGGCCCAGAACTGGACACAAGATTTGAGGTGCCACCAGCACAGGGGAAGAATCCCTGCTGGTTACTCTGAGCCTGACTCAAGCCTGGAAGCCACTGGCCACCTCAGCTCCTGCTCAGCTTTTCATCCACCAACACCCCAAGCTCTCCTCAGGGCTGCTCTCAACCCAGTCCCTGCTCAGCCTGTATGTGCTCAGGATTGCCCAAACCAAGGTGCAGGACTTTGCACTTGGCCTCGTGAAATTCATGAGTTATGGCTGTAAATGTGATACATGAATGCTGAGGGTGTTTTGTTCAAGCTGTCTGTGAGCAATATAAGCTTTAAAAGTTGTGTCTTAGATTCACAAGGCCAACATCATTATGTGTGTGTAAGAGGAACTTCACTTTAGATAGCTTTGTGCAAATTTTATAGGTTTTTTAGATTTCATTAACAGTTCAGAGGCCAAGCTGAACTTGGGAAAATCAAATTAATGAAGACAATTTTGTCATTGTTAAATACATCTAATTTACAAAAGAGCCTAAAAGGGTGATGAATAAAATAACCTGGTCAAAGGGGATAGACTTAAAACATCTTTCTTCTATGCTTTTCATCTCCACATGGAAAAAAAACTCTTCAGGTATATGGAGATCAACCAGATTCTCCTTCAAAACTTTTGCATTACTCTGTTACCTTGATGGCTATGTAAACCATTATGTGCTTAGACTCCTGGGAGTGCTGGCATGGCTACAACAATTGCCTATAACTTTGATGAGCCATTTTAAGAAATGTAATGTTTCTCAATCTCTAAGTTGGAAATTAATGACACCCAAAAGCTGGTGCAACAACAGATGCTCAGATGCAGAAAAAATGGCCTTTGTGTGTTCACATGCCTTTAGTTACATTTAATATTAGTTAAGAGAATCATTAAAAAGTAGTACCATTGTTCACAGATAACATTAATTATTTAAGCATTTAAAGAAGGCAGCGCTTTTTGAAATTTATTTTTTTTTAAATTAATACTTATATATGTAGATGCATGTGTATTTACTTCTACATACAAACAAAACCACATTTTTCTATCTATCTATCTATCTATCTATCTATCTATCTATCTATCTATCTATCTATCTATCTATAAAATATCTCTCTTTCTTGGCCTCTCTTATTTTCCAGCCTGAAATCCCCAGAGATACAGGGTTGAATGAAATGATGATGAGATATAGCACCAATAGGGAGTTAGGTTTGGGCTTGGGAATATAATAAATTATTGATAATAATCCATTTAACTCATGATTAGAGGAAAATGTTCAAAGTGAAGGAAGGATTTATGTTTTGGTTGTCTGGCTACAATGTTAAATAATTATAACTAGTCTGTTCTCAAATGTTCCAGAGGTGCAATACATGCCTCTGAGATTAATTACCACTAAGTGATTGAGGAAATATCTCTGCACCTTCATGGCCTTTCTTGTTTCAGTGGTGGCATTGATTGCATTGAGTGATGCTAAAGCAGGGTAAGAAGTTGTTTAACCCACCATGGTACACCATGAAGGGACATAAGGATAGATCACCTACCCAGCTAAGATTCTGTGGTATTAAAAAAATATTTGAAATTACATTTTTATTGAAATAAATGAGTAGTTCAAGGAAATTATTAATAACTGATAAATTCCTGTATAGTATGACCAAGAAAAAATGGACTTTACCAACCACACTCAGACTCAGAGAAGATCTATGTTCTCTCTGTCAACAAGCATTTTACCCTTTTTGCATAGAATTCTTACTGAAAAGAAACACCTGTCTTTATTGCAAGCTGTCTTCTTTGGTGAAGAAACAGGTGAAGATGTAATTCAGTAGAACAAAGTTAAAATAGTGCTCAGCTATGCCTGGCTTTAGTGATATTTCGAAATAGATTTTTTCTTTCATAAAAAGTACATTTATTCCTATGACAACTGTGAAGATAATTAATTTTTCCCTGGTAAAAATTCACTGAGAAATTGCTCCACTGAAATTTGTGCTTGTTTACTTACCCCTAGATAATCTGTCTTTGCTGGTGGGTGAGAAAGTTGTGAGACTTCTTAGACAATATTTTTTAAATCCATAGATTAACTGGGTTCTACAAGCATCAATCACCAGGATTAGATGTCAGGTCAAAATTAGGTCTCTAAATTACCTTCCTGGTCAATGAGTATCAATTGGCACCTTCATGTTGTGAGTCAACAACCTATGAGAGAGACTAAACCTTATACTGCTAAAATGAGCTGAGTCTGGGCATAGCTGGAAGAAGATCAAGTCCCACTTTGCAGGGTATTTCAGTGTTCTCCAATGCTTTTGCATCAGCTTTAAGAAAACATAATTAAAGAAAAGAAATCTCTTTCTTGCATACATGGATAAGAACTAGGCTTGGCCAGGTACCCCAGTAGAAGCTGAGTAAAAATTAACAACTCATTTAATTGTAATTATCAACAGGTCTTGTTACCGGTCTGTGGGCCTCTGGCACAACCCTTTGGTGTGGGCTATCCCTGTGTAGGATAAAACAGGTTCTAGAGTTACTGCTTTTATTCACTAATAAGCCTAATTGCAAGCCTCAGGTTGGCAAATATGATACACAACATTCAAATAGACTTGCTATTTCCTGCAGGAGGATAGGACCTCAGTACCTGTGATGTGCAGCAGAATGACAGCAGCAAGAATGACAAAGGATTTCTACTGTATTTGGCTAAAAGGAAACTTTTGGGACAAGTTTTTGAAGCTTCTTTAAATAGTTGAACCTAACTGTAAAGACTTAATAGTCTGCTCCCACCATCAGGCAGTCCAAAATCCTTCCTGACACCTTTTCTTAGGGCAGCTTTTTGGGTGGTTTTATGGAAGTTACAAAATTCTGGGTTCCCTTTGAGAATGCCAGCCCCAGAACTGAGATTGGAATGCATGCCCTTGCTGGTGGGTGCTTCTAGACCCAAATAACCAGGCATTCCTGCAGGAAAGGTTCTTTCCATTTCATCTTAAACACTACAGTCTCCAGCTTTGCAGAGACCCATTCAGCTGATCTCATATAGACAAATACTCCAAAGTTAAGTCCACCTTTCCTGGAAAAGTTTGCCAAAGGTCTTCTATAAACACAGCTGATTGAAGTGACATTTTACATTTCAGATTTAGCCTGCTCTGGTTTTGGGACAGGATCTGTTACTGGGGGATATAATTGCCTTCTGGGTAAGTGCAAGTAAATATTGATCTTAGAATTATTTGCTCATTCTTGACCACAAGTTGCTACCCTTTTTCCCAGAGAAGTGAAAAAAAAAACTTCATTATTTGCAGTTATTTGCAATAAATTTTAAAAATTAAATTAATTAAAATAAATAAAATTAAAATAAATTAAACAAATTGCAAATAATTAAATAAAAATAGTTAAAACTTTCAGGAATGGACATGCCTCTGCATTTCTGTATTGCTAGAATCCTATGAAAATCCTATGAAATATCCTAGAAGGATTATTATATTCCTCAAGCCCCTTCCAACATTTACTTTCAACTACTAATGGAGAAATGACCCACAGACTAAGCAAAAACTTGCATATGAGCACTACAGAGATGACAGATTATCTTCCCCTCATTACCATCACAGAATAACCCAGTGTTTGGAAGAAATTAGCTCCTGGGTGAAGAATTACTTCCTTAAACCACACCTAAACAGGACTATTAGTTATGAAAAAAGGGTTTAAATATTTGTAAGTCATCAAGCAAAGGTGCTGGGCAAGGAAGACACACCAGGACAGCACAAAAATCACAGAAGCATAAATTCAATAAATGAATTATCAATTGGCAGGCATTCACTTCCCAATATATTTCTTCAAAAATGTACTTAAAATAATTTAGCAAAACCACACTTTGAGGAGTTTTTGTGCTCTGTTCTACTGATGTGTATTTATTAGACACAGTGCCTGCACAATGCTTCCAAGGGGTAATTAAGATACTCCTCAAGTAGGCATGACTTTTTAAAAGACCTGTGAGACTGGGTCTATCTAATTTTGGTACATGAAAGGTTTCTGTAGTGATGTAGGCTCCTCTGTTAGGAGGGATCTGACAGAAATTAACATGCAGGTAAGGATTCCATCTTCAGTCACCTTGAAGCCAGCACAAAGGTAATTATTTCTATTTTGATACCTTTTCTGTAATATTTCCAGAACAGGAATCTTACAGCATTACCAACAGCATGAATCAATTTCCTTCTATTTTAGCTTTTGAAAGCTAGAAAGCACACAGAGATGGGACTCAGCTCTGAGCTATTTAAACCTAAAAGGCAGATAAATTTGTTTGAATGTACCCATCCAGTACCATGTTAGGATCACGTAGATCCCACTCAGACCTTATTTGCTTATTTTAGATACCAAACTGAAAGGTCTCCAGATACAGACTCTTGAGGGGAACTATGTCATTCTGTAGAAACTGAGGGATAGGAAAAGCATTCCAGTCACCTAAATATGACAAGTAATAATTTGCCAGCTGAGTCCTATCGTTCATGATCCAGACACAGCGCCTCTTCCACTCAATGTGTTGTAGTATGTTTATTCAGTTCTGTTAAAATTGTTATTATTTCATCTGTTTGGTATGTTCCTGGTTCTCCCCCATTTACTGCTTTGGTTGGTGCCATTTGTCTGTTATGTAAACCCCTCCCAGTTTTCCTGAATGTTCCCCATCAATCACCTTTACCCTGCCCCATCTCCCCGTCCATCATTGTAAACCCCACCTCTCCTTCCAGCTCCTTCCATGTATATCATCCCTTCCTCATGTTATTGGTTTTTATGTTATGTTCCCGCCTTCTTTGTATCCCCATTGGTCCCTGATATTGTAACCTCCTTCCCTTACCCCTCCCTCTGTGAGCTCCCATTGGACCCTGGACTGTGCCCACCCCTGAGATAAAACTCAGTGCACAGAGGTGCTCTGGGCTCTCTTCTGTCCTGATTTCTCCCAGCCCCGACCGTTGTGCTCATCCCCTCTCCTGAATAAACCTGTTCCTGGGAAGTACAGCCGAGTGAGTCTCCTCCTTCCTTTTGCCACCACGCACGATGCCTGATTTGGCAGAGCCTGGCAGGATTCGGTGCTCTGAAGGTTCTGCAGTGGGATCGCCTTTCCCCTGCAGTTCCCCACTCCTGGCGACTGCCCGTGCCGGAGCGGCACCATAGAGCTAGCCCGGAGCTCCGGTGCGGCCAAGAGCAGTGTCATCAATGCTGTATTTTTATAAAAGGTAAGGGCCTGGGGCTACTTTCTGATCTCTAGGGTGTTCCATGTAACCTGCATCTAGTCATTCCCAATGCTGTGAGATCCAGATCTGAGGCATATGGGTGTGACTGACAGTACATGGGATGGCTGCAGTTGGTAAGAGGGAGCCAGGCAGGACATCTGTCCTGGAGTGGGTGCCTCTGTCTCACAGCAGAATCTAGGTGAGACCTCCATTAGCTATAAAATGAACTTAAAAATCTGACCCTCAAGTAGCTGTTTGTGTGTGAACAGATATATATAGAAATTCTATCATCTCAGGCAGACATTGACCCCAGTTTAATCAGAAGTCTTTGAAAAAAACAGACGATCTCTTCAGACTCAGAGAAAAGGTCCAATTGTCTACAAAGAAGATTCATCCCAGGTCCTAGTTTAAGAGAAAGAAGCCTTCTGAAGTTACCTTTTTTTCCCCTAAGGTTATCTATTTTTAAAAGATAACATTTAAAACATTTTTAATGTTTTTTTGGATTTGGAAACTGTTTATTTTGTAGTATCTTAAAATCAAGAGCATATTTATGCTCTGAATGAGCCATAGTTGTGTGAAAAAGAACAGCAAAAAGAAATGTTGATGAATGTTCTATCACAGTTGATACATATCACATTAATAAAATATATAGCAATGTATCTACTTGTATATTTTATAAAAGTCTCAGAAAATATGCAAGGTACCACCTTTACCTCTTTGTTCATCTCTAGATAGATGAACTTTCAAGATTTGACTGTTTAATCTTTGCTGAACTTTCCACTGACTCATTGGGTCCTGGATTTTACCTTAATGAAAGATTAAAGCAGCCTTCTAGAGGCCATGGGGGAAAAAATACCAAAAGGAAAAATAAACTGAAAGAGAAAAATAAAAATAGTAATAGAAGAGTCATGAAAATTAATTAGAAAGACGGCAAGCAATTTTCAAAATTACAGCAAAGGATGGTGTTATCAGTTGTTTGATTACAAACCCCAGGGTATTAAGCTTTAAGCTTACTTTCTACACATATATTTAGGTATTTAGGAGTAGTAACATCTGAAGCAGATCCCTCAGGTAGAGAAGGAGTTAAGTGATGAGATATTCTAGTTTTGTAAGAAGAATTGCTGGAGATATATAAGGAAAGCAAATTTAGTGAGATGCAGTATGACTGTGGGATCCACTACTTTGCAGTATGGCCTTTTCTGGAGAAGTTTTGAGGCTGACAGATTCCTTTTTCAGGGGTCGAGCACTCAGATTTGAAATCGGTAAAGTGAACCACAGCTCTGCATATTTAACTGATGGCCCAGAAAGCCTGACAGTGTTGGGTAATGAGGCAGACCTAGAAAATACATCTCATGAATGCATGACTGAAAAATGCAAAACTGAGCTCCCAAGTGCTGGAGAACTGACTGTCACACAAGGGTTGCCTCAGAGTTTAAAGCATTTCTTTCAAGAGTTGCAAAAGCAAGGTTCCTTTCTTCAGGACACTGTCTGCATTCATTTCACCTGGCTGTCCTGCCTGCTTGCCACAGAATGTGCACCACAGAGACAGCCTGGTGCACTCTTCGCACAGCAGAAAGCACTGAGTGTCTTCCCCACAAAACTGACCTCCTTAGGACTGGGAATCTCAGACAGGACAAAACTCCCCTTTGTGAGAGCACAAACACAATCAGTTTCTGTATCTGCAGTGGGAGGAGTGCACACTGGGTCCCATTTCAGTAGCTGTTCATCACCTCCCATCTACTCCCTCCCATTAGTTTCCTTTCCTATTCAACACAGAATCAGCAGCCAGAGGCAGGTACCATCCTCAAGAGCATTTCAAGAGCAATAATCAGTTTTCCTGCACAGGGTCAGCGCTGATGTGACACATAAGAGTCCTTGTGCTCATCATTTACACACTTTATCCTTTCAGCTGAGCAGCCAGGCTGTTCAATAAACTGCTGCTCTACCTGGAGGGAAGGCACGGAGCTGGCACACAATGCCCTGCTAAAACATCACACTGCCTTCTACTCCTGACAATGCTCCTTCATAATCAACTGGATGAGGGGATTTGCAAGTGCCGCTTCCAATTAAAAATAACACTTCTGCAAAGGCAAAGGGGTGAGGTAATGACTGTAATTCTAATCGAGCTGGAGCAGCTGCCTCATTAGTACATACTCCATGATTAATATGCCTTTATGACCTGTGTTTATGCACCTTAACCCCTTCCTTCTGGACCAAAGGAAACCCCATTCCCACAAGAAGCACTGCTGGTTCTTCAGGGATGCAAGATTAACTCATACTGAGATGAATCATATTTTTTCTGTAAGACACAGTTTTGCAGCAAAATGGAATGCAGTCACTTTAAAGGAAGATTTGATGGAGATGAAAAGAACTGAGTCCAACATTTTCAGAAAAATCGCCTTTTGCTTCAAATTCCAAGTCTGGTATTAAAAATGTTAAGTCATTTTCCCCCCTCAGGTTTCAGAAGTCGATGAAGCTGTTTCTTAAGAAAAAAACCTGGAAATTAAGGAGATTTCTAATCACTTCCAAACTTCACACTTGGAATGGTGTTTTTATAATAAGTAATCCTTCAGGACTGGACTTCAACAATGTAATGTCTCATTACTAGTGTCAGATAAAATGCAATGCTGAACACTCAGATGTGACTTTCATGACAGAAACAGAGAAATTCATTCATGTTTTCATTCTCATTTCTTCTCAGGCTTGCAATGGAGAGGGACTTTGACCTCCAGATGACAACTGAGGATCAGCTTCACTAAAGTAATTGAAGGGTTTGCCTTGGACTTGGTGGAAGATCAGGTTTTTCAAGTCCATGTAAGAGCATTTCAAAAGCCAGCCCACATAGCAGCAAATCAGGAATGATATTAAGAAAAGGGAAAAAAGTAACTCAGCAAGTGAGGAATGAACCATATTTCCTTTAACAGATGTATAAAATGACTGAGGTTTTCTTAAACCACAAAGCTCCTGGAATTTTATTTGACAGATAAAACACAAACTGATGATGTCTGAATGTATAGTAAACCCCTAAGCTCCTGTTTTGTGCTCAAGCCGGCATGTTTTTCATTACCCCAAGGTAAACCTTCAGGTACCAACATCTTCAGTGATCTGGGTGTGCCTTGCAATCAAAATGCTACCTGCCAGAACATTTCTTCCACTAAGATTTTCAATTTGTCTCATTTTCTTCAGCAATGTGTATAGCTCAGCAGGAGACAATTTATCTTGCATCAACTTTGAAATAAACAATGAATCACTGAAGTGACTTAGCCAGATTTTAACTTCTTCTCTTGTGTCTCCATCTTCCATGGGTTCACGACTTTTGTGTCACACAGAAGATGCTGTCCTGTGTCACACCCCTGACACAGAAAAACAATCTCACATTTCACAATAAAGATTGTTGCCAGTAGTTGAAAAGGGGGATCTTGCACACTCTCAGACTTCAGACTGAGAGTCCGGTTCTGCTCAGGGTAGCTTCTTTGATTGCCCACACATTTGTCAGTGATAAAGTTTTCCTATGACTCCTTAACATTTAAACAGCTGAACACAAGAAGTGAGTGAAGAACAGAATGACTGCTCACGAGAGGTGGACAGATAGCTAAAAAGAGAAGGATTAGCGTAAAGATCTCCCACTTATAAGCAGAATATGAATCATATGTAACATCTTTTAGCATACTGGTCAAAAGAATAAATATTTTAACTTATGCCTCTTTGAAGATTTGAAGGTTTTCTACATGCTGGTTGCTAGTTTTCATTAGGAAATTAATCACTGCACAGATAGAATTAGTTTCATCAAATCAGTACGTGAAAAAGGATTTTAAACAAATGTGGCTTATATTGAAAGACTGAGTATCAGTTACCTCAGCCTTGAAGATAAACAGGGTCTTGTTAGGTTGTGATAGGATTACCTGCTTGTATCATTTAAACAACTCTAATTTCTGCCACAGGCTTTTCAAGCCTTTGAACACTGACATTGATTCATTAAGGTTTTTTTCCATTCCACTCACGAATTATATTTCCCAGTAGAAAATGAAGCAACATTAATTACAAAAGTGAGATTTCTACAGTGAGATATATAATTGCCAGTACTGAAGTGCACATTATAAGATCATGCACAACATACTCTGCTGACATATTATGCAAAACAAATCCTTGATCTCTTTTGCAATTATCATTTCATCCCCCAAAAGTTTAAACTACATCTATTCCAAGAAGTTAAATATATCTGTATTGTTCTCTATAATTGGAGCATGGAAAAATCTACATTAGCAGAACCACTGAATGATTTCTATTGGAGGGGATCTTAAAGATCACCTCATTCCAACCCCCTGCCATGGGCAGGGACACCTTCCACTAGACCAGGTTGCTCAGGACCCCATCCAGCCCAGCCTGGAACACTTTTAGGGCTGGGAAATCCACAGCTTCTCTGAGCAACTTACTCTAGTGCCTCACTACAATCACAGGAAAGGATTTCTTCCTAATGCCTAATCTAAACCTACTCTCTCTCAGTTTAAATTCAACTCCTCCTGTCCTATCTTTACCTACCCTTCTCAAAAGTTGCTCTCCAGCCTTCTTGTAGACCCCTTTAGGAGGCAATGCTTCAATATTAACCAATTTTCTTGGGCCCCCTCTTCCCTCCAGGGCTTTATCCCATGGCACTCTACCAAGCAGATCCCTGTAGAGGCCAAAGTCTACTCACCTGAGATCCAGAGCAGTGAGCTTATGCACCTTCTTTGCTGCCCCAAGGATCCTGAACTCCACCATTTCAGGGTCACCACTGCCAAGGTTGCCCTGGAACTTCACATGCCACCTCAACCCCTATTTTTTGTGAGAACAAGCTCCAGAATAACACCTCTCCTCATAGCTCCTCCATTACCTGGAGAAGGAAGTTGTCATC
Organism: Poecile atricapillus; assembly: GCF_030490865.1. Taxonomy (NCBI): domain Eukaryota; kingdom Metazoa; phylum Chordata; class Aves; order Passeriformes; family Paridae; genus Poecile; species Poecile atricapillus. The sequence goes on along the minus strand of NC_081250.1, from coordinate 146,386,282 downwards.
AACACTTCCTCAGAACCTCCTGGATTGCTAATGCCCTGCTGTGTTGTCCCCCCAACAACCACTTCAACCACTGGTGTGGTTGAAGTGCCCCAGGATGATGGGGACTAGGAAATGTGTGGTCACTCCCATCTTTCTCTACAGGGCCTCATCCCCTCAGTCTTCCTGGTTGGGTAACCTGCAGAAGGTCTACCTTATAGTGCCACCTGTCCCTGCCCTCCAAGAGTTCCCCCTCCATCCCCAAGTAAAGTTCTGTGCACTCTGACTTGTCTTTGATGTGGAGGGTGTCACCCCTCCCTGTGTCCCTGCCTGTCCTTCCCAAAGAGCTTGGATCCTTCTACTCCAGTCCCCCAGTCACAGGAGCCATCCCACCACATCTCTCTGGTGCCCGTAAATCACAGCCACCCAGGCACCTGCACACCTCTAACTGCTTTTTTTTTATTCCTCATGGTAAATTGTGTGTGTGATAGAGGCATTCAGGCTGGGTTCTCAATGAAGCCAAATTACCAGTTGGAGTAGCCAAAATTCCTTTGTGCTGCCCTCCAGGTGCTGTTCTGCTGACCTGTGAGCCCTCTCCAGGCTCTGGGGATCTCTTGCTCTCCACAAACTTGTGTGTGTGGGATAGAGTTAGGTTCATATTATTATACTCTATTAACATTCAGATCAGGATGGTGACATCCAAGGTTCCTGTAGGGAATGGTCCTGATCTGCCTGGTGCTCTGTGTCTCCAGCCCTGAGTGCAGCCACTATGGGGGTTGTTCTGGCAATTTGGCAGCAGGGACAATGACTTTCATTACCTACAAAATCTCCCTGCCACCACTGAATTTAATAATAGCCTCAAGTTTCAAACAAAGACAAGAAGAAAAAAGGCTTTCTGGTGGTTATAGATGTTCTTCACAGGTAGAAGCTCTATTGGTAGCAGGTAACTATTGATACTGTTAACCCAGTGTAGTCACTTGTGCAATTCAACTAACATTTCATTTGCCTACTTTCATCAAAGACAGAGCACACAGAGATTTCAGATGGATTCCACTCCCCAGGGAATATTTTTGTGACTACCAGTGAGAAGCTTCTGGGACTCAGGATAGGTTTCAATATATTTTTTGGCATGGTTAGTCATATATCCACAGGCAGAAACAGGAATGGTCCCACCCTGGTTCCCACTCTGGTGTGTATGAACACCCTTCCTCCAGTGCTCATGCATGTCCAGAGCTTCCAGGAGGGAAACTCCTATAGGGTTTCCTCATATGCAGGCACCCTGCAACCCCTGCAAAGTTGCCAGGGACAGAGAACCTCCCAGAATATCAGAGCCCTGTGGAGCCACAAGCACAACTGGGAGTTTTTCTCTATACAGAACCTCTGATTTTCTATAATTTTCAGCAATTTGTCACCTTCTCTGATATAAAGCTGCCTCAAAGCACACCTTCACATTAAGTCTGGCTGCCGGGTGAGAGAGTAGAAGATGGTACTTCACTTCCATGTCTTAGGGCTGGTTGTAGCAAAAGAAAGAGAGAGGAAATGTCACCATCTGCTTTGCTCCCAGTCCTGTCTCCAGTCTCTACATCCTGCCTTTATTGCTGTCTTGAACTTTTGGCTGTCTCTGGATATTTTTCAGAAGGGCCAGAAGAGCTCAGCCTGTTCAATGACTTTCACAGCTACAGACAATTGCTTCCTTCCTTCTAAAATGGGAGGGAGAATGCTGACAATGGCTAAAGAGCACAGCAAGGTATCACAGCCTTTTTGCAGAAGTCTTAATGATCTTCCCCTGCCCCAGTCCCTGGAAAGAATAAAAGGACAGTATTTGGCAAAGCTGTGTATGCATACAAATGTATATATCAAGTGTTCCCAAGTAACTCGGGAACTCAGTGACTTTAGAACTAGCTATAATTTTCTCAGCAGAAGCATACATAAAAATGAGGGTTCATTTATGACGGGAGCTGGTGTCAGGAATCATAATTACTCTGATGAACCTGAAAATTTTAGCTGATACAGAAACCATTAGTGAAGTCCTACATAAAAGCTTACACCCATGCAAGGGAAGTTTTTTTCTACATTCTAGTGTATACATAAATTTCTCTGTTTCTCTCTTTCATACATTAATTTTTATGAAGACAAGAAAATAATTAATAGGTAATTACACTACCTAGGAAAGACATTCTACTGTTGGGTATGTTTATGGAAATGAGGAACAATTAATTTGTCATCAATTTTATGGTAGTAATAAAAAATATTTATCTGCCTGGAAGGATTTGCATGAACTTTGATATCTGATTAATAGTAAGAGTTGTTTATATTAAAATGAGAGCAAAATGTTCTGATTATTTCTTACCACAGAAAACCTACGACAGATTTGCTCTTACAGATGTGTGTATTCTGGATTTAGAGAAGATACCAGAGTCTGGCCCAAAAGAATATTTTAGGAAAGGAAAGGTCACTGTGAACTCTAATTTTATGCCCAATGTGATGACTTATTGGCATGGACAGCAACCACTTAACCTTCTAAATTTATTTCTGGTCACAAACATTAATGGGTTTCTCTTAACCCCTGTGTGAGGAAGGTCAGCATTATCCCAGTTTCAAAGATGAGGAATTGTGCAGAAAAAAAAGCAAGTGCAAGGATTTTTATGCTTCTAAACCTTAGTCAAGCTGCTAAGTTATGATTGACTTGGCTCCCATGCCTCAGACCCATGGGTGTGATCTACAGCTGATCCCTTTGCAGGAGGTCACAGTGACCTGGGCTCTGTCGTGATGCTGGATCCAACATGAAGTAGGTGCTAAATTCATACAGGGGTGAGGACACTAAGAGGCCTTAAACCTTCCCCAGCTTTCTCTTTGCCTCCATCCCAACTGGGTGCATGGTGTTTGTTTTTGGGAATTTCTGTCCCAGCCCTGCTGTGTGTGCTCACCTGTGGTGCCTCCTCTGAACCAGCAGCACTTCTGTGTGTGCCAGAGAGCAGCAAAAGCCACTGAAGCCTGGGGAAGGATGGATGGCCTTGTTCACAGTGACAGAGATCTGTGTTCCTTTCTGCTTATCCACATTTTGGGCAAGATCTCTAATTGGATCTGATCACCTGTGTAAAATGAAGTACTGAATCTTATTTAATTAGGAGTTTCTCTGAAAACCAGGCTGCATTAGACACTTTGTTCAACAAAATCTGAACAATGATAGTATAGCTTTGGGATTGCTTTTTATCCCTGTTTTCCATTCAGGCCACATGATGTAAATTCATGTCCCAGATGTAAATCTGGGTTGGCAATATGAAGAAATTCCTTTGCCTCTGGATGGGATGCTTTAAAATATGCTTTTGTTTTGGGCACCAGCTCACATACAAGACAGTATCCACCCTCCATTCATAATTATAGAAACTCAATAATAAGGAAGCAGGAAATTAGCCAAGAATAAAAGATTTTGTGTGCTCCAGTACAATTTCCTGCATTCAAAAATTTTATAGGCAAGAAATAAATGTATTTAGGTCTATAGAAGATTGACCATGGGACATCACTAAAGTTCTCTTATATCTTGGTCATTCCTATTTGAGAATTATCATTGTGTGATGCAAAATCTCTGCTTCTGTCCTGTAGGCTGTGACAAGATGTTTACTACACTAATAGCATCAACAAAGAGAGCATACAGGTCACATGGAGGTAAATGCAGCTTTAATGCTTCCTACACAGCAGAAACTTTTCCAGATGAACAGAATCTCACAAAATCTCTGCTAGACAGCTGCCATTGGCATGGGAAATTTTAAAGTAGGTAGGAATTATCTTTGAGCTTTTGTGGATTGAAAGAGTTCACTTGTCCTTGGTGAAGGATTTGGTCATTTCTTCTTACTGTCTTGACAATAAATTACAAATTCTGTTTTGATGACTGGCTCACACTTGTGCAGCTGAGCTGGCCCATCCTCAAAGCAGGACCTATACTGATATCTGGAGATTGACTTCAATGTTTTATCAAAAATTCCCTTTATTTACACAAGTTAGCTCAAACAAATGTTATCCTGGAGTAGTTTTTTTCAGGTAATTTTCCTTTGCAGGAAGATATCAGCAGCAAGCATAGATTTCTACTCCAGACGACTCCTTGCCATTTGGAATTCTGATTCCCACCTTCCAGGAAGCAGACAGGACAGATATGATCATGCCCCAGTGACAGTGATTTTGAGCACACTGACCTAGTTCAGGCAGGAAGTTTCTTGAAATGGCTGAAAACAATTGAGACAGAGAATTAAAGACCATTCAGGCTAGCTTGAATTTCTAGAAAAACTGTTAGAATTGATGATCAAGCTACTGGAAAGCACTTGGAATTTAAAACAATGCTGTGCCTGTATAGAAATCTTGCAGTTAAAGCACTATTTTAAATAAACTGCAGTCACAAACAGGTCAGTATTAGCACTAAATATCTCTGGAGACTGCTTTGCAATTTGAAAATAAACCCAAGCCAAACCCCCAAATTCTCAGAGCAATTACCTTCATTTTAGCTTTTTTTGAAGTGTAGAACTTCTAACAAATTGAATTTATTCTAGAAATACTTATATGAAACATGTAAGGCTCAGAGGAAAACAAATCTTTCTAGTAGTGAAGTAGGAATCAAGTATAAGTTGCCAATATTTTCAGGAAAGCAAAGATCTACACAATAGCTTCCATCATCTGAGAACTGTACCTCTTGCTCTCACCCATCACACATGTTTTCAATGACTCCGAAGTTTTTATGTGACCAAAATTATATAGAATTACTGGCAGTGCACATTTAAAGCTTCAGTATTTGAATGCACATTTCAGTGGAGCTGAGAACTTGCTTGTCATCCACTTCTCCCATTTTACCAGTGCTGAAATGGTTTTGTTTGAAGAGTTCAGAATATGCATGGAAGTGGGTAAGGAAAAAATTCAGTTTTACTTCACCCAAATGAGGCAACACATGGCTCTTCTTCTGGGAAGAAAAATACTGGTTTATTTTGGTTTTAGGTTTAAAGTTACTTGTGTGTCTTGGCAGAAAGAGTCATCTGACAGGTAATGCTGTGATGAAGATCTGACATGTTCTAAATCCTCCTGTCTGCTGCCTCAGCAAAATGGGGGAATGTGTATTAAACCACAGCTCTGCAATTTATGTGGTGACAAAGAAAGCCTCAGAAAGCAAATGATTCATTGCACTATGATTGTCTATCAGAATGAACAGTACTGAAACCCTTGGAAATGAAAAGAATGTCTCCTGACATGTCAGAAGAGAAGAACAGCTCTCTGAATACCCAAAGACATGTACAATAGCAAGCAGGACCAGGTCTCAGGTTCAAGAACTGGGCCATGATTATTCATCCATGTCTAGCTGTTAGCATGCTCTCTAGGCTGTATGTCCTCAGGGGCAACCTGAAATTCCTGGAACAATGTAAAAAACAGGATCTGCAAGGGACCATTCCCAGGAGACAGACTGGTTAAAGCCACCTCCTTCTTGAGGGAAAGGTTTGCTGTAGAAGAAGGTTATAACTTGTTTTATTTACTATTTATTTATTTAAATACCTCAACAACCAAGAGATTGGGTAAAGATTGGGACTGTCTTGGAAATGTATTTCAACATCACAACATATCTACATATAGTGGAGAAAGCATGTTTTTTACGTTATTATTTTACCTGTCTTCCATTTCATAATGATGATGCTTTCAGGGCAGCTTGAATTGGTGATTTAGATTGCTTCTCTCATTTACAACAGCTAAGGATTCATAATGAAAAGGAATTACATGAGTTCTTTTTCCTTGTTATTTGATTCATGTGAGCCTAGCTCTGCAGATCACAGGAAAATACACTGTGACCCTTTTTACCAGTCCTTTCTTAATTTCACAGTTTACTAATTTTCATAAATGTCAGAAAGAACAAAATTATTAAGGAGTGCTTGGTAATTTCTGAAGTATTCATGCTGAAAATGCATAGATGATGATTATCATCAGCAACTCCCCCTGCAGAAGCTGTCACAGAGAGTCTTTATAAAATGCCTTGCTGAAAGAAGCCTGTTCAATAGTGACCTGAAACTCACTGATAAATATTCAGATGCATTTTTAGCCAAAAATTTCTGGGTTTTTTCAATCACCATATTGTTTTATTACTTTGAAAATATGAACAGTATTAACTAAGGATATTCCAGTTATATAAATTAAATTAAAGCCTATCCTACAGTGTGACTGCATTCAATTGATACGGAAAGACCAAATGCACAAAGAGGAGATGTAGGAGAAATGGAGCCAGACTCTTTCTCAGAGGTACTCGGTGAAAGATGAGACAGTGGTCACAGATTGCACCAAGAGAATTTCTGTGTGTAATAAGGAAAAAAAAAAGTCAAAATTAAAATGGTCAAACATGGATATAATAATTATCCTGAGAATCACTAGTTGTGGCATATCTCTCCTTGGTGATATTAAAAAACTTGATTGGAGAAAGTCCAGGGAAAACTAATGTAATTTTGGAGTTGGCACCAGTCTGCATAAAGTATTAAATCCGATGAGTTCCCAAAATCCCTTCCAACAAATTTTTTCTATGTTTTTTTGATCCAAAAATCCACTAATTTCAAGCTGTGATTAGAAAAAATTATAAAAAGTTAATACGACAATTCTTCATAAAGCAAAGCAGTAAATATTATAGAAGTCTGAGAGCTCTACTTATAGTTCCAGTGTTCTACTAACTGTCCAGACACACCAAGGATGGTCTGTGCTCCCAACTCACGAGTTGTCACTCACTCAAGTTAATATACCCACATATAGAGTCATCTTTAGTTGAATGTGGGGCCATACCACATAAATGTCTTCATCTGTAAATGTCTTCAAGCAATCTTGGATTTTACAGTGTGAGCAAACCTGATTGCTGAAGCTAAATAAATTAACTGGAGACTTTTCTCATTCTATGGTGGGAACCTTATTTTTTTCAGGTGAATCATTCTAAACTTCACTGACTGCAGTGACCAGAGTGCTGCCTGACTGTCCTGTGAGCTTTGATTAGGACAAATATGTTCTGAGTACATAATGTTGAGAGGAATCTCATCCAAAGCACTTTATAGAAGAGTTTAACATCATTGTGACTAATTTCTATTCTACAAACAGGAAAAGTGGCATTTAAGGTGGTGATGTGGCTCTCTCAGATCATATGCAAATCATGTGAGAATGTGACTCAAAATTTTCAGCACTGAGTTAACCATGCCCTCCCATAGATTGCACAGTTAAATAATACCAGAACTACAACAAGGAGAGACAAGCTTTTATTAAATGTCATCAATTGCTCATTATGCTAATTAAAGATCTGGAAGGCTGTGCAGTACTTGGCTATGGTTTAGAAGCAGACTGTGTTCATATATGGTAGGCTGATAACACTGGCAGGCAGAAGCAATAATGTATATATTACTTGCTAGAGAAATCTGTGGGTTTGGGGGTTTTGAGGAGGTATATAAAAACATAAACTTCTGTTTAGTATTAAAATTATATTTCAGTAAAAAAATTGTAGAAGAAAAAATTTGGGGGAAAAAAAAACCTACATTAAAATATAAAGTTCAAGAAAATCTGTTCCTGAAATCCTTTATACTCAACATCTCTATTCAGTGTGTTTAAATAAAGGTTATGTGTGATGTAGGTGTCAAACCACCCTGGACTGGAATGAGCAGGGAATACATGGAATAGTCCACTGCTACACTGCCAGCTTTGACAAAAATCTTTTGAGACACATATTCCTCCAGGTTCAACAGTATTCACCTGGGTGCTACCCAGCCCCTGTCCTGGGCAAGTCACAGTGCCTGAAGCTCTAAGATTAGCATCCACTTTGTTCCCAAGCTACTCTATAAATGATATTAAAAATGTATGGCTTTTTCTGCTTTCCCTTATTGCTCTATAGATGTCAGGGTCTTTGATCAACTGCACTGGCATCAGTAGGATTTACTTGTATTATAAAGTTAATGAGTTTTTACTTATACTGAGGCAACACAGCAACAGTACTAAAAACCTCACAGTTTCAACATATATTAACTAATGTTGAGGTTTCAAGGCTTCTTAGAGAGCAGATCCAATCCTCAGGATTCAAACTTGACAACCTGTTTAAATCAAACTCTCAGTTTGGCATGCATACAGATAATCTTTCTTTTTGGCCCTGGAGAGGAGAGTCTAGTTCTTTATCCATAGGAATAGCACAAGCTGGGTCTTAAATCAGCAGATTCCTTGGCAGGTTGTATCTAGGTCTACATTTCTCATCATAATTTCTATCTAGAAATGCAAGGAAGGAAAATGAAAACTACAAGAATCCAGATGAAACTGGATGAAAACTAATGCCTATTAAACTTCTGTTCTACATTTTTTTGGTGGTCTCTGTGGTGGATTCACCTTGGTTGAGTGACAGGTGCCCACCAAATCTATCACTCCCCCTCCAGGTTAACAAAAGTCCTGTGTGCTGAGACAAGGAAGGTCACTTACCCATCACCATCATGGGCAAAACAGACCTTACTTGGGGAAATTGGAGATCTGAGAAACCAACTTTCTCTGGGTGTCATGGGGTGACTTTACCTTTAAGGTGGTTTTGAGAGCTAAGGAAGTTGAAGTTGCTGGGGACTGATGAGAGTCTTTTCTCCTGACCAATTATCAGTCATTTCTAAAATTGACAGCAGTTTTAACCATTGAAAAGTGGGATCAACTTGTGAACCCCACCTTAAGATGTAAAGTCAGGGGACTTTAGTGCTTTTTGTTTCCTGGCTGTGAAAGGTAACAGAGCTCCGGGTGGCCTCCTGTTCTCTGCCCGGCCATGAGGCCCGGCTGGGGGCTGGGCTGGGCCCAGCGGCTCCCGGCTGGGAGATGGGGCCTGCGGGGCTTGTCCTGAGCTCTGGCCAGGCCAGGCCGGTCCCTGGCTCGGCTGCAGTTTTTGCTGTGACTGAATTCACCAGAGACTGCTGAGTAAGGAAAGAAAAAGCTCTTGACCTGGGGCAGGCTGAGACAGTGACCACACTCTCCAGAGCAGCCATGAAGAATCTTCTATCACAGACAGCTCCAGCTCCTGCACCGGCAGAGATCACAGAACCATCTACAAAGCCTGAGCAAGATTTTAACTCTTTCATTACCCAGATGAGATTTGCAGATTAATCTTTTTATCCAGAGAGGAAAAAAGAGAGTGATCAACATGAAAAGAGACTTTATAAACTACCAGTGACAAGAAAGAAAAGAAGCTTCAGAAAAGGTAGAGAATAAAGAGATGCTTTAATGAAGCTGAAATATCTTTCTGTTAAAACTATAGAGATGGACAACAAAGTCCTGAAAGAACTACTTTAATTCATGATAGAGTATGTAGGGAGGAATGGAGTGTTTAAAGTTTAGATTTTGAGTAAAAAGTAGAGTAATTGTGATACAGTGAAGTGCTAGAAGATTTGAAGCTTTGGGAGGCAATGGAAAAAAACCTGTTTTCTAGTGAAGCTCACAGAGACAGATGAAGAAGACTTTTGCCTTTGAATAACTCATCCTTAAAATGCCATCCCTAAACTCATGGCCCATACACACCTCAGAGCGATGTGAAATGGGATGAGTGAGCTCTAATAACGGCAGTTCTGGGCAGCTGACGTCAGGGCAATAGAAAACTGTAACAGAAGTAGTTTTCTTGTGAGAAACTCCATAAATTAACAGAAAGAGACTTCTGTTTCTCTGCAAAGACTGATGAAAAGACTGTAACAGGAATTGGGACTGTTTTAACCACCAAAGTTCTAAAGTTTTTGTCTCTGTTGTCATGTGAACAAAAGAATGGTGGGTAGTGGGGGATAAAAAGGGTTTTTTCTGGAAGTTTATTCTGGTGTTCTTATTATTGTAGTTTGTTAATAAACTTTCTTTATTCCTTTTAAGTTTTATGCCTGTTTTGCTCTTGTTCTAATCCATATCTCACAACAAAAAATAAGTAATTTTTTAGTTACTGGTTTAAAACCCCGACACTGGGGACAAAGGAAACTTTAAATATGTTTTCTACAGATTGGTACATAGGGACACACAGGTTTATTTTGTGTCCATTGAGTTACCAACAACACAAATTGCCTCTCTTCATTGTGGGATCCTTTACAGGTGAAGATTAAATTGAGATCTGCCTACAGAGAGGGATAAGAGTTACTATAGTGACAAGGTGAAGAGGGAAGTAAGAGGAAAATGAAAGCCTGGGAGTTTATCCAATCCACATGTCTTGTAATGTATGGAGCACTGCTGTTGTTATAAAGAAAACTTCTACATCCCAGGAGTTATGAGACTCCAAGGTGATTGAATATGAATATCCAGTTCTTGAAGATGTCCCCCAACCCTCAGATGTTTAAGTGCTCCTTCATTTGGTTTGTTAAATACTTTTGTAATATGGTGTTGTCATTAATAATCAAGAAAATCACATAAGTAGGGATATAATCACAGAACTCTAAATCCTTCTTGGGTATATCAGAGGTAATGGAAAGATAATTCACAAAGATTAGAAACAGATGAAAGTGAGGCTTAGAACTGATTGGAGGATGTACTTTTCCCCTCATGTCTGCTAATCCTTATCTCAAAAATAATGAAAAACTTCACTTATATGGCAAAAAAACTTCTGAATTTTTGTGCTTGTCCAGACAAGAATATTCTGCAAAACCCAGTTGTTTTCCTTGCACACAAATCATTAATTTTGTAAAATTTTTAAATGTAAATAAAAAAATATCAAAAGCCTGAAATACTCTCTTTAAGTGAAGATTATCACTTGAAGAAGTTAAAGACATTAAAAGGCTGGTCAGTAGCTAAGGGTATGTTATCTGAATTAACAAACCTGGTCTGCTCTTTGCTGAGAAAATCTGTACAAAGTTACATTGTGCTACACAAACTGTCCCATTCTACCAAAACTGTGCAAACAGAAGTATTATGATTAGTATTGAGTGTATTAAGATTATGTTTTTTGTCCATAATCCAAAGCCAAGATATTGAAGTCTTTAGGGGGAAAAAAATCATTGAAAACAAAAAATGGATTGGAAAATAAATTCAGAAGGAATTAGGAGCTCAGTTCTTTGTATGATCCTGGTGGGAATGAATAATGAGGAACTGGCAATATGTATGTGGAGTGAAGAAAGAAGAATTATACACAATGAGGCAAGAAAGGTGTATACAGCATCAGTGTGAATCAATTAGAAGAGCTTAAGGAGAATCTTCCTGACAGCCAGACCTATTAATCTGTTACTGAGATCCCAAATGAAGCTCTGCTTCAGGAGGCTATCTCAACCATGATAGATGTTTCCTGGGAATGTTCATCTCTTCCATGGAAGTGAAGGTCATTTTAATACTTTTCCCTAGTTCATTGATGCACACTGGTCAAAACCATTGTGATATTTAAGCCTCAATCAGTGACAGCAGCACTTTACGCCCTTTTATCATTCTAGGACTGAGCAACCAAAAGTTATTTCAGCTCAAGACCCCATAACCAACTTGATGTACCAAGCTGATTAGAGGGCTGGAGCACCTCTCCTACAATGACAGGCTGAGAGAATTGGGATTGTTCAGCCTGAAAAAACAGAAAGATTAGGGGTGACCTAATAGTAGCCTTTCAGTATCTTCAGGGAGCCTACAAGAAAGATGGAGAGGAACTTTTTGCATGAGCATGAAGTGACAGAACAAGAGGCAGTGGCTTCAAACTTAGGGGAAGTTTAGATTAGATATTAGGAAGAAATTCTTTCCTGTGAGAGTGGTGAGGCACAGGCTGCCCAGAGAACTTGTGGCTGCCCCATCCCTGGAAGCATTCATGGCCAGGCTGCACAGGGCTGGTAGAAGATGTCCCTGCCCATGGCCAGAGGTTGGAACTAAATTGTCTTTAAGGTCTCTTCCAACCCAAGCCATTCTATGATTCTATGATTCTATGATTCTATGAGTCTATGAGTCTATGATTCTATGAGTCTACAATTCTGTATTCTGTAATTTTGGATGCAGAATAGGTGATTTCTGTATTACACTGAACAGTTACATTTAACCTGAGTGAAGGCCATACTCTTGTTGAGGAACTCTGTTTTAAAGTGTCACAATTTAAAAGAGAATGAAACAATAATCCTTACAGTGCTTTGATTTCAGTTGCTCTCTGCCCCACGACAATAGGAAATTAAGAAGCTAAAACCCTACAGCAAATGGATTTAAATCAACTGAAACAGCAAAGAATAACCTCATAGGCTTCAGCTCAGTCCTGGAAGATTCCTACTGCCTCATAAGGGACCATAGCCCACGCTCAGCTTGAAGGTTGCCTTTGTTTTGCCTCCTGGCTCAGAACTGTCTCAGGCAGCTCTGTTCTTTTTGTGAGCAAATGCCTAACTGTACTTTCTCTCTATAAAAAATGAGGATAATTTATCATTATCTCACTAAGGCTTTGAAAGGCTCAGTGCCCAATATTGTCTCTGACTGAAAGCTCATGAATTCAGAAGATTGATGTTGGCACAATCGTGTATCTTCCCTTTTAAGTCAAATATTTTCCCATAAATATTTTGAAGAGTGTCAAGCCTAACAAGATTTTAGAAATTAAACTAAAGGGGGAAGCATTTAGAAAATGTCTATTTTAACACTTTTGATTGCCATATTTTAATCATGACATTTCAAAGTTTCTGAAATGAAACTTGTTAGATTTTGCTAAATATATTTTGGGTTAAGATCAGAAAGAAATATTGGATAGCTGCACTGAAGTATTCTATAAATATGGGAAGGGGGAAAACCACCCAAAACTGAAAACCATAGACCCAAAAAACCAACAATTGAACTTGTATTTCTGACAGAAAGACACATTATTTGGTTCCAAGGAATTATTGGAGGTCACAATACCTTCACAGGCTTTAAAATTAAGACATCTTGGTTTCCCAGACAGAAAGGCTTTCTTATGTAAATTCCTGGAAAGACACACAAAAGGGGCTATGTCCGAGGCTCATCCCTTTAATATATTTAATATATTTGCTTTCTGTAATTTACTTGTTGCTATCAGAGAATGCCATACTGACTTCCAGAGGTGCACACACTTTCCCATTGCTCACTAAACCTGAAAGTGGCATTATTGCTTCTTCTAGCTCCTCTAAAGGTATCTGCCTTGCCAGAAGTAGAAGCTGGATATGGATATTTAGGTAATCCTTGTTTTTCCCAAATCTAACCCACTGCCACCCAACCTTGCTCAACAAGGCACCCAACAGGGTTTGGATTTTCCTTGTTCTCTGGGACCAGGAAGGGCAGAAAGCAAATGAGGAAGGATTACACATCAGTAATGATCAAATCATTGGTGTGTCTTGAAAAGCACAGCCCACGAAGAGGTCTAGGAGAAATCTGGCCAGAAGTCATACAGAAACCAGAAGAGAGGAAAAATTACTTCCAAGTCCATAACTTACCCTGCTGGACCACTCAGCTCTCCCTCAACCTCATTCTCTTCCCACCATGCACAATCCTGAAACACTCTTGAGTCAAGAGTGCACAAAAAACAGCTGAGTTCTTCTGTGGGGAGCCTGTGGGCATAGAGGAACTGCAGATATGTTATTCTCCTGTGCCAACACCATGTGCTGAACATGCCCAGTCACAGCACAGAATTTCCTAAATCCATGTACAAATTGCAGCTGTCTATGCCCTTCCAACCCTGAGATGGGCCAGGAACAAGCCAGTCACTTGTTTTTTTGCAAGAATAGAGCAATTCCCAGCACACAGAAAGTGTCAAACAACATCATGAGCTACACAAGCCAATCTCACACCTCCAGCTCTACAGAGGCTATTTCTGCAGATGGGATGATGAACTAATCTGAGGTGTGTCTGCCCTAACATACTGACAGACTAAGTTCACAGAAATACAGGGTCTCTTGGGCAGAATATTCGAATTTTCTTTCTTGTCAGCAAAATCTCATCATCTTCACCCAAGAAAAACTCCAGCCAATTGCTCAAGGAGGTATTGAAATGTTAGTTGAGTATTGGACAGTTGGTCTTTGAATAGTGTTGTTCTGCATAAAGAGAAAATGGACACAACTGTTTTCTTGGTGAACAGAGGAGGGAGACTGGCTCTTTTCAGCTCAGGTGAGAGTTTTCTAGCTTTTTCTTTTAGAAAACCAGCTTGAGTTAAAGACGGTGTTATTATACTGGCAATCATATAGTCCAACTTTGAATTTCTAAGGGAACTGTAAATTGCTTTCATGGTGCTTTCAAACCAGCTGGTGGCTGTGTTGGCTGACTATCTAAGTTATTAGTGAATGATTTGGCACACCGTTAATCACTGTGCACTCGCAATGCCAGCTTTGGCAAGAGATTTTGCTTCCTTAAGGAATTTCCTATTCTGCAAATCAGAGTTTAACACCAACCAAACACCATCTATCAAGACTAAAGTCTGCCTTACACAGCATGAATTATATTATTACATTCATTTCCAGCAATAAGTCTCTTGAATGTCTTGGTTTTTTTTAACATATACTCAGTTTAGGAAAGCAAAGCAATTCTTCAGAATGAGTTTTCAATTTGTACGCTCGAATAGTTTAAATTCCATTCCAGCAATACATAATGCATTGCTACCATGCTCTGTATCTAATTCAGGCTGCTTGGTTATTAAGACAGTAACCACTTGTGTATTGTCATCAGTACTTAGCAGATTGAGGACAATCTTAGAATGAAAATCACTCCCAGCAAGTTCTGCATTTGGTAAAGTTAAGGCTGACATCAAGACAAACCCAGGAACAGTGGAAAATAAATTACTGTGTACTTTTACTTAGTGTGTTCTAGAGAAAATAAAAGCTTTTTTAATGTTTTTAGCCTGGCCAGAGTTGACATAGCCCACTGCTTATGAGAAATGTCATGCTAATTGTATTGCAGTTTCTGCTACTGCCACCAGTCTTGTTAGAGATTAATTTAGGATTTGAAGGAATAGATGAATTTATTTGCAGCCCAAATATATTTTCATGATGTTAACTCCTGATGCAAAATAGAATGAAAGAATTCTAGCACTGCAGCATGGATCACACGATTTACAAATGGAGTAGCAATGTCAACCCACCCCAAATCCACCCATTCCCTGCAGAACTGAGACCGAAGGGGTCAGGCAACATTCACACACTCCTGACCTGGAACCATGGGTCTCTGAAAGTATCATCTTTCAGAGAAACAAAAATGAGATTGTATGCCACTTATGGTAATTTTAAATTTGTCAACAGACAAATTATTGATCCTTGCACTAAGAAAAAATTCAATACAAGTCACCCTGCTACTTAAATTCATATTGATGTGTCAATTTTATGCACTGTTTATACTCATTTTTTTGCCATAATATTCCTACGCATCTAGCAAAATATATTTTAGGGATAGATCTTTGAGGCAGAGGAAACTTGAACATTCTTTCAAATGCAAAATGAAGCATTTTGAAATGAATTTATTTTAAACTGAAATTAATAATAAATGTGAGAAAAAAAAGCCACCCAGATTTTCCATGCTGCAAAGGAAAAGTACATGCCCAACAACCTTTTTTTTTAATCTAATATAATTGTTAACAATGAACTACATTCTCAATTTCAAAAAAAAGTTTGGATTTTTTCACACATTCTTCAATGGATATTTTTTGGTGTGAGTTTGTTTGTTTGTTACTTTTGGTTTTTTGTTTGTTTCACAACAAAATATCAACCAAACCCCCCTACATTATTGCAGTGATTGTTACGATCATTCCTTCTGGACGTATTTCAGAACACAGAAATGACAATGTCATTCAGTGTTTGTATTGTAAATGGTAGAAGAAGCAAAAAATTCTTCCTTCTTCCTGGGGCCCTTTGGATTTTATTCTGGGATCAGGGTTGATGGCAACATTTTATAATGATGACACAGCTCTGGACCTCTCTAGGGCACACCTGGTTCTTAGGCTCTTCTGTTCAAAGCCTGCTGCTCACAGAGTAGTGGAAGAAGATATAGTGAAAGGATGGAGAAGCCCCCTTGTCCCCTTTCTAGTGAAATTGTAGTAGAGGTAGATTGTTAGTGCCATTTCCTGGCAATTTCTGAACAGTCTCTCTGTGTGCAGGTACAAGGTTTTATAAAATCTGTTTTACAGACAAATTTATGTCCTTTGGACAAGTCAGAACTTGAACAGCTTTCAAGGATGTCAGACAAATATTTCATCTTTTCAATTTTTACTAAATAGTGATGTATCATAGGCTACAGTGAAAGAATGGCAGCACTGGAGAAATAGACCTGGATATCCAGATATTACTGTTTTGCCTATACCACAGGCTTCACATAAATTTAACCAAACATTACTGCTTCTGTCTGAAAAAATCTTACAAAGGCCTGAAGAGACTAAGAAGGAGCTACTTGTACAGCTCAAGACAGTTGCAGAATTTCTGATGATTTGTGTTTACACAGAGGAAAGCCCGCTGGACCCTCTGGCATTGAGGGCACTCTCCATGGGTGAGTTTCCATATTCCTGCCCCAGGGTCCTCTCACTCCCCATTCCAGTGCTGAGCTGCCCAGCTCCCCAGAGTGCCCTGTGGAACAAACTAAGGTCAAGGAGGTGGTCATGGAGGGAGGGGAGCAATATCTTTGGGTTGCCCATAAAAGCAGTCATTGCACAAGTTCCATGCTACAGAAAATTCTCTGATTTATCCTTCCCATTCTCAAGCAAGGTCATGCCTGTCACAAAGCCAGCTAACACAGATGGAACACACAAACAAGCAAAATTAAAATTCCAAAACTAGATCTCTTTGGAGGCATGAATATTGGTTTAATAAAAATTAATAAAATTACTCTCCTAGTAAAATTTTCTTATTCATGTTCATTAACCTTCCTTTCACCACTCCTGTTTCCAGGCTTCTGCAGAGTAGAAACAAAACTAAAGGAAATGTACAGTAGTGCAAGGCACAGAAATTGGATTCATGAACATCATCTGTCATCAGCATGGGGATTTTTGGGGGGAAAAGTATTTTTATTCCACTAAAGATAAATGAATTCTTAATGCAAACAAATTACATAACCTCCTCAAAAAATCTTGCAAACTAACAATTTCAGCAACACTGAAGCATCATTAGGTAACTGAAAACTCAGCTCCACAAACTGCAAAGGCAATAATATTTTATATGCATCAACCATTACTACTTGCAGCTGAAGTTTCAAGCGGAAATGAAATTTCTTTTGTGATACAGCCACAAACTTAATTTTCGAGAAATGTCTAAGATAACCACACATGACCTTGCTAGTATACTACCTCACAGTGTTAATTAATAACTATTACTTGGAAATAGTTTTAGTGGAAAATAAATCAAATCAAATATAGACCAAATTTTTCAAGGGATATATAATCAGGTATCTGTTTGTACCACCACTAAACTTGTCTACTCTCTTTAGGCATTTTCATCATTCTCTTTTAATGAAGGCTATAAAACAGAGATATAATTGAGCCAGTGGCAGGAAGAAAACTGCCCTTTAACAATTTTTATAGCTTCTGAGCAAACCCACACAGTGAGAACCAGCCACCTGGACACTCCAGGGTTTAATAGATAGCTATGGTAATGGTATTCCAATAGCACACATTGCCTGAGACACTTCTGGATCCTGTGATAACTGCTGCGTAGGCATGAGCTTTTAAAACCCTAGCTTAGCAGAGTGCTTAACAGCATCCTTAGTCTTAAGCTGTGAATTTAATAAAGCTGCTCAAATGTTTAAATTGGACAAATAACTGCTGTGATAAGTCATGAACTGATGCACTACATTTAACTGAGGGTCCGAGCCCTAAGCCTCCAGAAAACACGCTCAGACCATGGGATGTTGGGGGTTTTCTCCATCTATTCTATCTAAGTGAGTTCTCAAATGAGAGTGCCTATAGTGTCCTTAGGAAACAGGACTCGGATTGACTGAGCTTCCAGGAGTGCCCTGGCAATGTGATAATTGCTTCCCTGGAGCACTTTCCTCTTGCTAACATAGCCCAGATTGTGGTTGGTGGTCTGTGACTCAAGGATACATTATTCACTTATGTTCAACTTGACATCCACTGGGACTCCAGGGTCCTTTTCTCCTGTTCAGCCAGTCTGTGCAGGGCTTTGCCTTTGTCTTCATTGAACTTCTTGAGGTTCTTACCAGCCCTTTTCTTCAGCTTGCACGCCCACATGAATCTATCTTCCCCCATGTCAACCATTCTCCCTAGTTTGGCTTCAGCTATACACATGTGAAGAGTATATACTGTCTGTCACCCAGGAAAATGATCAAAATATTGATTGATTTTGGTTCCAGAACTGAATCCTGATCCTGTGGAAGCACTAAAGTTCTACTCTCTTCTCTAGCCCAGATGGATGTAGTGAGGAATTTATCGACTGAGATTGGAGTGGTCTCATGTACTACATCCTGGGAGCTGTGCACTTACCAAAGACAAACACATCAACACATCTCTGCTGAACTCAGACTTATGCTACCTGACCTTACCTGCTTGAAACCAGAGCTGCAATTATCACCATGCCTAAATTCAGCAGCAGCAGTTTATATTGCTGACACCTGACCTAAGAGTCTGGAATCTCACTGCTGTCAGATGGAACAAGGCAGCAGAGCTGGTGGAGCTCAGGCTGCTCCTAGGCTTGAGACCGGACATAGCCAGGCATAAAGAAAATGCCAACAACTCTGTTCACTGCAGAGAGGGTGCTGCAGAGACCAGGATAACATGTTGGATACAGGTCATGAGTAATCAGACTACCTCCAGCCCTAGAATCCAGACGAGGGTTGCTACTAATGCTCCCTCCCTACTCCATGAGGAGTCACAGGCTCCTCTTTGGGACAGTGCTTTGAGTCTGGGATACACATTCCTGTACATCTTCCCCTCCCTCTGCTGACTACACACTTGGTTTCATGGATATGTAGTCAAAAACAATGAAACCTGCTCAGTCTGCCAGTGTGACAAATGGGAAAGACAGTCCTGATTCCATGTCAGGTCTTGATAAAAGTAACAGGGGGGATTTATTTCTGGAAACACCTGCCTAGCATTAATTTTCACATATACATCTGCATTTCTGAGGTGCTAATAAGTTGCCCTCAATGTAATTTAGCAAAGCCTGGCACACATCCTTCCTCTCCTGAAGATGTCTTACTCTCTTTATTCAGGGCTCCTTACCTGTAGTGACATGCTCTGCTGCATATTTAAAAGGTTCAGCTTAGCAGGGCCATGGTTATGCTTAGTAGATTGTGAGAGGGAATGGTACTTGTTGACAGCAAGTATAATTTGCCCAATTTTGCCCTCTTGATAGAGAAGTCAAGCAATTTCAGTGAGGGAAATGTTAGGAATAAAAACTTTATCTCTTGTTAGAGATAACATCATGGCAAACAGCTATAGTGTTTCAGGATTCTTCATTCCCTGTTGTTTTTGCACTCCTTTCCAATCATTAAGATAACTGCAAGTGTTGTTATGATTATTTTAAAAATTATTTTATTTTATTAGGCACTATACAAACATGTTGTGCTAAGTAGAAAGAAAATGAGTGCAGGAGCAGCTGGCCATTTCTTGCTATCTGTATGAGCTAGGTGAAAATACAAATAACCAGACTCCCTCACCATGTGTCAGGCACCAGGTTTAGTTTGACTGTAATTGCTCCCCCGATTGCCATGCAGAGAGCCTCAGCAGCAATCTGAGCTTTGCAAAACCATCATCTTCTCCTGCAGTTGGCAGAGGTGAAATAAGGATGCAGAACTATCTCTGTTGTTCCAGATTCCAAAACTTTTTCTGTCCCTCTCACCAACAAAAGTCCAACTCCACTTTGGTCTTAGCTGAGAGATACTTTATTATTCCTAGTAAAAGCAATTGGTTAATTATTATTGTCTATAACATGTCTTTCAGTTCTATCTCCTCCTTATCCAGAAAAGGAACATAACTTTTATATAGTTCAAAAAAGATAAAGATGGAATGTGAATTATTTGAGGTTGATTTCTGATGCAGCAAATATGAATATTTTAAGGATCTTATCACAAGCTATATTTCAGTTGGTAAAAATCTAGCTAAGCTCAATTTCATATATTTATTTTTCCTTCAAAATTAATTAAATTAATTTTTATGTGCCTATCCTGCACTACTCATATCTTTTCTATCCATTAAGATGCCAACAGGAAAGTAATTGCAAACACTAACCAGTGCTTTATATCTTCCATCTCACCCTACTTTTATTCTGAGTCAGCAAACAGATTTTCAAAATAAATTAAAGCTTTCCCACTTCCTTGTGGAGAGACACATCACATTGCATCAGAGCCATCTTTCAAACTCTCTAACTAACTGGGGTGAGAATACTAAAATAAACACAATTTCAAATTCTAGTTTTGGCAACTTAATAAACGGGGGTGTCTTGGTATTGTTAAATTATATTTTGTAATGGCTTTCAAGCACACTTTACTGGGTGTCTTATTTGTAACAAAAGGACAGGTTTTTATGTATATAAAAATATTTCCATATCATTTTTAAGCACAATGGTTACTGGTTTGACCTTTGTAGAAGGCCGTCACTGTAGAACTGGAATGATACTTCTCCAACTCCTCTTCGCCATTTTTTGTTGCTGCTCTTCTTTTTCCCTACAATTTCTTCATTCTCACAGCTGAGTGAACATTTAAGAGAGCACCAGGGAGGGAGAAAAAATCTGTAGACCTTGTCTCCAAATTATGCAATGAAGGAATGTTCTGTTAATGCACAGCCCTCCTCTTTGTCTCCCCCATTAAATGGGGAGTTGCAATCTCATGCCAGACTTGCCCATATTTTTTGCCTCCAAGGCAGGGGCTATCAAAATCTCATTGACAGAAGTCACCTAATGAGACAACATGAAAAAGCAATGAGTATGTCATATATTTTTGCATTGAAATAGGTCCACAAATTTTG
This sequence comes from Poecile atricapillus, assembly GCF_030490865.1. Lineage (NCBI taxonomy): Eukaryota > Metazoa > Chordata > Aves > Passeriformes > Paridae > Poecile > Poecile atricapillus. The sequence goes on along the minus strand of NC_081250.1, from coordinate 146,365,488 downwards.
CCCAGCTCTGATATGAAGCCAGCACTTGAATGAACACTGCTTTGCATCCTTAACTATAAAAGCTGCAACCTGCACAAGTCTGATAACAGCTCACAGTTACTGCTGAAACATTTTTTTCCACCTTGCAAGCAATTCCTTTAAAGGAGAAAATTGCAGAGCATCCATTAACACCAATAACTTTGCCTTCCCTCCGTCCCACTGCTTCCTGCATGCTGGGGCTGCCAGAGAAGTGATCCCATATTTCTGGGTGAAAAATAAGCCTGAGTGTGTGAAGTCAACCACATTCCACTGGGATACAAGTCAAACCCTTCATGATAGCAGTGGTTAGCCATGGTGATTGTTTTTCTGTTAAACCAAAGTTCACCCTATTCTGTTCATTCTCTTTGCTCTTAAAGGAAAGGATTTCAAGCTCACAGGAGTCCAGGTTCTGGAACACTCTTCCTTGTCCAAATACCAAGCTGACAGACTGAGCATCTATGGGCTTTCCTCCCACTCCATCTCTCCAGAGACCTGCTAAGACTTTGCAGTTGAAATTAAACGAGCTACCCCATAATTTTATATGTAACTTGTCACCAGCAGTCTCAGTAATGAAGACACCTGCTGGTTGCTCACCACCCAGGCATCAGAGAGATCTCTCCTGGCATCGATTTTAATTAGTTCATTGCAATGTTTTTTGTCTTCTCATCCTCTTTTCATCAGGAAACCTTCACCCATACTCCTTTCAAAATCCTGCTCTGCAGATCTTGAATTGTGCTGAGCTGCAGCTGGCTCAAAAATTGGACCCCTTGTGTTCAGAAGCTCCACTACTGAAGGCAGAGCAATAGAGCAATTGCCCTCTCTTATGCCCTACTTATTTCCATGCAGTATAAATGGTTTGCATACCTTGTGAATCATCTAAATTCTGTAGAATCGACATTAAAAATATCTGACCTCATTGAAAATGAAATCTTTCAGCCTCTGATACTGAGAAGTCAAAATTCATTACTGGATGAGCAGAACTGCAGCTTCCCATCATAACAATTTTCACCATGTGCCATACATTCATAGCAACCCTTTCCCTAACAGCAGACACGATGTGGTGCATTTGATCACATGTAGGCCAGTTCCTTTCAGAAAGAACCATAGTGGGAAAAGAAACTTTAGAATATACTAAAAACCTATTATCACCATGATCTGGCACAGATACAGAGAAAGGAACACATGAACCACAGCATGAGAGTACCTGCAAGAGGGTACAGTGAAGCACAGCCCCAGTGCCAGTAATTAAATGCCTGTGAAGCCTTTGTGGCCTGTTAGCAACAGAGATGTGAACTTTCCAGGGCTTTTGCTTTGCTGCTTAAGGCTCATACTCTGCAGCACAGGACCAGGAATGCCTGTACTACCAATTAAAACAAGGGGACAAAGAGAGATTTCGAGCACTGAGCCCTTACTACCTACAATTAATATAATGATTTTGGACTATTACAGCTGGCTCTTCTATGAGAAATCTTATTTTTTTTGGATGAGGCTATTTCTAGCTTGGAGCAGTCTGTGCTGTTTAGAAATTGCTCACCTCCAAGACAAGGCTCATTCTGTCTCCAGAGACCTTCCCTGAAAATGTTCCCTGAAATGGTCTCTGACACTGCCCAGGACAAGCAAGGAGTATGTCCTTAAAGAGTGGCTCCAGGAAGACTCTCTGGAAATAGAGGGTCTTATTTCTTGAACAGTCAAATTAAAAAATATATTACCAAGAAGATTAAGGCAGTTAAAATCCATTTCAGAGGCTGAAGATTTGAGGATGAAAAAAAAAAACACAAACAAGGAAAATTTGAATCCTTGTGATGGTACATGCTGTGTATCTGCAAAGAGTGCTGGGAAAAGGAAGACATTTAGAAGCTGCTTTATGTACCTACTTTAGGCATTTAACACTTCCATTTACCTTAGTTAAAGATGGAGAAGTATTACATTTTTGAGGACTGTAACACTCCATATAAAATAAAATTTATGTGTGCAATGTTTTCTGCAGAGTGAAAAAAAGGAGGGAGAAGAGGGAGTTGTGTGAGTGATCTGGAGCTGAAGGAGCAGTCATGGTGCTTCTATTAGTGACTGACAGGAGAGCACCTTCCTCTGGCACTGGGGCAAAATATTCAGGCAACAGCTGCAGGTTACAGGGATCTGCTGGCCACAGTGGTAATCAGATTTATTTCCTGTCTGCATAAGCCATTTTATTGGCTCAGTAGATGGGAGAAAAATGACAATATTCTCAGCTGGAGTCAGGGTGGTGGGAAGCTCTTTACCTGGCTTTGTGCCTGCAGCTCCACCTGAGAACTGGAGAGACAGGCTCTGTCAGTCCCTGGGAGACCTGATGAAAAGCATTTCAAATTTGCCACATGAAGGAACTCACTCTCTCCCATCTTCCATTTCTGTAATAGAGATGGGAATTGGAGCCTGTTTTCCCCCAGTCTCATGCCAGTGAGGAGGAATGGCTTTCTCACAGAGGAGAGCATCTTGCTCCCAGTGATACTGGTGAAGTAGCAGAGCTGCCTTCCCCTAAACTTTCAGTCCTGTAGAATTTGATGCATATTCTCTTCCAACTATTCCTTTGTTTTTCCCCTAGAGGATCTAAAAAGGAAAGATGAGTGCTTAAAAGAAAAGAAAAAAAAAAAAAGGGAAAACCCTCGAACACAAGGATGGAATAACAAACAGAAATCACTTTATTTTCATAAAACTTAAAAAAACCTAACACTTCTGTTTAGGAAAATCTCTATAAGAAAAAAGAATTTGCAAATTACATTGATGACATATTTTTGCTATGAAGCTCTTTTACTGAAATAAGGACTTCAGCTTTTTTATCTTGAACTAAGAGGTAGCTTGAAACTTCTCAGACCAAACACAATAGACTGAATGCTAAAAGTGCATGAAAAAAACTGTTGAGCAGGAAAGGACAGCAATTTTTTTTATAGAAACTTAGACATGTCCAGGCACAAAGATCTGGCAGCTGTCAGTCTGGAGCTGAGGTCACCTTTTTCCAGAGAGTCATCTCACAGAATCATTTAGGTTGGGAAAGACAACTAAGATCAATCACTGAGTCCAACCATTAACCTAAATCTGTCAAGTCCATCACCAAATCATGACTTTTATCTCCTCCAGCCTTGCACTGGAGGTAGGTGTCCCCCCATGAAGTATGACAGCTCCTTTAGCCATTTCATTGCCCTGTTCTGTCAAAAACACCAACGTTAACAAAAAACTTCAACAGAAAAAACAAACCAAAAAACAAACAAAAAAAAAGCTATTTTTAGATATGTTACACTGCTAGCTTAGGGCAGGAGTGGCTGAGGATGGGTGAAGTGTCCATTCACACCCATGAGGAGATTGCAACTTCTATGGTGGGACAGGAAGGAGCAGCAGAAGATGATGGCACATTAACCTCAACCTCATCAATATTTATAACTATCTGAAGGGAGGTGTCAAGAGGACAGTGCCAGGCCCTGCTCTGTGGAAATGAGCAGCTGGACAAGAGGCAAGGGGCAGAAAATCATGCACAGGTTATTTTGACCCAGATATTAGAATACCACGTAAGAGCTTGCTCCTTTTTCAGTCTGTGCTGGAAACAACTCATCCCACTGGCTGCAGTCTGATCTTTCCAGCAGACTTGGACACTAACCCACCTGCTTCTCCCAAGGACAGTTTAACCTTCTAAGGATCATAATTAATCAGCATGATACCAATTCCATCCTTCTTGTCAACTTTGAGCAATTGGACCTTTCTCTGAGCCTTCCCTCACCACCCAATTATCTCCATATCCTCTAAGGCCTTTTAATTTGGGAGAAGAAGTTCTAGAAGAGCATAAACAGCAGTTTTGCTGCTGGTCTAGGCACTAAACCCTCTCAATGGCTACACTGCTTTTTGAGAAGCACCTCATCATCCACCTTCATCCAACACCCAGGAAGTCAAAGCATACATTAGATGTTGTATGAAAATAGAAGAAAATCCCACCTCCCACATCAGCCAACAAAATAAGAGTTATCAGCTGGATGCAGATATCAGCTGGGCATGCAGACATCACAAGACACTCTTGGTCAGCACAAAAGTGAGTAGCAGGCCTCTAGTAACCAAAATACTAAATTAATTGGCAGAAAGGAATATATTCTTTTTCTCCAACCTCTCAGCTATACAAGTCACTCATCATATTCCAGACCCTGATCTTAACTTATGAGACATATTAATTCCAAGCTGCAATGTGCTGTTCCATATTAGTCACTGCTTCTAGAATTTCTTATGATACTAATTAAGCCCTGAGATTATTAAATTCTCTAAGCTGTGCACTGTGTTTATATTACAGAACGCAGGATTTCAATTGAGCAGCCAGCTCATTATTGCTCATGCTCAGACTGTGGGATAATGAGCTATTACTGCTTCCCTCAGGTGATTCCTGAGCTAGGAGGCAGCAGGAGGAAGAGCTGCTGTGTGTAGCTGTTGGCATTGTCTCACCATGGCAGAATTTAGGAGAGGTTCTCATAAGGAGAAGGCCAAAACTCCAGGACAGAAATCAAAAGGAAAATTCAAGGAGAGAGTGCCAGAAGCCTGAAGTTCTTCTTTTCTCTTAGTGGTAGAAATAATTAAGCTCACACTTTTGATGGCAGATCCCATTATTTCTCCCAAGCAATAATATTTGACTCATGGAGCAGAAAAAACATCATCACTGTGGACAAAAACTAGACAGGAATATCTTTTCAGTCTTGGATGTAATTGTTGAGATGATTCTCCTGTCTTCTCCTACCACTGGAAATCACTAATCACATCTGCCAATGACTGACTCTACCTTGTCTTTTGGCTTTTTTGGATTTTTTGTAGGTTTTTTTTTTTTTTTTCACAAACTCACTCTGACATTACAGAGAAGACACCCATAAAGTGTCTTTTATTCTTAAAGATCTTTGAAATTCAATCCTTTTCTACAATAATGCTAGGAAATGCTACTTTCAGTCTTCCATAAACTGGTTTGTAACCTATGTGAATAGGAGCCACCAGATAAAAATATATCTAGATATCCACCATTATAGTATCAGGACTCCTGTGGCTACTGTTCACATTTATCCTCCTCCTCAGAAGGATCTGAAGTGTTATATCTTGTTTGGGATGTAGTGGCTGGGATGAGACACTAGGTTAGGTATAGCAATATGAGGAAATGAACTCTTACTCCCCTGTCTCCTGGAGTAGGGTCTTACCTCTAAAGTAATATTTTCTCCACCTCAAAGTCTTTATTCAGGTTTTAAAAGACAACCAGCTACAGCTCTCCCCATATCTTTTAATAACAACATTTTATATTGGTGATAACAGAGATAAGGATGCACCTTTGCTGTGTTCTGACTGCCAACACTTGAAGGAGAGCTGGAGGAGTGGAAGAGCAGTGTGTGCCTCTAGATTGGAACCAGGCTAAGAGGATACAGGAGGTCTCAGTGTTGGATTAAACCCAGGTGCAGAGAGGGGAATTTCTTCCGAGCAGCCATCCTTGGAGAGTTATCCCAAGCCTAGTTTTCCCCTCAGGCAGAGACAGTTCGTTCCCTGCAGAGGACAATCTGTCAGCCAGTCAGGAAAGTGTATAAACCAGCAAGCCTACCCTCATGATCAAGGGAACAAGGCCTGAGAAAAGACCTGGAGTTAACACATTTGGCACTGCTGATGCCCTTTGATGCTTTACTCTGGTAAGGAATACAAAAACATTCCAGCCTAGAGTTCAGAGTTTGTCCCCTACATGTTAACAAAGAAGAAACCATTATTTCACTCATGCTTGATATTGATGTAATAAGCATGAATTGTGCACTGTAATCCTGGCTTCTAAATTTATTTCCACATTTAAAATAAAGGTAAGATATAATCAATTTTGGACAATATTTTCAGCTCTGTCACCAGAGAGAGCATTGCTTTTCAGACAACAAATAATAGCACTGAGCACACTTGCACAGGGTATAAAAAAAAATCCTGTGAGGAGGGTTTGTATTATCTGCAAATAATTTGTGTTCAGGTCTGACAGCCCTGCCTGACCCATCTTTTGTTTTAATTAAATAAGACAGCACCTTCCATTGAAGGCAATATAACGTATCTGTTTCCCTCTTTATCTAAATCATATCTGTTGTGAGATGTGGAGCTCTCCAAGATTGTCATCAGACAGAGGGACAGTTTGTGAAAAGAGCCATTATGAGACTTCAGCCACTTGTTTAGTTGAGAGAGACTTCTCAGAGATTCTTAATTTCTCTCAGACCGTGGAACAACAAAGATATTCAGTGTGCATGAGATAAAGCTGGCCTGAGAAAATGAGTGTAAGAGGTGAACTTCCATTTCTCCCAGCTACTTTAAATAATTTATCATTTCTAGTAAAATTAGATTTACTATTTCAAATCAAATCAGGACTGTAGATTATAGTCTAAAATAAATAGCTAATTGAGTGAAATAATCTAGCCTGTAAACTGTGGGCAAAGCAGATGGACAATGGAAAAGAAGACAGAAAATAAGCAAATGGGAATAAAAATATGGGCATCTCAGGTGAAGGTACTGCTCAAAGCCAATCAGCAGCAGTAATCACAGCTGACAGAAACAAAATTACTCTGGAATCACTGAAATAGAGAGGGATGATTGACTGGTGGTATACACTCTCTCTGCTCTGACTTCTACAAGTAAGGAAAAAAATATTAAATCATTTATAGAGGTGATAATCAATCAGCAACATTAAAAACCCTCACAAAGTTTCATATCCTCTGTCCCCTCAAAATTCTGTCAAAACAGATGTTATCTACAGCATTGCCTAAAGGGCCAGCAATGTCTGCCTATTTCAAAAAAATCCATGTTATCCAATTTGCTGAAATCAATCTCCATGTGCAGATTAATTTGGGGCTGATCTGTGAATGCATCTTAATTTCCTCAGTAAGAAAAGAAAATGAAATCATGTCAGGAAGATAGACCAGCTGTAAGAAAAGAGCTAGCTGATATCTATGCAAAGGGTCCTTTAGGACTGTCATGTTTACCAAATTTAAAAGGCTGGCACCAACAAAAATGTGAGATGATATCTCCTTTTATGAAAGCAAAATCCAGAAATATCCTTTGAGTTCAAAAACTCAAGATATCTTTTGTCAAACCTGATTTCTTACTTCTTCAGAAAACACCCTAAAGCTTCCTAGGCTGCAGTTTGATGTTTGGAATGGCAGCTTTCAAAATACTACATTTTTATACTTTAAGAGCAAACAAAGATTTTGGCATCATCTAATGCCTGAGTTTAGCAGAGACCCCTGGCTTTGCATCTATCATTTGATTCACTTTTTAAAAAGTCAGCACAGTAAACAGTTTTCCTGTTTTATGGTAGTTTTCCTTTCCTAAGGTAGGTTTATTTCCCACACTGAAGCCTCCTTGTTCTCAGGCACCACACACAAAGACATAAAAAATGATGACTCTTCTTGCTCCCCTGCTTTGGGAACACCCCCATTTGCCTTCCTCTCCTTCTTGCCAGCAGCACTGCGTGTTTCCTTCATTCTTTCCATACTGGAGGCTCTGTGAAGGATGGTCTATCCTGTTAAACTGTCTTTAAGCAGGATGAATGTAATTACCTGAGCTGGAATAAATCCAGGACTCTGGATTTAACAGCCATTAAAAATCTTGTTGAACATTTGTCATACCTCCTCGAATCACCACACACAGTGACAGCTTGGCATCTGAAAGATGGTAGTTCAGGACAGCACTGCTCTTACACTGGTGCACTTGCTCCTCAAAGAGAGAAGAAGTGAATGTCCCAGTCATGGTGACAATGTGATGGATGGTGCACCAAAGGACTTTGCATTTCTCATATACTTTCCACCCAAACATCAAGAGAAGGGCTGAATTAAGCTTTGGCAAGCCTTCAGGTTTGGTAACTGGCTGTTAGCTTCAGCATGGGAAGATGGAAATGTGGCTTGTCAAAAGTCACAGAGCAAATTTTACAGCAGAGAAGGGGGTGGAAATATCCTGAAGAGCTCACTTCTCCTGCACAGAGATCTCTCCTCCCCATGCCAGAGGCTCTACAAGAGTTTTAAACAAAGAAATAAGAAAGCTCTACAAGAGTTTTAAACACAGGAATAAGCTGTTATGGAGCCCCATGGTCCAGACTTACACTCAAATGTGAGTGCAAGACTTGTGCTGCAAGACACAACTCCTGAATTGGTTAATTACATCAAATAGAGACAGTCACAGCAAGGAAAACTTTAAAGAAATTATTGCCAAAAACTCCTGTTTCTCTCACCAACCTCTCAGCTTCTGCCACACTTGGGGGAATCTTTTGCAAAATCTCTGACATTTCCAGGGCACTTGGCATGAGTGAGGAGTGAGGAATGAGGATGCTCATGGGATAAATGGCCCAAGCATGGCAGGGCATGGGCTGGAGATGGATTGATGCAGCACAAGCTCTGACTGCTTGATATTCTGGCAGTGGAGAGAGTCCAGGCTGACCTTTCAAGGCAGTGTTGCATGAGAATATTTGGAGGGAAGGGACTGTTGGAAAAGCTCTTTGTTGAGGAAATGTTGATTTATAACTGGTTCTTTTTGTAAATTAACATGCAGATGACCCCACCATCTTTTCCTGCGCAGCTGGAGCAACACATGTTGTGTAAAGAATCAACCTGTTATTCTTAGCATATAAGCTGTTCAGTTAAGGTACTTACAAATGGTTTCATGACTGTAGCTCATTACCAGAAGATATCTTGTGCTTTATAGGCTCATTTTTAATATGCATTTATATTAAAATGAGATGTTGTAGTTTGATCCAGTTTTCATTACAAATTCTAATCTTAAAAGGAAGTGGATAATAAATCCCAAGTTAAACCTCATAGTTACTTATGCCATGCCCCAAGTGCTAATGGGAAAAGTAATAAAGTAATGCATAGCAGACAAATAAAAGAAAGTGACATTATTCTAATAAAGGAACTTATCTGTAGTCTTCTATCCTTTATGTTCTGAGCCTATGATAAGTATTGTTAATGTAGCATCCACTTCTGGTTCCTCAGATACTTGGTGCCAGTGGTATTTGTTTATCTAGCTGGATTTGTTAATCCACTGAAGTCCTGTGTAAGGGAATCCTTGATTCCTCTTAGCCATGAGGAGCTTGTGACCTTCATCAAGACTGGCTGCTATCACCACTTGGCTTAAAGAAATCACCTCAAGTGAGAATCATATTCCCTTCATACCTTTTCTGGTTACATGTTTAATCTTTGAAAAGACAGTGGTTTTTTTTAGGAAAGAGAAAAACACCAGCTGAGCTTGTTGCTTAGAGCATGTTGGGCCCTTGATTTACTTTTGAGCCTATTAAAGGTCAAGTGTCTGTGCTCGTCCTGGAGTACAGTCTCAGAAAGGAGCTTTTGTAGGTAAGGTACAGAACTCTTTACCTTCTCTGAAAAAAATGAATTGGTAACTTCTAAAACAAAAACAATCAGTCAATCAAACAAGCAAACCAAAATGCCTTAATCTGGGGAATGGTGTGTGTGGCAAAGAGTATTAAAAGAGAAAGTTCTTTTTGAGGGAAATACTGGCAAAATCTGCCCATCTTAGATAAACAGAGGAAAAAGGCTGGAAAAACATAGAAGTATGAAAAGAAGATCACCCTTAGATGATCTAGAGCAGCCTCAAACAACATCTGCTCTCTATAAGCAAAGCTCTAAAAGTCAGTATTTGCTGTGTTTCTATCAGAGACTCATTTCACTTCACCATCCCAAACTGTGCATCCACTTTAAGCTAATTGTGCTTCCCATATAGACAGTTTGAAGGCAACACCACTCACCCCAAGCTAAAAGAAGAGAGTAAAATATGTAACCTTCTGTAAATCAGTCTCCACTGGCAGATGCAGGTGTGTGCTGTGAGTCACTGAAGGGAGTCAGGACCAGCCCCACCCCAATTAGTAGATGTGGGCTGATAGCTGGAGTGTTCCTCACCAGAAAGGTGCTGGTAGCATGTGAGCAAGGCCAGCCTGGTGCTCTGGAAGGATAAGAACCTGCTGGTTCTCAGTGATCCCACCCAAGAACTCTGTGCTGGCTATAACTTTCAGTTAAATATATGAAATGAAATTATTTCCAGTCCTTAACAGTAATTTTATCTCATAGAGGATTAGCCTGGTGAACTCTACAGCCATGAAGGGTGCAGCTTCCAGTGTTACCTTGTTTTAATATCACAGGAGTCGATATTAAATTATTTCTTCAAAAATGCCTGAATACAATGGGAAAAAAAGTAGATGAACAATAAGAATTTCTGGTTATCTTATATTCCCTTATGGGATTGTTCATAAAATGTATGGCTAATTTAAAAATCTGATTACTATCTGTTATTTCTTGCCCCATTTAGTAACAAAAATGACTGGGTTCAGTCCCACCAGTGTTGCACTTCACCTCTGGAAAACTTTTGTCCAAGAGTTTAGTACTGTTATAGGGAAGATTTATATAAGCAAAACTGGTGAGGTTGGGGCTGAAAGCAAAGTCTGGAAACATAGCAACTTTTCCTACAATGAAATCTCCAAACATCTATAGTTTCAATTATAATTCTATTCCTACAGTGATTGAATCAAGATATCCCATTAACTTTATAATCTAAAACCAAATTAAATTACTGTGGGTAGGATTACAATAACAGATACAGTGTAAACAAACAAAAAGAACCCACAATAATTGAAACATTTTAGTTTAATGCTGTCACTTAATAATGCCTGGATCTCATTCCAAATGGGAATAAGCAATACAATGGAATGAAAACATCTCTTAATGAACCTCAGAGCTGAGGTGCACTCTGGCATCTGCCTTAATACAGACAGATACTTTTACATCCATCTTGGTACGTCCACAGAGCACAGGCAAAAGGTTTTCACTCAGACTTAAAAAGTGAAAAAAGAAGGTGGTAACAAATTTAGTTTAGTGTGGTATGTGCCCATATATGTGTGCATGGCAGAGGGCAAAATCGAATGAAGATTATGAGGAGGCGCTGCTGTTGGAGAAGTCTTTGTAGGGTTGCAACAAGCAGAAAATGAGACAGAAATTTGAGTCAAAGGGCTCACTAGCAAATGGTTTAGTAGTGTCAAGACACCTGTGGTGGGGCTGTCCTGAAGTTAGGGAGAGAGATTTGGTGTGGGATCTCTGTAAATCATTAAGAGTTCCTTGGCCCTAAATTCTATTTTCAGTTATTCCTCCAACAGGATTTAATTTACTGTCTACATTTTGACTGATTTCCTGTCTTGCAAAAGAAAACATCACTAGCTCTGTAAACCAAATGAGATCAGCTGTTTACCCAAACATGTGAAAACAACATTTGTGATGCTCTGTAAATTCACTGTAAATCAACAAGACAGATTCTTCTTATATGGCCCATTTTTGTCTCCTAAAACAATGGGGACCTGCTTTGATTTCCTTTACCACTGTGCTCATTGCTTAATTTCCTCCACTGCCTATTTCACACATTAATCACCTCAAGAGCAGAGACAGTGTTTTGTTTTAGGCCCCAGACAGCTCCACTGCCTTCCTTTCTCTTCCCCCTGTACTGACCAATCCCAGGTTTACCTTTTCCCAGCTGGTAAATGGCAGCTGAACTAATTGGTTTCAGACCAAATCTCTTGTAAGATAGGAGGACTCTCTCAAACTAATTTCTTTTTTTTTTTTTTTTTGTAAAGAGATTGCATATCTTTGTGCTTTGGTGAGCAGAGAAGAAATTACTGATCTGTCTTGCTTTGTGTTTCTCAATATCTAAGAAATAAAAGTTCCCTTTTCATTTTTTGTCATAGCTGTATCTATTTTATTGGTGGAGAGCAGCTTTTTGCTCCCAGTGTAGACGCTCAGGACTAGCTCTCCACAGAGTAGGGAAGGTCAGTGTTGATGGTCACTGCTGTTGATGGCCAATGATTACCTGAGGAGATTCCTGATGTGTCTTCACGTCACTGAGACCAGAATGCAGCCTGCTGCAGATGCTGGTGAGCCTCTGCTTTCTAGGAATTCATAGATGGGATCTTATTTGTTCTTTTAAATAGTCACACACAAAGAGCTCCAAGCTGTTGGTTTATAAAAATGTCTACTTTCGGTAACTCATTTTTTTCCCTTACTGCTGGAACAAAAGTAAATGCTAACTAAATACATGAATTGATTTTCACATCAAGGCGTAAGTGTCCTGGGACAGTAGCCTGCAAGAGAAAATAACAAGGTTCATGTATTTTTGCCATTTGAAAAGTCACAAATTGTTTCACTTCAAAAAATGATGGCTTAAGTTTGTTAAGGTGTTTTTCTGACAAAAAACAGATGTATGATTTATAAGGTGTGAATCTTACTCTGCTGGCTATCAGACTGGTGGTGAAGACACCACATGTTCAAATATACTTCTCTGCATCAAAGCATCATCTGAAAAGGTCCAGCAGAAATGGGTGCTCTATAGTAGGAGCACAACATAAATAGAGTAAAAACCATCCATCATAGGAGTGCAACAAGGAGAAGGGTTAAAAATAGGCACAAGCTTCATAAACACAAAGTGATTTGTTCTGTGTGAAGCTGGGACTCCACACCTCCCAGTGTCCTTTGGAAGACCCTCCTTACCAGAGAGCACAGCCGTCTGCAACAGTGGGCAAATATAAAGGTCTCATTCTAAACTCTGAGCCTGCCATTCCCTCCCCAAAGTTCCCAAGCTGAAAACGTTTCTAATGATATAAAATTCATAACAGAGAGCTCTGTTCAGGACTGATGTGCCATTGCAAAGCCCTTTGTCTTCTGTTCATAAAAAGTCAAAAACCTTAATTTTTGTTCACACCAATTAGCACTTGCTTCCCAGAGCCACGGTGCTGACCCCAAGTCCCAAGTGAATAATGACAGCCTGTCCTGCAAGCAGGCACTGAGCACGTCAGCTGAGCCTCAGCCTCTACAGGAAACACATCCCAGCAGTGAATTATCTTCATTTTGGGTTCATCTGTTTTACACCGGGGTCTTAATGCTTGGCCTCGATGATCTTAGAGGTCTTTCCAACCTTAACAATTCTGTGATTCTGTGATTCTATACAGCATCTTCACAAAAGAGCCATGGTTGAAGGACTTACTGGGTGTTGGCATGCATTACTTTAAAGCCTGCTTAAAAAAACTTAAGGGCTCTTCACTTCCAGTGTGATTGTCACATTTGGCTCAAATTGAAGCATAAAGAGACCACAGCTTTGAGTAATTTATGTCCCAGGTTTTGCCTTCAGCATCCTTGCAGGCCATTTGACAATTCAAATTCATATGTCATGGCCAGATGGCAATGAATGCTGTCTGAGGTAGTTCTGGGAATTACATCCAGGGCTCCTTAGAACAGAAGCAAGGAGTGGCTTCTTTGGAGAGAACTTGAACCCTCTCTTTATTGATATCTTCTGTGTTATTAGGAAGCTCCATGTGGAGAACAAGGCCAGGTGTTGTTTTGCTGAGCCTTATAACAAGGCAGATTTTCCCTACCACAGGCCTGGTGAGTGAAAACCTCTTCAGCAGAACCCAGGATGGGACTAAAGCTCAACAAATGAAGCTCAGTTGGAGCTGAAGAGATTCCCATTGGCTTCAGTTTCTCTTGCATTGGTGTTTCCATGGCAGTGTTTGGGTGCTGGTGGCTTCACTTCCAACTACAGTATTTTGTCTATGATTCCTATTTAAATGTACTGCCCATGGCTATTGTCTATTGTTTTTAACATGGTATTATTTTTAATTGGAGTGAGTCTGGCACTCCGCAGCACTCTTGCTGTGGCTTTACAAAGAAGCAGAGGCAGGAAGAAGGCACACGCTGCTGAGCTGAACTCAACTGAACTGGACTGAAATCAATTTGTTTGCAACACAGTTTGACATTTTTAACAAAACAGTGGCAAATAACTGTAATTTCATTTTTATTGTGCTAAGAATAGGAACACAGAGAACAGAAAATGGCATCTTCATTGCACCTGAAGAGTTGAGGAAGGATGGGATCCATAAGATGATTTTTATTTTGCATATAAATGATGTTTTTTTTCCTCACTAGCATTACCGAATGCCTTTAATTAAAGAGGAGTATTTATAATTTACACCTTGGTTTTCTGAGAAATAACTTGTTAGAGAAATGAGAGGAAAGAAACATGGTCTAGTTGCAGGTCTGAGAAGGGTGAGTGTCAATAGCAATCTCCAAGATAACCTTTTTATTTCTGTAAGATAGGCCTCTTTCTTAGTTACACAACTTTCTTAGTAATTATACATAATCACTGCAGTTTTACATAATGACAACACTTACATATAATGACTGCATGGGCCATGACAACTTAACTTTTACTGTATTGATCTTTGAGTTTTCAATTGTATGTTTAAGGAAAGAGAAGATAAAATGCACACCAGCAAAGAGCTGGCATTTTAGGCATGTCTTTACCCTTAAATAAAAATTAGTTTGAACCTGTTGGAAGGATGGGGATGAAATAATTTCCAACATACTTCAAAATGCCAGACTTCAAGCAATGGGAACCATTGCTAAGCACAGGAGTTCTCTTTACTGTGAGAAATGCCAGAGCCTGGGTACACAACAGAGAGCCCCAGCTGCAGGAGTTGTACAGCTTGCATCCTCTTCTATGGGTCAACTCAGAAAAAGCAGCTTAGTTTTATAATTGATGGACAGCTTAAAAAAAATAAGTGATGAGCTAAAAGCTGAAAGCTAAAATTCCTGCCTGTCAGGAAAGCTGATGGTCTGGACCCATGCAGGTCAGGAAGACTTTTCTGCCCAGGAGTTGCTCCAGCTCTGAAAGGCCATTCCCCAAGGGCTTTAGTATTAGAGGTCCGTCCATGGCCTTCCCCTATGTGGGCAGGGTTAACAGCTCTGAACATTCCAAGGGCTTGTAACAGAAGCAGCTATGCACCTCACCAATTCAGAGTATTGCATCTCTGATCCTCTAAATATGTATTTCCCCCTGTTTCAGTTTGTTGGAATGATTTCTCAGTTCCCCAGAGATTTCAGAAAAGGCACTGCGTATCCAAGGAAGAAGGAGAGGCTGAGAAAATGTATAGCACTCCTAGCATCAAGGAAAGTGGGCCCCAGCCTGGGAGGTTCCTAAAAGCCCTGCAAGAGGTGGGAAGGGCTGCCTACCAAGCCCCTAAAAATCACAGAAATAAAAAGTAATGTTCTGCAAAGGTTTAGGCCAATTTATCAAGTATTTTCTTTCTGTCTGGATGTATAGACAGCTACTGGATCATGAGAGAGAGTACAACAGAACACTCTGGCCTCATTAGAGGGGTATGTGTGACTCAGATCCCAGTGAAGGCTGTCATGACCTCCTGTGAGCAGTGGAGATATCCCTGAAGATGAGATATCTCTGAGAATGTGGTAACAATTCCACGGATTCAGTTCTGCTCTGAGGACATACTGCATTTTCTAAACAGGAATACTTTTTCTCCCTCAATTTCGCCTTCCAATTTACCAGCACAGCCATTTCCTCAGCCTGGCACCAGCTGATAATGTCACTTTTGGAGTGCTGTGCATCCGCCCAGCCCACTGCAGACAGAGCCACGCTCCCTCCCGCTGTGCTGGAAGGTGACAGGACGTGGGGAAGGCTTCCCCCAGGGGCTGTCTGGCTCCATTAGGCAGGTTTGTGCTCCCTGGATGGGTACAGCTGCTGAGCATCTGAGCTGGCTGCCATCCAGCTGGCACAAAGCAACGGGAGGAAAAGCCCTCACCACTTCCTGAGCCTTAATAGTGCTATTTGAGGACCTTCAGGAACTCCATTAAGGTGAGGTAAATTGAGTTAATTATGCACATTAATCATGCTTATTAATGTAGTGCTAATGAGGATACAGGGTCCTTCTTTTTACCTGGTGTTAGGCAAGCACAAAAAACCCTACTGACTAAATGGTGTGTGTGGGAGAGAGGGCATGAAAACCCTGAGATATACTAAAATGTTCTACCTGCAAAAATGATTATTTTGGCAGGGATTTCTGCCTCTTTATATTCACATCTGATTCCTGCCACCAAAATCAAGACTAACTGTTGTCAAAACAAAACCGCCTCTATGGACAGAGATGTCTTTGCCGTAGCTGATCTCCTTCATGTCATTGCAGGGCTCATCCCACAGTACCTGAACCTCTACAGTGCTCCTGCTTCCATGGCCAGGACTAGCCCAGCCAGTTACACAGAAAGCTGTGCTGTGCAGGCACAGAACTGGGACCCAGCCTCACCTTCCTGATGCCCACTGCCCTTAAAACTGACACTGAGTTTTGAAATTTGACTTTCTCCTGCTCTGCCCCTTTGTGAGTAGGGAAAGACAAAGTCCTGCAAGAAATATGGTGGAGACTTTTTCTGGCTAAGAAATGTAAATTCATTGTCTCACCATTTCACTCTGAAACCAACTTTAAGTAGTTCTGGGACTAATTAAATCTCAATTCCTTGTGGAATCAGATGAGGTTTGTGTCCCTCTGTTCTATATTCAACATTACTTCAACTAGTTTTACATTTTTTAGAAAGTTCAGTGTGTTCTCATACCATCTCAGGGCTCATGTACCTGTCATGACTTCTCATGATGAAAATATTATTCTGATGGGATTCAGAACAGGTGTTTGAACTCCAGATGTCTTTGAATCAAGTCTCAGTTCTACCTAGGGAGCACCACAAAGGACTCAGAGGAGAGGCAGGGCCAATTGTTGTGTGGTGCCACCGTAGCCAAACCACTCTAGCAAGCCTAGTCTTGACTAAGGTTATGCACGATTTGAGGCCAAGCTTTGGGGTCAAGGATGAGACTAGGAGAGCTTAGGAGATATGAAACAAATATAGAAGTAACATCACTTATAAGCTTTGAGGAGAGGCCCATGAAACTGAACGAAGGTTCTTCAAGGTCCAAAAGCATTTCAGTATTTAGAAGAACCAGATGAAGAGCAAAATAATGAAGAAAGGGACTTTAGTAAGAATCACCTTAGGATGATGTTTTCTTTTATGTGATTTAATGCCTTTGTATTTGCCTTTATCTCTATTTTCTAAAGCAACTTTCATATGTGGTTAAAGAATAGGAAAAAAAGACCATAAAAATACCCAAGAAGTTTCCTATAATTATTTTACAAATAATCTTAATTTGAAGATACCTCCTCCCCATAAACAATGTATCTGAAGGAATTTATCTAGATGTCATCTTCTTTTGGCAGCAGATTTGGTCATTGGCTGTCAGAATGCTAATATTGTAAAAAAAGATAGAGTTCAATGCTAGGAAAAAAAAGGAATTTAAGGAAATTAATAGTAAAATATGAATACAAAGGGTGCAGGAAATACAGAATAGTCTTTGAGAGAAGCCTAGAGAGTGATTTTGCTGATAAATTTTGGCGAATGGGAGTGTGGAGAGCACATGACAAAGTGCAGGTGACAGAGGTTTGTTTCTCAGTCCTGCCCTCCCTTGTGATTGACAAGAGATCCATCAGGATTCACAGTTTTGTGCTCTGGCTGAGATTCACCATATGGAAGGAATTTCCCCATTCATAATGTCAGCTAATGTGGTATAAACTCCTGTTCCATATGAGTCGATCCTCCTTTCCTTTGCATTTAAGGTGGAAATGCATCTGCTGTTGAGTGGGAAAGAGCAAGCACTGTAGGATGGAACAAAGGAGGTTAGGAAGGGAGAGATGTTGCTTTGCTTTGGCCTGTGAAGTCCTGGGGACAGTCCTGTTGGGGCTGCCAGAAGCTCTTGTTGCTCTATCGATTAATGTCCCTTTCTCCTCTGAGTGGTCTGGTTAGCATCGTCTGGCTAAACTTCTGGATGCCTTCCCAGCTATTTCTATGAAGACAAGGCTTTATTCTCTTTATTCTGTTCTTCTGCTCTGATAAACTTTTCCATGATCCTCCAGAATTAACTCTGCTGGCTCATTCCTGTGAACAGCCAGACAACATACAGGCTGGAGTGATCCCAAAATTCTCTGGGAGTATGCTTTCTGTTTGTCACTCTCAGCAGTGATGAAGAATCAACACCACCCAGTTCAAGAGTACAAATATTTACACTACATATTTCTGACTGTCAGACCCCAGGTTGCCAAGTATTTTATTATTTTATGAAGTATGTAGCATACAAATGATTCACCTCCTGATTTCCATCAGTTTATACAGCATCAGTGGGGACTCTCCCACATCTTCATTAGGCCACCTCTTCTTCCTGGTTGGGTGGACAGTAACAGACTCCCAGTAGGATTCAGCCTTGTTGGCCTTCCCCTTAATTCTTACCCATAGACATTCAACTCCATCATCACTAGTTTCAATACCTATGGCATCAAAACCTCCCTAATATAAAGTGCCAGGATACAGTCACCCACACAAGGGCTTCAGCAGGGTCCCACCTCCTCCTGCAATCCATCTTTCTCTACTTTATCCATCTACACACCATTTGGCACAGGATCGACCACTGGATTAATGTCAGTAGTGGCAGAAGCCCAGCAAGCAGCAAGAACCTCCCATAGTCTGAGACAAAAGGTTATAATCCCACACTCATTACCTGAATTTAGCCAGATCCTTGCATTGTGTATTGCACAAGGTCCTTGCAGATACCACTTTCTATTGTGTGGCTCTCCAGAACTCTCCAACTGATTAATTACTTTGTTGTTACACTGAACATGGTGGCAAACCCAGATCATTATGAGAAACATGTACTTGGTTTATTTTATGTGCCCTGAAATACTTGGTGGAAATACTTCCTATTCTCCTTCTTGTGTTTCCACAGGAGTTCTGTACAGCTCTGATTTAGCCCTTTGATGGCACAGGGAACTCCTGCCAGAAAGTGTAACATCTGCCTGCATTCCTGTCTTTGCAGGATGTCTGTCATCATTTCTTCCATAATTTTTTCAGGTACAGAAAATTCACTGCTTTGCTTTCACACACAATGTCACCTGCCTCACATCTGCCTGCATTTTGGAGGATGCTTTTCTTTCCTGCCACAGCTTTGATATCGGAAACTGTACCAGATTTATCAGCACTTCTTTCCAAGCTGTACCTCTTGGTAGTCCCAGAAACCAGCAATCCATGAAACACCAACTCTTGTGGGTCAATCTAACAAACTGTTATATTGAAAATTCACATGCTGTAATTAGCACGTGTGGTTATGATTATGGTTACTTGGACTTTATTCTTGCTGGTTAACATTTATGCTTGGCTAATGGTCAGGTGTTGCAGCGGCTTCAGGGAGACAAAGAGTTACATTGTCCCACCCCAAACCCCTTGTGAAGGGCGGCCCAGCAGTTCTGATTGGGTTTGAGTCCCTGGGGGGTTCTCCCTTGGTGTGTTTCTAATGGTCCCTGACCCTGAACTCCACCCTCAAAGGTGTAAACCCTCGGTTCTGTCCCTCAAAAACCCCTGCTGTGCCCCTGTTCAGGGCTCTCTGTTCTGGACCTGACTTTGTTCCTATGCTGAATAAATGGTTTCATGAACGGGAGCCCGTCTCGTTGGTGTTTCATGCTGGTCCCCAGAACTCTGCTGCTTCTCTGGACAAGATCCTGAGGTTGCAGACTGCAACAAATGGTGGAGAATGCGGGCATCCAGCGAAGCACCAGGAGAACAGCAGGACCCGGCTCCATGGACACCTCGTAAGTCCCCGGCTGATGGCTTGAGAGCCGGCGAGACCCCCGCCTTGGAAAGGAGGACTCGAGAGTACCTGGCAGGGAGACTGGGTTGGGAGTGCCTCGGGCATGGGGGAAGAAAAGGGATTACGGAGGTGGGGGAGCCGAGACCAGACGCTGGGACAAGCACCTAACATCACCCAACGAGACGTATTATGGACGATATCAACATTATGGACGATTCTATTAACACTATGGACGATTATGGACGATACCAACATTATGGACGATTATATCAACATTATGGACGATTATGGACGGTATGGATCTTCCGGTGGACTGTTTCTGTCTTCTGTGAAGTTCCTTTTTTTTTTGGTGTATACCTCCCTGTACCTTCCCCTTTCCTCTGTTCCTAAGGGCAGGACAAAGGGTGAAAAAAGCCAAGGTGGCTCGGGGTTGCTGCCGTCTGCCCGCTGTTCCGTGTCCTCCTTCACCCCCTGTCTTTCCATATTCCCGTTCCCTGTCCGGGAAAGTCCGTCCCGGACCCCCCCCCCATCCCAAGATGGCGCCGGCCACGCGGTCTGGGATCCCTTGTTTCCCGCCTTGCTCCTTCTTTTCCGGTCCCAAATCTTCCCTTCCCGAACCTCCCAGTAACTCCTGCTTGGCCCCATCCCTTTGTTCGGTGCTCCACCCCTGGGGGCTGTGCCTTCTCCATGGTGGGCAACACCTCCTCCGGGGAAATCGAAACTGTAACCGAGCTCCGAAAGCCAGTGTTTCACCAAGATCATCTAAAGAGGCGACGCCCACATGGGAGCCGGAGCCGAAGCTGGAGATCGAAGAATTCTGCCCCTCGTAAGAGGAGATCTAAGAGCTGCACCCTTCCTAACAGAGAATCCTAAAGTGGAAGAGACTGAACAAAAAAAAAAAAAAAAAAAAAAAAAAAAAAAAAAAAAAATTATGTTTGCATTAAGTACCATCACCGTTTAATTTGCCCGGCATGGTCCAAGATTTAAGTGTTCGTTTTCAATTTTGTTTTTTCTGTTTGCTTAATGTGTTTTGTTATTGAGCTATTGGTGTCCCACAAAGCAAAGTGGGTGCTCTGTGGAAGAGGTGAGATTTTAAGGTGTATGTTTGGAAACGTTTTAAGCTCCTAATTAAAATTTAAAAAAAAAAAAAAAAAAAAAAAAAAAAAAAAAAAGGAGCAGATGTTGCAGCGGCTTCAGGGAGACAAAGAGTTACATTGTCCCACCCCAAACCCCTTGTGAAGGGCGGCCCAGCAGTTCTGATTGGGTTTGAGTCCCTGGGGGGTTCTCCCTTGGTGTGTTTCTAATGGTCCCTGACCCTGAACTCCACCCTCAAAGGTGTAAACCCTCGGTTCTGTCCCTCAAAAACCCCTGCTGTGCCCCTGTTCAGGGCTCTCTGTTCTGGACCTGACTTTATTCCTATGCTGAATAAATGGTTTCATGAACGGGAGCCCGTCTCGTTGGTGTTTCATGCTGGTCCCCAGAACTCTGCTGCTTCTCTGGACAAGATCCTGAGGTTGCAGACTGCAACAGTCAGGGACTTTGGTCAGAATTGGAAAATAGGCTAGATCTGTACAGGGAAGGATGTGCAATGTCCAGACACTCAGAGCATCCTAGCTGAAGTTGCCCCAGAGCTTCCCTGTGCTATGGTTAACTGTGAGTAACTCTGAGAGGGACAGGGATCTGACCTGGCCACAGGTTTTTTTCTGGTTAATCTCAAAAAGAGTCTGATTTGTGCATAATCCAGTAGAAAATTCACACTGACATCTCACATCAGTGACTTCCTGCTACAATGTGTGAAATTTTGTGTTGCATTTCCATTTTTCTTTATCCTATTCCCAGTTCCATGTATGACTCCCTGTGCTGATTCATCCCCCAAGCCTGCCCAGGCTGCTCCATGACCTAAGAAATGCTTTTTAGGCCTCAGCATTGATGAACTGCACCTGGCCTCAGCTCCTCTTGAGTTTGTCAGAAGCAGTTCCCAGGAAATAGTCCTGTCTAATGAGCTCCTGTTTTTTAATGAACAGCCTTGGAAAATTACTTTTCTTGCCTGACTAACAACACAAGTGCAATAATATTTTTGTTACTGAACCTTCAAAGAAAGTTACCGACCCAAACTGCGGCCAGATGGAAAATTACTGTGACTAAAGCCAACTCTCTTGCAGCCCTATAAACAGCAATCCAAAGTGAGACCCTTTGAGTTCTCCTGGATTGCAGTGAGCAGTGACTGGCAGATCCCTCTGGGTGGGACCTCTCTGTGCCAGCAAACTCTAAAGTTTAAAGTTTGTACTTAAAGGACTGGCAGACAACATCAGCAGAACTTGGACTGATCCCCACACTCCCCTAGGTTCAACCCTCTGCCCATTTTGAAGATGAAAAGTCATCCATGGTGGGAACTTCACTGAATTTGAAGGGAATTTTTCAGATACCTTTCAGATTCCCTTTTGGTCTGTGTGCCTGCCAGTGGGTATGCTGTTGCAAATGGACTATGGATGTGGCTCTCCTAGATTTTTAAGGACTTTAGATTTATAAAATAGGCCTGTAAGAGAGTTACTCTTGTGGTGCAGTGAAGTCTATATGAATCCTTCATTAAATTGTTTAACTTAAACTAATGTTGTTTAACATTAGGCATTAACTGTCAACCAAGACTGGCTCTCAGTTTAGCAAGGGGATCTACTCTGAACCTTTTGTATCAACAGGAAGGTCTTCCTTATTCCTTTTTATCCATGCCTTTTCCCACTCTTATCCCTGTCTTCCCCCACTAAGCCCACTGCCCCTTGGATAATTTTTTTATTTTGGTTATAGATAGATTGATTTTAGATTTGCTTTTCCTGTGTGAGTCTTTTCCATCTGCAAGAAAGTTTCAAAGTCAATAGTTACAGCAGCTGCACACTAACTTTTATGACATTCAGAGCAATGTGAGTTTGTTCATCTCCATGTTTATGTTTCAGAGTGCCTGGACTATAATTTTATTTTATGGAAGGATTCTGTCAAACAAATTGCAAAACTTTTCTAGTGCAACATCTGATTCACAGACAATAATCAGTCAGACACAATCAGTCACAGACAGTGGCATTCAAAAATTTTGCATACAGCCACCTTTTTATTTAAACTGTAGCTGAGTTTCTACAGTTTACCTCAACTCATACAATGATTTAATCATTCTTTTGATCTCTGTGAACCCTGGAAAAAGTTTCTTACATTTAATTTGTGATCCTAACTTTTAAAATTAAATCAATAACACTCTGTTCAATGAGAAACTTTTAAATGCAGGCACAGCTCTAAGCTTGGGAATAGTCTAATTGACTTCAAAGGAATTAAAAGGTGCTTAAGCACCTTGCTGAATTAATAACTAATTGAATTATAACTTCAGGAACAAACTCAGTTTAACTTGAAAGTTCAGTATAGTTTATTCAAACTTCCAGTTACAGATGGAATTTTCAGGTCTGTATGAATAAACACAGTGGCACGTCAGAAATTGCAAATTAAAACTTGCATGAAGGAAAAAAAAACTAGTTGTAGAGATACAGGAAGGAGCTAGTCTAACGCAATTTCTAAAGCTTTTCCAAAAAAATTGATGTTCTTTCCTTTATTCTTGCAAGCTGAAAGATTATAAGGACTGACAGTATAAAATTACAAAGATAGGAGAAATGAAAGAACTATGGGAAGGGAATGAAGAGTCTATTCAAAAGGCAGTTCCTCTTGCTTTTCCTGCTGAAAAGGATTCTGTTACTTCCCATACACAGAAAATGCTGTAATTTTTCTCTTCTGCAATATTATGTGCAGAAGAAACAACCAAAAAACAGTTTTGATGGTACTTGAACAGATTTCAAGAAGTCTTGCAGTGTGCTATGAATAGAAATACATTTGTTAACTGAAGGAGAGGAACGAGACATTTTTTCTTTGCCAAACCAGATAAAATGTAACCAAATTGCTGGACTGGTGAGATTATATCCTCTCCTCCTTCCTTGCTCCCAGGGACAATGGAGACTTCCTTCTAGTGTAAATGCTTTTTTTTTTGTCTGAAATCATTATGAAAGATGTTGTTCTTTTTAAAATCCATTTTAAAAAAATATTTTAATAAAGAACTTTAAACTGTGATGTTGTGATAGGATTGTTCTTTTAATTTATGTGAATCCTTAAGGAATTGATCTACAATTATCCCTTCAAATAAACATTTGCAGAACCACATCTTTTGGTTCAGAATGCACTAATACTCCTTGCATACTCATTTTGAGAAATAACCATTTGAAACAAAGAGAATATAATTTATCTAATTTCAATTGGTGCATGATCACAGGGCAGTAAGGCTTGGGCTAATTTAATCATTTTGATGAGCTCACAGCCAAGACAAATATGGTTTATAAGAAAGAGCAAAGCTGAGTTTCCAGCCACTGTGTTGACTAAATTATTATTCACACATTATTCACCACTGGTGCAAACACACCACATCCTTCCTGTGCTGTTGAAGTCACCTGCTGTCTGAATGCAGCTATCAAAGTCATGTATTATTATGATATATGGTGCAGTAAGCTCAAAGATTTTCCGCATAAATCAAAACAGCTACAGATTTGCAAGTTAGCCTAGTTTACATCAGGGTCCCAACTTGCAAGAAATAAAATTATAAATATGTCTTTTCACCCTCTTGAAATGTTCCCAAAAGCAACTGTAGGAAAATGGTTTTCTATTACTGAAGACAAAATGTGTGGACTGATGAGTGTTGGTGGCAGAAGGTATCTAGGAAGGGGCAAAAGTCTTTTAAAGCATCACTTTGTCATGATCAGAACCAACTGTGTATCCTGCAAAGGACAGTTAACAAAGGCCTGTTGGGCTCCTCATGTCTCTGAGGAATCTCTTTGTGAAGTCTCTTCTTGTGTAACTACCTCACCTGCTGCAGACAACCTTATATACGTTTCTTTTAGGCAGAATTGTATCCCAGCATTTTTGTTCAGATAAATCTCTGCCAGCTGAATAAAAGGAAGGGCTATTATCCATCTGAGTTGATGGAGCTGATATTTTCTGTGCTGTAGTAGCTTCTCTTTGCTTCTCAGAGCTAAGTGAATTACATTATGAGATTTAAGCAAATGATCTAGTTAGAGTATTTATGGGGCTTCCATTAACCCAGGTTTCCCATGCAAGATCTTGAATCACTCCCTTGTAAGTAAAGAATATCCTTAAGCTGGTGTCAGTGGGGCACTGAGGCTCGCAGAGTGCATCAGCCTGGCTGTCTGCAGCACTGCCCTCAGCTCTCTGAGTCGCCCTGGAGCACCCAGGTGCTTGGTGGCACGAGCAGGTCTGGCTGGGGGACAGGTCCCTGTCTCAGTGTGCCACATCCCATGGGGAGAGCTCCCTTTTTCCTTGACAACAATGTTCACACAGAATTCCTGTCAGACCCCAGAGGACCTGGGCAGGTGACAAAAGAGCAGGATTAAGGAAGAAACCCCACATGTAACAGAAGGAGAGAGGAATGACAGGTTTGTACTTACAAGCAAGCTGTGGGTCTGCTGATAAGATGAAACTGTCACTGAGAGATAACAGAAACAATGGGATGGATTCCACTGAAGGATGAAAGGAACACTGAGGAAACACCATGAATTCTACAAGAGTTAAGAATTAAGAGGGGAGTCATGCATTGGGGGGGTTCTCAGGTATCAGGCATTCCAGGAAGTCTGTACCTCTCAAGTGCCTCAGCCTATGGGGAAAGAGAGAAGGGACACACGGCCGGGGAATCGGGATAAAAAGGAGGCTGCGCCCTCCAAAAATTTGAGAGACCCAGGGGAATGCCCCATGGCCTCTTTATTCAAATAAAGTAAAAGGACTCCTCTGTCTCCATTTTGGACATAAACCTCTGGTGTCTGTGGATTAATTTTCCTGACAAAGGGCTTTGCAAAAAATGGCTTGAGGATAAACCTAGGCAGTGTACCCAGCGTTCCTCTGGGGATGTATTTGCAAGCCTTGTTAGGAGCTCTGGGTTTGAACACTACCCTGATTGCCTTCTGGAGTCTCTTAAATCTTAGACTACTATGCCCAGCCTGGATCTTTCCTGAGTCCCTAGAAATGGTGTGTCACAAATGCACAGGCTCATCACACAAACAGCACTGCTGATTTTCTGCCATAAAACAAGCTGTTAAGACCTGATGCTGAGGTCAGAACTTGGGAATTACAGGCTTATTCAAGAAAGGTATTGGGAATTTCAGCCTCTCTTAAAAGCTGCAGAGAATACCAAACGAGGATCAGAGATCTTCAGGACATTGCAGAATAGGAAGAGAGGCTCAGTACTGAGACAAAATCACAAATAACCTGTGCAACACCACAGCTTGTCCATCTGGGAGTCCACTGGCAAACATTAATCTCTCCTTGCAGGAGTTAAGTATTTTTTTAAAAATTAGTTTGTTTTTTTGTTTTTATCCACAACTGTCTTTCATTGTATATCTGAAAAAATGGTTTAGGACTGGTTTCATTTTCTGAAAATATCTTTTCATGAACCAACTATGTTATTGAGAAAGGAAAAATGTTCTGCAAATATCCTTTGGAATCAAAGATGTGCAAAGTGTTTTATCTATTTCTTTTAAGAAGAATGGAATGAAAAGTGTGGATGGACTTTTAACCCCCTTCAGGACTGAAACACTGATGAAGCCATATGGGAAACCTACTCAATAGAATATCTATGGATAAATGAAAGAATTCAGTTTTTGAAGCTTCTTATTCTTAACACTAAATTCCATTTCACAAGGCATACCTACACGCATCTCTAAAGTATTACCCAAAAAATCCTCTTAACACTGCAACAGCTTTCATCTCTCTGATTTCTGCAAAGACTAATCCATACCTAGAGAAACAAGGGACCTTTTGTTCAGCTCCATTCTTAGGACATTTTTTGTTACATTTTTCCTCTGTAGAAGCATAACAGAATAAAGGCTAATATGGACCCAAGGAAGCAAATACAAAGGCAGGCTTACATTCAGTGTGTGAATCTCGACTCAGAAGAGGATAGGCATGAGGATATTATCCATCTGTAGCTAATTCATTTCTTTCTATGATAATGTGTTTGTGGCTCTGATTATCTGCTTGGGCTGGCCCTGGAATCACAATGGCAGAATAAATTGAATTCGGAGTAATAGTGCTCAGTCACCACATCTATATTAGTAAATTGAGTATTTCCAGGGGCGATTTCTGGTACCAAGGTGAGCTAGCATAGGCTGGCCCCAAATTCAGCTGAATTTCTTTCACCTTCACAGCAAGGCATCAGCAGTGATTGCTGGGACCAGTTTCCAGCCCTGCTAACCACCCACCTGCACTGGGATTTGAGCCAGTAGCACTTAACCATGGGGGAAAACACCCCAGGGAGCATCCTGGGCTCATGAGAAGAAATGTCAAAATTCAGCATCTGAGGGTGTTCCTGGCCTGGTGTCATTTAGGTCTCTATATCTGCTTATGATATAAGCACACACCTGTGCCTGGGAAAGGAGATGAGGACAAAGTTTTTGTGAGTGTGTGACACAGACTTACTGTGCCAACTGGGGCAGATCTCTGGGAACTTTTTCTTTCCTTCCTACTGCTGTTTCTTTCAGTGCAGTGTGTATTATCTCACATTGTTCTGGCTGCTGTTAGGATTAAAGATGGTCAGGTAAGCTTGAGGAAAGATTATGGGGACCACTGGTATTCAGATTAAAATGCTTCAAGCCAGTATCCTTATCAAGTATTTTTGGTGCATGCTTCTTGTTCATTTCAATGCCCCTCCAGACAAACGGGGATTTTGCAGAGCTCATTTAACAGGATGTATAATTCACTGGTGAGCTACACACCACCCCATCTGTGCCAGCCCACAGAGCAGAAGGGCTGGGATAGCCCCCAGCTACAGAGCCTGGCTCACAACGTCATTCATCTCATTCCCAAGCTCCTGGCTCACATGCCTGGCCTGACTCAGAGGCTTGCACACATGTGCCTGTTAAAACCAGAGTAAATGGGTCATCTCCAGCTCATTATAACTTTGTTTCATATGTTTGTTTATCCTTTTGGCTGGAATCTGTTTCAGATCCAGGATCTGCCTGGGATCAGTGGTCAGTGCTGACAGAGCAGTGGCCGTCTTCCCCAGAAGACCTACGTGTGGAAATTGGTGATTGTTTTTCTAAATTGAGCTACAGAAACTTCATTAATACTTCAGCTATCTTATTCCCAGGTTACTTCTTCCTTCATCTCTGAAATTCAGGTTGCATCCTCCCTGCTTGGAGATCACTCTTTTTTAGCATGGCACCTCATACAGTGATGCCTTGAACCCAATCATATTTATCTTGCTGCAACTGCAAGATAAATAATACTTATATTTTACTCTTTCAGGATTTAGACTTTTGTTATTTGTGACAGATTTTATAGTCAACTGTGGCTTTAATGTTTCAATGTTTTGAAATTAATAAAACTTTGGAGATGGAATGACTTTGTGGGTGTCCTGTGTGTCATAGCCAAGCAGATCAAATTATTTTTATTACAACTTAACCTTGGCTTAAATATGACCAGGATAAAGGTTGTCTCAGAAGCATGTATTCATTCCATGTGTCGGGAGCAGGAGAGAGAAGGTCCTGGCTATTTTCCCAGGTGCAAAACAAATGATGCCATAAGAATCTGCTCCTTTCCAAAGGGTCACTGGTCCTTCTTTCCTTTCAAGTCACTCCCTTCTTGCTTTGTCCTTCCTTAAGTGTCTCCTTTTATAGCTCTTTTTTTTCTCCAGCTGGAGAATCGTTGGAGTAAAATCTGACCTCAATGATTTATCCAAGGCCACAAAATGAATAGGCTCTTTATGAAAAACCAAAGACAAGGACATTGGTCCATGTCTCTGTCCCAGTCAGATGGCTGAGGTCCTTCTGCTTGCCCTGTGGCCAACTTCAGGGTCAAACTTTGGTCCAGTGCATGCTCACATGCATGTCTCCAAAATCCCACATGCACCTGTGTGTTCATGTACAGGTACACAATTATTCCCCTGCTTGCAGGCACGCTGCTGCTTTCTTCAGGCTAATGATGTAAAATTGAAAAATGGAAGTCAGAGCAGCAAAAAATTTTCCTGTTGTGTAGATCCTGGTAAATGCCCACAGAAGAACTTTACTGTGTGGGTGACTGTGCACTGGAACAGGTTGCCCAGAGAAGTTCTGGAGTCTCCCTCACCAGAGATATTCCAAAACCATCTGGACACAATCCTGTGCCATGTGCTCCAGGGTGACCCTGCTTGAGCAGGGAGGTTGAACCAGATGATCCCATTGTGGTTGCTTCCAGCCTGACCCATTCTGTGCTTGGTTCTGTAAAATGAGCTGAGGTCACGTGCTGTCACAAAGCCTGGAGGCAAGTTAAGGCTGGTAAAGTTGTTGAATATCATTTCAACAGTAATTTCTCTGTTACAAAGACTCAAGAAGAATGAAGGCCAGGCCATCCCATCACTCTCCTGTTTCCTACAGGGTTCCTTTCCAAAATTCTGATTTTTTAAAACCATTTTTAGTGCTACATGTGCTATACTTGCCCAAGTATGACCTAAGAAATGACGTGATTTACCAGAGATACATTTGGTGCTAACACTAATAATACAGGAATGAAGGACACATTGAGAGGAGGAAAACCTCAGTGAAGGCTGAGGATACCCTTGACAGGCTGCAACCCACTTCAAGGTTCTCCCCAAGTCAATAGGACAGAAATTACAGTGCCCCAAGGCCTTAAACAATGAGCACATTCTGGCTTCAAAAGGACACTTGAAAAATGCTAAAATGCAAGTGGTTCACTTAAAATATGTCATTTGAAAGACTAATTCTCCATGCATTAGAGACAATATTTACAAGGCCCTCAGCTTTTGGCCAGGACATCTAAGAAGTTACAGATCTGGAGGAAGAGGAAGGGTAAAGCAGCACCATAGTGGGTGGCTGATTATACCCATGAATTTATACCATTGCAGTGTGGATACTTTTCACTTAAACCATTGTAGTAAAATGTGATTTATTACTGCAAGGCAGAGTGACAGTTCGGTCCAAGAAGTTCTGAAAAGGGAGATTTGAAAAGCTTCATTAAAGAAATGAGAGGGATGGGCTGTGAAGGGGTTTCAAAGCAAACTTTGTAAGAGATTTTGCTTTCTAATATAAGTCACTATTAAAATAAATGAGCATGAACTTTGCAAAGAAATGAGACATTATGTCCCATGAGATTTCATCAACCTGTCATTATGGTCAATGAAAGAACTTCCATTAATCAAAAAAGAGAAATATTTTCACCTAATCACTGAGGGAACCTGAAGACCCATCATTTTTTCATATTTGGTTTAATTCATATGCTTTTCTTTTCATCAGTCTTTTCATTACCTGTACATCTCATTAATGCAGAGGAAACAGTTTCTGTAAAAGCAAATTTTTTTCTGGCTAAAAATGAAAGGTCTCCAGCTTACTGAAAATATTAAGTTTCAAAATTGAACTTCAGAAAAAAAACAAAGAAAACAAGGATATTAACATCCCTAAATCCTAAGACCTTGAATTTGCAGTCATAATGTTAATTTAGTGGACAATTTTCCAAGTAAAAATTCTTGAGTGTTAAACCAATGACATAGAAGAAAATGTGAGTCACAGGAAATTACATAAGAAGCATGGTATAGAAAATATATTGCTAATAAAACATTTCACTTTCTCAGACATTAGCAAGTCACTTAGATCTGCATCTCAGTGTTGACCTGTATTGAACTGAGTGTATGTGTCATGAACAATGTGCTGGGACTGCTCAGGAGATCTCCAGAGGCAAAATCTGTTACAAAATGATTTAAAACATTTTAGAGAGTGAAAGAATAGACCACAATCTCAAATGCTGCTATAACAAGCAAAATCAAAGTACTATCTGTATGGTAGCATGAACAATGGATCCTCCATCTTTAATCATAATTAAAAGGAAGAATGGTTTGTTTCCAGCATGAGAGCTTTTCAAATACACTCACATTCCAAGAAAAGGTGGGGGAGCAGACATGTTCCTATAAGATGCTCATAAACATCACAATCCATTGTTAAAGGTGTTTAGACTCACCCAGAATCAGCCCTGGGTTGGCAGCTCCCTTGAGAAAAATTGAATCACTCTTTGCTATCTAGAAAATATAATTTAATGATGGTGTAAAAGACATGTCAGCTCTTGTCACTGTCACACTTCAATCTACAGGCTTTTCACTGGGAATGCAGTAAAGTTTGGCTTTTTTGCCTTTTTTTTTTTCTCCCTTTCTCTTCTGAGGCTATAGCAAACTTGTTCTGTGTGGTTATTCTGTGCTATTTTGAATCAGAAATACTTAGCTCAGCAGCTGGGAGCATGTTTGGCACTTGTATAGATTTATGTCATGTATTCCTTTCAAGCAAAGCCACAGGAATACAGGCATGGAGATGATAGCAGACGAGGAGCAGTTTCTAGACTGCAGCTTTCCATGCTGCTGCAGGAAGAGCAGGACACATTGGCTCTTTGGGGATATCACCTTTCAGCCTCCCACCCCCTCCTCAAGCCCTTGTACTCATGGACATGAACTTGTGGAGAGGAGTGAAGCACAAACGTCCCTCTGTGCCCTGCCTGAGCTTTCTGACATACTCCAAAGTGCTAGTGGGAAAAAATATTTGATGTTTCCTCCTTGCACTAGGCTTTAAAATGGAATTTAAGTAGGAGAATTGAGAAGATGTAAAGGAACTTATTGTTGAAGGCTATGACAGAAACCTGTGACTGATGATCATCTTTCTTTCGGCTCTCACACTTTCATCCTTGAGAGATGAGGAATTTGGAGCTGGAGCCTTAGCCAGCATATATATGGGATGACCAAATGATCCAGAGCTGGTTTAGAACATTTTTCCACTGGTGAATTGTGAGCAGGAAGGACCTTTGAAGGACTGCAAGGAACAAATTCACTCAAGGAAAGCCAAACAAATTTTTTTAACTAACAGAAGTTAGAGCTTCCAAGAAAACCACAAAATTGTTATGGCAATGGGTTAGAATGACCTCAAACCAAGAAACTGTCATTGAGTCCTCCTTCCTTTTCCAGAATGAATTTCTGCATCAAGTTCTAGACAGGCTGAGGGACCTTAATTTTGTCTACAAAACTAGAGTTTGTCAAAAGGTAGTCTTATCTGAATATTTACAGTGAGTTTAGTTTGCAGCCACAAAGCACCATTAGCAACTTCATTAGAGCATGGACATTCCTCTTAAGGTCCAGCCTAATCCTGTACCTACCAATATCTCTGGCAAGCAGTGAAAAAAAAAAAAAAAAAAAAAAAAGATGTCCAGGGAAAAAGAAAACAGGAAAAGCATGTATAAGTTCCAGAAAACACTTTCCCAGTCCCTGCCTATTTCAGGGTGTTTAAGCCTAATGTGTTTATGTGTTTTGAGTATTTATAATCTCTAAAGGATATTTTCCTTGTCCTTGTCTTGTCTCCCTTGAACCCATCTAAGCTCCTTGCATATGCATAATCCTTTAACTATTACTTGCATGGATCTACCACCCATTGTTAACTAAACCTATCTGTTTTGAACAGCTCCTAATGTCATTTAGTGGCCCTTAATTCTTCAAATGGAAACCTATACAAGGTTACCTATACAAGGAAACCTATACAAGGTTACCTCATCAACTAGAGCCATTTTAATCAGATTCCCAGTTGTCATCAGAAGCAGAAATTACTTAATAGTGCCATAATGCAACTGTGTCCTGATGTCTCAGTTTACATTCTGAGCTGTTTTCTGCACTTTTTCACATCTCACTATAGAGCAGGAGAGAAAGGAGGGGAACTGTGTACTCCTGTGACTGAGATCATGTGCTTCACTCAGAAATGTGTGTGGAGGACAAGGAGAATTTACCTCCCCCTCTTTTTTACTGCTCTGTTTACAATCAGCCTGCTTGAGTCAGTAGGAGAATTCTGAAAGAGGCAGTTTCTTACCACAAAAAGTGACTCCCAAGTAGTCAGAGCTGTGGTTAAACTGCCTCCCACACACTAAAGAGCAGCAAACCAAGCAAGCAAGCAAAACTTCTCCCTAAAAATGTAGCATCTCAATGAACCAGTTATAACGCTGCCAATCACAGGGCTGTGGAGATGGACTGAATTGGGCGTACCTCTAATTAAGCTATGGAGAGTCTTACATTCCTGGGAGGAAACTACCAGCCACGTGTGATTATCTGCTCTCCTTTAACACACTACAGTTTTCATTCTAGTCCCAGTTTGTTAGAAAATTTCTCCATCCCTGCCATTTGCACTGTGATATCCCACTGAAAACCACTATTAGACCAAACTGCTCCGCTTGAGCACGAGAAAACCACTCTGAAGGGAAACATGGAGGAACTTGTTTTTCCTGCTCTGAAAGGATCACTGGGCATGTGAGCTGAAGAGGAGAGAGGCTTTTGTGCCTGCTTCCCTCCTCCTGAGTGACCTTTCAGCCAGAGGAGACACACAGACAGCTCAGCAGCTCATCACTTGTCGACTCCCATGAGCACCTTGACAGGCTGGAGAGGTGGGTATCCAAAACTGACACCTTCTGACAGAGCCACTTCTTGAAGGAAATAAAACAGGGTGGGAAACAGTGGAAGGCAGTCCCAGACTCTCCAAGCTGTGTGACATCACCTGGTCCCTCCCAGCCCTGGGGCTGGCTGCAATTTCCATCACAGCTTGGCTATTGCAGTAGAAATGGCAGCTTCCAGCTCCCCTCAAGGTGGGCATGAAGTTATTGTGGGAAGGAGTCCCTGCCTGTGGCCTGGGGGTTGGAACTGGATGATCTTTAAGGTCCCTCTCAACTCAGATCATTCTGTATTCTACATCCAGAAATATCCTCATGCTGTCGTGAGGATATGACATGATCTCAAACCACATGAGATCCAGCCCAGACCCATAAAGTTTGAGTACATACAATCTTTATGGCCTGCATTTGTCTGTGATGGTAACTGGTGAGTGATCTCCCTGTCTTTAACCCATGAGGTTTCTCATCTTATTTTCTCCTCCTGTCCTATTGAGGCAGAGTCAGTCAGTGAATGGGAATCTGGCCCCTCTCCCAGGTTAACTGAGCACAAGGTTTAACTGAGCTTTTCTCACACTTTGGCAGATGATAGCACCACAGAAGGTGCCCTCCATCTGAGGGCCTTGTGCACTTAAAAAACGTCAACATTATGCTACTGATGCCAGCAGAGTTACATTCAATTGACACCAATATGAATTGAAAATCTTTCTCCAGGAGTTTTATTTTCTTGCTTGTGTCAGGCAGCACACAAATATGAAATGAAAATAAAATGACCAGATTTCTAACAGACTCAAACTGTGGCAGGAACAGCTTAGAATAAATGTACTGAGGAGTGTTTTCACTCTGAAGATAATTGGGTGACGGGCCAGATCAGTGATTTCCAAAGAAGTGATAAGTGAAAACTGGGGGAAAAAGAATATTTGGGGGTATGATTGCTGAGAAATAGACATGGAGAAACAAGTTTTATCTAGGTAGTTATTTCCTCTTAATTTGTTTCTATTTTCCTTTCCAATCCATGTTCTATGATCAAATATATTCAGCAAAGGTATCCTGCAATACCAGAACATTTCCTGTCACACTTTTGACACAGTTAGCCAAAACAGTTTGGTCTTCTGTATTTTTTTCAGTTAGGAAAAACTGCTGACAGGGACAGAACCTCTTTTATTTACAGAAACATGCCACAACTGTAGCAATTGTAGTATATTTTTTTGCCAAATTCTCCCCATCACTCCCACCCCTCCCCATCCTACCCAAGTTATATCTGAGTCACACAGGTTTGTTTTTTTTCTCACTTCTGATGCTTTCCTTCTGGTTCATTTTCTGAACTTGTATCACCTTTTGTCTTCTCAGAGGCCCAAAATCTTTACTGGAAAATAGAGAATTTGCCCTTATTTTTCATGGTCTACATATGGCCTTTAGGTCAATGCTTTATGTCTCTGCTTGAAGTAAAACTGCTGTCATTGCTGCTAACAAGCTCCATAAAGAAGTCTTACGAAATCTTAAAATCCTTGAAAGAAGATCAGTGTTTATACATAATCTGTAGTATTGTTTCCTTTCCTTTCCTTTCCTTTCCTTTCCTTTCCTTTCCTTTCCTTTCCTTTCCTTTCCTTTCCTTTCCTTTCCTTTCCTTTCCTTTCCTTTCCTTTCCTTTCCTTTCCTTTCCTTTCCTTTCCTTTCCTTTCCTTTCCTTTCCTTTCCTTTCCTTCCCTTCCCTTCCCTTCCCTTCCCTTCCCTTCCCTTCCCTTCCCTTCCCTTCCCTTCCCTTCCCTTCCCTTCCCTTCCCTTCCCTTCCCTTCCCTTCCCTTCCCTTCCCTTCCCTTCCCTTCCCTTCCCTTCCCTTCCCTTCCCTTCCCTTCCCTTCCCTTCCCTTCCCTTCCCTTCCCTTCCCCTTCCCTCCCCTTCCCCTTCCCCTTCCCCTTCCCCTTCCCCTTCCCCTTCCCCTTCCCCTTCCCCTTCCCCTTCCCCTTCCCTTTTCCTTCCCCTTCCCTTTTCCTTTCCCACACATTATGCATCAGAATATAATTAACTACTATTTCTCCCTCTTAGCACTTGAAATACAGCTATTGCAAGTGGCTGGCCCAGTTTCAAGTGCTTCAGTGATATTATCAGTCTACCCA
The DNA here is from genome assembly GCF_030490865.1 of Poecile atricapillus. NCBI lineage: Eukaryota > Metazoa > Chordata > Aves > Passeriformes > Paridae > Poecile > Poecile atricapillus. The sequence continues at coordinate 146,330,368 of NC_081250.1, read as the reverse complement.
GGAGCCCCTTGAAAGTTTGATTGCAATTAGTGTTTTCATAGACGTGGATCTTACCTTGTTTAAAAGGGTTGCCTTGTTCAGGATTCAAGCAGGTCCCAGGAGCCTGCCCGTGGTCCACATGACTCAGTCCCTCACTGCTCACTGCTGCACCCAGGACAAATAGGTTCTCTAACCCACAAAAAAAAAAAAAAAAGGAAATAATTTACCAATCAACATTAATAGGACAAGAAATATCAAACTCCCTCAAAACCAGTAGCTTATTAACTGCTCAAGTTCATGAATAGACTGGGGAGAATGTGGATCCTGAAAGTGACCTGGATTCAAAAGAAAATTAGACTAAGGTCATCAGACACAAGGACATGGCTCCAGAAGTCTCTGCCCTGTAGGTCACTAGGATACTCTGAGATTAACTCTGTATTTGCCACCTTCTTTACCCTGCACTTCCCATCTCCTACCACCATGAAAGGCTGTTGGGTCAGATGACCTTTATTTGGATGTAATGTGGTGACAATTTAGATAATGTGAACTAACACATCTGACCCAGTAGTTACAGCAGTCCACTAAAGAGGGACACCACAAAACTCATCAATTACCATGTGATCATCTGTTTGATGGGCAGTGGAAGCTTAGCTAGGAAACAATAGACAAACAAAGGAAAGGCCTCACACAAGGAGTGAGTTGCCATGGAGCCATCACAGGCATGGAAAGGTTAAGGATTCTGTAATCCAAATCTCTCCAGGGTTTTCAGTTTGTAAATGAAAAACTGTAATTAGGGAAATATGTCTATATCTGCAAGGTGATATTTTCCAGCCCCTTTTTGTCAATGGCAAAAAAAAAAAAATTGTTCAGTTGCAGCCACCACTGCCATCTCAGAAATAAATGAAACTTTTTATATCCTTCTCCATTCCAGCTGTATTGACATTGCTTTTGTTGGCACTCCCAGAGAATAAGACTGAGGTAAGTACCTGCCAGTACCTCCTGAGAGGTGTCCCTGGATGAGTTTAGCTTTGTGGCTGTTGTCAGGGATGTCCAAATGACAGCCTCTGATTAACTCTATCACATTCTCAGGTCTCAACAGGATTTTCACTCACTGTCTATCAGACATCTTTACAGAGTCACATTTCTATACTGGTAGCTCACCTACTAACTTCTGTATGAAATTTTAACTCTTTAAAACTTCCTTCTAATCTTGGAGCCCATCCTTTTTCAGAGGAGCAGGTGTGTTAGCCAGGGCTTCATCTTTGCTGTAATCTTGCTGTGCTAATTACTGTCCTGGCAAGTCACATTTGACATGAGAAACCAGCAGTACACGGATCTGGGGCTCTCCTGATCTCCTCAGAGGCTTTGCTAATACTGCCCACTATTTTTCCACTGGTCAAATGTTCATTCATAAAATCCCAGCATCTATTTTGGTGTCAAGAATATGTTATATGTCTCTTTGAAACACCTTAGGTGCATAGCACAGTCCAGGTCACTATGTCTCCCAAAAGGCCTACAAGCCTTCTCAAAAATATATGTTCTGTTTTTCCTGGGGAACCTACCAGAACTCTGCTGATGCACCAAGTACAGAAAAAAATTTGACTTCAGCCTTGTCTCCTGGAATTTCTCCCCAAGTAGGGAGGAGAAAGTGACTCCTTGTTATAAACAAATATATTTCTTTGGGGCTCGTACTGATGGGATATTTTGTACTTGTTTGTTTGGAGAGCCTTTGAAAAGACTATTCAGTCATCAATGAGTTCACCAGCTTTGCTGATGTTAATTTTTTCAATTGTTGTCAGCCTTACAGCAATAAACAAATTAAGTTTCTCTCCCAGGCTCTACCTGCAGACAAGAACTGCAATAATGAGTTTAACAGGTGGGAGGCTGAGGTCTTCCAGTTGAGCTCTGGACTCTTCAGCAGTTTGCTTACCCCAGGGATGCTTCTTCAGTGCCATCGATCCCTTGACCTTCCAGAGGATGAAACAAAGGACATCTTATGTTTCTTGCCTCTGTGATTTCTATACAAACTCCCTAAGTGGGAAATGAGTTTAATGTTGTATAAACTAAGCTTAACCCATTTATTTGCTAGAGATTTTTTTTGTCTTGTTAGTCCTGTAGCATTACTGTTGCTTGATCTCACTTTAGGTTGCGTATCCAACCTAGAATTAATAACTGTCACTTGCTTTCTGATGTGAAGCATCTCACTCCCCACACTCCTTATCAACTGTCTTGTGATGGATTATGTCCAAGTTAAATAAAAACTATCAAAGTCATCAACCTGCTTCAATCATGTACTCTAAGAAAAAGTCTAATCTTGTAAACTCTGAGGGAAATCACAAAAGGTTCATGCATATGAAGACAAAGGATAATCCCAGCATATTCCTGGACTCTTTCTCTGGATCTATCAAAGCAAGCACTAACTAAACAGATTATTTTCATGTCAACTACATGTCAGCTTTTGATGCCACACTGAATGGATGAAGAGATGGATGAAGAGACCATGTGAGAAGTACTTAGGGAGAGGTGAACCTGACCTAAGCAACAGGAGCACTAACAGTAAGAGAACTGGAAGTGGATATGACAAAGGAAGCAAAAGAAGCTGTCATGACTGTGCACCTTTACAGAGACTGCTGATATCCTGTGTACCAAAAGTCCCCCTTCAAGCACTAATACAAAGAGGCAGCTTTGAAGGGAAAAGCAGGTGACAGAGCTAAGAGGGATCAAAGGTGACATCTAAGTGACAAGAAAAGCTGAAATGTTCTGTGGAGACCACTTTAAGGCATCAAGCAATGGAGTCAGATTTGAAGTGGCAAACAAACCTGAAACACATGCAGATGGTTTTCAAGTGGCATGCATAAGTGAGAAAGGGAGCATGTAAGTTTAAGGTGTCAAGCAGAGCTGAAACAGCTAAAAAAGCCAAAGCCGGAGTAAAGAAGCATTTTTGTTAAAAAATTCCTGCAAAGGCATCTTGCTACCCAGCATAAGAACTGTGTCCATTCATCTGGGCCAGTGAGAGAGTGTCCAGGGAATCCTAAGAACAGCACATACTTGATGCTGGCAGATAGACCTCCTGCAGTAGTTGAACTCATATGACCCTGGATAAAGAAATGTGAATTGCTGAATAACGAGGAAAAAGTAACATCTGTTTAAATACTATACTTAGATACTCTACTTCTATTCAACTATGTCCTGAGTCACTGACAACTTGAAGGAAGGTCTGGGGTCAGACTCTTACCAACATATCCTGCAAGGGGTTTCTTGTGCATGCCTTTCCAAGCTTATTTTGTTCTGACCCCTAAAACAAAATTATTGTTTCAAGTGTCTGGGCAGCCTATTTCAACCTTCAGGTCTTGCAGAGGTTCTTGTGTGACTGTTTATTTTTCCCTTCAAAGAAACCAAACAGTTTTGTGGTCAAGAGACCTGACAACTGAGTCACATTCTGATCATGTTGGTGCCATTTGACCTGACCATATTACTCAGCCAGATAAAATAACTACCTACATTTTCAGAGTTTTATGTTCCAGAAGGCATTTGGTTGCCCCATTCTTTCCACTCTAGATATTTTATTTGAACCATTCAGAGGCAAACAGCCAACTCAGGCTGTTGTTCCTGAGGTCTGCCTCATGCCTTGTCTAACTGATCAGATGTCTCAATGCAGAACTGATCTCAGGTAACTCTTTACAGAGAACTCATTATGCCAAGTAAACAGATTAATGTATTTTAGGCTGGAGAGTCTTTCTAACAAATATTTTTTGGGGTCTCAAGCTGTGAAACTGCACGGCTTTTAAGGTTGTATGCAATTTATTTTGTGATCATGCCAAGAGAAAGGTAGTTTTGGAAACATTCAGAGCATTCAGTTGTACTTGCATCTGTCTTCCTGCACAACCTTCTGCTAATGCTTCTTTTTCTTCCTATGCCTGTGTGGATTTCTTCAAAGGAAATGAAGTCAGTTATTGCATTTGGGTGTTCATTTGGTTTGGTTTCCATCAAGAAATTTCTAGAGGTACACAAGAGAGTTGAGGGTAGAAGTGCATAAAGGAAATTCACTGTTAAGTTTCTGTCATAACTAAGCTGGGAAAGCTGCACACATCCCATTCCATCATCTTTCCCTTCTGTATTATTCTAGGGAACCAAGTAATGTCACTGTTATGAAAAGGGTTTGGGATTTGAAAATGGGACAGCAGTCATTAAGAATTCATTTATTCTGATACGTGAGACACCTGAAAGCACTGACCAATAGTTACCCAGCAGCTTTTTTATCTATGGCTGATGCCTGTGTGAGGCAGGGATCAAGGTTCCTACAGAACTGTCTCTTCCCCCTAATTTATGAAAAGTGATGGCTCTCGATGCCACTTGTTTTAATGGTCTGAACACCTCCATTACAAGGATGAACAAAATTATCACAGCCCAAAACTGAACCCATCACTGTAAATTTTTGAGTCATATTGAGTCCTTCATGATTAAAATAACAGTGGAGACAATGTCACCTCCCAAAGAAGAGGAAGACATGAGAATTATATGAAAATGCCTTTAGGACATAGCTTTGAAGTCTGACTGTGGGAAGAATTCTTTTATAGACAGACAGAGGGTAGTGCTCATGCCAACGTGTTCAGAGTCACTGACTTCACTCATTAACAGTGGAATGGAGTGTGAAGTCATCCATTGATTATCTTGTAGCAAGACAATTGAATAAAGGTATGCAAAGAGAGGAAGGCTGGTTGTAAAATATTAGCACAGAGGTGGAGGTTGTTGAGCTATACAAGTCCTTAGGTAAGCTATTTAAAACTGGTTGGTTTAGCTTCAAAAAGCCAAGGATTAAGCAATTGCTAGACAATAATTTGCTAAAGGTGTCCTATATTCTGTTTGCAAACAGCAGAAAGGTGGCTGAAACTGGTAAATCCAAAATGTGAATACCATGAGTTACAGCAAGCAGCAGGGATTTATAGGCAGCTCTGCAGTGATTGACACAATGGCATTCACGAGCCTCAAAAAATGCTTGTTAAATTCTAGGCATATTTGCCCCATTTTAAAGCTGAGTGGAAGAACTTGTGTTTCTGGCCAGCTCTGGTGTGACTTTTGCTCCTCACCATTCCTGTATTGATTCTTATCTCTTCTCCCTACCAAAACATCCTTTCCTTTTTCTCTTGATCAATCTGCCCATTCATACACCAAATAGCAAAGTGGAACAAACCTTCCACAAGAACCAGCAGGCCTCTGTGCAATGGCCTCTGGTGATGGAGCCTGCCTGAATCACTGTTCCTGGAGGTGAGGAGGTAGAGAAAGCCTCTTGTCCAAATACCACCGTGCTGGCAGGGGGTGGAAGGTCCTCTGGGATGTGTGTTCCTGCCAGTCTTTGTTGCTAAAGGTGTTCTGAGTGTGAAAAAAATTGGCCATGAGACAGGCTCCTGTTTTATGCCTTTATTAGGATTCAGCTCTTGGGGTGGGGGCCCGAGGAGTTGCTTGCCCCACAGCCGTTCCCACACTGGCAGCTCCAAGCAGGAGGCACAATTCAGCTTTGCAGCACACACTGCAGAGCTGGGGCTTCCATCCTCGTGGAAGGAACCAGGAAGCCTGTCATTCTGGCTCGTTGTCTAGGGTGGCCAGTCCTTTCCAGTCCTCTTAGGTCATGGTGATGTAGGAAGATGGTTTCTAAGCAGGCTTAGGTGATGCAGGAAGATGATCTTTCATCATAGCTTGCTACAATATGTTTCTTTGTCCTTTTATTCCTCTGTTAGCTCCTTGTTTTGGTGTCTTGCATGCCTTAGTTTGCGTATTACTCAGTTACACAGCTCCCTGGGAGTTTCTTTGTTCCAGTGTGGCACAGCTCCCATGGGAGTTGCTTTGTTCCATGGCATAGCTCCCATGGGAGTTGCTTTTGTTACAGTGTGGCAGGGAAGTCAGGGAAAGGGTACAGGAATGTCTCATAAGAACTCTTAAAACACTTCAGAAACTGGTAAGTAATTAACATTACTAATAACCATCGGAGTAAACAAGGGGTACAACAAACAAGGTTTACAAATGGGATAAGAACATTAACTGTACATAATTAAACACAGTATTTTTACCAGGGTGGATTTCTTGAGAGATTTTATTCACGACAGGTGTAAGCAGGGAGAAACATAGGCAAATATTGCACAAAGTTCACAAGATCTTTAACTCTTCAGTGGTTCCAGTGTGCAATCAGGATCTTAGGGAGGTCCCATAGCTGGGCTACTGTGCCAGGTCACAAACCAAACTAGTCACCATGTACTACAGTCTCCTTTGCACTCACACAAGAAATATCCACAGACCTGTCTCAGTCCTCGAGCTTCTGATGGGGGTAAGTATCTCCAGTGCTTTGTGGGATGGAAATCTTATTTTCCAGTTGGTGAAATTATAAAACACTCAATGTATTTCCAATTTTTGTGTGCTTGAAGGCAACACATTGGACTGGCTGAGGTATGTCTGGAAACTTCAGTGATACTTACACTATTAAACTAAACTGGTTTGGACTGGGTAATTGTTGGATTGCTCCTTGGCACAGATTCTATCCCTCTTCTAGACAAGGCCTGGACACAGCTGGTGGGACAGCAGGAGCTGGGACTGCTCCCAAAAAGCAGGTGGAATGCAGCCACCCTTTTTAGTACAGAGACTCCAGCTGTTCTGACAGGAGGTTTATCATCTCTCTTGCTTCAATATATTTTGCACTTTTTGCGAGAGAAAACAAAATCTTGTGGTGCACTGGGAACCTGGAGAGAAGCCTGAACTTCCAACTTGCAATTTAATTTTGTTCTCAGTGCTGCTGCTCATAAGAGAAAGAAGCCTGTAGAGTAGATGTTTCCATCTACTTGAGATCATGGGATCATGAAACCAATAAATAGCCTGGGTTGGAAGAGACCTTAATGACTATCTAGTTCCAAACCCCCACCATGGACCAGGACACCTCCTACTAGGCCACATTGTACAGAGCTTCACCCAAACTCAGTCTCAGAAAGCAGTTTCAAAAAGGTCATTATTTTAAATGTTCTTCTTGTCAACAAAAGAATGTTTAGAATCTTTAATCTCTTTTGATTTGGGATGGTGTCATTCTTTAGTCTGTTATTTACATTACTGGGTGCCTTGCTTTTAAACCAAAGTGAGAATTAAGCTTTTTCAGTATCTATGCAAATGTCTTGAGCAAGGTGCTTAAATGTGAAAGCACTATGTCAATGAATGAGGTATGAAAACACTGCTAGAATTAAGTCCAGAAATCCTCTTACACCTCCATAATATCACTTCTTTATTGTGAGTAAAGGAAGTAAAGGAGGTACATAGAAGGAGGTAGGAGGAAGGAAATGCTAAATGCTAAATGCTAAATGCTAAATTTTCCTTTAACCTGTAAGGAAAGGATGTGGGCTTAAAAACTGTCACCTTAGAAAAAAAAAAGGTGGGAACATACTACAGAGGGGAAAGAAAACAGGAGTAGTGATTTCTTAAACACTTTCGAGACCCAAAGGTATTGCCTGACATAACTTTTTTCCCTGAGACCCACAGTGGTTTAGTTCTTTCCCACCATCGACAAAAAATGTCCCAGACTCCCAGAGCTCCAGATTCTTGGCATTGGCAGTATGTCTTACTAAACACTTTTGTCCAAACCACGTCTGGATATCTTTTTTCTTTTTCTTTTTCTTTTTCTTTTTCTTTTTCTTTTTCTTTTTCTTTTTTTTCTTTTTCTTTTTTCTTTTTCTTTGTCTTTTTCTTTTCTTTTTCTTTTTCTTTGTCTTTTTCTTTTTTTTTTCTTTTTCTTATTTTTTCTTTTTTTTCTTTTTCACTGTATTGCTGTTGCTACTCTACTTCAAGGGTATTGGCATGTGCAATTGCAGAACTTTTCAGCGAATGTGGGGAGTTAGCACCTAATTTTATCCTCTCAAAGACAATGTCACCTTTCCCTTTACTAGGACAGAAGATATAAATACCTGCCGAACAAGCTGCCTGACATTTTAGTGCTGCAAAGTCTGCTTTGCTCATTGTCAGGCTTATCTGAGGTCCTGCAAGTACATCATCATAAAGCTGGTCTTATTAGCAGTACAAAAGAATTGATCCAAGTCAGAGGCTGGATTTCAAACTCTTTAGTATCTTGAAAAGTAAATTTCTGAGATGTTCTGAAATCAGCGAGTTCAGCGTCCCTTCCTAGAGTAATTAGATTCTGGTAAGTGCAATAAGAGTTGTATTCCATATGCTGCATCATATTATTAAGTGCAATTTTATTATCTTTTATTAAAAAAAAAAAACCTCAGCACTTTGCTGTAAAAGAGTGCTGTTATTAGACTACATGATCACTGGAACTGCACTGAGCAAAGTTCATTCAGTCACAGTCTTCAGATACAGATCTAGCCAGCACCCTTGACAGCTTTGTACAGGAGGTGTTGACAGCCACTCCCAATGTTTTTTGCAGACACATCAGTAGGAAGAACCATTAATTTCCTCATACAGATCAGGTAAAGAGGGTTTTGACATTTTACAAAAAAGCAGTCATGGAAGGAGCAAGATGCAGTATTGAGCCTAATTTTACTGTGGTAAGCACAAGGTCAATCCAATAACAAGAAAACAATCTTCTCAGATTTTCTCAGCATATCCTCTTCTACTGGGTTGGTGAATATGTTTCCTTTTCTTGAGTACATGGAATAAAGTTTTCAATAACAGTTTTGTAGGTTTCTATTTTGTTGTTCCAGGTCCATACCTCTGTAGGTAGAAAGTGACAGGATCAGCAACTTGTTTTCCCTCTTCTTTTTTGCTCATTTAAGCAGTATTTTTAAAATGCTATCTTGAAAGATCAGTTGAAAATTTTATTTACATTTACCAGTTTGATTAATTCTCCTAAATGCAGGAATATCTTACTTAAATAGAATATTATTCTGAATTCCCTCCATTTACTGAGTTTACTGTCTCAGTTATTACTAAATCAATTTTTTCTACTTTTCTGAGGAGAGGTTTTTGCCAACTAGCTTCTAAACCTCTAATAAATATTACCCAATACATTCAGGTGGCTTTTCCACCTGAATCCCTTAGCTTGCCTACTGTGACACATTTTTGAATATGGAAATAAGGGCAAGACTGAAGCTGAGCAGTCTATGCCTAGAAAATAGACACTGCAGCCTGCTGAAAGCACAAATGCTGATTAAAAAGTAACAGCAAGCAAAAATAGTACAACTTTTTTACTTGTAGTCTTGTACCCACTTTGGCAAATGTGGCTTCAGACACCACCCTTTAGCAAACCACAGAAGGAAGGCAGAGCTCTCCTCTGGGGAGAAGGGAGAATGATGTGCAGGGAGCTGTGTCTGAAAAATGCCTCAGGTTTTGATTCTCAATAGTCCTCCCCTGCTCAATGGCTTGTAGTGAGCTGTGTGCTGCTCACCTGGAACATCCACCGGTGGTTCAGGCACTCTAAAATTGGAATCCTTCCTGCAGTGCATTTCTGCTGGCTTCACAAGTCTGCAGGTGAGGCCTTATTTCAAAACTTCCTGCTGGACATAAAAGAGAACTTAGTGATTTTTTTCCTTTGAGCAATTCCTTGCTTTCTCTATGTTTATAGAGTAAGTTTGGAAGACGCAGAAAACTGGGTGCATGGGTATGGAGTGTACATGCTGCCAAAGATCACTTCATGACTGATACAGCAGGGGGTAAACAGTGTTAATACACCATTATTTTCACTCAGGATTTAATTCTGTAATGCTAATAAAAAAATTATTTTCAATCATATCTGTTTAGACTTCTGATCAAAAATGGTATCATCGTCTACTTCCTTACATACAAACAGCTCTAGCAATAACTTAGATCAAAGGAAACATGAAAAATTTGAGTTCTAGCTGGTTTTTGGGTCTGTGTTGTCACTGGTGCCAGGAGGTGGTGCCACAGAGCAGGAAACAGTTTGGGTATGTCCTGACACGCACACCTTGCATGATCATGAGATTAGGACATGGTTTCACCTTCTTTCAAAGTATATTCAAGGATCTTTGCTGAATCCTGTCACAATTCAAATATCCCACGGTAGAAACAGAATATTTGCTTGCCATTCTATTTGTATTCCTTCCACATTAAAGTTTCCTTTTTAGCAAGACATTTTGTTAGAGAATTCACAGCTACACCATGAAATTTCTTCCATCCTTCCATCACAAGCAGACTTAAGAGCTGTGTGTCATGAGCTATCTCCCTTACTTTTTCTCCCTCCTTTTCTATTGCCTTTCTCACAACTCTTGGGGATTTTTTTTCTGAAATAGAAAAGGATTCAGTCATCTGAAGCAGGTTGAGGACCAGCATGATCATTCCTTTATAAATTCTAGAAAGTTTCTCTTGTTGCCTTTCCTCATTTGCCTGGTTTAAGGCTGCTTGCAGAAGTCTGCGCAGAGCAGAATTAAATCAGCAAGTCAAAAACTAAGAGCCATTTCATGTTTTCAGTCCTTGATAGCACCATGACATGTTTGCAATCCAAAATGGACACTATTTCTACAAAGAACCTGCAACTGCTTGTAGCCATGTACAGAGACAATGATCCTTCAGTAAACCTCCAAAGAATTCCTTCTTGAAAGATATGCTGTGCCTTGTAAGTCACACAAGAATTAGTAAATCACTATTTTAAAGAATTTGAGCTTGGGTGTGCTCTACAGGACCCATTGCCACTAAGGAAAGCATTAGTATGTTCCTGAACCTAGAGATATGACTTTAAAAAACACCTTTTTTTTTTTAGTGTTTCAACATCATATACTTTCAGATTAGTTGGTTTTCAAACCAGTTTCCCCACTTCATGTTCTCAGTATCCTGATTATGAATTTGATATAACCAGGTTGCCATCTTTCTTCTGTTGCGTGAAAATCTGTTGGCTCTGTTTCCTTTCCAGGTCTGAGTTTTCCCCTGCCCCACTCTCTCTTTGTCAGGCTCATGCACGATCTTTGTTTGTAGCATGCAGACTTTGCACTGAATTTCACAACTTGCTTTCTGTTTGCTGCCATTCTTCTTATGTTTTGCTTCCTCCACTGCCTTGGTCCATGGTTCACACACTCAGCTGCAGGAGCTGCTGTGTTTTCTTTCCCATCAGGTGCTGAGGTCTTTGCTGCTGGACTCAGACCCCCTCATATCCGCAGCATGATGCTTTCGAACATTTGTTTTATATAAAGTATCTTAAATCTGAACCTCACACATATAAAAAGTCTCTGGCTTCTCAGAGAAGTGCCTTAACTCCTCAGGATGAGACATGCTTCCTCTCAGGCTGTCTCTGAAGTACCCCTACTCCCTCAGCAGTGGCACAATCTCCTTGTTTCTGGAGAGGAGGAGAGCTCTGGAGTAATTTTACTGTCTATCTTTGTTGGAGTGCCTGGAGAATCCCAAAGTTGTATCTGTGGCAGTGTAATATGTCTGGAGAAAGTTTCTGGAGTGGAGATCAGCAGACACAGAACAACCCATGACCATGCCACCGAACCCTGTCTTTGGACCACATAAAACTGCCTGGAGGAGAAGGTCCTAGCTGGTGCTGGGTTCCAAGCTTTGCACTGAAGTTTTCAGTAGAGTACCCAGCCAAAACCATGCCAGATGTTTGTCTGACAATTTAAGAACACAGGCAAATATATCCCAATGTCCAAGAACATTCCCTGATACTGTGGAACTCAGTAAGAGAGCTTGAAATGTCCAGGAAGGCCTTGCTGTTTCAAAACCTCTTATCTTTATCCCCCCTTGAAGTGTTTATGGAGTTTTTTAAGGATTTCTCATGTTTCCTAGACTTTGCTTCCCTCAATAATACCAAGGTCATCAGCTATAATCTTTGTGTTTGGGAGACCCAGGAGACACAACAGTGATCAACAGAGCAGCACAGAGCCTTATCCTCCTTGTCATACACAGACAGGAGTGCCTGTCCCTTTGGGCACAGCCAGGGAAACAAAGACACCCAGCAGAGCATGCTGAAGACACTGGGTGTGTTCTCAGAGCCTGGTAAACTTTACTGCCTGTATTAACACTTCAGCATACAGCAGCTTCCAGACAATTCAGATTTGGTTACCTGCTGCTTTCTTACACTGCAGAGCTGCCTTGCCTTTGTCATCCTGACTGCTGCTCTTCTGTTGAGACCAGCAAATCAAATGGATCCAGCCAATTTGCCAAGCTCAGATTGCATTATTTCTAGCTCAAATTTGTCCTGTATATGCTCATTGCTTTGAAAAATGTGTTTATAGACAGAGGTCAGTTTAGCACAGAGAATATTTCTGGTCATGCTACCTGGTGTCCCACAGCTTGACAAGTCAGATAGGATGAATGACAAGCTACAATGTCTTGTTTCCTGGGGGATTTTTAATTTTTTTTTTCTACAGTCCACATTTTCATTTTGTCTCTTTGCTGTGATCCTCAGTCTTGTCTGTGTGTCTCCAATAGAACTTTGCTCTTCAGTATGGCTGATTCATAGGCAATGCTGGGATCAGGTTTGTTTGGATGCTCATGTACAGAGAGAAGAGCTAGCATCCTTCAGCAGCGTCTATGCACTCAGACCACATCACTGATCTCTTCCTATTCTTTGGAATAACCTCCTGATCTTCTGCATGTCTCTGCTTGTATTGATGTCTCCCACACAGTTGCCTATTGTACTTAATATTTTCTGGTGTTTTGCTAGGATTTAGTTCTGTTCAGACGCCTATTGACTTCAGTATTTTTGGTCTTTAACACACACATCTATTCTTTTTGCTAATTTGTTTCGGTTTGGGTATTTTTCCAAATGAAGTAGTAACTTCCAATAGCTCCTTCTGCATACACAATATTTATCATGATGGTAGCTTGGACAATATTTCCATCTGACTTATTTCTTTACATTTATTTTTCTTTAGAAGAGATAATTAAGTTTAGCTCCATTTTCTTTCCTTTATTCTCCATGATCATTCTGTAGAGTTTCCATCCATAATACCATACTTGTTAGTTTTTCTCTGGAAACTGATGAATGTGGATGATCAAGACACTTTTACAATATCTCTTTGCGGTACTTTTAAGTGATGCTTTTCTACCATGGTGTCTTATGAGAGGCAGCAACTTTTCACATCACAGATCTTGGAGTAGAGGAAAGTTACTCCCTTCATCTGCCACTGACTGTGCATGGTGTGGCGTCAGGTGTTCAGGGCATCATCTTCCTTAAGGAAAGGACAAGGAACCCAATACCTGGCTGCTTCAATCACTGCATAAAGGAATTAGGAAGAGAAAGGTGTAAACCCCTCACACATGGTAGAAGATGTGTGTTATTGTTTGGTAAAATCCCATTCTCTACAACAGGAACTGTCAACACACACATTTACCTCCAAGTGCATCAGACCTCTGGATGGTTGCAAATGGTTGAAAATGTTGATTCCACCAAATTCTTCTCTCCAATGCTCTGCATATCCAGTACTTCCCCTTGCCACCTTGAAAGCTACTTGGGAACCAACTGTTTCTGAAAATCAGGGTATGCTGTGGTACCTGTCAGTGAATTTTATGAGCTTGGTCCTTATAACCATTTCCTCTGCTCAGTGATGTATGCAGAAGTCCTGTGGGGCAGCTGGGCTGTCAGATTCCATTTCTGCTGTGGCAGTTTATAATTGAGTGCATTTTCATGCAGATCATTTTTCTTTGGGCACAATCTCTTTTGGGCATAATCACTTCTCAGAAATCAAATGCTCCCAAACCCCTGTAGCCATTAGGGAAACTGGTCATCTGGCACTTCATGGAGTTCATAAAGACACAGGACAACTGCATCTGAACTCCCCACTTATTCAAATTGAACATGAAGGGTTTTCATCCATGACATTTATTAAACTCTGAAATGCTAAATGCTGGAAATACAGTCACTGGTTTTCAGCAGTTTGAAAGACACATTCTGTGGTTCAATGTGCAAAACACAAATGGAGAGAGAAGAAGGGCACCTTTAACTTGGGCTTTGTGATTCCTTGTTCAGGCCGTGGCTGTGGCTCTGTCAGAAGCAGTAAGTGGGTAGAAGTGTGTGAATAAAGATTATGAAGGATTGACTACAGGACAAGAAAGCAATAAGAGCACATGGAATTGGAGCATGAGGGAATATTAAGGAGTGGGAACATGAAAAACAAGTAAATGTGGTTATAAAACACCATTTTGTCCTGAGTAGAGTGAGGATTAGATGCAGGATAGACGTTGAATCTGCCTCAGAGACTAAATTTTGCAATGTGTAAAGTTCTGCAAGAGTTCAGAAGTCAAATTTGTCTGGCAAATAAGTGAGCAGCAGTAAGGATCTCTGAGATGAATAGAGGTGTTCAGTATTTTTGTCCTCCACACCCCTCTGCGCTCCTTCTTCCCACATGAACAGAACAAAGTCAGGAATATCCCTTGTCCTGTATTCCCCTAGTGAGATTCTAGAGAACTTGAAAAAGGCAGCTTCATTGCAACACCTTCTCCCTGTGAATTCTGGTAGAGGGAACATCTTGAGAGGTCTAAGAGGCAGAATATAAATATTAAATGCTTGAAGGATACCGTGCATATGATGGAAATTGCCCAGACTCAAGACAGGCTCAAGTTGACAGAGGTTGCTTTAAGTACTTCTTCTATCCCTTAAACATCCCAGAATTTTCTAGGAGCATAAAGAGATGGAAATATCTTGCAAAACCAAAGGGAGTGAGTGGTGCCTTTGACATCATGTTTTCCAGAAAGGATTCTCAGTGTCACTTCAACTTGGCATCTCACTGTGACGTGGAGGAAGCTCCCTTTGCAAACTGCTAACTTTTCAGTGGAAAAGGATGTAGGGGGAATCCAGTGTCTGAGATGAGAGTTAAGTAGGACACAAGTGCACCTCGGCACTTCATCCTCTGCCTGTTTCCTGCACACTCAGTCAGAGTGACAGTGCCCTGATTACAGCCCCTTTCCAGCTGCTGCAGCTGCAGTCAGGCAGATGCTGGTTATGCAAAGGCTCCCCAGGGGTCACAAAAGTAGGTTTGGGGTAGCTGAAACCCAACAAAGCAAAGCAAAGCTGGTACTGGACAGCACTGAGCATCTAAGGGTTAGGCAGGTTGTCTATAGTCATAGTATGTGTTCCCTCCACCACCAGCAGAGAAGAGGAACCAGAGGGGTCAGCTTTGCTGAACTGCTCCTCCTGCTAATTACAGAGGAAAATGAAGTGACTGGCTTACAGAACGTGCCTGCTTTACAGGTGGCTAAAGAGAGGTGAAATAAAGCCCTAGGTCTTGTCAAGATCCTGAATATTTTCCTTCAGAGAGCAAAATTGCTTCAGAGCATTTAGACAAGCATCAGGCATTGACCTTTAAAGATAGAAATAAAATGTGTTTGACTCTTTCAGTACTTTGTGCTCATCAGAATAAAAATTCCCAATACTTCACCTGCTTGTCTGCATAAAAAACAGTCCCACTAGTGCCTGGTCCTTTATTTATTTACATCTGTGGAATGGATGTCTTTGCTTTAAGACTGTGTGATTGATTAGGCACACATGAACAACACTGCTAATGTTTAACACAGGGCAGGGTTTGCTCCTGGGCTTTCTGCAAATGCATCTGGCTAGAGTGAGTTACAGAACTGGACAGATTTACAGCCACCAGCTGACCACTGGTCTCTCCCTTCAGTCTGGTGATGGATGACTTGTACAAATGCATGGAGAGACTCATAAGATATATCATACTAGCATATATTTTGTCCTGATTTCACTTTGGGCTCATCAAGCACACACTTCTTTCTTCTAGAAATAACTGTACAAACATTTTGAAGAAAAAAACAACTCATTCCCCTAAATTAAACTATCAGAAATTCCCCCGTAACCTTTCAGCACTCTACAAAAATAATAATATAAAAGGAATTGCTTCCTGTTTATGTGGAGTAGAGGTTTGGAAAAAGTACCTCATATATCAAACCATGAATATTATTACAGTTTGTTAAAGTACGAAGCATTGTACTTCTGTCACCCAGTCACCCCCTAGATTACTAAGTACATTTGTCCTTAGAGTCATCATTTATTTAGTGAAATTCAGAGTAGACATTCTGGGATTTCTCTTTTGGTGTAAACCTGGTCCTTATCCTCATTTGTACTAGAAACATTTCTTTCAAAACTGCTGCAATGAAAGTGGATTTATCCAGGTGCTGCACATGTAAAATCAGTCAAACAAGTCCCTTGTCCGATGCAAAGATCATCTCTACCCCCCAGCAGATGTGAGTGCAGGGAGGATGCTCGGTCAGAGCAGGACACATCTGGCCAGGCCTGGCTGCAGGAGTCACTCTGACATTCCAGGTGCCTCCAGGTGCCCACCCACACCAAGATTCCTCACATTGCTCACACTCCTTGTTTGTGTACGGATCTGGTGGAGAATGGGAATGTCAACAGCTGGTCTGGCAGGAACTTCTGCAAAGTTATAATAGTTACACTGACCTTGTTGTAGACCACAGAGGTACCTGCTCCTGTCTGCTGTGCTCACATCACTGCAGACAGATCTTCCATTTTAATGTGGAAAAAGCCCTGTGGTGCTCAGATACGCAGGGGCAGCAGTTCAACCCAAGCAAACTGCCATGGGGGCACTGCTCTTTCCTTCTAAGCTAAATTGAAATAAGTTAATAGTTAATATAAAGCTACAATAACAGAATTGCCCCAAGAGAAAGAACAAAACTCTTAAAGGAAAATACTCATAGGCAACACCCTCAGCCAAAACTCTCTTGGACTGAACAAGGAAAACTTTCATGCAGTTTAATATTTTCTAGATTATGAAAATTCAATTCAGTTCAGAGTCACATTATATGTGCAAGAAGCAGTTTTTTCCAGTGAAATGTCCTCCATCAGTCAGTGTTCTAGATGACTAATAATATTTACAAGAGGTTTTCTATTGGTTTAAATTCATACTTCCAGCTAAGCTATTACAGTTTCAGAGTGTCTGAGCCCTCATTTTATTTTTCAGAGCATTAGGGATTTATTTCACTTTTTTTTTCAGTGCAGTGAAGCTAAATTAATAGAAAAGTGCTATAGTAATTTAAGGGTTTCTACACAGGGATTTTTTGCTCTACCTGAAAAACCCTGAAATTCTCCAGCTGATATTGACTAAATAGATTCAAGGCAATGATATGAATTCTGCAGCAGATGTGACCATACAGGGATCTGAAGAAAGTGCAACTGTGTCTATTTGATGTCAAGATTTTTATTCTTTCTGATGCATTTCACTACCAGGAAAGAGCAAGGCAGACAAGAGACTGGGGAAATGGTGTGGGAAGAAGGCTCCTGAGTTTTGCCAAGATCCTTCAGGAACTATTTCCCTTCCTCCCTTTCTCCCTCCCTCCTCATCATCTAAACCCCTTGGAATTTAGCAGTGTTCACACAACTACCTGGTGAATTGATGGAATTTTCAGAGAGGAGGAATAAGTAATGGGATGAGGAGGGAAACTTTTCTGATCCAGTACAAGAAGAGAAATTCTACTTTCTATATTCTGAGCATATCTACTTAGAGATGAGTCTGGTTATGATGTAGCAGCTTTACTCCTGTAAATATTTATTTCAGAGTAAATATATCTGTGTACAGGTACAGCTTTTCTGGAATGAGAAACCTGATCTTGTTCAGCCTAAGACACTAGTATTGACAAATTAACTCTTAACTGGTATAAAATCTACCTCCATATGCTTCACTACCCAGAACAAAACAAAACAAAACAAAAACCCAAAAAAACCCAAAACAAAAGAAATCAAATCACCAGTAGTGGTTTTCTGGTCTAGGCAGTAACTTTTAGAATTTTTTCTCCTACCGCAAAGAATTTTCAGGTTTTTCCCAGAATATATTTTATCTTACCTATTTTAAATTTTTCAGCCAAATCTTGATCTGATTTTTAGATGAGCCTTGTGAACTGTTCAAAACAAGACAGCTGCCCTTCCCAAGAATTACCTGATCAATTGTACCACTGAGAAGTACCCTGCTATTCTACCACAGAATATCCCTGATACTTGTGCTATTCTGGATTTCTTCCACCATCGCCAAGAGGACTTTGAATTCAGATGTTGTCCTCCAGCATGTGCTCCCAAATCTCATTTCCAAGAGAAAATCTGCTTCCCAAGTGCAAGCAAAGCCATTCTCTCTAAGGGAGATGTGTCCCTTAGCCCTAGAGCGCAGCTCTCAACCTTTTTGGAAGCAGCATGAAGTTTTCTTAGCCCACACTCTGGATGTCTGCCTGGCATTCCCTACGTCCTGATAACTGTGTGTGTAGAGCAAGAGAGGAAACTGAAATGAGAAGGCTTCTTCTACCTCAAAATGCAAGGGAGACCAAGGAGGAGCACTTGAGAGAGCTTGGTTGAATGAGCTGACCTGCCAGCAAGAGAGAAAACGGGAATGGAGTCAGGCAAACAATCCCAATGCCTGCACACAGCCTTGTGCCTCTGGCTCTCCCTCTGCCAGGAACCTGCAGCCTCTCTCCTGTGCTGACAAGGTTTTTGCAGTTTGTCATGACAGCTGAGTGTTCTCAAACAGAGAGCACAAATTACACACACACATGCTGCACCCCCGTCCATCTCCCTGCTACAGCAACACTGGGAAAGGCAGACAGGAGGCTCCATTTAATTGCCATGGGACATG
This sequence comes from Poecile atricapillus, assembly GCF_030490865.1. Taxonomy (NCBI): domain Eukaryota; kingdom Metazoa; phylum Chordata; class Aves; order Passeriformes; family Paridae; genus Poecile; species Poecile atricapillus. Next base: position 146,311,856 of record NC_081250.1, on the reverse strand, counting down.
AATAAATGTCACTGGTTTCAGTGGGAGTTATTTGTATCCTGCAGTGGGAGAGCAGCACCCTGGTATCGCTGCTGCTCTCTGGCTCTTGGTAGCCGGGACTCTGCAGTCCTAGCAGGGCTAATCCTGCTGCCAATTTTCTTTCTGTTTTTTGTCATTTTGTGCTCTGCTTTTATTGAACATATCAGGGGCTATTAGGAAGAAGCTTCCCCTCTGGCCTGTTATTCCATTATCGCTCATTTTGGGGGTTTTTTTCACTTCATCTGACACATTTGATGCCAGTCTCTGTCAGAAATGAGTTTCTGGACTGGGGGGGTGGGGAATCCAGGGGTTCAGGATGCACTGAGAGCTCAGAGCTGGAGGATGGGAATGCTGCAGATGCAAATGAGATAGGCACATTCAGCAGCATGAAATACTCCTGCATTTTGCTCAGTCTCATTGCTGCAGCTGACAGAGGGGATCTACATGTCCCTCTGTGACCCCACAGCCTCAGAGGTTTCCCACTTCAGAGGACTGTGTTCCCAGCTCTCTTTCCATCGATGTCCCAGCATGCAGGCATGTGCTAATCACTTTTAGCAGGCCCATCATTTGATTGACTTCAAAGCTGGGAATCCAGTTGCTGCCTCTCTTAAAAGATAAGAAAGGCCAGCAGGACAAGGGTTGTTTTTCCTGCCTTTAGTTTATAGCTGTCCTTTTTGTGCAGGTCAGAGATAAAAGGTGTTGTTTTGTGCAACATTTGTTGGATTTCTTTCAGCCATTGTTGGTTTAGCTTCTCATATCTTTGTCCAGAAAACACATCAGAAAATGTAACAAAAGCTCCTTTTCTGGTATCACACACTCAGACTGAAGAAGTGTTGCCTTTGCTTCTTTGAGTGCCTGAGGTTAAACAACTGCAGTGATCTGCCATGGAATTCACTCTCTCCAAAAGGCACCAAAACCACAAGGTCCTGTACAGAAAGTACGATCTCCAGAACAATATCCACAGCCAAAAACTCCTGTGCAATGGGCTCTTTCCATGGCAACATCTTGCAGATGGCTGAATTTCAGCAGTTATCTGGGCTGACACACTCATTATCCTGCACTGGAAGAACGGGCTTCTTACGCATGAAATGGTCATAAAGATGAACATAAGAAGTGTTCTGAACTCAGAAATGGGAAATTTAAACAACTGTCTTTTTACCCCTCATGAACTCAAAGGTATGGGTTTTCCAAGGAGCAGTGATTTCTTTTTATGGCAAAAAATTTATTCCAGGACTATTTTCTTCCCTTCCTCTTTGTGACCTGATTACAAATCTCTCTTATTTATTCATTATTTGTGTGTTAGGTAGATATCTTTAAGCATTTGATTTTGGTGCGTAAACCATTTTGCACATAACATTTTGCAAGCCTTTTGCAGAAATCTGAGATTTCTGATCAGTGTTGCAGGGCTTGCTTTGAAGGGGGAGGTGCTTTTTTTATGCCTCCTGACTGAATGACTGCTGTTACCAACTCAGCCAGCTGGAACTGTGGTCAGGAAAGTGGTGCCTAGCCTTTTTTAACCAATGCACTCCATCCACAGGGCATGCCGTCCAACAACTGAGCTTCAGCTGCTCTCAGGATGGGTTCAAGAACCATGGATTTGCCTCACAGCTTTGTTTATTATGCACTGAAGGCATCTAAGTGATGGATATTGTCCCTATTCTTGTATCTCTTTTGCTTTTGGGATTTTCAAAATGAAGAAACCAACTTAAAGGTTTTTTTTTCCAAATATAATGCAGAAAAAGATAGAAAACTACAAAAATGTTCTTTGCAAAACATAAGATTTGCTTAGCATGAAGTGATGCTCTCTGCACACACTGCCCATGCCTGTGCTGGGAAGGGAAAGGTGAGACCAGTAGGTGACTGAAGGCTAAGCACCAGAGAAGAAAACAAATCCAAGTGAGGCATGAAGGCATGAAGAAATATGTAGGAATTTTTGGTGCTAGTGGCTCACATGTGTGGAGCTCAATTTTCTTGGGGGGGTGGGGGTTCAAAGGAATTGCACCATCTTTTTCCTCCTGAAATGGTGCTAATGTTTCTGATTCTGAGTGATCCTGAAAAAGAAACAGCTGTGAATGAAAGGTTCCCCAAATGCTCCAAAGAATGTGAAAAAAAAAATTTACAAAATCTTTTATATATTTCTTCTTTTTCCCCCCACACTCCCTTCATGCTCTCAGCATTCACTCCTATATCCCCACTTTTGGGGAACTTGCTTTCTTCCAGCCTGCTCTGTTTAAAGGTTTCTGTAGCTTAACAACTTTTAAGATTTGAGTCATATGCCTTGCTCAGTGACATCTTCCCTTCCCCCATGCCTCATCTAAAGGTTTCTGGATGTCGATCCACCGGATGTTTCCAATCTAGAGCACAGCACAGCCATTGTGTGAGTTACATACGTCAAACACTGAAGTTCAAGAGAGGCACGGTGTTTGCTGAATGGTTGGAGTTCAGGGGTTATTTGACAAGAAACATCTTGATGAAGGAGCTCTCCTTTCTGCAGCCTGTTGTTTGTGCCTGCTCTTGGAGATGAACAGCAATCCCAGCCCAAACAGGGCCCCTCTGTCCGACCACTGAACCAAGATACATGCTTGTTTCCAGTTGCTTTGGCTAGACAAGAAACAGCAGAGTTAATGGGCAGAAGGGGATATTAATTTGCATTTGAATACAGCCCAACACAGTTACTCAATGTTACTGCTGGGTAACGGGAAAATTAAGCTGCAAGGGAGTTAGCATATGGAAAAGAAATGTAGCTGATGCTGAGAAGACAGACTGCAGTTGCAGTGAATTAGTGGCCACAGCTGTTAAGCAGGATGCCATGCTGCTCTCAGGGCAGTAGCAAAAGTAGATATTCCATTTTATACACAGTGTGACACAGTGTGGAGTGGCTGGAGAAATAAAATCAACTAACAGGAAAAAAAAAGTGTGTATGTGTGTGGGAAGTGATGGAGTCGCAATATTAAAAGTCCAGTGATGAAAAACCACAGAGGCAAAGGAATGCAAGGGGAGGTATCCTGCCCTCTTTAAAAAAGCAATAAAACCCATAAAAAAGTTTCCTTCCATTTGCAGTGGGCCATTATTATTTTCCAGGAGTCTGGCTAATCACAGCAATTCTCCCTGAGTCAGACAGAGCCCAGAGCCAGATCTTTATACACGTTTCTATGTGTTATTATAGTTGAGAGCAATATGTGGTTACTGTCTCAGAGCTATTGCTTTTTTTATTCCTTCTTTTCTCAGGATCTGGGTTTCCTTTCCTGGCTGAGGGTCTAACTGAAGTGACCTTGTGAGCTACCTGCGGTCCCAGGGAAATCAGGGGATGGATTGGGACTGGAGAGGTTCATACAAGCAGCTCCCTTTCAGCTCTGGGTCTTTCATTTCATTAAGCCCTGGTTTGGACTGCAGCATTCATTGCCATGTTCCCACAAACACACAGCAGAGTAATATGGAAAGCCACAATGTCTCCCCTCTATTTTCTTTATTTTTTTTTTTTAATAAGTGAAGACTCTTGAGTTTTAAACACATACAAAGGCATGACCAGACATCCTCACCCCTTTTCTTATGAGACAAACTCTAGTCAGATCATTGCTTTTCCAAATTGGCTAAAATTGGTGTCATCAATAAGCCAAACTTTTTTAATGGCACAGTGACCCCACAGTGTTCAATACGCTACTCACCTAAACTTTCAGTACCCTTTCAATTTTGACATGTGTTCCAGGAAAATATAAATGTTTGGAGACATTAGAATTATTTTTTTTTCCTAAAGAAATCCCTAGGATTTAATTCCACATCTGCCAGCAGTACTGGTGTGTGGCTAAACACATTGCATGGCTTTGAACTTCTCAAGCGTGACTGTAAAAGGATATTGCCTGTGCTTCTTATTGGTTATATCAGATGAGTGCCACGTCAGTCCTTTGCTTGCTTTGCTGATCTCATTAGAAATAATTAAAGTTTTTATCAGGTTCACATCTAGTTTCTTTGTTTAGCTAGGGCTTTTTCAATGTGTTGGGTTTTTTGTTGTTTGTTTTATTTTATTTTATTTTATTTTTTTAACAGATCATTTACTTGTGAAACCTTGCCAAACTGCCGTTCACCCAGTTATTATTACTGAATTCCTTCTGAGGGTTCACTACCTCTCTCATAAATCATTACATTTCCATTTAACAAATTTAATAGCAGGATCTGGTTTCAATCCTCCCTACACAGAAAAGCTACTTCAGCTTTTCATTCAGACAAGGAACTTGGTGGAATGTGCCTGGTGCTCTGAGCAGCTCCCAGCCCTCAAAGCATCTCCTTGCTGGGGCCAGCTGGGATGCCTGGGGCTGCACACTGCAGGGATCTGGGCCTTCCTCACCTCTTCTGCTGAAGAAATGAATGGAAGGAAGAAAGAAGAAGGGCAAAGAAATAAGCTGCTGTTTTGGGTTTTATTCATCAGCCTAAATAAAAGGGAGAAAAAATTCTGGTTCCGAGCTGAAAAATCATGAACATTCTGAAAACATTGAACATTTTGAAGGGGGAAGATTTTGAGTAATTGCAGTGCATGAATTAAGATATATTTATATACAAAGCCAGCACTGCCATAGTACATTGGACATTTCACCCTGCCTATATACCCTCAGAGAGGAAGATATACTGACCACCACCATATAGGCACAGAGCAGCAGCAATTCTCATGAGCATTTCACATCTTGTTCATGGTCTCTAGCTGTAAGAACATGCTACATCAAGGTGAGGAGGAAGAATTCAGCACTTAAGCTTGTCCTCAGTGAACATCTCCCATCTCAGACACTCAGCCATCATTCATTGCAGGGGATCACAAATCATTCCTTTGCAAAGACTGAAAGTGCAGACATACAGGAATTTGCTGAGGACATATATTGAATAATTTGTTTATCCTACAATCATATTTTCAGGTGGATGTTCCTTTAAAGATACCTTCTTGTAGGCATGCACATAGGTTTTGGGGTTGTTCTTGATTTGACCCAGTCAGTGCTTGGCCTTGACTTTAGCTGATCCCAGCAAAGAAGCCCCTTGGGAACTCCTGAGGTTCCCAGCTGAGTGCCTCACCTGCTTTGCCCCCTGGGATACTCTCACCAAGCAAAAAGCAGGATATGAGAGGAGAAAGATGAGATCCTGGGAGAAATAAGGGCAAACAGGGAGAATACACTTCCCTAACTCCCTTGGATTTGTGACCACCTTCACAACACTCTGCAGCACAACTCTGCAGTGGTGACTGTCTCCCTCTGGCAGTCTCAGCTTGGGCAGGGCCTGATTCAAATTCATTAAAGCCACTCTAAGATCCTCTTTGATTTCAAAGCGCTTTGGATTTAGGCTTCTTTCCCATCCAACAGGAGCCCCTTCCAAATCAGCTCCAAGGCACATCAGCTGGATGCTGTGCAAAGGGTTTCTAGCATCAGTTTGAGCTCTGTGGGTATTAAAGAGCACAACATCCTACTCGATTTTCAATCAGCCACATTCTGCCAGAAGTTGTATTTTGAAAGAAAGGAGAAGGGAAAGGGGAGGTAATCCCTCACACAAGTGTGTGCAGTGTGCACCAGTAGAACATAAGGAAGATTTAATGACATCTTATTAAAACAATCATTGAAATGAAAATTGATTATTTACTTTGTAACCCATTATGCTTTCCCAGAAAGTAGTTTTCAGGCATAATTTTCAATTTTCTTTGAACCAGATGCGTCTCTAACCACAATCATATTTATAGCTCACAGATGTTGCCAATTTCAAGCCACCAGAGCAGAAAGGAACACGAGGAAGAAAGAGAGGGATGAAACTGGTCAAGATTACAGGTCTGGTGTCCATGGGCAGGACCAGAGCTCACTTGCATGTGCAGATGTTTGTTTTCCCAAGGACACACTGATGTGCCACTGCAGGTGACATGGAGGAGCAGAAAGAGGGAAGCCCCTGACCTGGTAAGTTTTCTTATTGTACCTTAGCTGTCCCTGAAGCTCCAGTCTTATCCAGGATTTAAGATAATTGTTGTAGTTAGCAAAGAGGAATAACTTCATAAACCTAAACATAAAATAACTTCATAAACATAAACAATTAAAACTATTGCTCTCATCTTTGCATCTTTGGTCTTTATCTCAGAGTCTGGATACAAACATCTGGGAAGATCACCTGGCCCAGTTGCAGTAGAAATAGATTAATAACTTTCTGAAAGGTCAGCTCTTATGTAAATAACACAAAGACTTGATTCCAAGCAAATTGTCCCACCCCCTAACATGTAGGCAGCTCAGTAATCACAGCCTGGATGACACCATGTGCCTGGCAAATCGGATCTTCACATACTCTTTCCTAAATGCCTTAGAGAAGAAGAAAATAATGGAGGATTTCAGGAAGAAAATGAACCTTTCAAGACCCTTCTAAGTCCAGAGAATCTGTGTCTGTGTCTTTCCATGACTGCATGCTGAAGCAATATGAAGCAAGAGAAAGGTTAAATTTGCACGTTCTGTTTCAATGCACACATGCACACATCTCACACGCAGTCCCAGGGTGGTTGGAGCTGTGACAGGGAAACAGTTAACCAGGAAAGTTGTCCCTCATCAGCATCAGATTGCTGCCAGCAGGTAACAGATGTCTTTTGCCACCAGGAAGGGCAGGGGGAGCAGTGCCATTATTCCCAGCTCTGGAGCAGGTATCAGCTGCCTGTCTCATTCTTCCCAGGGCAGGCTTACACGGGCGCTGTCAGAAGGTGTGATTCAATCCTGCTTGGATCCCCACAGCCAGCTGAAGCCCTGCATGAACCCATCAGATGGCAGAGCTCAGAGCTGCTCCCTCCTGCTGCCTCAAAGCCTGGCTCACTCTGGAAGCGAGCACCCGCTGTCAGGCTTTGTGTGCAAAGCCTGATTCGCCTGCTTCGTCTTTGCGCGCTCGGAACAGCTGTGTTCAATCAGATCTGACTGCGAAGTGAACTCCTGAGTACACAAATGCTAGCGATGATCTGTGCAATTTCATCATCCTGTAATTGGCAGCCATACTGCCTAAGGGGCTCTGAGCTCCTGACCAGCACTGGCACTTTCCTGAGCCTTTCCTGAGCTCCACTCCCCGAAGCGACACGTGCACGAACAAGAGCCGAGCAACAAAACACTCCCCAAAGCGTTGTGGGTTCAGCCCAGCCAGCAGCTCACTCATTCCCTCCAGGTGGGATGTCAGAGAGAATCGGAAGAGTGAGAAAACTTGTGGGTTGAGATAAAGACAGTTTAATAGGCAAAACATAAACTGCACATGCAGGCAGAGCAAAACAAGGAATTTATTCACCACTTCCCCTGGGCAGGCAGGTGTTCAGCCATCCCAGGATAGCAGGGATCCATCACACCTTGCTGGAGAAGACAAACACCATCATTTTGAACATCCCTCCCTTTCTTCTTATTCTTCCCCAGTGCTATGTGCTGAGCATGATGCCATATGATGTGGGATATCCCTTGGGTCAGCTGTCCCTGCTGTGTCCCCTCCCAATTCCTTGTGCACCCTCATCCTCCTCACTGGTGGGGTGGGGTGAGGAGAGGAAAAGGCCTTGGCTCTGTCTAAGCTCTGCTCTGCAGTCAAAAAACCATCACTCTATTTTGGTCATGCATCTAAAAGCACAGCTCTACATTAGCAACTAGGAAGAAAATCAGCTTTATCTCAATGTGCTCAGGGAGGAGAATTGGGCATCAAAACCTGGTCATGGCTGGCACAAATGAGAGAGATTCTGTTTCACCAGGTTATTCCAATTCCAAAGGACTTTGCAGACATGAAAATATATCTTGCCCAAAGCCAGATCAACCCTCTGCTGGTTTCACCAACCATGCTGGGGCCCTAAGTTCCCATTGTCCTGGTTAGCAAAGCCCCAGCCATTCTGAGAGTGTGTCAATGAAAGAGGAGGCCAATTGAGAGCCAAACTATGGATTTTCATGTAAATTTAGGGTAAATCCTGAATCACAAAAAAGCTTTCAGATTATGCTGAAGTATACTAATAATTTTATTGTAATTATTTAAAGTTGTGAGCAATTTATGAGATAAAACAGGAACTGGAGAAAATGTTTTTCCATGAAACCAGCTGCTGTCAGTTCATGGCCACATCACTGGATTTTTCCCTTACACCTTCTTGCTGCAGCTGTGTCCAGGTTTGCACAAGCTCAGCAAAGCTTTTGGCACAGCTGCTGCCCTTGCTGCTCTGACAAGTGACCCAGCATTTATCTCTTCTATAATCAGGATGACCCTGGAAGTAGCCTATGGTTGATTCATAGATTTGTGAAGCCTTTCCAAGGTGCTTGCAGCCACATGAATCTCAACTCCCTGGTGTGCCAACAGCCTTGCTTGAGATTGCAAGCCCCCCTTAATTCTGACTGCGCAGGACTGCGTACCCAAGCCTTGGTAGGACTTGGAGACAGGGTGGTGATAAAATGTGCTGCTCTACTGACATGGCTTTTCTTCCTGATGGTGAAAGTAATTGCATTTGGACCTCTCTACATCTCCATGCAATATGTTTCTGAGAGACAGAATGGGTGGGAAGATTTCAAAGGGCTGCTCTTCTTCTCTTGCTTTTGCTTGCAGTATGGAGGGTTCTGGAAATCCTGCCACAAGCACTGCTCTTGCACCTCAGCTCTTCTTGTGCTTCCTGCTGGAAGGCAGAAGAAGCAAGTGTTTAAATCAGGTGCACTCTCCTACCAGGGTTTGAGCCAGCCTTTGCTCAAGGTCTCTTAAACCTGCTGCTGTGAGGCTCATTTCCCTTAAAAATTCAAGCCCATGTTAAAATTAGTATACAATAGTATTTTATACTATGTGGTGCCCATGCATTTGATGTGTGGAACATGTCCTCATATGAACCCAGTGGCTATTCAAACCTGCAAAGTTTTGTTCATTGTGTTCATCCGAGAGAGCTACAAGAGCCTGTCCCTGGATCCTGCCTGCAAGGCTTGCTGCCCTTCCTGAGAGCTCATTAGGCAGTGGAATTGTACACAGGACCTGAGCAAAAGCCCAGTGGAGCCAGTGAATGATTTTCTATTGATCCAAGCCCTTGAACTGAAGCAGCACAGGCAAAGCAAATTGGGAAAAGCTTCTGCTTTCAAACCATCAGAACAATATTTAAATTTCCCTATGTTGCCTCTTTTATTTTATTTTGGTTTTTTTTTGGACTCTGAACTATTTTGTTCAGACAGATTTCCCCTCTATATATCTTCTTGTATTTCTAAATGCAGTTACTAGTCAGGGGGGAAGATGAGCAAGAGGAAAAATCAAGGCAAAACTATGGTAAATGCATCTTTATTTAACACACTAACAGGAGAAAGAAGTGAACCACGAACTATTGTAAGAATAATTACAGTATTAAAACAGTAACAAGGAATTTTAATATATCATGGTCTCGCTATTAAAAATTGTTCTTTATCTGATGAGTTCCTTGTGCTTTAATTTAATTAAATCTTCCTCACTCACATGGTATGCAGAAGACAGAAATCTTCAGCAAAGCTGTCAAATGGCTACATTATCTGGGAGTGCAATGCACACTTCCTCAGGAAATGAGCACTTTTCTTTGGAAAAATCATGTTTACTACATCTACTCTGGCAAAGCTCATCCCCATTGAAACAGAAGAACAGCTGAGGAAATGAAAGCTTCATTTACCTGAGCTGAGACAGGGAAATTTAGAGCAAAAGAACCCAAATTTCTAAAAAAGCAGATGTTAAAATCTGGTGGAAAAAACACAGCTGGAAAAGAAGGAAAAGCAAATGTTACATGGATACTGCATCAACTGCAACATCATCTTGCTTTTTTGCCTCGTTAGCCTGCTGTTCCCCTTGCTTGATTTGTTGAACCAGCGACAAGAGACTCTCCACCCTGGAAGCAAACTCACTTTAAAAGAGAAATAAAAAGTGTGTGTGTCTCCTATGGACAGCTTACACTGGGAATACCAGCAATAGACTGGGAAATGAATGCTTCTCTAGGTGTATGCCAGCTGTCGAGCTTACACTAAACAATGTTCTTAATTAGTGGTAATGGGTTGGCAAATTCCTGGAAGTGCATAACTATTATATTTTTTTTTTTTATAATTATGATCACTTAAAGAAAACAGCATATTACAAATGATGACTAACAAGGACAAAGCAAACGTCAATTAGAAAATATGGCTCTAATCAACTCAAGTCACCTTAAAGCACGAATCACTGTAAATGCATTTTATGTTCAAATGGTAAAAACAGGGCTAGCAAAAGGCAGGAAACTGTGCTGTGAAAAGAAAAAGCAGAGCTTTTCTGCTAAAAGCTATTCTGCTTCCCAAGCTGAAAGGACAACACAGAAATTAATGAGGAATTGTGACAAATCACACAAAGGCACTGTCCTCATGGTGTTGCCCTTGGTGAGCAGAACGCGCCTGCACTGTCAGTGCAGGGGAAGGGGACGTGGGCTGTACATCTCTGTCACCACTTGCAAGGCACTTGCAGTGACACACTGTTGCTTTGATGAGGGTGGCTATTGCCACTTTTATAGTGGCACTATATATATTTTATTTTTCAGGATGTACCACTTAATTTTCAGGTGTCTGTTTTAGACTTTTTCAGCTCTCTTAGATATTAACACAACACTAGCAGACGTGATATAGGGCCCATGGAAAAGCTGTGTCCTCCTGGAGAGGCAGCTGGAAGGCAGATTAGTTATGTGAAGGGAGCCAAACTGCATTAAACATCTCTGTTTAGACATCTAAACTGAGTAAGGAGAGATTTCAGGTCCTGTAAATCCTGTGCTGTCCTTGCAACACCACAGCTTGCCTGGCTCAGTATGGACCTTCCCACCAGACACTCTCTGAAAGCTGCTGAACACGAAGGTATAAGGCAGGAACACAGCTCTGAGCTCAAAACTATGTTCTACATCCAGAAATGTACTGGCATTTCAAATGGAATTCCTTCCTCTGTGGAGGGTGTACACTTCAGATGAAGAAGCAAGTGGGCGCATTTAAGGGAGGTTGTGGCATTGAGGAGGGTATCCAAGAAGTTACATCTCTGAACTTTCCAAACTTGAACTTCTGTGTGATTAGTGACACTGAAGGAAGCAGAGAGTGTCAGGTTTCAGGAGAAGATTCCATGAAAAAGTCCTTTTGTGGTGTCTCTTCATTGTTGGCACTAATGAAGTTGGAGTTTTTAAGATAATTTTTGTGGGGTACTTGAGAGATAGATAGATGGATGGATGGATGGATGGATGGATGGATGGATGGATGGATAGATAGATAGATAGATAGATAGATAGATAGATAGATAGATAGACAGACAAACAAATGTAATTTTTGCCCCTAGCTTTAAGGACACAGTAGAAAGCTATTCCCCCAGAGCACACAGTAACCATTATCCAAACATTGTTAAATGCAGCAGATCAATCTGTAAAGTGAGGAAGGAGATGTCTCCCATCCATCATGATGGCACTGCTGAAGGCCAGGATACGAAGGTTTGATTTTGTCTACTCTGACAGCACTCATTCAGCCAGCAAATCTCTGCCACCTTACACACAGCTTTGAAAGGTAACTGGCAGCATATTCATGACTTAGAGATACACAGACTCAAGCAAACACGATGAAAATATATCAGCATAATCTGGAAAGCAGGGGACAGGGAGGGATATGAATTATTCCCCCTTCAGAATAGGGGTGCTCAAAGCTGCTATTTCTGCTGCTTTAAACAACTCAGAAAGCAGAGTCTGTGCTGAGAATACAAATCTTGCAATTATTATCTTATCTTGGTGGTTTCAGGGTAGATTTTACCAGGAACCAGAGATGAGCGGCTTCCTCCCTTCCTAAGTAGCACTTTCAGTATTTGCAACCATGAAAGATTAAAACTAGTATTAAGCACCACCAAAAAATTAATTTATGTGAAAAATATCACAAGATAAAAGGAAAGCTATTTCTCTTGGTAGCCCTATCTTTTTTACTTCTTAATCCTTTTTACCAAGGCATGACTGAGTACCTCCATCATTGACCACAGCATAATGTACTTTCAAATACATTAACTTAACATAACAACCTGGCTGCAATAGCTTGGATTTGGCACTGACAGAAAATCCTATTTGAAAGGCCTGGCAAATTCATTCAGGGTCTGAACTCTGTGATGGCTGACCCAGGTCACTGTCACAGCAACCTGGAGAGCTGAGGGACAACTCTGGCTTCAATTGGCTTGACGTCATGACCAGGCTGACAGGGTGGGTGTACAGCTTCAGCATGAAAAGTCATCCTTTAACTTATATAAATGTAGATTTAATTGGCTGGTAATGCTCTCCAGGTGTCCCATGGGAAACTGAAGGTAAATTACTGACTTTAGTGACAAGATGACCTCTGGGAATGGCAGACAATTTATATTACACAGAGATTTGGAGGTTCAGTACTGCCCAGTGTGCTGTCAGCTTTGGCTGCAGATCAGTGCTTTAAGTCTGTTCATTGGCAGCTCACAGCCTTTGCAACGAGAGTGGAAGATAAACCAGCCATGAGCATCTTGTCTGGGACATCTTCACATCATCTCCTCTTGTGTCTCGATGCATTATCCACGTTTCCAGGGCATGTTTATGTTGGAGAGCTCCTTGCAGGGATTCCCAAGATCACCACACCCGAGATGTTGCTGAAGCAGGACACTCCATAATCACCTCGGCAGATCTCTACCCCAACAAATTAGACCTCTTGAGAGGCAGCTGATTATGAACCTGAGAACACTTGGAGGCTGCACCACTCTCCACATCACAGCTAGAGTCTGCACTGTGTGTGTGCCCCAGCCTCTTGGTGCTGTCTCTCTTCACATTGAAATCATTTGTACAGCTCCAAGCAAAAATAGGGTATGATCACCAGGGAGTCTGATAGAGTCATAGAATCATTTAGACTCTTTAAGATCATTGAGTCCAACCATAAAATAACTTTCAGGAAACTATACAATCAGGGAGGGAATAAATTGATCCAGAAAGAGCTTCGTGAAATGGTTGCAGACCAGGCCAGAAGAGCTCGAGGATTAAGAATTTCTCTGATGCTGACACTCAGTTTTCTCTTATGTGTGAATGTATGTTGATAGCTGGCATGTACACATTCCAATTAGCATTTCAACTAGACTTGGAAATCTCTCACATTCAAGTGATGTGCTACAACACACCCATGTTTTCCGAAATCTTCAAGACAAAGTGTAAAATATCCTTAGAGCAAAGAGACATTGTCAAGTTGCCCCATTTTCACACAGGCCAGTGGCTAGCCATTGCAGGTATGTACCTTTTAAATGGAAAAACAAAGATTTATTGAATTATGCCTTTTAAGGCATTTGACAGAAATTTGAGGATTGTGCTGCCTCTTAAGCAAATAAGAAATCTTACTGCCTCAGTAACATTTGGAAATTTGAGATAAAGCCAAAGACCCATATCTTATATTAACAAATTACTGTCTCCTAGCAGAGGCCTGCATAGCCTTTTGTACAATTAGTGACAAATTTGGGGCCTGTGACATATTTAATGCATGGAAAGTAGAACTAGTCTGTATGATGGATGATGACTGGGTAATGATTGTAAGTAATGGTGTATTTGTACATCTGAACAAAGCAGAGAAAGCAATTAGCCCTTCCTGTAAGCCCTCCATCACTGACAGGCTGTCATGCTTCTTCAGCTTCCCTGGGATAGAGGAGCTGAGATGAGAAAAGGAGGTGCAGGGAAAAATAACAGAAGGTAGAGAGGAAGGAGAGCAGAGCAGGCTGTTCCTGAAACCCAGTCTGGGTGACTTGGGTGCCCTTCTTTCTGTGTCTCAGTGGAGCCTTTTTCCCTTCCAGCTTCATCACTGGACATGCTGTCCATCCACTAGTCCCTTTTCTGGCTCCTTGGCAGTGTCTGCATGTCTGATCCAAGTGTCTCACCCCTAGGCAATCACATTCCAGCACTTCTTTCTCCCTCCTGTCTCTCGTGCACTTGCTCATGTCCTACGTCATAAATAATTGTGTGGAAAGAGCAGCTCAGTGCTGAGGAGTCAGCTTTTTCTTCCTTCCACCCCACAAAAATAAGAAAAAATAAATACAGGGAAAAAAAAAAAAAAGTTTAATTGTTAGAAAAGAAATAAGGAAAAGAGCAAAGAACTTTATTATGGTAAAACACAGATCAACCCTGAACATTTGAGTAGACTGTGCGAAACTTTTCTAGAAAGTGGAAAATGTTCAAAGGGAAGGAAAATTTGATTTGAGGAAATGAACAGCAGCTAAGGAGATTAGTGTTCATCAAACTGCAAGGGTAGAAGAAGCAGTGAAGGAGGAACTATGGAAGATCTATAAAATTATGAGTCCCAGTGAGTTGGTGATGAGAGAAAAATTATTTGCAGTCCCTGCCAGTTGACAGCTAGGGGCAATCAAATAAATCAACTGGCAAGTCTACACCAAAGCAATCAAAGTAGGATATTTCTTCAGACAATGTACTCATCTGGGAAAGTCCCCACTCCTGCCATCTCCCTGCCTAACTTTCCTTTTTCATTCTCCTCTACAGTTCAGGCAATATTATTTTCTCTTTCTACTCCACACCTCTGCACACATCAGAAATCCTCTCCACAATATTGTCCTCCTGCACATCCATTGGAGCTCCCAATATCATCACTGCAGCTACACTGGCTTTTACTCTCCTACTAACTGGCACTAGTACAAGGCAGTGTCAATGAAAGATCTCCCTTCCATCCTGAAAGCCAAATCCACGAGCTCTGTCATTCCCTATAAGTCATAAATGCAGAAGATACTGACCTGCAGACATGAGATTCGTATCAGTATTCCCCTTCTGCTCAGCTGGGAGGGGAAGGTGCAGATTGGGGGATGTGAGTTTCTTTCTGAACTGAGCATTGCTGTAGATCAGGAAGCTCCAGACCACAATTCAGGTATTTCAGGTATCTTGTCTGTCATCCTGCTCTGTTGTCTCTGAGTATATCAGCAACTTTCTCAGGGTCACTGGGATGTCATCACAGCCCATTAACTCTGCAAATGTGCTCATGTCCCTCAGTATACAGAGGGACAGAAACTCCAGGGGCAGTTTCTGGCAGTTTTTCCTCCTGGAAGTGGAGAAGGCACAGAGAGCGAGACTAGCACAGGAATGTACTAGAGGCATTTGCAGATATTCACGCTCCTGTTCCTCAAAACAGCATGAAAAAAATCCTTCTTTAATCTTTAGTAAAGAGCAAACTGGGTGAAGACTTCACAGAGAAATGCAAAATACAGAAGGATATAATGGTAACAATGATACATTTGACCCCAGGTCAAATAGAAGAGAGAAAGAATAAGCTACAGATAAGAAAGCTGCAGGCAGGAGGGAGTGAGGGGAAAGCAGAGGGCCAGGGGAAACAAACAAGAAAAATACTTTCTTTGTTCTTGAGTTTTAATTTCTGTATGCCTAGTTGAACTTCTCTATGAAGGTTGTTGTGCATGGTTTAGATTTGGGGGTGTTTTGGTGTGTTTTTGTTTATTTCAAGGAATAAAGCCACTTCTATAAAGTGGTTGGTAACAGAGGAGTTTTTTAAGTATATCTAATACTTATTTGAATAGGGGAATTCCTTGAATTTATATACAATAAACAACATATTATGTAAATCTGCTGTGGGTTACAACAATTTAGCATGATTTCACTAGAGAAATGGCCACTCATCTCCTTCAGATGTTTTAACATCTGTGCATGGGATGTTTTAATATGTTACTTTATGTCAGTCAAAACATTTTTATTTCTGAGATTATCCCACCTGCCACACAATGCCCTTTTGGCAGTGTGATATGCATTAAGTTTGATTTAAAGGAATGGAAATACTCAAAAAATAATTTAATTATAATAATTTATGAATCATCAGGTTGATTTCCCTCCCTAGTACAGTGAAAGAGTTAGTAACCACAAAATCTACCTGCAAGAATCTTTGTCAAATCTTGACATCTTTTTGGGTGGCTGCAGGGTCAGCAGCTGGAGGTGGCACTGACACAGGCCCTGGGTTGAGCCAGGGATGGACTTGGCAGCAGCCACAGGCAGGAATGAGTTTGTTAAATGTGATGATTCTGTTCCCACTGAGGGTTGTGCAGGAACTCAGAGTTCCCCTCTCAGGGAGACATGAGGTGCTGGTGGCAGGATTGTTGTCTGCATATTGTTTCTGAGAGAGGTTCTAGTGCTTTCTTTAGAGCCTATGATACCACTTCAACCAACCTCTAATCCGAGAAAAAATCCACAGCCCACCCATTGCCCCTCTCAGCCTGTTTGCTCCCCACAGCTGTGTCCTTGATCACCCTCACCACACTCAACTGGCTCAGTGCAGAAAGCACTGGGCAAAAATACCTCAAAACTGGGTTTACAACAGTTCAGTGAGATAACTCTAATGGTCCCTCCTGGCCTTTGTGTTTGTGATTCTTAGAACACTCACCCCTGCTGTCATGAGCAAACAGGTCTGGAAGAGATAGGGCTGGAAACCAGGAGATCCTCCATTCCATTCAGCTCACAGACCATGAGGTCAGCCTTTTTTCATTGTCTATTTATGTAATGGTATAATCATATTTAATCTATTTTTCAGACTAGGAAGAGAAAGTCCTGCTGGATACTTTCAGCAGTTTATTTTTCCTTTTAGCTTTGTCCAGCTCTTTATGCTCAAGCATATTAGGTGATTCTAGTGAACTAAAGCCCAGTGAAGCTGAAATCCTTGTCTCAGAAAACGAAGTCTTTCTCTTGCCCTTTTTCCATTTTCAACAGCAATTAAAGGAAAAAATGTCCCCTTATTATATCCCATCACCTGCTGAATCATGAGTCGATATCCTGAATTACAGTGGGAGGCTTTTAAAAAATACTAAACTCATTATTCCCTGACCTAGTGATTTATATTGTGATCCTTCTCAGGAAGAAAATGCACCAGGGCTGCAAAGTGGGAGAATGAAATCAGGAGCACGTTGTAATAAATTGAGCAAATGGTACCCCAAATGATAAAAACTGCAGTCAGGAGGAAGGAAAATACCAGGGCTGTGTGAAATATGCCAATTTAAATTGTCATGATTTTGACAGATCAAAACCTATGATCTTTTATTTGAGGTAGGTTTGCTTTCTCAGAGATCTCACTGAAGCCATAGCATCTGACAGGGCCCATGTGCAGCTGAAAAGAGAAATGTCTGGTGATCTTGCCAGATGCATCTATTTACTGCTGAGACTTACCAAACATTCACAGCAAGTCCTGAGATGCTCTGGATTGCACTTTTTGGAGCTGAATAACATCCAATGGTTCTTTCTTCTAAAGGCTTCAGGTGACAAGCAGAGTCTCACTCATCCTTTGAAGGCACCTGCCTCAGACTGATCATTCATTCAAGCATGGTCTTTCTATCTACCACACACCCAGCAGCACAGATTTTGGCAATCTTCCTCCAAGTTCTGCCCATGGTGGGTACCAGTGAAGATCAGAGACAGGCAGTCTTTGAGGAAAATAAACAGTCCAGCATTAATATCCTCCTTTAACCTGTTCAGAGGGTGTGGACTTGGTGCTGTACTTTCCAAACTGGAAACTCTTCAACATTCTTGTGGTATAACAGTGAGTAACCAAAATGCCTGGATGCTCTTTTCACATGCTGTGTCTGCCAAAGGGCCCTCAAAGAGGCAATTTAGCCTTTCATAGCAGCAGGTTGGCTTCAGTCACAGTCAGCATTGGAAAAGGAAAGCTTTTCTGAGCAATGAAACACAGAATAGCTAACACTGCCCAACAGTGCCCATCTTTACTGCATTTCACACAAACCAGGCTGATGCGACTTCAAAGACCTAAAAAAATGCCCTGAGGTGCAATGCATTTATCAGGTGTTTCACAGGATAAGTCTCTTCTCTCAACTCTTTGGAGTTTTCCTGGCATGAGATAATAATAGAACAAACCCCATCTTGCCTATGCATGTTCAGTTAAGATCAGATAAATTAATTTCTCTTAGTTTGGACAGTTATTACTTTATCGTTTGCCTCTGGATTTTTACATCCTGTAAAACCCAACTGCAACATGTAGTGCAGTTCTGTGCATACAAAAAAATATCAGCTGAAGTTTGCTGCTTAAAACAGATAGGAAACCTCTGTGGAAATAGGTCTCACATTTTTTTACAACAGTTTATCCATCCTTACTGCTGGTAAATCTTCAGGGAAATATTTGTCTTTATTTTCAGCTTCTTTAAAAGGAAAGTTTTATCTGTTTCCACTTTCATTCATTCTTAGTTAATCTTGTTGTAAGAGAAATAGCAAAGTTCATGCTCAGGCTGAGACCAATCCAGGGAAGTACACACCAGTGTGAAATGTCCTACTGACTTCCAGAGGGACTGAATGTTTCAGCTTCTGCATGCTCTTAAGTGCATTGCTGCTGGTGAGTTTCTGATCTCTAAACCCAAAAATGTGACCACAGAATATATCCCAGGAGGGTGTCAGCTTGGCTCCTGGGGAAGCAGGAGCAAGGAAGGTGGTGCAGGGGAGTTGTGGGTGCTCAGCTGCAGAGCTCCAGACGCCAGCAGAGAGGCTGAGGTGTCTGCCATGGAAGCATCTGTGACACCAGGAAATGTGAGTGCCCTACTCTGTGCCCTGCCTCCCCATGGGACACTGCAGCAGAGAGCACAGGCTTAGGACTGCAAAGTCCAGAATATCTGTACAAAGCCAGAGTCACCAGAGGACTAAGATAATACACAGATCATGAGAGGCAGACACACAGCCTCTTCCCGTGACCTTCCTCTGTAGCAGGGCGAGGCAGCACCAGCCCTGGGCATGGCACAGCCCTCTGCAGCTCTTTGCAAAGGTGTGAGGTGCCAGGGCCCCTTGGCAGGTGCCAGTGGCAGCACAGGGAGAGGTGATGTTGGAGGCTGCCACACAGACCCGCCTGGCTGCTCTGGGGCTCGGGAGGTACAGCGCACTTTTGTTATGTAACCAAAGCTTTTTTATGCAACTGCTCCTCCAGCGCTGCCCAGTGAGATCCGATTATTATGGAGGATGAAAAACATTGTTATTTTTAACAGCTGGATCAAGGCTCAATGGGCTTAAAAGGACATTCAGTAGCAGCTGCTTCCGTAAGGCTTTCAACAGTGGTGACCACTGCAAAAACTGTTTGCCTCTGTTTTGGACACTGCTTTTCCATGGCATTTGTGTTGCCTTGCAGCTGCAAATGAGAGGTTGAATCTTTTTTCCATAAACTGCTTGTTGCAGTTCATCCAGGCAGTGGAACAACAGCTTTCCAAAAGCTTCACTTCCATGAGGTTAGGGAACATGAAATAATACCAGTGCTTCTGGAAGGCAATATCTCAAACCACAGCCTACTGTTCACACAGGACATCTATCCCTGAGTACCTATTGGTAATAGCTCATACATTGTGCAATATTAAAATCCTTTATCCAACATTCAAATCATTCTTGATTTCCAAGGCTTTGAAGTACTGCTATGTTAAAAGTCAGAGAGTGAGACTATTCTAACTGTGGCATACCTGATGCTCACCTCTGTGCCTTGACTGTGGTAAATGTACTGTGAGCCATTACAGTGCACAGGTTGAGCAGAAGGTGTCTGGGCTTTTGAGGAAAAGTATCATAGTTTAGTTATTCAAATTCCTGTCTTTCCTGAAGAAAAACAAAAAAAAAAACCAACTAACCAAACAAACAAACAAACAAAAAAAACCCTGAAATGGTCAGGTAAACTTTCATTTTTGTTCTGATGCATATGCACAAACCTCAGACCTCAATCTTCCTGAAGTTTTCAGAGCTGGGGTAGAAGTTTGTTTCACTCCAAAGGCAAGTAAGGTTCCAGCTGAAATCTCACATACCTTGGATGTCCACAGTGTTAAAGGAGAGTGGAATGTCTTTTTTCTCTGGTGCTAGATTGGACGGAATAGGGCAGGATGGATCTTATTTTTTAGATCAGCATTCTAAATCTCAAACTATTCAAGTTTATTATGCAGATTATTTCGAGCCTTACAGGCTGAAGTTCCATTGATTTTCTGTACCTTCTCAGGCCAGCAGAAGGTGTCTGACAAGTGTTGGACAGTCAGAGCATGTTGTGAATCTTTATGGCTCACTGAGCATTTGGAAATGGTTCCAGATGTGTTTCTGTAAAAGATTCTTCTGCAACCTGAACTAACAAAGATTCGACTGACTGGAGTATGCAAATCTAAGTTCTTTTACTGCCAGTGGCAAAAACCCACATTTTTCATCAAAGGGTGATTTCTTTCACCTCAAACATCCATTTCAGAATGGAGCAACTAGTCAGAGATGTGATTTATTGTAGTGACCATATCCAGTTGGCAAAGACTAGGTACAAATTTAGTTCTCAATAGCTGAAGAAAAATAAAATCAACCTTACCTGGAAAATTAAAAGAACCTCTCAAGAGTTTTAAGCAAGCATAAAAGTGCATAAAAATCAAATTTTATCCTGTGTTGCATGTTGTATTAGATTGAAATGCAGTGCACTAGGTGAGCTGAAAGATGATCACCAAACAAAGCAGGATTAACTTGATGTTGATCACACAGCTCTGTTAGTCAGGGTGTGCAGCACTGTGACAGGAGGACTAAGAGTGGTGGAAATGGAAGATGGCTGGGTGTGGAGACACCAGCAGGAGCACTAAACAGGGACAGGGCTCTCAGGATGTTTAGGGCACACAGAAGTCAGCAAGACCCCAGCACATTGCCTCGAGCTTCACAGCATGCCCAGACCCAGAGATAAAGAATGACCTGATGATTCACAGAGGTGGGACAGAATGGAGACACTGATCACTACCAGACCCAAAAGAATACAAAAATACACATTGGAAACCTAGACAACCTGAAAGAATTGTGAGAGACACAAAAAAGGCTTAACAGATGGTGTTATGGACCCTGCATCTCATAGTTCAACAGAAGCATTGCTATTCCTTGGCTGCCAGGCTGATGTTGGTCACCACAAACATGCTGCTGCTCATCAGCATGAGACTGGGAGCATGAATCAGTGAAAACATTGTTTCTTTCCATTTGAATTCTAAGAAAAATCACATTTTCTTACTGTAAAGTCACAAAGGCCAGGACTATATGTGGGATGAATACTTTCAGCACGTGTTGATGGAACGTTGTGAGAGTGTTCTGCACGCCACTTGTCGGTGTAGAGCAGGAGCTATTTCCCCTTCAAAGAAGCTTGATGCACGCTCTGTGCTCTGTTTCTGTGGTCTCAGAAGTATCAGTTTGTCGTGGTTTAGCACAGCTGGCAGCTCAGCCCCACACAGACGATTGCTCAGCCTGTCCTGCTGGGATGGGGGAGAGAATCACAAAGGTAAACGTGACAAAACTCGTGGGCTGAAACAAAGGCAGCTCACCAGGTAAAGCAAAAGCACTCAAACAAAACCGACCCAGGAAATCACTCAGTACTTCCCATGGGGGCTCCATCACATGTAACTGAGATTTGGGGAGAAAAATGCCATCACTCTGAGCATCCCTCCTTGCTTCCTCTTCCCCAGCTTTATACACTGAGCATGACACCACATGGTGTGGCCTGTCCCTTGGGCCAGCTGGGGTCAGCTGTCCTGGCTGTGCCCCCTCCCAACCCCTTGTGCACCCCCAGCCTCCTCACTGCTGGGGTGGGGTGAGGAGCAGGAAAGACCTCGGCTCTGTGTGAGCTCTGCTCAGCAGGAAGAAGCATTTTTGTCTTATCTCAGAAATAAAGATACAATGCCTGGAAATGACTGATGCAAGCTGTTATTAAGGGAGATATATTCATGCATTTCAGCAGAGTTAGATGATGATGAAGTTGAAGCTAATTCAATCTTGTAATTGCAGATAGCTGTTGTTTCAGGAACAGTATCATCCAAAAGATCTGGACTGTATCATCTTGATGTTTACAAATAAACAGTGAAGTGGAAATTAAACTCTGGCTAAAATGAAATTAGAAGAAGTCACCTCCTGTGGTGCAGTGAACACGCAGCACTGATCATCAGCAAATGATTTCTACTTTGGTAGCTTTGCTCAAATAAGTAGTTCCAAAATAGCACCGAGCCTTATTTGTACATTGCAGATCATTTCATTGTACAATATTGTGTTCTTCAAGCTGAAAACAAAACTGAGTCACTTGCCTAAAATAGTAAAATTGGCCTTAAAGCAATGGCATTTCATTCAGGAGTTATCAAAGCAGGTTTTTAATCCAAATGTTACACCCCATCTTGCTGTTGTTTGTCATTGTTGAATGTAGAGATGATACTATGAAAAATGCTAGTATTTGAAATAATTTTTTTATTCAACATCATTGTCTGCCATTTCCTCTAGTCTGAAAATTTATTTGCTTGTAAAAAGAGGCACTATAGGATAATATGATACATAATATTTTTATGGTTTCAAAAGAGTGATAGCATTTAATACCAGCTGAAGACTTCCATTCTTGGATAGGCTCTGATAAAATTTTCCACATCTCTAATATCTTTCGCATTTGAACCAAAAATAAGTCTCAAGAAAAAAAAAAAAAAAAAGTGTATATTTGGTCAGGTCGAAGACAAGTGGAGCCAGAGTGACAGACTGAGTTACCTCACTTCCATCCTTCATGACTTCTGTGGTTGTGCAAGAATCACAATTTCTGAAGGATTTATTGTGGTGGGAATGCCCTCACCACGTACTGGGGGTTATCAACATCAACTTTAACATGAAGCTTTCTATTTTAACTGAGTCTCCTTCTATTTTTAGTTTAAATGCAGAGAAACATAAAATCAGAGGCTGATGTCCTCAAGTTCATCTTCTTTTCACCACAGTGTCCTTCAAATTTGCAAAGTCCAGTTGAATCGATATCTGTGAAATTTTCTGTAGGGCTTAGAGAAATTGGGAAACATTTTGGCTGAACTTCCTCTGTGCTGCTCCCAGGGTGCAAAGCAAGAAAAAAACTGACTTACCCACACCCCTAAACAGAAGATGATCACCAAGCTGTGACACTATTTCCCTTAGCCAAAACTAGTCACTTCTGCCTAACCTGGATATTATAACCTGGTTATTCTGTAGTGCCCAGTGAAGATCCAGCAGCTATAATACAGACAGTCAAAGGTAAAATTCCTTTTTTCCTAAAGCTGAGAGCCAAAACAAGGCAGAGCAATCAATATCCCAAAAGTACTTTCTTCTCCACACTGACTATAAAGGCAGCTCAAGTTGACCATCTCAAATTAATAAATGTACAGTGGAGATGTCTAAAGGAAGATAAGTTAAATGCCAGCTGTGGCATTACAGATTAATGAACCCCCATTCCTGATTTTTGTTGCCTTTGGAGGTGGAAGTTGAAAGGAAGAGTGCAGGACTGAATTCCCCCTGGGCACTGTACAGCTGATGAGGAGATGAACTGCTTCCTTCAAAGCCTAGATATGATTTATCTAAGGCAGAGAAAACTCAGGAAGAATAAACCAAGAAGTGGAGAGATAAAACAATTATCCCAACAGTTTGTGGGCTCCTCCACCAATGCACTACTGGTGGAATGTGACCTACGAAATTATAAACTTGTTTAATTTCTATGTTTGCTTAGCAGTGATGTGATTGATGTTCTTGTCTTAAACTTTATGAAATACCAAGTGTTTCAGACTGGCACAATAGAACTTAAACTAAAAATAAACAGATTTTGCCCATTGTGGCTGCTCATCTTGATGCTGTATCCTGGAAAAGCTGTGAAGAAACAGAAGAACATTCACCCCCAATATGCATTTAAATAAGAAAGCTGTCATAAACCTATTTTTCATTTCATATTGTATCCAACTCTGAAATACAATTCAGGAAGGAGTCACAGAACTACCTACAAAACATCGGTATTGTAGTTTGGAGACATAAGCATAATTTATTTTTATTCTCCTAGATAGTGAAGCCTAAGGACATGACTAGTCATAAAATATGATTTTCCAAGAGAAGAAAGTGTATAACTGTTTGGATTTGGTGTGTGAAGTATGCAGAATGCAATGCTTCAAGAATATTACACTGTAAAGAAGATCAAGGTCAATGCCAGCAGATGTTAATGTCTTCTCCTAGAAAAGGAAGAGTTAGGCATCCCAGATGGCAAAGGCCTTAAAAGGAAGAACTGCAAGAACAAGCGGTTGTCAGTGAGCATTATTTCACTAAAGGCAGAAATATTAACGAGAAGTGAAAGCGGTTTTTCCTTTCTTGTGGAGCCATATCCTGTATTTCAAGTGGTCTGTTAACATTTTCAAATTTTATTTTTGCTTTTTGAGCAGGCTGGATACCCACTGGGAACTTAGACTTGGCATCATGTGCTGAAAGATAATGCTTGGGAAAACTGGGAGACACAGCAACATAAGGTTCCTCTTAGGCCTGACAGCAAGTTGTCTGGTCTGCATTCATTCCAACATCCCACAATAACACAGATTACATCTGTCCCAGAGGATTTAGCTTCATGGGTACTGTTGTTTTCGAGGAAATAAGTATTCAAATGACTTTGAGGACCTTGACTGTTCTGAACATTTAGCAATTTCTAAATGACACTGTGCATTCATGACATTTAAATTTCATTAGCATTCACACAAGTCACATCTTGGCTATAGGGGTTATGCAGGAAGATTTAAAAGACTGTCATCAAACACTTTTAGCTGCAGGTCTAGTTAAAGTCAAGTGGTCTAAATGACACCCTTTCTGTGCTCAGTCAGAAGAGTGAATGTGGTCACAGTTCTCTAGGGGTGAGCGAGAGCATCAAGGTGCCAATTCACAGCACTGGGGAGCCACTCTGAGCTGCAGAATCCGAGCTGAGGGTGCCAGAGGTGCCCCAGGGTGCTGCTCCAGAGCCTGCTGGCTTTGCTGAGCACACGGGAGAGGGAGGAAAGCACCATCACCAAACTGGAGGAGAGTGTAACACAGAGTAGGGAAGCTCTCCTGGGGTGGGGGACAGAGAGCAGACAGGCTGGGCAGCTCTGGGGCATCAAATTCAGTGGGAAGGTTCACTTCAATTCTGCAACAAGAAAACTCTCTCTGCTGATCCCTGCTCTGTTCAGTGTACCAGCATGATATTTAGCTAGTATATTTAGGTTGTCTCTTTAGGCTCTGTGCTTAACCAGTAAACAGTAGAAGCTTCCTCCAGGACAAATTTCAGAGCAGGGACTTACAGAGCTGAGCTGGTGACTTCCCTCAGTCTTTAATCTGGGAAAAACCTCAGGCTACTATTTTAAAGCTCCCACTGTTCCCAGCTTAGCATAACTCCATTTCCTGCACCATGAAAGCTGAAGTGGTGATATTTCTCTCTCTTGGAGCAGTGTCTACTTTATTAATGTTTTGGAGGTGCAGGTGCTATGGTAACGAGCACCACAGTCAGTGCCTAAAGAGGAATTTACATCGCAAAAGATGCTGTCTTTGAGCAGCTTGACACATCTGTTCATGAACAGCAATCTGATCCTGTGTCAGCCCACAGAAAACTCAGCTGAGCTGCAGCTGGATCAGACAATGCAGTTGTGTAGGGATTTCAGAGGTAATCTGAGGCAGAGCCATGTAAAATGCAAGTGAGAATGAGAAAATACCCAGAGGTTTTAGGAGGCAGCAATATTTATTAGGAGCCTGAAGTTATCTATTCTAAGCAAGGCAGTAGGAAAAGCAAAACTTGTGTATAGCACACAGGCAGCAATAAAGGCTCTCACCAAACCGAGAGGATTAATGCTCTCCTAATCCTGTCACTCTTCAAGGAATTTTGAAATATTGGCAACTTCTGGTAATCGAATTTTCCCAAGAAACGAAAAAACAAACAAACAAAACCACTAAACCTTGCCTAGCTTCAGACAACGTTAAGTATGGCAGGAAAAAATCATAAAATCAAATTAAACTTCAGAATAAGCTGTATGAAGCTTTCAAGTCTGCCTTGAGTGGACTGTAATTGCTGAAATCTCTTTGCCACATATAGCCATAAAACTTCATAGTTTTCCTTTTTTAGTAAGCTCCACTGACTTTAACTCATGTGTTTTCTGGAAGAAAAGGAAAGATTTCAAAGCTATGGCAAAATATTCTTTGATGCAATTTCAGTAAAGAGAGAAAAAGCCAATGATGATGATAAAAAGAAAACAAAAGAATACCCATTGAAAAGAAATAAGAAGCAAAGATATTGAAGGAATAAAATAGATGGATAAACAAAAAAGAGGAAAAAATGGAAACAGAGGGAAGAGAAAAAACATATTTTCAAAATTAAAAGATCCAGAGAAGCAATTAACAAATGCAGTTAAGCAAGAAGCAGAAAACCTGTTCCATCACTTGGCAAAAAGAATAGGTACTCTAAGCTAGTGTTCTGCTGCAATTAGGAAAAAAAACACTAGGAAAGTCTGAATATAAAGAGATCTTTAATTTGGTTTTTTCATTAAAAACCTTATGTAAAAATATAGAGGGAAACATTCTTATTTCAAATATTTACACTAAAGAGATGTATTTCACAGAAAAGCAACTGTTCATGTACGGAGAATTAGAAACATAAAGACTTGTGCTAGCTAAAATAAGGAGAACCAAAACATGAAGCAGATACAAAAAGACGCAGAACCACATGGTTAACTTTACCATCCAGATAGTCTCAGTGGTGATGTATAGACAATATGGTAATGTGATTTTTATTGCAGTCCCAGTGGATGAGAGCTCTGTGCAGGGAGGAGGATGCTGTGGAATGCTCAGCTGGTGTGCCACCTGTGCAGCCCCTCAGGTTTAACAGATGGAGTTGGGGGAATTCCGATTATGGAACTGGGAAAGGGGTTGTACACATTTTTTAAGGTATTGCCAAATCCCAGTTTGGAAAATTGCAATGAGTGAAATTTAAATAAAAACTTAAATTGTAACAGTGACAAATTCTCATCTTGAACAGTTAAAGAGGATCCTAGGAAAACCCCCTACTAAGCTCTTAATATGTGATCAAGAGTCATTGTCAATAAAGAAATTTCACAAATACACTTAAAATTTATCAGATCCCAGTATTTTTAAATCATGTAATTATATTACTGACTTCCTCTCTACAATGAAAATTTATCAGTCCAGGTATAATTTAAATATTTAGAATGTAAAGTGATCTAAAGTGCTTTCCCTCTACCACCAGCTGTATTTAGAGATAGAAAGAATAGGAATTGATATGAAACATTATTTAGACGGATGGAATGGCCTGGCATTGCTTTTGGATACACAGAACACATCATCTGAAGTTTCTGGATGCTTTTAATCACTCATGGACCTACCTGTTCCTGCTCTGGGAAACAGAAAGAAGGCAGCATTTTCTGAAGGCACTTCAGCAGCCTGAGGATCTCAGCTGCCCTCTGAGGATACCTGTCCCTTTTCATTCCCGGGGAGGTAGTTTGGAACAACAACAGGAACAAAAGCATGCATGGACAAATCTGAGCTTTGAGCAAAAGGAGCAAAACTCCTTCTCTGTGGTTGCTGCAAAGTCTGTGTGGTCCCTGAATGCTGGATCATGACAAATGGGAGGCCTGACACATTTAGAATGAGTTGGCAATCAACCTTTGTGTGTATAACTTTTCAATAGGCATGTAGCCATAGGGAGTGCTCAAGATAAATAATGACATATTTGTGGGTGCAGTGCCCTGGGGGGCTCTACATTGACCCAAGGGCAACTTCTAATTGGGATGAACCTATTCCTCCTTTGTCTTGAAACAAGGACTCTGTTTTTCTTCTCTGAGGCCCTCACACTCTTGTGTTCTGTAGTTTAACAATAGCCCTTACTGTTGAGGGTTTACTATGTCATAGTTTGGCCATGGTAAAAACTGGAATGCATAATCCACTACAGCCAGTTGTTTCACTCTACAGTGCCAAAACAAAGCTTGGATTGTGGTCAGAGTAAAGACTCAGACCTGGATATGTTCTCAGACCAGAGTAAGTGCCCGTGTAAGCAAACAGGAGATATGCACTTAGCATTTTGGAAATCTGGGGCAGAGGGCAGGAGAAAAAATTGATTTATTCTGTGCTCCTCTTGATCATCTCTTTCTCTGTTTCTTCTTGTTTTGTTTGTCTTTCCATATGTTTTGGAGCAAGAGTGAACCAATTTCCTCTCCTAGGCCCTCAAAAGGGAACATCTTCTCCCTGACAAAGAGAACCAACTCAGCCTGGGCATATTCCAGCAATTTCCAATTAATGTTCAAGTTCCAATTAATGTTGGAATTCCAATTAACATTTCCAGATGGAGATAAGGGATCTGAATAAACATGTGAACATGTTGCTTTTCATTGCAATTCACAATTAAGCTTCTTAATAATGTTCATGAAGAAATTTTGGTGGGAGTGGAAGACAGTGAGATAGTACCTGTTAGAAACAGGAAATTGGCTGCAGAATGGAGTGCAATGCTCCATTCAAAGTAGCTCTCATTTTGCCAAAGCCATTTTTCATTTTTTCATATCCATTCCTGCCTTTTACCACTCATTTCTTCCCCCTTTTTCTAATGAAAAATTACAGCAATAGAGTCAAACCAGTATATAGGATTTTTTTTTTTGATGTTTTAAAAGGCAAAACAAGAGCATGCATATTTTCAAGTGACATTCTGCTGTGACTAAAGGATTTGTCATCTGCTGGGGGTGCTAATTAGGGGTAATTTCATTAAGATTTACCTGTCAATGTATTTTGTCTTCCAAAATATTACATTTGTTTACTTTGGGAATCTCACAGCTTTGTGGATATAAAGACACTGGGAATGAGGGTAAGATGTGGCAGCTCTCTGCTCAGGATGGCACTATCAGTAACACTTGCCTTCATCACTTATCTTTGAACAGGACTGTAAAAATTCCAAAAGCCTTTCAGCAGTTTTAAAAAATAAAAAATGGGGAGAAAGCAGAGCTAAGAAAAACAAATTATCTGAATATCTGAGCACAGAGAGTAGACCGTGGAGATTCCAGAGCGTGGCCAAATTACATCACTATTAACTGTGGCAGGATCCCAAAAACAACAAAACCAACCAGACAAAATTCAGTAGATTCAATAAAAGGGAAGAAATTAAGTGGTCACAAAACATGCCTCGTATTCATCGATATTTGAGCACATATATCTCCATATGTTAAGAAGACTACATCATTACTTCCAGCTCCTGCATTTTTGGTATTTCTCTAGATGAATTCAATCCCATACCACTTTGGAAAAGGAGCTTACGAAACACACTGAGACAAAATGTTTGCAGCCAGGAAATAGCAAGCCTTTGTCACTGCATTGAGACATAAATAAGCAAGGCTAAAACCACAGAAGCTGTATATTTTGCATAGCTTGCCATCATGCATTTTTAGATGTAGACATGCCATCACTGCATTTTTAGACGTCTTCCACCTCATGGAATTCACAATTCCATTAGACTCCTAGGCTATCACTGTAGATCAAGAAGAATCAATAATCTTAGAGTGAGATCCACAAGGATCTCACTTATCTTGTAAGGCTGCTTCAGTTTTCCAGGAGGATGTGATCATTCCTCCTAATGGGTCTCAAACTGAGACAGCGTCACAGCTCTCCAAATGAAGGAGTTTATCTTGGGGTTTCAGGGAGGGACTTTCCACAGTCACTCTGCACCTTTTTCCTAAAGTACAGGAGAATGTGTACAGGAAGTTAATATTCTTTTATCCAATATGACACTTTATCCATGAGACTGAAAAAACAGCAGTCTAGTTGTACACTCCCTGTTCTACAAAAAAACGGAGGGATGATAAACTGAATTGAGAGTGTTCCACTCTCAGTGACAATCTGGATCCAGTCTCTCCTTTGCACCCCTGCTGTATCGATTCATCTCCTACTCACTAGAGGGTGGATGTCATCACTGGACTGTAGTGACACTTGGCATACATTAGATATGAGATTCTTCTGCCTTAGTGTGGATGTTTAGAAAAACACAAGGGACCCAGTCAGCCCAAGCTCTCATTAGTGTTAAAAGGAAACGGAGTAGTGGATCTCAGGTGCCACCTCATCTTAAGGTGGATGCACAAAACAGATTCACTAAAATCACATCCTGAAAATACCTATTTCTTCCAATTGACTGAGGATGACCTTAATGAGCTCTGATGGATTTATTCATGTGGGAACAATATCTCTAAAGTATCACATTTTTTACTGTAGATCCATAGTTTCACAAGCAAAATATTCTTGAGAACTGACCTCAGACTCACAGAGAGTACAACTTTCTCAAGTCTGTTTTTTGTTCTCCCACACAAGAAGGTATTTTTGTAAGGAACTGACTATGTGAATTTGATAGTTTCTGAATAAATAGTTCACAGTTTGATATTTTGGAGAGAGTTAATTTCACCAAGAGAACCCTTTATTGCTCGTTCACAATAGCAGGTTGGGAGATTTTCCTATCCAAATACTCAGTGCACTCTACAGCATTTAAAATATGTATGTATCCCATGCAAGAAGAGAACAGTAGTCATATTTTAATGGTAAAGTGTGTGAAGCAGAAAACAGTTATAAAACTTGAACAGAGTCACAGTGTCAACAGTGAGTGGGCAGAGATAAGCAGGCACTAGAACCCTCTGGCATTTATGAACTCAAAACTTCTTCCTCCTGTTGATCAAGGAAGTCGGGGGCTTTTGTCATTGTAACAGTTCTTTTAAATGCTTTGCAAGCCAGGAACAGAGAAGCAATTCCTTAGAAACATGACTCTATTTCTTTTCTGTTATGAAAAATCTACCCACATTCTTCAGAAGCAGGACAACTTGTCCAATACTGTTTGCATCACCATGGAGTGCTTGGCAGCCATCAGCATTTTGGAAGCACCTCAGCAATGTACTTTTGGAAACACTTTCCACCACAGGTTTTCTCTTTCATGTACATTCTTGTCATTTGATATATACTGGAATATCAAAAGATGTGAAATAACTCATCCAAAGATGATACTGCTACCTTTAATTTATCCTTTACACTGAATCCCAGAAGAGCAACTTGAAGAAAAAATGTGGAGGTGTCAGGTTATTAAAGCATATTGTCTTTCAAACTGTTTTTCCTCTCTTTTGCAATTTGCAAATCCTGTTAATAAAGGAGGTATTAAAAGCAGTCAGTCTGATTTCCTGAAGAGTAAGATATTAATTATTCAGATCAAACTCCTTGAAGAACAGATGAGGTCAGACAGCAACAAGTGCAAGGGGAAGAGGAACTAAATGTGTCAAGGCAATGTGCAGAAAATGAGGATGCCTGTATTTCTGAAGGCAAATGAAGTGATGTCTTCAGTAAGAGAGGTGGGACACTGACCCCACAGATGCCTTCCCTGCCCTACCCCCAGGTTATCTGATGGGCTTTCTTGCCTGGAATCATGGGAAGTGACACATGTCATACACATCAAATTCCTCCATGCTCCTGCTTTATGTACCAAACCTATTTGAAGTCGTTTGATACATGCCATCAACTCTAATAGCCCAAGGAATCTGGGTTTCATTGTCCTGTAAGTGCTCTTTGCCTATTCTACCTCTTTTTATGATGCTTCTTTTTAAAGCACCTCAAATAGTCTATGAATTAAGCAAACTCATCTTATTAGAAGAGTCTCCAGGGTGCCTTCAGTACTTCAGCTTCTAACTTCAGACCCTGGACACAATCAATGAATGAATCAATAATAATCAATGCACAGAGCATTTCAGCAGGATTAATGACTGGCTGGGAGGTGCTGATGGGCAGAAATTAAGTCAAGGGCCATTAATCCCAGCTGGTCACTTGGCTCCAGGCAGCGCTTTGTGCCAAGGTCATTACTGCTATTCTAAGAAAGAAGTGAAAGGAAGCTGATGTCGGCACATGGATATTTTTAACCTGGCTTTTGCAGAGTCAGTGGCTCCTTATGACTCTTTCTATTAAATGTGAACCCCCTTCCAACAGGCACTTCCATTGCAGAATGTGTCCCAGCAGCATTTTCTCCATTTAGTGAATCAGCAGGTGTTTTCAACCACCTACAGGTTGCATAGAGATGTCCTAGGGTTTATGTAGCCTGGCAGACCACCATCTCCTGCAGTGAGGATTTACTCACTTCCTCTTGACACTCAGCTGTGAGTAGGATAACTTCTGTATGGGCCAAATTCTAAGAATTGTGTCAGCCACATATCTACCTGACCCTCAGAAAATCCTGTCAGCTCAAGTCAAAGAGGGATCACAGAAGGGAAAGGTCTTCTAAAATTCTTCTTGGATGAGCCCCAGGATGTTCATCTATCCACACAGATACACACAAGCAGATGGGGTGACTTTAGATCTATAAACTTAGACTCATAGAATGGTTTGGGTTGGAAGAGATCAAAGTTCGAGTCCCAACCTTCCTGCCATGGGCAGGGACACCTTCTGCTAGACCAGGTTGCTCAAAAGCCCCATCCAACCTGGCCTTGAATAGTGCCAGAGATGGGGCTCTGATAAACCTGTTTCAGTTCTCCACCACCTTCAAAGTAAAAAAAAATTTATTCATAACTTCTCATCCAAACCTACCCTCTGTGAGTTCAAAGCCATTGCCCCTTGTTCTATGATTAAATGCTCTTATTAAAAGTCCCTCTCTAGTTCCCTTGCAGACCCTTTAGATGCTGCAAAGCTCCTATAAACAGTATATAACTTTCCCAAAGTATCTTAAATATTACTGAACCATGATGTATGGCAGGCATACTGTGTCTACAAAGAGTTGTAAGAGCAAACATTAATGTCAGGACCATGCCTGTTGATCAGCTATGCCAACTGCTAAAAGGTTGTCAGAGACAGTTTGGCAAACCCACCTGCTGTACCCCAGAACATCTTGTTCTCCAAAGCATTCCAAAACCTTCCAGTGCATATCCTGAGTGTGAATTCCTAAGGCTCAAAGCCTGTCCCTCACTCCTGTGCTCGCAGACTGTGTAGCTGGAGCTATAACAAGACCAAGTGGACAGTCCAAGTCAGGTTCTTCCACATCGGGATGCAGCTGTTTCCTTTTGCAAGGAACACATATTGTGGATGTCTCTATATTGCTCTTGGTTGGTCACAGTGAGAAAGGAGCTAGGCAGTCCTAATCATGTTAAATCATAATGTTATGGTTAACTGGAGATTGCCTTGTTTTACTTGCTGTAAAATGCACTGAGGTGCATTCAAAACACTGCTCAGAATTTCTCCCCTTTTCAGGCTTTAATGTCAATCAAACAGGAAACCCAATAAATTGAAGTGCCCCTCTGTTACTCCATGCAAAAGCAATATGCAGCTAAAAATGATAAAGTCTGAGCCTCTCCATGTGCTGCACAACCCCACAGGTGGACTAATTTTCCTGTCAAAATGCAAACATGAAAGCTCAAAAAAATGTCTTGAATGGACATGGATCTTTTGAAGGGAAAGATACTAGATGAAAATACCTGAGACAGCATGTACTATTTTCTGATAATTGGGAAAGTTTAGCAGCAGTGTTACTTGCTTTCCAGGAATTCTGGAAAACTCGTATCCCAGGGAACACAGTCTAGTAAATCCAGTAAAAATAGAAAGAGCAGAGAGCATTTGGCTCGAGACAAGGTGAAAAATCCCATGAGGGGAGGAATTTTTCTTTATTTCATTTGGGCAGAAGAAGAAAAAAGTAGATGAAGCTTGTATTCAGTGCAAACATAATGTCAGTAGCAGTAGTCTACAGACTGGAATCCCTCCATGTGCTGTGTGAATAGTAGTTATTTTCTCTGTGTAATTTGATGTAATCCAATTTTTGCTAAACAAAAAACACCTGGGAAAACTGGTTCCTGTTCACTTTCTGTAGGCATTTAATGATTTATAGATATTGCCTACATACCTCTTATGGTCTGTCATAGGATGGGGTCAGAAAGAACTATATACATGTTTATTTTTCTCTATAGCAGAACAAATTTTCTGTTGAAACATTAACAAGGCAAGCTGTGTGTTGCAAGAGAAGCTGATTAGGTGCTATTTTAATGCTTGAAAAAAATTAATGGTTGGCAAATAAAGCAGTTTTCTGCACACAGTTTGTGTCATATTGTTTAATGAAACTAAGAGAAAAAATAATGGCTCACTTAATGGCTTAAAATCCTGAGGAAATCGTGCAGATCTAGATAGAAATCTGGATACTGTGGGCTAGAAAATGTAACCTGTAGCTTCAAAAGAAGCAATGACAGCCTAGTGTTGGCCTAATTATCTTCACTAATAACTAAATCATTCTCAGCCTATGGCTACAGACATACTGTAAGATGTTTCTGGTGTGATTTAGAAGTTGGTGTTAATTCAATTAGCAAATTGCTACCTCACCCTGTACAGGCCCATATTTAGGTACAAAGTTCAACTCTGCAGTGGTACCCTGGGTTTTCTCCCAGCTCCACCTCCAGGGTTTAAGCCCAAGGTGTATCCATGGCATATTCAGTGAGATGTGGTGTTTTGGGGGATTTCTGGAGTGCTGCACTGCAGGTCCTGCTCTCGTTGGTCCTGTCAGCTCACACAAACCCAGCCAGTCCTGCAAGCAGCATCCTGCTCCAGAGGAAATTCAGTGTGTTTCCTGGGATATGTGTCTGGAGTCAGAGAGACTTCAGAAGGAGAGCTAGAGAGAAGGAGAGTTTCAGGAGAAGCTAAATGAGAAAGAAACCCAAAGAAAGTGGTGCAGGGGTGACTCTGCAGCTGCCATTCGAGGAGTCCCGGGGTGAATTCAGTGCCAGTGTTGTCATTTACCTCAGCTGCACATCTGTGGTTGTGCTGCCTGGCTTCTTTCATTCCTATTGCAATTACAGGCTGCTGAGCTGCTCCTGCCTGTCAAATCACTTCAACCCAGGGCTCAGAAGGCTCTCAGTCCATGATGGGAGCAATGCCCATGCCCAAGCTTCCTTGCCACTGCTGTGCTCACTCCTGGGAGCAGGGGTCCTTTTACCAGGGGGTGGAAGGAGAAGAGGCAAGAGGCCAAGCTAGACTTCCAGACTGCATGGAAGCAGGGCTTTGCAGCAAGGGAGGAAAAGCTGAAACAGTCAGGCAGGAAACAACGTCTAGCAGCTCAAAATGCAGTTAAAACATCAGCCTGGAATGATTTCTTACCTCACAAATATTTGAAATTGGTTCCCAGGAGGGCAGATATGAGATATCTTGTGTTGTTTCTGACGAGATAGTAACTCTGTTCCTGGTTGAATAAACTGTGTTTGCTTAGAGAGAGAGAGAAAAGAGACTTTTAAATCCAAAGCTGTAATTAAATGTGCAGTAATTCTGAGAGTATTCATCCTGGTAAATATTATTGACATTTCCTTTCTGCTTCTTCCAGCGGAAACAAATTATTAATACCCCATTGTTGCAATAATGAGTTCTTGATAGACATAGATTTGATTCTTTTTTTTTCTTGTATTGCTTTAGCACTGAATCAGTTCTCACAAGTGAAAAATAGAGATCATTTTGTTTTGGCATCAGTGGCAGTGACAAAAAGAGGAGTACAACATGGGAACCCCATGAAATGCAGGGCAAGGCTGTTCTGGAATCAAGGAATAAAAGGCACCAGTGCCAGTTGCCACCTTCCAGTCACTGGAATGGGATGATCCGGGTAAGCAGTAACTGAGAACCTGACCCAAGCCACTAATGATACAGAAACCAGATCTTAAAATATTTCCTTTCCTACTCCAGGTAGTTGGTTAGACTTGGAGTTCCAGTTCTAACTCAGAATTCCTGAACCTACTCCCTCTATGGTGCTGTTCTACGAGCAGCTACTAACCTGTCCCCTGAGCAGTTACAGGCTTCCTTTCTCCTTTACTTTAAGGTCAGTCAGTTTTCTTTTTTTCAATTTTCTAGGTACAGATACTTTAGAACATTTAGCAAAGGACTCTAGAAATCTGGATAACTACTAAATTATAATGCTCAGCCTCTCTCCAGTTTACCACTAATTAAATGTCCTTAGGATGCACTGGGACAATTATAATAACTGATGGGTTTTTAAAAGGAGCTGAGTTGAAAATACTTTTCTGCTGGAACATGCATCATTGTGGAGCTGGAAAATGAAAGGAAATAATGTGATAATATTTTGTCATACAAGAATATAGAAAATAAAAATGTCTCAAATAAAAAATAGAAAATTCAGCAGTTTGATCTAAGCAGCACTAATCATACCAGTAATGAAATGGCACTTTTTTTGTTGTTTTGAAAATTATTTCATTTTATGGACAAGCATGACTTATAGAGAGAATTAATGACTTTTATTACATGGGATGATGCAGGTGGAAAAAAAAATCTCATAAGCATGTAGTCCTTCCTTTTCTTATAAAAATTCTAACATAGCAAAAGAAATGTTATGTCAAAATCCAAACAGATTGCTCCCATTTTTTTGGAAACAAGACATTCAAAATCAGCTGAATTCTCCTATAGTCCCCTTGTCTTCATTGCTGCTTTGGAATGGAAATAAGTGTTACCTGTGCCAAAAAATTAAAAAAAAAAAAAGAAAAAAAAGGGGTTTTCAATTCAGCCATACCAGTATATTAGGGATGAAAAAGTTCCAGACACCAGATTTGGATCAAAGTGGAACTCTGTGCCTGGCCACTGAGCTGTCTGCCAGCAGAGCAGCCTCCTTGTACTTTGAGCCATTGATTAGGATGTTGGCAACCAAGGTCAGATGTCCCAGCTGATGTCCAGCCCAAGAGTGCCCTTAACACGGTGGCTGTGCCCTTAACACGGTGGCTGTGCCCTCCTGGGGGCTGATGGAGAGGGTGCTAAACGTGCCTTGGCACAACACCCACCCTGACACCTTCCCAGGCTGGTCACATCAGTGCCCCCCTCCTCCTGCCCTGGAGCAGGGCTCTCCTCGGCTGTTTGGGAGTGTTTACACTTCCCTGTGAACACAGTCCCCCAGTGTTTATCTACAGTCAGAAATAAAGGCAAGCAAATAAAAAAGAGGCTGGGACTGTTTCCCATCTGCTCTGCCCCAGAGCACTGAGCATCCTGCGTGCAGAACAGCTGAGACCGGCTGCTCCTGCTCCTCTCTGCTGGGAACAGCCTGCCTTGCAAGGGCTTCAAGCTGTTTTAGGAGCTGGTACCCACACCACACAGAAATACGAAGTCCTTTGTGCCTAATTTACCACTGTGCCTGGCTTTGAAGAAAAGTGGGATGTGGAGACTTTTGCACAAGGCAATGCACTGTTTTCTTTTATCATTTTCTTTATTGTGTGCAGGTTGATTTGAGGCACTTCTGGCACTTAAAAATCCCAAGAAAGAACTTATTGCTCATTTTCACTATCTCTAATTAGCAACTTCCTTGGAGAAAAAAAGGAAAAAGTAAAGAAACTTGGAAACTTTACTTCCCAGTGCACTGGAGATTTGATGGACACAGATAGACATCACTACTTGGCTGCTATAAAGCTGCATTTATTGACTCTTATTTCCTCTTTAGTCCAGGCTCCTTTAGGGCACCTTGGAAATAGCTGGGGCTGTAGGAGAGCATGCAGAGCTACTTGGAAAATGATTTGCTGGCCATGCTGCCCTGTAGGACCACCCCCCAAGCTGATCTTCCTGCTTTTCCAAGTCATTGTCCATTGCTCTCCTGATGCCATGGGAAGCAAGAAATAACAGCACAAACTTGCCCTGATTTGAAACCCCTTTTGTTGAAGGCAAATTGAAACTGTCTTTGTTCCATGATGTCTTGGCTCCTTTGGATGGGCCATCTCTTACTTACTGTGTTTCTTTCCATGTGCTTTGAAAGCTTTCCCCAGATATGCCAGAATATATCAGAAATAATTACTAGTTTTAAAGTGATGTATATTTTGGATATGAGCAACGCAATGTTCAAACTCTATCGCACAGCTTTCCTCCAGAAGCAGATGACAAAGTATTGTGTGCAAAATGCAGCATGAAGGCACTGCAGGATCCTGCTCCCATGGGTCTGGTGGGCCTCCTAATTAGCAAGGAAAATTGCTGAGAATGAGATTTTGGTAGCTAAGCCTGTCTTAGTGCTGGTGAGTGTCTGTAGACACAACTGTTTAGAGTGCCCTGTCATGCAGAGGTGCTATTACATTTGCATGCAGTCTGCAATGTTATTTACATCTAAAAACTCAACTGCAAATTATTTCTGGCTGCTCTCTCTGCTTTAGGGGAACACATGGATGCCTTTCCTTGCCCACTATATTAAACCATAGTCAGGGAATGGGCAGTGCAAATGTGTTTGGCTCTCATCTCAAGGTCCACATGGTTCATGGCATCTTAAGTGACATGATGAGCCTCCCTGCCATAGGGAATGCAGCAGATATTGTTTGACTAACCTAGGGGCTTAGAAAGGGAGAAAAGTACCCTGATGGGAAGAAGCAGGAGGAGAGACACAGAGGAATCAGGATATTTCTGTGTAGAAGAGATGGGGACTGCACTTGAAGAAAAAGCTTGCAGATAAAGGAAAGGAACTTACAGCACAGTTTTCACAAATTGAAGACATAATGGTCCATCCAGGGAGGTACACTTGAGACCCTCCCTTATTCTGCCATATGGTGATAATATGAAGGAAAATAGATGTGGGTGCTAGTATTCCTACTGCTGTGTGGAGATATACAGCTTCTTGTTCTCTGAGACAACTGGTGAGGATAACACTCAGCAGGCTTTGCTGGAGCAGACCCACCACACTCATGAGCAGAGCCAGAAAATTTCTTTATTCACAGTCCAAGCTTCAAATCAGGAGACACTAGAGAGAACACAGGTGCGTGATATCCTCCCATCCATAGCACATCAGAAATTTTAATGCGTAACCTAAGGTGCCTGCTATGTGATAGAGAGAAAAATAGTGTAGGCTATGCTTCACTGAAAAAACTCCCCATTTTTAATATGTTAGGTCTGTTTATCTTTACTTAAAAAGAATAAAACCTCACAGATAATGCAGACTACCTGCCTGTAAAGAGTGTTTTGTGCCTAATTAATTTTATGTATGGACACGAGCTGCTTTATCTGCTAGATTAGGTATCAGTTCTAAAGTAACATTTCTTGCTTGCAGCTTGGGGCACAGGGCACCATTTTATTAGCCATTTTAAATTGCTTGTTTCATTTTTTTTATACTTCAATAAAACTTCTGGCATAGTTGCCATTTTCCCTTCTGTCATAGTTGAACAGACAACAATGTAAAGTTTTCAAGCAAAAACCCTGGAGGTTTTACTGAGCTCCCAAAGATGAACAAAAGCAATGAGCACAGTCAAACCTGTCAACAGAAGTTGTTTTGTTTCAATGATCACTCCACCATGTAGAATTCTTGCCACATAACAAACTCAAAAGCAGCATCTCCCAGAGACTCTCTCTGACTCCTCCAGGTACCCTAGGAGAGGTGGAAGATTAATGGTTTGTACCTTGCCCCTAAAGAGAGACAGATGATTACCTGGATGGAACCACAGAAGGCACTGACAGCCAAAAATCTTCCTTCCTGCAGCCATCCTACAATCTCTGTGCCAATACCCTTGTGAGGATAAGCCAAACCCTGTCACACTCACTGAAAGGATTGAATAGCTCAATTACAGCTTTTACTTAAACTCCAATACATGGGAAAAAACGTGCATAAGGAAAACCTGATGTCCAACATCACACAGAGCAGGAGCAGAAGAGTCCAAAAAGGTGAGACCAGAGGAGGCACTCCCTACATCCAAGATCAGCAACAATCCTCTCAGAAACACACTCAAACTGCTCGACAAACTGATCAAGGAAAGTGCTTTGACATCAGTGGAGCTTAAGGGCTGAAACTGAGCTCCAAATGCTCATCTCTGAATTGAGGACGATGGGGTAGTTTAGGAAGCAATATGAGCTTGAAAATGATACACGATATGATATAGACTTAACCTAAGAAAACCAGAAAAGAAGCAGAACTCCCACTGTATACAAATTACTGGCACTATATATGCCAAAGTATGACCTCCAGCTAGGATATAATAACCAGCTTTCATGAACAGCACTCATTATATTGTGTCCATTATAAAACTGCAGCTACATGACAGTGCCATAGGCTATAATGTTCTCACTTAGAAGAATTTCAATTTTCTTCCAAGAGACAACGTCTTCCTTTTTCAGGCCTATTTTGTTCATCCTGGACTCATTTTTATTTTATAGGGTGGGATGTGGGGTATATTTTTGTGTTTATTTTTTTTCCTAGAGCAACAATGGAACTGCACACCAAAAAAATCTGTCTTGATTTGGGAGGCACAGCAAAGCAAGGATTCAACCAGTGTAAATCAGCATGTTGAACCCCAGATGAGGACTTTTTCCAGACAGCTATAAATCTGATAGATCAAAGTGTTTGTCAATGACCAAAAATATCTCACAGAACTGGCCTGGCTGGCCTTCTGTTGACACAACAGAAAGATATTGCTAAATCAGCAAGAAACCTTGGATTTGTTGTGTGATGACTTAAAAGAGGTTTTCTCAGTTATTCTCTCAGCTTTTCTTCCTGAGTAATGAGTGTGAGATAACTCAAGGAGAACAAGTATCTGGCTAAGGAGTGGGAGAAACACCTGTGGGGTTTTGGATAAAATACTGAATGGCACAGGCAGAGCCAGGCAGTCTGGAAGAATTTATCAGCTGTGAGCTACTGCACTTCATGTGCTCCAGCACAGCCAGGAAGGCACAAAGACACCTCCACATGCTGCTAGGCCTGTCTTAAGAGAACCTACAGATCTCTACCATACAGAAAGCTACACCTGACAAAGTCTTCCTCAGCACCCTTCATTCAGTGGTGTGGAGATGGAGATAAGGGAGAGCAGGATGCCACTCATCTAATCCTACAATACCTAAAAACAGCTGGGAAGAACAGCATCTCCCCACTGCCTAGTCCCTTCTTATTAGCCATAAAGGAAGTGAAAAGGAGCAAATTACAACAGTTTTGGTGTTTTCATAAAGGCCTGAGACG
This sequence comes from Poecile atricapillus, assembly GCF_030490865.1. NCBI lineage: Eukaryota > Metazoa > Chordata > Aves > Passeriformes > Paridae > Poecile > Poecile atricapillus. The sequence continues at coordinate 146,271,198 of NC_081250.1, read as the reverse complement.
TGACAGTCACTGTTCCTAAAGAGATGCCAGTCTGGGGGAGTTCATGGGCTGTGTTTTCCCAGAGATGTGGGGAGATGCTTGGGAAAGCCTGGCCCCAGAGGGACAGGACAAGCAGGTTTCCACTCCAGGTGCAGGAGCTGTTATCTCTTGGCCCAGGCAGATACAATTAGTCTGTGATACATCTTGCACTGAAGGCGAAGAGCCCTCCTGAGGACTCTCTAGGATACTAAAGCTTTCCGCACAGCCAGGAAATATTGTCCAAGGCTGCCTTGAGGGCACATTCCTGTGAAACCCAAGGCAGAGTTCACACCAGTCCCTGTCCTCAGTGTCACAGCTCAAAGCCTTGACAGGGATGGTAGCTGTGTTAAATCTGAGAACAGATTTCCCCAGACCAGCTCACAGTAGAGGCACCTGCAGCTCCCTGCTCAGCCTGGATTCTCTGTGGGGCTGTAGTGGGGCTGTCTGGGCTGGAGTTAACTTTCCCCACAGCAGCCCTGCCAGTGCTGTGCTCTGTGTTTGTCGCTGGCACAGAGCTGATAACAAGCACACCTGTGTTTCAGCTCTTGCTGAGTTCCCACAGTATCAAATCTTTCTTTCAATTCCTCCCTCAAAGACCTAGGCTGGGTGTGGACAGGACCCACTGTGGGCAGTGACACAGCCAGGACAGCTGACCAAGATGACCAAAAGGCTGTCCCATACCACAGGATGCCATGTTCAACAAAAAAATCTTATAGAAAGGGTAAGGGCAGGCCATATGTTATTAAGATATTTGTGTTCTAAAGCAACCACTACACATAGTAAGATCTACTTCCCAGAAATTAGCTGAACATCACATGCTGATGGAAAGCAGTGATTTTTATTTTTTTTATGTCCTTTGCTTCCATGTGTGGCCTTTGCTTTCTTTCATTAAACTTGAATTGTCTTGACCAACAAGTTTTTCAGCTTATTTTCTTGCCCTGTCCTGCTGAAGAGAGGAACTGAGAGAGGAATTGGGTGGGCACCTGAGACACAAACAAGAGCAATGCACCACACAGAAGATGTTGTCAATCAGTGGTGTCAAATCTACACCTAGAAAAAATGGTTGTAAAAAACAAAATGGTCAGTGGTAAATAAGCCCAGCAAAGAATCAAAAAAATCACTACACAGGAAGAAGGAAAGACTAGGGAAGGTGAACTCACCTCCAAATCATCAGTAGTGAAGCCATTAATGGAGAGTTTGTGTTTTCCTGGGTCATTGCTGATTGGAGAGTTGCAAATGTTAATAGAGACATTGCACTGTTGTCTTCTCCTCTCCAGGATGAGAACCCTCCTCTGACTGCTTGGTGGTCTCACTGTCCTCTCTCTGCCTGGCTTGCAGGACACATCCTCAGATCAGATTTCTCTGTTCTGTCCCATACTAGTAGCTCTTGCCAAAGTATCCCAGCAACAACCATACAAATTTTGGGGAGTGACAGAGAAATTGTCTCACGTTCCCTGAGTAATACCAGTCCTTTCTTGCAGTCATAGTTTCCAGCTAAACCTTTTTTTGTCAGTCTCTACTTTTCTTTAAAGCCCACTGTCACCAATGCAATTCAGTTTTTCTGATTAGGCTCTCTTCCTGTCTGTGTGATTTGTACTAAAAACCTCTGCACCTGCTGGCCAAAAATATTGACAGATGTCAGAGCTGTGAAGTTCTAACGCTTTATGAAAACTCTGTCAACCCTTCCAGTGAGAAAATCTTGGCATGAGGCTGCCTTTAATGAGTAAATGCTTCAAAAAGCTTTGCTAGGCCACTGCTGGGTTTTTATTTCACTCAAGTCATCTCCTTCATTGCAACACATTTGGGTAGGATTTTTTTTTTTCCCCCCACTGAGCTAAGATCTTGCTTGTGCAAGTAACAGTGTGAAAACATTGGGGAATTTTCATGATGGCAAGCTTGTGGAAGAAGGAGACCCCAAAGATACCCCATACTCTCTACAGGTGATATCAGAGAGGCAGAGGATTATATTATCATTTTTGGCTGGTCTACCCATCTCCTTCATGCAGGAACATTTTATTTACAGTCTAGGTGAGATGGCAGACCTTTAGCACATGGTTGACCATTAGGATTCATGGCTGATTCATAACACAAGAGGAAATTAAAAACCATTGCCACAGTTCCTGAGCTCTGGCTCCCCTACATTTCCCATGATAGTTACAGTAGTACCTGCTCTAGTAAAAGCATCAGTAGGGGATTCACTAATAAGTTCAAGTGCCCAGGAAAGGTTTGGGAGGATGTGCTTGTTGCAGGTATCTCCTGTCTCCAGGAGGAAACATACCAAATGTATTTTAGTAAAGGTCTTTCCGTGCATTAATTAGAGCAACACTGAGTCACCCATCTCATTAAACTGCTGATAGAGCAAGTACTTCCTCCACAAGATTTTTACATCTTCCAAGGGCTGCAGGTAAAAGTACAAAGAGACATATATACACCCCCTCTTTTACTGAGAACTTCTGTGAACTGTTTTCTGATGAATCTAAATGTTTGCTGTCAGCTTCTGCAGGATTAAACACTGGATCCTCTTCACTCCCTGTATCCAGGACAGATACCTGGGAGTTGTAAGCTTGGTACCCTCCCCACCTGGCCTGGCCTGATGGCACAAGGATGTGAGTGCAGTGGGATATCTAGCTGGTAATGTTCAATTCTTCCTGCAGAGTGTTCCAAGCCAGTGGTGGCAGGGAAAAAAAAAAAAAAAAAAAAAAAAAAAAAGAGGCCACCACCACCAACAAACCCTCAGCACTCTTTAAAGGATAATGTTTCTCCATATTTATATTCTATGAGAGGTGAAATGGCAGTTTTGTGAGTCTCAGGCCTTACTGATGAAATTAACCCTGCTAAATCTTCCAGGCTGGCCAAAGGCTGAGAATGCTCCTTGCTCACACCTCCTCTTGCTACTGGAAGGGAAGCAAAGGAAGGAGATTCACTGTTCCTTCTTTACCCCCAGCCTGTCTGCAGTTCCCTTAGCTGAAATTCTCATAACAGCTTTGATATCCTCTTTGACTGCTGGGAGATTGTAAAACAGCTTTTCCTGGTGAAACATCAAACTGTCTTGAAAAAACTTGCGTTTTTCAGTGGAAAAACAATTCATTTGACCATGTCCATTAGAAGTTTTTTTTAAACAACTCTACCAAAAAAGAAGCTGGAGTTGGTGATTTCATTTTAAAATGAAATTTCTGTCAGCTTAATTTATAGAATATAGAACATGTAGAAACTGAGGACCGTGTCATAGCTCATTTATGATTTGGTTTAGTATTTTAGGAATCATGAAGGTGTCATTGTTAAAAAAAGAGTATTTTCATAATGGGAAATAATGTGCACTTGAGTCTCATAGAGCAGCACTCACGTGTGTGTCCCCACACCCTTTTTTCCTTCTTATAAGTCAAAGCACAAGCTAGACAGCCTAAGTTATATTTCAGAGTATCACAAGCTCCCTTTGGCAGACAACTTATTCACATTGGAGAAAAAGCACTTTGCCAAGTTCAAAAATTAATTAAAAATGCCTAATGTGACTCAAGAAATCACACACTGAACCCCTGTGATACATTTTTAATGAAAAAATACTCCTGAAATTCATTAAATGTTATAGATTTATACCTTCCAAATAATTCAAAGCAACATCTCCAGAACTACCAATGATCTAATCTCCCAAACTGAAAATTATATGAAATAAGACATTTGACATTCAGTAAATATTCCCAGATATTGTTTAAAAAAGGGGGAATAAAATATACTGGTAATTAGGAAGGCTGGAGGAGAATATTTCATTTGATATAAATCAGAAATGACAGTTCACAAATAATTCAGTGCTTCCTTTATTATACTTTAAGGGTTTTGTAGGGCATACAGTGCTGTTTGCTACCAAATGACTCCACCCCAAATGCAGTTCTTTGGGATAGCATGTCTGGAGTTTCTGTATTGATTTGGTACAGGATGACAGCAGCTATTTAGAAGCAATAAAAGATCTGTGAAGTGACTTGTGCTCCAAATTGACTGTATTTTTTTTGATGGGTGTCTTGAGACACCTTGGAGGGACATGGGTTTTAAGGATTCACCATGCTCAGTGCTCTCTCAAGTGTGTCTGATAAAAGAAGTTGTGTACCCAGAATTACTAATGAAGCTTTGAAAATCTGGAAAAGAAATGTGTATGTTAATCCTTAAAAGGCCTCCATTTTTAAGTCTACCATTGCTGCCTCCTTTTAGAAAAACATCCATTTCTCACCCTGAAAAATCATGTCATGTTTTTTTCATCACTCGTGTTCTTTAAAAAAGTAAATTAAGCATTTAGATCCCAGTGTCATTGAGGGGTTATATGTGTCTTTTAAGTAGTCCTTTAAAAATTTCGATCCTGGTTTAGTTTGGACAACCACAGAAGCAAGGAACATCGACAGGAATGGATTGAACTCCCCTTGTTGAACCCCAGGGGGATTCCTTCCATGAAACCTTGCTGCCCAGCACATGGAAAGGATTCATAAACAGGACTTTACCACAGGGGAAGACAAAAACTTGAAAAATGTGTCCAAGATGAAAATATTTGGGAGTTACATGCTGGCTGTGGATGAGTTACTGGTATCATACTCAGCATGGTAATGGACTCTGGTTAAACAGGGGTTTGCACCTACACATTCCTGGGCAAAGCAGGGCAATGAGAAGGGACTTGAACATATTGTTTCCTTAGACAGATGTCATGCAACCAACTGTCCTGTCTTTGCTGTCCATGTACTTTTATCCATCAGTCATACACTCCAGTTAAAAACTGACAATCCAGTGGAAATTCCAGAATTATTGGGAATATTTGCCTATGTATGCAGTCTTCCTTTTCCTTTCATGCATATTTTTCTTCTCTTTAAAATGTTGATAATATCCAGTTGAAGCCATATCTTAAAGATAACTTCATAGCTACTGGTAAGGAAGTCCAGGGTTTGAAGTGATTTTAAGTTCTCCTGTGTAAAAGATGACCCATCTGGCATTTAATCTAAAATCAACATTTTTATGAGGCATTATGAGTCAGAGGAATGAGAAAGAGGGAAACAGATACATGTACACAGTGCTTGTGGCATGTGACAGGGGTTGCAGTCAGGCTGGTGGAACATCCTGCCTGCATTGATGTGAGGCCACAGAATTTAACCCATAAAATGGCTAAGATGAAAATGAAAAAGAGATGAGGGGAAAAAAAAGAAACAAAACAACAACAAAAACAAAACACAAAAAAAACCCAAAAAAACAAAAACAAAAAAAACACAAAAACAAAAACAAACAAAAAAAAAAAAAAGAAGGAAAAAAAAAAGAAAAAAAAAAGAAAACCCCCAAACACAAACGCTTCCCTTCTCAGAAGTGGACAGGAAACTGCTGTGTGAAATTCCACCTTTCACTGTTGCAGATGCAGCCTTGCTGAAGATAGTAAAACTGCACAGTGTGTGCAGTAGGTGCCACTTAGCTGGTGCAGTGTAAATCAAGGTGTAAGTGAAGGGGAGAGAAGAAAACAGAAACACAATTCCCATATCTCTTGAAGCTACAATTTTTAATATTTCTTTTGAATAGCATCATCAAAAATTCACCCTAAATCGTCCAGAGTCAAAAGAGCAAGACTCAGCTTTTTCTGTAGGGAGATTAAAGAACCATCTCCAAGAAGGCAGAGCTGTTGGGTTTGGCCTCCCACAGAATGTGAAGCAACTTCTCAGCACAAGCAAAGCCCAGCCCACCTGTGAGAATCTGTCCCTGCTCCCACCAAGGATCGGGACAACCTTCCCTTCAAACTCACACTAAATCCCAGGCGGAGTGGAGCCTGCCCCCATGGCAAGCAGCAAACATTAAAATTCCAAAGATCTCAGCTGGCTCTGCTCTGTGTTTCTGCCAGCTGGAGATCATTTCTCCATAACTTCATGATCCAGAAATATTCAAGTTTGTAACTTCTTGAAATCCCCCTCCTCCAGCTGAAATATGGCATTTTAAAAACCATTTCCTTCATCCGGAGACCTCTGTGGGTTTTGAAAACATGCCATGGGTTTAAAATATTTATTTTAATGGTTATTCTTTTTTTACTGAAACAAAAGTCAATTTTCACAAAGCCACAAATGTCTGTGGTCACTCAGGCTTACTAATACTTTCCACAAATATCTCAGACAGTAGTTAAAAGAAAGGAATTTGTTTTAAGTCCTGGCACCTGAAAACAGCTGCTGTGATTTTTTGATATTTTTCATTAATTGCTTGGGGAAAAGAAATTGGATGCACTCTTATGAAGTATTTCTTAAAGTTTCCATCAGACTACCAAGTGATAACAGATTAATAATTGTGGAAAATTCAGTGCAAATTGACAGATAAAATTTAATAATCTAAGAAGGTCACCTCCTAGAGTCAGGTGTTAGACAAATCCACTGTTTATGCCACCTGAGCAGGACAATGAATGAATGCTTGTTGCTTTGCTGGTAAACAAATGTCATTTCTGGGATGAAAACCAGAAATCTCTACCTGGAATGGGGTGGGCTGTGCAACAGAGGATGCTGGCACAGCCTGGCCCTGCTGAGCAGGTGGCAGGACAGTGAGCATCAGTCCAGGTGCTGAGGGAAGTGTGGTGGTGGCAGAGGATGCTCCCACAAAGGTGAAGCCCACATGGCTTCTCCTTCCCCCAGCTGCCTCAGGGAGCAGGGAGATGCACTTCCCGGACTTGACACAAGTGATTGACTCTGAGCTGTAAATCCTGAGAATCCTGAAATGCTCTGTTGCTTCAGCTTGAGCATTAACCTAGAAATTCAAGTGATTTATGGCAGTTTCCTGCACAAGGCAGGGACCAGGGTCTGAGGAGCCCCTCTTAAAGCAAGCTGGGGCTGCTGACTTGTTCAGAGCAGATGTTCATAATGCTTTCTCACAGCCTTACTGATCCTCAAGCTTTTCTTCACACATCATGTGGTCTTCATGACATTTTACTTTGTGTTATCCCTTCCTGGAAAACTGAGCTCTAAAAGCCTCTCTTGTTGTAACCAGCTGCCCTGGGCTCCTGTGGGGAGAACCCCTTGAGAAAGAACAACACATGATCTCTACTCTGGGCAGATGTGAAGGTCCCAAATCTGTGCCTGTTGCCACCACAGCTGTGCTGCAGCTGCTGCCACCAGCATCCAGCACTGCTGCCTCCAGCACACCAAAAGGGATTCATCAGGTAAGACAGAGTGAGGCTTGATTTGAGCTTACAGCAACATCTTGGACAGGCTGAGAGGGTGCTTTGCTTGAAAATTTCCTGATTCTTATTGAAGAAATTTGCTATTCCCTTCACTACATGTGCAATCAATTCTTGTGCTTCTATTTCCAGCAAGCAGCTCCTCTCTGTCAGGCCAGCACTGCTCAGCAGAGCCTGCCACTCCACAGAACCAGTGCTGCAAAGTCTGTGACTCAGAAGAGGAGCCAAGGCCTGGCTGGCCATGAAAATTGAATTGTTTCATCATGCCTGAAGCATGGAGGAGTCCCTCAAAGGCATGGTGTGGGGAAGAAGAAGGTCTCTGCTACTGGGAATCTCAGGCTGCTGCCTATTCATAAAAAATCTTTTTTTCATTCTTCCTTTTTTCTTTTAAAAAGAAAAAGTACAGAGCAGCATATGCATTTCTACAGTCTAAATCACAGAACCACAGAAAGGCTGAGGTTGCGGGGGAGTTTGGGAGGTCATACAGCCCAAAGCCCTTGCTCAGGCAGGGCCACCTACAGCCAGTTCCTGAGGACCATGTCCAGATGAATATGAATGAATGACTCTTGAATATCTCCAATGAGGAAAACTGCCTGATCTGCCTGGGTAATCTGTGTCAGCATTCAGTCAGCCTTGCAGTAAGGAAGGGTTTCCTGGTGTTCAGAGGGAACCTCCTCTGTTTCAGTCTTTGCCCCTTGCCTCTGGTCCTAGCACTGGGCTTCACAGAAGAGAAACTGGCTCCAACTAATCTGCACCCTACCTTCAGGTATTTATCTGTATTGATAAGGTCCTTTTGAGCCTTCTCTTCTCCAGGCTGAATAATCCCAGTTCTCTCAGCCTTTCTGCATATCAAAAATGCTGCATTGCTTTAATCATCCTCACGGCATTTTGTTGGACTTTCAAACATGTTTGGCAGCTCAGCTCTGAATACAACATTGCAGATGTGTCTCAACCAGTGCTGAGTAGAAAAGAAGTATCACATCCCTCATCCTGATATCAGTGCTCTGCCTGATTAGGCCCAGGACACAATTGTTCTCTCTGTTGTAAGCACGTGGTGCTTGCTCATGTTCAACTTGGTGCCCACCAGGACCCCCCTGTAGTGCAAAATTGATTTCCATCTGTGGTTTCCATGGTGTTTTCCACCATGCATTGGTGCATGAGGTTGTTCCTCCCCAGGTACAAGAATTTTTCCTTCCTTTTGTACAACTGATCCCATCTTTTAGAAATAAATCCTTTAAGTGTCTTTAAAACAGAGAAGAAACTCAACAAGAGGCAGAATGAAATGCCAAAGTATGGGAATAAATGGAGCATCCCTGTTGGGGAACTGAGAGAGTGAGAAGCACAGAGGAAGAGGGGTTGTGTCCCTTTCCCTGCCCTGCCTGGGTCCTGTCCAGTGTGTTGTGTTAAGGCTGCAGCCAGACAAAACCCTCACAAGAAATGACATGAGGTTTGCTCCAGGACAAAAACTTGAACACAGTGAAAGTCTTTGAGCACCCTTCCACTACTTGCTGGGATTTTCAGGGGGAGAGATGCCACCAGGCATGCAGCCAGATGGAAAAATCCAGGGAGAACCATGAATACTGCCATGGTATCATTTCACAAGTGGTCGTCAGTTTAACACATTACCAATTTTGAAGGCATTTTTAATGTGAGAAAAATTGAAACAACTTTCAGGTTTCCAGTACTTACTCATCCTGTGTTGACAGATTAGCTGAGTTTATATCATATTTTATTGTGCTGTGTATGTGTTAGAGCAGTATTGCAGTACTCTGGGCTACCAACCCTTTGCTTTATCTTGTTTAATGTCCTGCATCTTCGAGAGTAGAACTGTCATTTTAGTCCAGTCCAGAACATTTCCCATTAGTTTCAGTATGTCCTCTGGGAATGTCAAATGGAGTCAAGGGAGAGAGAGGGAAAAGAGCACAGACCCAGTTATAAGTATAGGACATTCTTTTTTCTTTTACTGCGAACTTTTACACAATAAATGATGTCTTCTGAGTTTGCTGTGGTTTATATTGGGCACATATATTGTCAGTAAGAGGAACTCATGAGTTTTCTGTGGGGAATTCCTCTGCTTTTATTAAGATTAAAAGGAATTCACTTAAAACTATGCTTAATTGCCTGCTGTCTTGACACAACCTTTGAGAAGAGTGAGGGTTCCTCTTGCTTTCCAATAGCAGAGCATCCCCAGAGACTCCACTACCACGTTTTCCTTCATCTGCAGAGGTGCACTGCAAATTGAGGATAAGAGCTTTCAGTGTCAAGCCCTGTTGTAAAGTTGAAAGCTGAAGACTAATGAGGCTTAGGGAGAACATCCTGTGCCTTGGTCCATAGATCTGAAGGGCTAAAAAGATCTAAATATCTTCACTGAGGGGGAAAATTCAGTCTGACCAATCTAATGACATATGATGGAGTGAGTGCAGCAGGCAACAAGGGAAGGCTGATTGCTGCCATCTGCCTAGAGTTCTGCAAGGCCTTTGACATAGCACAACGTGATTGTCTCCAAATGGAGAGACATGGATTTGATGTGGATGAAGAATTGTCTGCATGGAGACAGCCAGAGAGTTGTGGTCAGTGGCTCCTCTGTCCAGGTGGAGTCTGGTGATGAGTGGTGTCCCTCAGGTGTGTCTTGGGACCCTTCCATACCTTCCACACCTTCATCAGTAACGTGGTAAGGGAAATAGAGTGTACCTTCAGCAAACCTGCAGAGGACACCAGGCTGAGCAGGGCAGCTGACACAACAGAAGGATGGGATGCCATCCAGAGGCCCCTGCACAAATTTGACATGTGGGCCCACAAGAGCCTCACAAAGTTCAGCAAGTGTCCAAGCACAAAGTGCTGCAACTTTGTTGGGGCAATCCCAGACACAAGTAGAGACTGGGAGGATAATTCATTGAGAGCAGTCCTACAGAGAGGTTTTGGGGTTCCTTTTGGATTAAAAGCTGGACATGACCTGGCAGTGTATGCTGGCAGTCCAGAAAGCCAACCACATCCTGGGCTGCATCCAAAGCACCGTGGGCAGCAGGCCAGGAGAGGGGATTCTGCCCCTCTACTCTGCTCTTGTGAGACCTTCCTCTGGAGCTGCTCTTGCAGGTCCTCAGCACAAGACATAGACCTGTTAGAGCAGGTCCAGAGGAGGGCTGCAGCACCTCTGCTGTGAAGACAGACTCAGAGAGTTCAGGTTATTCAGCCTGGAGAAGAGAAGGATCAAGGGAGACCTTATGGTAGCTTTCCAGTACCTAAAGGAAATAACTTAAAAAGATGAAGAGAGACTCTTTACATGGGCAGATAGAGACATGACAAGGGAAAACAGTTTCAGACATAAAAAGGAGAGATTTAGATCAGATGTTGGGAAAAAAATGTTTCCTGTGAGGCTGATGGGACACTGGATCAGGTTGCCCAGAGAAGTGGGCATCCCAGAAGCATTTAAGACCAGGTTGGATGGGGCTCTGAACAACCTGGTGTAGTGGACTCGGTCCTTGCCCTTGGCAAAGAGGTTGGAAGTAGCTGATCTTTAAGCTTCCTTCCAACCCAAACCGTTCTATGATTGTAGCTGAGTAGGCAGATGAGGCTCACCTGGAGAGGCAGAGGGCCAAGGGATGCCTGGGAGATACAAAGAAGTTGTCATTTCGTCCATTTTCTTCCAATCTAATAAATGCATTGCCTCAGTGGCTTTCTGTAAATGTTCTACCACTTGGTCTCCTGCAGAAACTTTTCCCCAGAGCTCTCTGCCTTTGCATGCCTTTCATTTGAGGTCACACTGTGAAATTCTCTATTTTCCAGGACACCTGCTGCTCAGGAATGCTCTTTGCCATGCCCAGGCCTTCTTCTGCAGCATGCTTCATTCAGTGAGTGTCTCCATGGAGAGCCAGGCAGACTAAAGCTCCATTCAGAGATCTCCTTTTCCTCCCAATGATCCAGGTGTAGAAGGAAGTAGGTTGCTCCCACCCACAACTCACAGGAAAAGAGAGAACAGGCTAAAAAATCTGAAGCTATAGATCAGACATGGAGAACTGCAGTAGTTAACAGGATACCTCTGTGACAGCTTAAGTGACCCAGAGAGACAAGTCTCCAGAGGCAATTGAAGTGTCTGCTGTCACAAGTGAAACATCTAAGTCTTAAGATGTCTCTTGGATCAAATTCAGATCTCTGGTTCCTGTGTGGAGGGGTCAGCTCCATTTCAAGCCACCAGACAAGCTGCAGCAGAAGACAGTGATCTACACCAGGGGAGGCTGGGAGCCGTGAACAAGGAAAGAGGCAGTGAAGGAGATTGTGCAGAAGACAAATCTGACAAAGAGAGATGGAAGATCAAAGTGAGAGGACAGAGAGAGAAGGACACTAAACCAGAGCAAGAGACAAAAGGGCAAATTGGGAGAAAATGGGAGGAGACTGAAAGAAGATAGAAACTGGGGCATGAGAGAGGAAATTAATTGGAAAAAGAGTATGAAAAAGTGCTGCCTGAAAAAGGAGATGGAGAAAGGAGCTGAACAGAGTGGACCAGAGAAGAAAACAAACAATACTTTCAGAACAGCAAATGTTTCCATGGAAATAAGATGTAATTGAAGAGGGGTATGTACCCTTATGCCCAGGCTGAATTAATATAAAGATATGTCCTGCCCAGCAACAGTCCATCAGCAGCAAATAGATATCTCAAACCTAATCATCATGAATGCTTTTCTTGTGCTACATGAGAGGCACTGCCTCTCCTGGGAGCAAAACAGTCAAAGCAGTCTCTTTGAGACTTGAGAACACATTTCAGCCTCATATTTCTAAGGAACATGTTTCAGCCTCATATTTCTAAGGATCTGAATAGGAAAGAAAGAATGAAATTAAAGCCTCTTCTGCCCTTAGCAGGAACTTACAGACAGTTTTTCCTCTAGGGGCTTAGTTTCCTTCTAGCTCTTACACCCAGCTGGGATCATAGTGGAATCAGGATGAATACAGTTGATTGAACCCATTGCAATTCTGTGACAGAGATAGCTTAAGATCTTGCAATCATTTTACTCAGCACAGTTAGGAGGTGAATTACTCCAGGGTGGGATTCCTTGACAGCTTCAGTAGTTTGAGTTTTAGTAAGAACCTCTCTTTCCTATGACAGATGCTATTTCTGTTCTTTCTTCTTGTGAGCAAACCCTTGCCATCTTCTTACCCCTCCCCCTTCTTTGTAGTCCTGATCAGAAAGTTGAATTATAAACCTCCCCCTTTGGCTCTGGTTGCATTTCTCCAATCCTTCCATGCTACTGTCAAAAGATAAAAAATCACAAATCTTGTTTCTCTCTACCTAACAAATCTCACACATCAGTCAAACGTGCCAACCTCCCATCTCCATTTCCTGTTGGCTTTATGTCCTTTTGCTCCTCTTTTTGAACTTTGCTGCCAGGTACAGGAACCAAGTCATGACTGGTACCTACAGCCAGGATCCCAAAGCTTGGCAAATCTCTCTGTCTTCTTCCCCATGGTGCCCAGCTCTGTGGCTTGAGGCAGAGCACATCACTGCAGCAGAAGTCAAGAAACATTCTCCACTGTTAATTATCTGGTTAGTACTACCCAGTACCAAGAACTAGAGCAGTGATGGCTACTCCTCAGTTCAGTCTCCCATAACAATTCTTTCTCAGGTGATCTAACTATGTGGTGTTTTACATTTTCTGAGTTCATTCCCCTCGCCCCAAGATTGCAATAGCAGCTTGAGACACACATGAGCTAAGCACCACATCATTTCCCAGTAAAAGTAATTCCTCAGTTCTATTATCCTCTTACATCACTGTAGTCCAGAAATCCACCTTGCTGACTGTCTCTCCACAGATATCCAACAGAGCAGACCCTATAAAAAAAATGTCAGTCTGTCATTTCCATCTTGTTGAGGAATCAATTAAAATTTGGATGGCAGCTGCAAGTAGCAAAGAGCACTGCTCAAAACTCCACCTGCAAACAAGGCTGTGCTAGAGCATGCCCTACGAGTTGTCTGGTTGATCTTGGACCTGGTACAGCAAATGTAGGATGCATTTTGCATATTGCAAGACATATTGCAGAGCAATAAAGCCTTTAGTCCCAAATGCTACTATCAAGAAAGATGGCAACAAAGTGAGGCCACAAAGAAGGAGGTAATTTCAGGATTAAGAATGGAACTACAATGAGCTAATGTTTTCTTGCTCACTCCCCCAAGCCCCAAGTTAAAACTGCCAAGCAGAAATGGCTACCTGCACAAACACCCTGGCCATTAGGTTTAGCTTTTTGACCCACCTCTCCTATTTACTGGATCTAGTTGCAGACACTGGCAATTTCTCAGCCATGCTTTCCCTCAACATCTGTAAAATTACTCAGGCTACTATGTGCATATCTATATCTATATATAGATATACCTAGTCTTGTAATTATTATAATAACTAAACATATTCTCTTTACTATTCCTATTTTTTTTCTTCAAAGGGATTGGCATATAGAACGTTTTGAAATTTAAATTTATGATCAGTTTAGATTCAGGTGCTTTAAGATGACAAGACTTAAATACATTGAAGATTCTCTCATGTCCTCCCATCTCTCTACAACTCCAGCTATGAGGAGTGTTTAGTCATGGAGAGGAATCCACATGCATCCTGGAGTGTTGCAGTCTGCAACCACAGGATCACGTCCAGGGAAGTTACTGGGACCCAGCTCAGGATAGGAATGAGATGGGCATCTGTTCATGAAACCATTTATTCAGCATGGCAACAAACTCAGATTCAGAGACAGAAAGCCTTGAACACAGGCAGGGTGAGGGGTTTTGATGGACAGAGGGTGGAGTTTAGTGTCAGGGACCACTAAAAACACAATAAAGGAGGAACTCCAGGGGCTCAAACCCAATCAGAACTCCTGGGCCACTCCTCACAAGGGGTCTGGGGTGGGATAACTTCATCCAGGCCTCACACAGCCCATCCTCTAAAGCATGAGGTCAAAATACACACTAACCAGGCATTTCAGCCCTGCCTCCACTTTAACAATGCTTATCTGAAACTAAATCTTTGCCTCTCAACAATGGAATGTGCAGCGACAGTAGAAATTAAATTAAATACATCTCAAAATAGGTCCTTCAGGAAGCAGCCATTATGGTTTTTTTTAAAATGGTCAAACAGACAAACACCCTCACCAAAGGCTAGTCAACAACAGCCACACCAAAAATCAAAATACAATTAAAAAAACCTCAAACTACTAAAAAGTGTGCAGATCCTAAATAGAATCCTTTGTTTTGCTGCCAGTTCAGAGTAGCTGGGTGGCAATAACCGGTGCATCCAGCTTGCTGCAGCCTACAACACTCAACACATTTTCTAGGTGAGGGCACTGAAGAATACATCAGATTTATGGTGCTTTGAAAGCACACACAGGAGACTTTTCATTACCCAAGCCCCAAAGGAGATATAATTGGTTTCAGAATTTATGTGCAATAAATCCTTCTGCTTGGTTATTTGTTAATAAGTTCTGTTGATAATACTTTGCAGTGCCTTTAGTGCCTCCTCTGTGTGTTGGCACAAGGGAAGTTCAAGTTTTGTCTGTTTGATGGCTGGGGCATCAGTAGCTCTGCAAATTTAGGTATGAAAAGGGTAATATCTCATGCTGAGGCCAGAGTATAGTGGTCAGGTGTTGGAGTCAGAGGTACAGGAAATTTTCCCTTATCTGTGCTGCCAGGCTCTAACACCCAAGAGACCACTGAGTTTAGCCTAAAACCACAGAGACAGCTTCTAAAGTTAAGAAACAAATAATGTAAATTAGATAGAGTTATCTTAAGCCACTGGGTGAAAAAGTTAGAGTTTGGAGTTTTAGTTATATTAATATGTGAGATACAAGATGGAGGATTTGGAGCGTTGTCCTTTTTCTTCTCCTTCTTCTTTGTCTTCTGGGGTTTTTGGGTAATATTAGGGGATTGGATGGAGAAATCCACAGTGTAGGGCACAGGTGTCAGGTAATTTGGTCACTAAAGAAAATAAGTTACTTGGCATTTTATTATTGGGTAAATCAACACATAAAAGACCTTGGGGAGCTTCTTTGTTCTCCATTTTGTACCTTACTAGCTTAGTGTACATAGCTCCTTGTAGTCTGTATATATGTAATATAGATAAGAAAGAATAAACTGAGCCTGAGCACAAGAAAACAATTTGTCTCTTGTCAATCTCAGTCCTGGGGAAAAGAACCAAGCCACCAGTGTCACTGTGACAGTCAGGGGAGGTCAGAAAACATCCTTCACCTCTTCACCTTGCTGCTGTGCTGTGGTCTGTACAGATGGTGAAGCAAAGGATAAAGTGTTTCTTATTTTGGGAAGTCATGTGAGTAGGAAGTGTTAGAAACATCCAGGTGTAGAAGGAATGGCTTGTTTTTCTGATTTGTTAGTATTTCTACTGACTAGCGAAGTAGATCTGTAAAGCAAGTCACATTTTTGTACCCCTGTATCTGTTCTAGCATTCAGTCTCCATGAGCTTCTCCAAGTCCATCTCACGAGCAGCAGCTCCCCATGA
This sequence comes from Poecile atricapillus, assembly GCF_030490865.1. Lineage (NCBI taxonomy): Eukaryota > Metazoa > Chordata > Aves > Passeriformes > Paridae > Poecile > Poecile atricapillus. The sequence goes on along the minus strand of NC_081250.1, from coordinate 146,255,529 downwards.
GCTGTTGCAAGGTGAGTCCATCCCACAGGCAACAGTGGGTACCTTAATTGTCTCAACACCTGTGTCCAAGCACACCTGTCCCCTCCCAAAGACATTCTGAGCCCCAGGAGAACAAACAGTGATGTTCACATGTCACTGGGCCCCCAAGGGGAGGTGAAGAGCACACAAGTCATTCTCTGGCTGCTCTCTGTAAGGGTTCAGAACAAAACCACAGCAATCACAGGTAATTTCCAGGTGAAGAATGTTATCATCATCATTACATCAGCAGGGAATGCCCCTGGGGATCAGATGTGAGCAGAGCACAATTAGATGACAAGGAAATCCTTTACCCAAACAAGAGTTTAGTTTAGGGTTGGTTTAAAAAAAAAAATGCAATGAATTGTAAGGTTGCATTCAAGAATTGCCTGAAAGCTGATTCCACAGAGGTTTTGATTATCGTTGTTGCCAAATCACTTCTTATTTGTAACCTTTTATGCCTACAGCATGTACTTGCCAAATTTAGACTAGAAGATCACCTATATTTTATAAGAAGATATGAAAGGGCAGGCAAAAACTATATTTTTATGGTGAGTTACAGCCTTTAAACACTGGAAAATAAATGGATGTGATAACCCTACACTGCACATCTATCACTGCCACCCAGCCTAGGAAAAGGAGTTCACTGCCTTGACATCCTTCCCTGCAGCCCTCTTTCTCCAAAAAGCCCAATGTGCAACAAGAACCATATTCACTGATAAAACAGGAGGAATTTGACATTTCAGAATCTAATTTATGGCTGCCAGTAGTGCTCTTTCACTAGTGAATCTTTTGTTTCACTTATGTTGGAAAGGTAAAAAAAACCATCAGCTTCTTGTGCTTCTGGGTACATCTGTGAAAGAGGGGAGGGAAGGGGAAGGGGAAGGGAAACAGCAGAAATTTTAACTTTGCAGAAGGTATACTAGGAAAAGTAGTCTCTCCAAATAAGACCTGTGAGACCTTTTTGGGTTATTATGAAGGACATGTCCTCTCTCATTGCCCCTCTGTGGGGGCCCTTAGTCTCCTTTGCTGCCCATTCATTTTTAGAAGTGACATATGACAGCAGTCACAGACTCTCCTTCAGTATCAAATGCTGCTTTTCCTTTGGTGCTAGAGACACGTATTTTGATTTTGGTGCCCATTTATAACTGAAATGACTGAAATTTCACCTGTCACTTCTGTCTGAATTGGGTTGGAAAGACAGCCTTCAATCACTCCAGTGCCAATGGAAAGGGAAGGAGGAAGTGCACAAGGTTCCCATTACAAGACTCTCATGCCATTCCTTGTAGTGCAGCTTTGCAATACATTTGGAGGTGAGCTGGAGGTGAGACAGAAAGGTCCTGACAGAACCTATCTTCTGCCCAGAGGGGAGATGGTCTCAGAGACCTGTTTCTGAGCTGGTAACAAGAGAGCCTTGTTGTCATAAGTATGAACATTAGCAATGACAAAGGCTCACAAGGGCCTAAGCTAGATCCAGTGATCACATTATTCAGCTGTATCAGCTGACTTCTTCAAACAAAACCTAAGCCACCTCCAATACTTGGTTGAAAGAGGGCACAGGAAGACAATAAAATGAATCTTTCTTAAGTAAAGAAGTAGAATGTTAAGAAAACAAACCCTGAAGATTTAGTCAAACACAAAGTAGAGGGGTTTCCCTGGACAGTTGTCAAATCCTGATCCTCTTTCACATCTACAGCAGCAAAGGAATTGCCAGGTGCTCTGACCTGTGCCCTGAACCTCATCAGTGGGCATCACTCACAGCGTGTGTCTCCAGCACCTGGACCAAGAAGATCTGCAGGAAGGTGAAGCTTAATCCTCTGTCTAATGAGCTGAAACAGCAGAGTGCTCCATTTCCTTCAGCCATAATCCAATTTCCACATATGGAATAATCCACTTCACCTTCAGAAAATAACTTTATCCATCAAGGGTGAAAGAATGAAGCAGATTATCCCTTTACTGAATGAAACAACCTATTGCTCCCTAAAAAGCCCTTGTCCACATGTGACTCTAGTTATTGGCTGCTAACAGAGAATGACTCTTTGTCACTGTTCCTGTCTGTACACCTGCTTCACTGTGATGTCACTGTTACCTATTTCTCAGACTCCCTTTTAATCTTATTGTCAGGAAAGAAGCTTGATCACAGCCCCATAAAGTAGATTCTGGCTCCTCACTCATCAGAGCTCAGGATGTTGCTTTATCTAGTTTTGCTCAAGAGAACTGGCAGAACTTGTTTACATATTGGCTAAGAAGCTCAGAAAGCCCCCCGGATGTGTGAGGTTAACAATGGAGTGAGTCAGTGATCACAACTAACAAGATTATTTTATCCACCTGCCGTTCTCAGGGTGCAGACAATGGGAAGACCAGATTTCTGTGTGTCTTAGAGTTTATCTACTGCTGTTGTATAGAATTTGTACTGCTCATAAGAGATTACTTAGAATAAACCAGAGGCACTCCTACCCTCCTTTTGCAGAACAGGATATGTCACTAGGGTGTGGGGAGTAATCCAGGACCTTCCCTTCACGGAGTGACAATGGTTTGCAACTTCAAAGAACTCTCTCCAAGAGGCTTTGCTGCAATTGCTACAGCAATTAATACAAGGGGCTACACCACAGTTTTCTTCTTGGAAGCAAACGTGGACACGTTTATGGGGTGTGTTTTAAGGTGTCCAGGGAGAACTATACCTAGGCTCATTCAGGCATTGTTTCTAGTTATCTGGATGTATACCTCAGTTTTAAAATCCATACAATACTTCTCCTTTGTGTATAACACAAGTGCAAGAAATGGGTCACTGAACTTTGATTAAAAGAGAGCATAAAACACATTAAACTTGGTTTGGGGAGCTTTGGCATGGAAGTCTGTCACACAGTTTTTCAGATTCTTGCATCAAGTCTCAGCTGTTGATCAGAAGTTCACTGTGTTATTTTAAAACAGTTAATATATGTCCTTTGAAGGAAGAGAATGACTCATAAACTTAGTCTGGGCTCTGTTGCTACCTAGTATGAATTTTTTTAATATTGAAACAGCCCATAAATTCTAGACAGGATGGCTGGAGATAGACTGAATCATGAACAGATATACAGAGATACGAGCTGCACATATGTACACATACTGGTATTTTTCTTCCATAAGGCTCATTACTTCAGTATCAAAGCATGCATTTGCTTAGCAGCAATTCAAAGACCTGGAAGATCTTTAAAGGAAGCAGGGAAGAGGAGATTTAAGCGACTCCACTGCTGGAGGACATGGAGAGAGTTGGTAACAGTCACCTATTGCTCACAGGAAGGAGCATGAGGAACATCATCTTAATAATGAATCTAATATAGTTTGCATTTTATATTAGTAAAATTACACTGCAGTTGGAGTAACTTAACCCTGTTCTGATCCAGTGTTGGTATGTACGGGCAGTGTGGCACACCAACTTAAGTAGCAAGTGAGAAACTTTCTCCTCACTCCATGTGCTTTTTCCTTTTCACACAAGAACCTGGTCCACACAGTCAGCTGGTCCCTAAGCAGTGGTTCAGGAAACCCTGGCAAGAGTTGCAAGTGGAAGATTAGATTTAATTGAATGACATTTTGATTCGTAAAGATCACACAGATGGAGAAGCCTGATTTAAAGGAAAGCTAAAGGTCATGCACTACTTAGGCAGGAGTGGAATTTGTCCATCCTGCTAACTCTAAAAATAAACTTTTAAGAATGCAATAAAATTGGACTTAGGACTAGAGGCATTTTGTATATTTTGAAATGCTTATGTATGAGCTGTGTGGGACACATGTGCCTAATGAAAGGAGCAGGGAATTAATATAGTGATTAAAAACATGGCCATGAACACTGTAAGTCTGCAAGATGGGAACTACATTGCTGTGCCAAGTTCACTTATAAACTAAACAATGATTTCACTGCCCCTGATTTGAGACCTTTTAGCACCAGATCCACAGCAACATCTGTGGCTTTTGAGCAGTGGGTACATATCATCCAATCACTGAGACTGGGGAGTTTTATAGGATCTCATCCATTGACTTCAGAGGGCTTAGGAAAAACCCTTTTCAGCTTGTGTATGATTTTTTTCCTCTCCTAATTAAATTCCATGATAGATAAGATTTGGGATAATGAAAAAACTCAGTCTTCCACCCCCAAAGAACAATATATGACCCCACATGTACATCAGTTTCAATTAGTGTGACTGGGAAAGTCAAGCCCTTCTGAAAAACTGGCTCAGGAGTACTGATTTCTCTATAATGGGTAATGACCATGAAAGAACTCAGAGCTCACAAAATTAAGATGGCTTTTTTCCTAAGAGAAATATTTACAGTTTCTACAGATTTTAAGCCATGCATGCATTGAGTGATAGCATGGATATCTCTGTTTCTCATGCCTGCTAATCGTGCTTGCCTCCTTCTGAGCCCCAAGATTATTACCAAAAGCACCAATGACACAAGATTTGGTGGGAGAGTTGCCTGAGCTACCACTGCAGGTGACACATAAGTGCCACCTACCTCTTTGTAGGTCCTATAGGTGATGAAAAAGTAGGAGAGCTTAAAACAATTCTCACTGTCATGATAAAATCCGAAGCAGTCATCACATGCAGTACAATCCTTCCTTGAAGGTTATCAATCCAATGTGATATTTTGAGAAGATCAGCTGCTACAGAGAAGCATTAGATATATCATCAGAACAGACTTCCACCCTAAGGGAGGCACATTGTTACCAGTTGTTTGAGGAAAGAATAGCTTAATGCAAAAATAAATACTCTAAGGCCTTTTAATACACAAGTATGAAATGAGGCTTCAACCTACAATAATCCAAGTAAACACCAAACCATTTTCATTCTGTGCCCTCCAGTGAGAGCTGAGGGCGTCACTTTCCTTGAGGAGCTTAGTGTGCACACAGAGAAAGGTTGCCAGTGTGAGGATGGACATGTGTTCAAAACTGATTTTTGTTTCTTATAAGCAGAAGTACTTTTCCTACACAAGCAGGATTTACCCTGATCATGATTTGAAACCCACAAAGCAAATGCCAGTGAGATAAACTGGGAAGTGCTGTCTTTCAGTGGGACTTGCACACATCACTGTAGGAAGAAGGGTGATATTTTGAGTGGCATAAAACTGCCTACAGACCTCAAATATACTTCTTTTTCATTGCATTATAATTTGTCTAGAACTGTTCAATTCAAGGAGTCACTTCTTCACCCTGCATGAGAAGAGAGTGGTATAAATCAGGTTGCTTCAGGAGTAGGTCTGATGTGAAACTATGCTTGATACCCGGGCAACAGAAAAGATGGCTTCTTAAAGCAATTGCAAATACTTAGAAACTACCCAAAGAAGAAAATTTACACTGTTCAGTGCAGGTTTGGTGCGTAACAACCTTACTGAAGGTCTTTCTGTGCAGAGCCCAGGCATTTAGTGAAATGCAAATGTACATGAAAACCTCTGGTATCTGAGAAGAAACCTGCAGTAATCCAAGGCAGGGGGCTCAGCCCAGTGGGTCTTCTCAATGTCCCTGTGACTCTGCACACACAAAGCTCCTTTTCACTGCATCTGATCTTTGCTGTGAACCTCACAAGGACATCAGTCTGGTGGCAAACAAGAGATTGGAAGGCTTCCAGATTCAGAAATCATGGTTTTAATCCTGGCAGGAACCAAACACAGTAAAAGCAAGCCCAAAGAAATTATAGCCAACAGGAAATTCCGATCATCCTTTGGCTATAGCCACCAGTTCCTCAGGGTCATAACCCAGACCCTTGTGTGTATGTAACAATTCTAGTTGTCATCTTCCAAATAATTAGCACAGACAGGATTTATGTGTTTTGCTGGTTTGTGGGACTTGCATGTCATGATAAGCATTTTGTAAGCTCTTAGACTTCTAACTAGCAAATTGAGAACTGAATTTAGGTTAATTCAAGACTGAAGTCTCCTTATATGAACAAATTGTTTTAGGGTCTGTATCTGTCTGATTTTAATACAAATTATTCCATTTGGATTTTGTTCTCAGTGAGACTTTTAGCATCAAAATCACAAGAGAGTCTAATGAATTCAGAGGGTGAACTCCTCAGTCTGTTCTCTTAAGTGTCCCTACAAACACAGAAAAGGAATGTAGAATGGAAAAGTAAGATGCATTCCTGTCTTCACCACTCATTAGTGCTGCTTTGGAGTGAGAATAGCACCTCACTTATGCCATGCCAGAGCAACGTGTGAAGCAATTACCAGAAGAAAGATCTACTTGTAAAATAGGGTCATCCCATCTCCTTTCTAGCAGCTCCCCATAAATCTCTTTCCCTGGTCTCATTGCTCAGGAGCATGTCCTGCACACTAATTGGCAACCTATTTACATGGGACTGGACACTCAATCCCCCTTTCCCTCTATTTCCCCACCTTTGTCCCTCTCTAAACCAGTTACATCCTTCCCTTTCCCTGTCTTTGGTTTCTCCCTCAGCCCATACCAGGTCTTGTAGAATCCCCAGCTGCTCTTCCTCCACATCCTATCATGTGTCCCATACCCAGGCAGGGATTCCTCTCCCAGCTGAGGTGAGCTGGGGAGCTGTTTCCCCTGGGAACGGTGTTACCTCCTGCCCATGATGATGAGGCTCTCCTGGAACAGTTTAGTCTCCAGTCCACTTTAGTTTCGTGTCTCTGTCTGGGATATTATGGTTCCGTGGCTTGTCCTTCTGCCTCTGCAAGTGTGAGCCTTTAAGTCACACAACCTAATACAGCTCTTCCAAAATACATCACATCAGATGAAAGAAGACCCTGAGGACAACCCCCTGGCTCTGCATCTGTGTCTTGCAGTTTTTCTGTATAGCTTTGCATAAAACACTTTCTCAGTCTGTACCATGGGCCATAACACACTGGGTGAAGTGGAGGAGGGCGATGATGTTGGGCACTTTTTTAATGGTTGTGAGATACTGCCAAAGACTTGGTTGAGAAAAAGGTTTAAAGGAGGGAACACAGAGGGCTGTACTTCATCCAGACTATGTTAGAAACAAAAAGGGAAAAGAGAAACATGACTGTTCTGAGAAGAATACTTTGTGGGCACTTGGGACATCTGGATTCATTTAAATAGAACTTGGCTGTATGGAATTCCACGCTCTGCATTATGGAATAAGCCTCCATGAGGACATGGGATAGGAGAAAACCATAACTCTGGGCCTGTGCTACCTTGTGCTACCACACGTGCTTTATCCCACACTGCACACCTCCCAGAACCAGCCTTGCTGCCCTAGAGGGCTACAGTCTGTCCATCTTCCTCATTTGGGGCATTAAATGCAGGTATTTATGCTTATTTCATCTCCTCTCTTGAGGCCAAGGTAAAGCACTGCTGCACTTGCTGAATTTGTCACTTTGTGCAGACTCCATTTATATGACAGCAAATCTATATAACTTTCCTGTGTCCACTTGCTCTGTTGTTCAGCTGTCAAGAAAAGGCAGCCCATCAGGTCCTTGCCAAAGGGCACAGTAGCTGCCTCCTTCATGTAGGATCCTTTGCCCTACATGAAGCCAGACACCAGAGCAGAAGCCTCCTTGGGATTTTTCCCAAAAATGCAAAAAAAACCCCACCCAAAGCCCCAGATCTCTATTATAATAAATGAATGGGTTTTTTTCCTCTCAGTAGTTCCTATTTAAATTTTGACAATCAGTCTGGTTCCCCTTTATATTTCCTGTTTTCCATAAGCCATACACATGCATAAACAAGGAAAATCAAAGTAATGGAAGAGGAAGATAAGCCCCAAGATCAGGTACCAGTGTGAGGGAGGGAAAATCTTGGTCTATCTGTGACTTGTTATCAGCTATGAGATGGTAACAAAACATGCCTGTGAAAGCAGACTTTGAGTCTAATGTAGTCTTTACAGGGCAATGGAAATAAAAGTTACCTCAGAATAGAAATATAAGATTTCCTGATAGGTCTAGATTGAAAAAAGGTCTGGTGGATCTTTTATTGAACACTGAAGACACTTCTGTTCCTAGAGGATTCACAATACCCTAGAGGATTTTCTAAATTTTGTAATTGTTGGTCACTTTGGTCTTTCCTAACCATAAGAGAGACTTCAGAAGGATATGGCTTAAATTGAGCACAACCAGAAGACAATAAAGAGGATGCAGTTTCTAGAGCTGAGTTTTGTTAGAAAATGCTGATATGAAACATCCATGGGACTGTATTCATTGCAGCAATCTTCCATTAAACTCTAAACTTGCATGGTACCTTTGAGTTTGGAAGCCATAGGGCGTCCTGAGGCTCTCTACTCTACTATTAGGTATTAGGGTCTGTAACCAAGTATCAGTTCCCAAGTTCCCATCTTGGATTTTGGTACCACTCCCTGTTCTATCATAAAAGTCTGGAAATCATGGGCACCCCAGGCTGACAGAGGATTTTCAGATCTGTGTTATCTGAGGTGGATGGAGGAATCTGGGAACTAAGAGACAATATTCCAGTGGGAAAGATCAGCAGCAAAATCTAGTCATACTGAAGTTGATTAACCTGAGCATTACCCTAATATTTACATTTTTATGAAGCATAACATCACTGGACCCTGCATTGCTAAATCTACCCTCTGCACAGATTGGAGTTATTTGAAACAGTTAATTTTAATTAGAATTCAATAAGCATATCTTCACAATTTTTCTAGTACCACTTTAAGGGAGAAGATGCTGGCAGGACAGTAGATGTTTGGTTGTGGAGTGAAAACCAACAGATGTGACCCAGCAGGCTGCTGATCCCTTTTTCCACTCCTTGTTATCTTGCCCATGTCTCACAGCTCAGCAAAGAAATCCCACACGGATGGAATGAGGCAGAATTTTACTGGTGGCCAAATCTCTCCTTATGCAGTGAAGAAGACTCAGAGACAGCTTTTTTTATAGTCATTTTTTCAGTGCAAGTTTAATATCTAAACATCCTGAAAATTTGTCCTAAGCTAGTGTGAAAAATGAGCTTTAGTCAACCCAAGTGTTCACTTTGGCTTGCTGCATCATACAGAGGAATAGACTATATCATACAGGTTCCAGATTTAAACTAAACAATACAGGAGTCCCCAAACCTCAGCTCTGCTCACAGTACCCTCTTTACTCCTGGGTTTTCTGTTCCACCCATTTTTATGATTAATTTTCTCCACTCACCTCACAGCAGCAGCACTGTCACCTCACAGCAGGAACACTGCCAGGTGTTGAGAGGAAGCACATTTCCACAAAGGCTACACAACACTGAAGGATGACAACCCTTGTCATCTGAGACCAAACAGGAATGTGGAGGCTGAATGGGTTGGGACAGTCAGACCCTTCCCTAAAGCCCTTATGATTAACGAAAAAATTTTAGAAGTGTGCAAGCATGGTCTTTGTTGTTGTTGTTGTTGTTATTGTTGTTTGGTTTTTTGTTGTTGTTTTGGTTCTTTGTACTTCATCTTGGATTTTCCATTCTGGTGACCCATGAGCAATACAGAACCATGCCAGAACGTTCCATTCTTGCCTCCTTCCATCCCATCCTTGTAATTGTGACAGCGCAAGAAGCTCATCTCCATGCCCACAGGAGACACAAGGGATGTGGGGGAGCTCCAGTGTCCCAGTCAGAGGCACAAACACCTGCCAGGACTGTCCATAAGGAGTTTTGGCCCCAGAGAGGGGCACCCCTGCTGTGGGCAGCAGTTCCCTGGGTCTCCTTGTTGACTGAGGAGGGTCTCTGCATGGGGATGCACGGGAACAACATCTTTGGATTGTGAAAGGCTTGTTAAGGGATGGTGAGAGGAGAAACCAAAGGCAGGGAAAGGAAAACATTAGCAATGATTAAGGAGGAACAAGCATTGGAAAACAGAAGGATAAGGGGATAAAGTGGCTGGTCAAGTGTAAACAGGTTGCTGGAGACTGTGCTTGCCTGGCCATGCTCTGTGCCTCATGAACGCTATCTGTCCTGTCTTCTCAGCAAACACTGTTTCAAACCTCATTTAAACCCCCTTTTCCTGTGTGTCCTCTGCTTGTTTACGGGGACAGTTCCAAGTGCAGCAACTGGAATGGGAGCAGGAGCCGTGGGATCCCCGTGTCAGTGGTGTAGTGGTCAGTCTGTGGTCACCAGTGAAGCTGGAGCTGCACCAGCCAGGGAGTAGGTGATGTGGGCTGGGAGCAAGGGGGTCAGCAAGCCTCAGAGGCCAAGACCAAAGGAGGCTGGAGAGACCAGGGCAGTCCCAGAGAGCGTTCTGTGTGAGCGAGTTGGTCTGAAATAACAGCTGAACTGGGGTTGTGATCCCATGGACTGGTGTCTCCAAGTGCTTACCGTGTTCAGCTTTTTTATAGTCATTTTTTCAGTACAAGTTTAATATCTAAACATCCTGAAAATTTGTCAGTTTTCAAAATTTGTGCCCTCTGTGTGTCTGTACCCCGAGTGTCCAGGATTCATGTACGTGTGCAATATGTGGTGTGTAGGTGTGCCCTTTGTGTGTGCCTGCAGGGAATGCACACTCAGCCTGCATGCTGCTGGGACCTGGGCACGGAGCTGTGCCAGACTCTCCTCCCCACAGCCTCTGGACCCAGCCTCCCCAACAGCAACCACTGCCACTGCCATGCCACCCTAGGCACAGATGGGAGAGGATTTCCATCTGTCAGCCCATCATCACTGCCTCAGCAGAAAAGTCCAAGGAAAGAAGGAAAGAGAGAGCACAGCTATAAACCCCAGGATGTGGTAGTAGCTGTATCCATCAGTCATGAGTCAGTCTGATCTGTGGATCTCATAGCCCCTCTTCCCTTCCTATCTCCCACTTGCATCCCACCAATCTCCTCTCTTCTGAAGGGAAAATGTGTAATTACTCCTCAAATCTAGCCAACGCTGCCTCCCTCCTTCCTGCCTTCTCAAACCTAATCTGTGATCAAATCCACCCACCAAAGTCAAATGTCTTTCCAGGGATGAACTTTCACACAATTTTGGGAGCAGTTTTCTAGTTTTGTGGTTGGTGAGAATAAAAAATTAATGTGTTTTTTTTCCATGTAGAAGCATCAGTCACGCATTGTGTGTACACTAAATTCACAGGGTCATAGAAATTAGAGACTGGAGAGCCCAGGGGAGAGAACTGCTCCAGCAAAGAAGCTGTGCAAAATTGTTCTCTGCATTGCATTAAGGCTAGAAAGGTCTTTGAGCATTCCTAACTCTCATGTCGTCCTTGTTTTCTTGTCACCTTCTTCCTGAAACACAGGTGTGGGCATTGTCTTTCCCAGAGAAAGTAGCTTATTAATTTTAATGAGGAAGGAAGATGTGTGCTGTTGAGGAACAAGCTCCAATTAAAATATTATTATGTAATCAAATATGGGCCTTTCACAGTGACAGTTAAAGAGCCATGTCCTTATTTTTAGTTAAAACCTGCAGTGAGCTGGCTTATGATCCATCAACATCCCTGTCTGAGGATCTGACCCAGATTAGATTAATTTGATTCTATTCTCAGGCTATTATATACTCTCCCATTATGGATCGAGTCTTAATGCCAATCAAATAGCATTGGAAAAGCTCCAAATGGTTTCAGCTGAGTGGGAATGGCCCTGTTCAGACCGTGTGCGTAAGGTCAGTGTCTGCTCTCAGGTATAAATCCAGCAGAATGTCACTGAAATCAATTGAGATATAGCTGATTTATAGAGATGACATTGGCAGTAGCAATTGACTGCCTCCAAGAACCTGTCTGTGGCCTCAACTCAGCCCTGAGCTCTCAGGATCCTCACACAGGTGCTGAAGTCCACACTCTAGAGGACCTGATGTCTAGTTATCTTCTGACACTCGTTTGACCTTTTTGGGTTTAGTTTTCTGAACAAACAGATTTGAGTGCACTGAGTCTGGGGTGGAACATCACGTGATTGAAAAATGTCAGGTTTGCTGTAAATTCATTGTCATATGTTCACCTATCACTGTGCATGTGGCAGCAACAGGAAGAAAGTGTCCTCCTTTCCTCTGCCACCTCAGCTGAGAGGCAGCCAAAACATCCTTGAATTTCTGTGTGGAAACCAGGAGCTGCCCTGTGCTCTGCTGCTCCTACCATCCCACATCCTCATTCAGCTCCTGCAGAGACCCTGGAGATGCCCTCAGAAATTCCTTCTCTTGCATCATGCCTCCTCCAGACTCCTCAGCATGGGCTGTGACTTTGCTGCTCACCTTGTTCATGTCCTGAATTCACCCCACGCTTTGTGGAATTAAAAGTTCAACGAAAGGGCAGCCCCATGCAAAGATTTAGAGGGTTCCTAAGATACTGCTGCAACAAATCTTTTACTCCCACTCCAAGCAGTGGAGGTCTGGACATGAGAAGAAATGCACAAGGAGGAAGAAAAAAACATTTTCATTAGCAGTGACTTGCTGACAATGTGGTTTCTCTGTCAAAACCTGTGACCTGAATTATCACTGCCTGTGCTGCTGGAGGGTTTATTGGAAAATGGATAGCTTTGCAGGGAAAAAAAATCAGGCTGGTGGACATGACTTTTTTTTTAATAAAAGGAAACAAACTCACTTCCTTATATTGCATATAAGCAAAGAGGACATGATCAGAATACTCTTGATGATGAATCAGGCTGCAGAGTTCGTGGTTGAATCACAGGTCAGGGAGGTTCCAAACTACCTTTGTGCCCTCAGCAGCTAAAGCCCCCAAAAATGCATTCTCCGTCCTATAGTTATTTAGATGCTGCTTGAGTTTCCAGTAAGCTGAAAAAAAACCCCAACCAACACTCAAAGGAATGTCATGGGTGGGGGATGTCCTCACACCATCTCCCATTTTGTGTGAACATCATCCCAGTGGAGTTCTGCAGCCAACAGAGGCTTAAGGCTCTCACTCAGATGATGTTCCCAAGTCATTGCCAAAATATCAGGAGTGGAGGAACCTCCTGGGCAACTTTGAGCATGGTAGGTGTATCCTGCCCCACTTCTGGATGAATGTATTGCCAGGAGGACAGTGAACAGGCTCAGATATACAATCCCTTTGTGGTCTGAAAGACAGACCTTTGTAAGCTCCTGACAAATTCAAACACAAGACAACACTGGGTGGCCAACAAGGCCAAGTGCAAGCTCCTGCACATAAGTCCAGGCAATCCTAAGCACAAACACAGGCTGGGAGAAGCATGGATGGAAAGCAGCCCTGAGAAGAAGACCTTGGGTGAGTTGATTGTTGGAAAGCTTGATGTGACCTGGCAATGTTCTCTGGCAGCCCAGGAAACCAACTGTGCCCTGGCCTGCATCCCAAGCACTGTGGGCAACAGGTCAAGGGAGATGATTTTCTCCTTCTACTCTGCTCTGGTGAGACCCCACCTGCAGTGCTGCATCCAGCTCTGGGGTCCCCAACACAAGAAGGGTGTGGGCTTCTTGGAGCAAGTCCTGAAGGTGAAGATCAGGGGCTGGAGCACCTTTGCTATGGATAAATGTAGTTGTTGGAGGAGACATGACACAAAGCAGATCCTTAAGAAATTTCTTCCATGTTTTTTTTTATTGTGCTCATCCATAGCGTTTTTATACCCTTCTGACCCCATAGTGCACCATCTCATTGACCATCATCACACCACCCCTCAAGTCCATTGGTGGAAGCACTGTTTTGAGAAAGCATCCCCAAAAATCCAAAATACAGATAAATCCTGTTTTTCCATGGTGTTTTTCACAGCACAGATGTTCTTTGTTTTCTTCTACCTTTATCTTCTTTCTCTTCTTCTCACGGACACACAGGAATTCTGCTGCTTTCTTCTTTCTGTCAATTCTTTTGTCTGACCCCCCACCCACCATGGGCCCTCTCCACAGATAAAGACTGATATAGCTGGGGCTGTTCAGCCTGGATATGAGAAGCTCTCAAGGGACCTTAAAACACCTACCAGTAACTAAAGGAGGCCTACAAGAGAGATGGAGAGAGATTTTTTTTCCATAACAGATGGAGATAGGACAAGTAGCAATGTCTTTAAACTAAAGGAGAGTAGGTTAAATTAGACATTATGAAGAAATTCTTCCCTGATTGGGTGGTAAAGCACTGGAACAAGTTGCCCAGAGAAGCCATGGATCCCCCATCTCTGGAACCTCTGCCATCTTCAGAATATTTGTTATTGGTGCCAATACTTCTGTTCATCTTCATTCTTTTTAATGACGTGGTGGGTTGAACTTGGCTGAACAGCAGGTGCCCATCAAGCCACTCTATCACTCCCCCTTCTCAGTGGAGGGAAAATAAGACGGAAAATTAACTTGTAGGTTGAGATAAGGCAATTTACTAAAGCAAAAGTTTAGATGCACTGAAATAAAGAGGAAAAAAAAATTGTATTCTCTACTTCCCACCAGCAAGTGGTGTTCAGCCACATCCCAGGAAGCCAGACTTCAGCACATGTGGCAGTTTTTCCAGACAGCAAATATTGCAAATAACAAAAGCACCCTGTTTGTCCTCCTTTTCTTAGCTTTTATATCAGAGCTGGTGTGTTGTATGGTATGGAATATCCCTTTGGTTAACTTGGGTCAGCTGGCCTGCTTGTGTCCCTTCCTGGGATCTCCTAGCCCCTTGATGGGGAAATTCTGGGGAGACAGTGCTGATGCTGTGCCAGCTGTGCTCTGCAAGAGTCAAACACTGCTGTGTTACCAACACCTTTCCAGCTCCCAATGCCCAGAGCACTGTGAGGGCTGCCATGGGAAAATGAACTCAATCTCAGACCCAATAAAAATACTTTTCATCCTTCTGACTCTACAGTTCCTGGATTAGTCAGATTCTCCTTTTTTATAACACTTCTGCAAGCATATGACTAAAGGGGAAGTCAACACCCTGCAGTCACAGATGAGTTTAGTCAGTGGCTAACAAGCCAAGTGCTTGACCACTCCCCTCCCAGCCAGGCTGTCTTTAAGTCAGCTTGGATGAACCAAACTTTGCACCTGTGTTTGCCCCTGGTGAGTATTTCTTGTTTCATTTTTAAAGAATAGTGGATTGGCTTTTGGCAACAAAATGAGGATCCCAGCCCACCTTAGGTAAGTTCTTGATTTCCTCGTACAGAACAATTCATCTCATCTTCATCAACACGTAAAAGCTCCTAAACAAACCTCACCAGTCAGAAGGGGTATTCTCAAATTTGATAAATTTTTCTATAGCAACCCCAGTTTTTGAAAATGTGCATGTTACTGTAGAAGCTTTTTCATACTTCTGGTTGATCCTATACGGTTCAGTGTTGTGCTGTGTGGATATACCCAAGTCATGTCTGAAAATCCATGTCGAAAACAGAAAGCAGGCTAATCATATGAAAGGAATCTTCCAACCAGACAATCAGTTCTCCTGAAAAGCAGGATAAAGAAGCCAGGAAAGCCTGGCTGCCTCATTTGGGACTGTTGCAATTTCTTTGTGTGCTCTTGCACTGCATAAATACCCCTTGACTTACAAGCTCCATTTATTTGCTGGAATTAATGCAACAGCATGCAGTTACTATGGTGATGTGGGTTCCCTGACTATCTCGGGCTAAATCCATACCCATGTGTGAGCTGGTTCTTGCAGTGCCTGAAGTTTGCTGGCTCTGGAGTACAACCAGACTGGAAGCCAACGTGTAGGAATGGCTGGGTGATCAGGAATGTGGATATCACTTACACAGAGACATGGGCTCTGCAGTAGCTATGGGCTTCGTGTGTCTCAATGTCCCTACATGCTCCATGCATGGAGGGGACAAGCACAGATGACATTTAATCTTTATGAAGAAAGCAATGACACAATTCACATCTCCCAGCCTTGTTGCTCATGTACTCTGCATGAAGCTTTCCTTGTGCTAGGCTCCTCCCTTTAGAGACACGAGATAAGGATAGTTCTGCCTTATTCTCTTGACTGCAAAAGGCAAGACTTCAAGAGTAGGTGGAATTCATGCAGTTACAAGGTCCTCAAAGTCTCTGAAATACCTTGACTGCTGTGACATCCTCTGTTTCCAGGGCTTCAGGGCATTTCATAGATGCACAGTTTTTTCTCTGCTCTTCTGCATAAAGGGCTCCATTTGTAATTACTAGAAGCAATTAGGGAACTTCCAAGAGCTTTAACAATTTCTCTGTGGCTGGGAAAAGGGTGCACTTAATCAAAGCTATGGTTTGTGAATTACCTGCTCAGCTGTTGATGGCAACTGGCTTTACCCTGCAACTTGTTTGTGTTCCCTGGAGCCTCAGATACCTCTATGCTGCCATGATGATTTTATCTTCTTCAGCCTTTTCTTCAGGAATAAATCTGTGTCCAGCTGTGTCTCAGTCAGCAGGTTTGTCTGCCTGGTGCAGCTCCCCATGGCACACAAAGTTGTGCTGTAGCACATTCTGGAAAAAAACAAAGTTGCTCAGATGTGCTATAACAAAGATGGTTTCCCTGCTAGCATGGCACAGAAATGTTTGCTCTGTTGAGAGATTAAAGAACATCTGCAGAGTTTTCTGCTGACAGGAATGTGTCACTTCACAGCCGGTGGTTTGCAGAAGCACCCTGTCATTACCCAAGCACCCTGTCTGCAGCTGTGTGGTGCTCAGGGAAGGGAAGGGAAGTGAGCTCATTGCACAAGCCTCCTCCAGATGACTTACCTGCTGCTTGGAGCACTAATCAGTGTCAGAACAATATGGACTACAAGGATGGAAACATATTTATGGGTAGATTTTGCAGAGTGTCTGTAGATGCAGAAATTTTGGCAAAATTAGGGAAAAAAAGGAAGGGGGGGGAGGGAAGACTCAGGGATAAAGGAAAATTATCTGCCTAAGAAGCTGGGGATCTTAAACCTCCCATTTTCTTAAGTAACTTTAAAAACCACAACTGAGATCCATGGATGTATTTGAACTCTTTATCTACGGAGGATTATATCTTTGGATCTTTTAGTTCCCACTGAGTCTGATGCTCTTTAGGTGGTCTCCACCACCTGATGCAGAGAGAGAAGGGGGCTGTGAGGTCTCTTCATGGAGACCTGCGAGGCTGACAATGCTCATCCATGGGTATTGTGGAGAAAAAGAATGAGTGTCTCAAGCTATTTTGATGCCTTGAGAAGGTACCTGGAACAGAGGCTGGACAGTGTAAAAGGAATAAAGTGGGTATTTATTAACAAGGCCTTCCAAGGATACACCTTGGGCAGTACAAGAGCCTGGCCAAGGCTACTCCCAAGATGGACGATGGTCACACATTTTCACACTTTTATGAGTTTTGGTCCATCTGTATATTGGGGTTAATTGTCCAATTACAGCTTCAGGTTATGAAGTCACATCCTCCCAGATTGTTCTCTTCAACTCACTGTTGTTTATACTTTTTGGGCCTGAAACTGCGATGGTGTCCTTGGTTCTCGGGCTGGAAAAGGATTGTTTTGACAAACCAAACTGTGAAGAGAACTTGCTAACACTTTATATGAAGTTCAGAGTTATGTACTAATGCAATACAGAATCTGGAAAATGTGAAAGCTACAACTTAAGGCATCAGTTTCAAAGGTCTTTCCTGGAGATGGGAGAACCATGAGAAAGTGGAAAGACTGCAAAAAGAGAGGCTTCAACATATCAAGTTCTCTAACATCAAGGCAACAACTTTAGAATAAATTTGCAGATTGTTTTAACCAGTCTAAAGCAGCACAGCTACCATGCAACAAGTCCATGGGGACAGGCACTGATGCATCTGAGCTTTCAGCTCTGTCACACCTCTGCATTTTGAAGAGAATGTCTCCCATGTAAACTGTCTCCCATGAAACTTCCCTTTGCAGAGAACAGCACAGACCCAGATGGTTAACATGCCATGCTCTCTCACACAGATTTTCCTCTTATCCTTCCTTGTTTTGTTTTACTTTCAAGGAAAGAATTTATTTTAATGCCATTTAAGCTGAAGGAATCTGGCTGCTGTTTCTGTGCACTGCAATTCTGCTGCCCTTCCAGCACAGCACAGCCCTTTCCTCTCCATGGCAGCTAAAGGAGAGGGGAATGAGATCTGGGCTACACAGGTGATTATTTTTAAAAGCTCATTGAGCAGACCATTTGGCAGTACAGACATGACCTGCCATCAAAATGGGAAAGGAATTTGCTCTTTAGCACACTGGGTTTTGCACACAGGGTCTAGCACAATGAGGGTTTTGCCTCATTGAAATGTAATCCAGGTAACTGCCCCGTTCAGGATCTACTTCCAACCCTGCAGTTTGGAGTTACAGTTGTGTTTGACTCCTGAGGTAAACAAAGACAGTAAACTGTTCCCCAATATAAATAGGAAGCAGAAGAATGCCTCAAAGCTAAAAAACATCCTGTGTAAGCATGTAATGCCTCTCCCCTTATCTCTGTATTTCCACATTTTCTCTGTGTGATGTGCACAATCACCAGTCCACATCACCAACACAGTGAATTGGGTAGTTGTGGCTTTTTGTGTGCACCGGCCAGCTCAACCCACCCACGCCAGAGAAGAAAACAAAGGATTTGGTTATTCAAAACACTTCCTAGCCATGACAGCCTGAAATTAAATGGAAATGCTCTTTTTTTAAGGTGTAGGATCTACACTGCAGCTAGCAAGCAAAGCAGCTAAAGCCCAGATCCAGGCAGTTGTAAGGCTTTTCGAGGGTGTGATGCTTGAGAAACAAAGGTCAGAGGAGCCCTGAGTCAGTGAAGGCTTAGATGCAAGCACCCATCATGTAGGCCACTGGAGGGTAAATAGTGGCTGTAAGGCCAGCAGGAGCCCCTGTGGTTATCTCTGCTGAACTGCTGTGTAATGCAGAGCAGCGTTTGCTCAGTGCTTCCCACACCAAGCACGTGGCTCCTGGCTGAGCATGAGCCCCCTTTGCAGGGCAGAGAGCCAGCCTGAACTCTCAGTTTTGGGTAAAGATGTCAAGAGATGGATAACATGCCACTGCCCTCAAGGAGTTACAGGAGCAGCTTGGATTTGGAAAACCTCTCATCCCACTGCTCCCATGTCCTAGCCAGGACTAACACCCTCTAGGTCCAAAAATTGGCCAGGTTGCTGCCTCAGAGGGCAGATATTACGCCTTAAGCCTGTTCAGAAGTTAAGAGGGAGTGAAATATGAATCAGGACCCACACTCTGTCCCAAAGACAGGTTTAGCTGGCAGCACACCTCCCTTGTTTGTGCTGCTAATTCATTGGCCTTGTTGTGATGAACTTTCACCTTACAAATATATTTGGATTTACTTTTAAGACAGTGTCTCTCATTGGATACAGTGAACTTGGAGTTGTACACAGGAAGCATAAGGAAAGATGTAACTCCATAATGCCCAAACCTGCGTAAGGAGTCATGAAAAAGGTTGGTCAAAGGTGAATCCAAAAGCTCCAAGGCAAAATCTGTTTGGGCTACAGATGTGTGAGGTACTTAGAGCCCTGTGCTTTGTCTGGTTTCTGCTTGACTTCTGAGTATCTGAAGCCTCTTAGAGCTTCAACGTGCTGTGATCTGCAAGGACAGAACCCTGCCTGTTCCATGGGAGCTCCCTGCAAGGCTGCCAACCAGCCCACATGGCCCGCAAATGCACTCAAAAGATCCTCACTGATTTCCACAATAATGCAAAATTCAAAACAGGTAAACTAGATCATCCCCAAATCTCCAAATCAATGTTAAAATGGCATTCAATATTGTAATAAATTTTGCAAAGTTTTGGGTTGCATTCTTGTTTCTAAACCTTCAGGGCATATTCCTAGCACAATTAGAAATAGTGTATATATAAATTAAAATATTAATATACATTTGCATTATATTTAGGTATTACTATGTAAACATTTAAGTACATAAATGTTAATATAATTCATCAAAGCTAGAAGTATTATTTAGAAATATTATTTTTCTAAATCATAAGATAGTCCCATGTATATCTTTCTTTCCTGTGATAGTGTTAATTTTCTTTATAGCAGCTCATATGGCGCTGCTGTGTTTTTGATTTGTGCTGAAAGCCAATGTTTTCATTACTGCTGAATTTTACACAGAGGCAAGGGCTTTTTTGCTCCTCACCCCACCCCAGCAGTGAAGAGGCTGGGGAGGGAACAAGGATTTGGGAGGGGACACAGCAGGGACAGCTGACCCCAACTGACCCAAGGGATATTCCAGACCCTTTGGGGTCACACTCAGTGTATGAATCTGGGGGAGAACAAGGAAGGAGCTACATTTGGAGTGACAGTGTTTGTCTTCCCAGGCAGGGAGAAGGATCTTGGCTTTCCCAGGGATGGCTGAGCACCTGCCTGCCCATGGGACGTGGGGAATGAATTCCTCTGCTTGGACATGCAGTTTTTGCTTTACCTGTTAAACTGCTTTTAGCTGCCACCCCCCACAAATCTTCTCACTTTTACCCTCCCCCTTCTCTCCCCATCCCTATGATGGGATGAGCTGACTATCAGGGTTAAACCACAACACCCTCAAAAAAGCTATTTCTAGAAACGGGGGATTTCAGAGAAACAGCAACACTTCTGTGCGCTGTGTTTGCTCAAATAGTGGCAGTGATTTTTCTCCCCTTCAGATTTTGTTAGGGATGAAGCCTTAGCACAGATCAGTTTTAGAATTGCCACACAAATATTGCTTATTACATCTGTAATTTGAATGCTGGGTATTCAGAAATGACAATTCAGCTTTCTAAAGCTGAGCACTAAAAAGTAAAAGCTATTTCCAAAAGTCCATGAATAACTTTCTTATGCAATAACATCCACAAATCCAGTGTCAGAGTTAAACTTTAAATTCCACAGACTTTAACTTGCAGAAACACACTCTGCCTCTGCATATGCTACCTTGGGAGATGAAGATCCATCTGAAAAGTCTATAAATTTGAAAAATAACTCTCATAAAAACTAATTTGATTTATGTAAGCACATTAAGGGGAAAATACCCTGAACAGTTGGTTTAAGTGCCTAGACTTCTTTAACTTAATATTTCCATATGGTTACATTGTAATTTTAGAATATTTTGTTGCTTCATACTCTTCTATGTTAAATTTGAGAAACAAATCAAGGTACTGGCACAAAGAAATTAAGCAACAAAGATGCTTGCAATGAGTGCTTGATTGTTCCCACACGAAGCAATGATTTTTTTCTACAAGCTCTCCTAATCCTCAAGGAAACATTATTCCAATTGTCACAGGGTTGTTTGTATGATTGTCTGTGAGCAGACAATCATAAAAATCTTCTGATATAACAAGCAGAAAAATAAGTGAAGAAATGAACAAACTACATTTATTTTTTTAAAAAAGCAGAATTACATTAGCTAAGCAAAGATTAGCTTCAAAATGCCAGACGTGGTTTGAATTCTTAGTGAATTGTTTTGTGTTTTTAACACTTTCACATTTATCCCACAAGATTTTCACTTTTGCATGGACTTTACTACCCCTGCAATGATCCACCACTAAAAATACTCAGTTTATCCAGAGTTCTCAAACTGGCTTATGTGCTGTTTTTTTAACTTCAGCTTCCGAAGATCTTGAAAATTACTCTTTAAACCAGCACAACACATTGTGTGAACCTTCTCAAACCACTGCAAAACCACATTATAATGATTTAACTAAAATTGATTCCTACCAACTAAAACTAAATGGATACAAACCACTTTTAGAGCAATGTGGAGCTGCAGGGGAGTGGTGTGATCTCACCTGCACATCTTGGTTCACTGACTGCAATAGTGTACAGCAAAATTCAACAAGAAAAATATGAGGGTTTTTTTGAGGAATTTCTTCTTCCCTGCAATTCATTCTTCCTGTCCCAAAAGAACATGGTAAGAGCAAGTGAGAAGACAAAGTGATAAATGGCATAATGAATTTGCTTTCATTATCTGTATTAGACCAGTTTATGGATACAGAGGAGGTAGATGCTCAGGTGACAAAGCAAGTGTCGGCTGAAACTTGGTTCTCTAGCATGTCCTGAACATCTGTGGGGACACGGAGCTAAGTAAAAATGGCAACATTTGTCCAAAAGTGTTTGGTTTCCTGAAAGTATCTGCAAACAGTGCAAGTAAGCACCATGGGGAGAGGAAAACGGGGATTGAGAGAGAATGGGAAAAACAGAGAGAAGAGAGAGACAGATGGGGATAGAACTCACCTGAGCTGCTCCTGCAGCTTGCAGTGGAAGACCTCTTCCACAAGCAGGATTCTCTTGGGAAAACTCCTTATTTCTCCCAGCCAGAAAGACTGGAAATTCCCTCTCAGCCCTACTTGCCACCCCTGAAAGTAGCCAGTATACAAATATATCAATAATATTTATCATGTGAGAACATTCCAACCAGCCATTCTTAGCACAGGGATAAGATGATGGGCAAGAGAAAGTGTAATGAAAATCCTTCTTTCCTTCAGACCAAATAAGCCACAATGGATTGATGGTCAACACCTCAACGCTTAACACACTTTATGTGAATTAAAGGGAATCTGCTGAGATACATAAATCTCTTGGCATTTGTTGCAGAGAGTATGAAACCCATAGCATGTCTTCTTCAAGTGAGAGAGAAAAAAAAAGGCTACCAAGAATGGATTTATTGTTCTTTGCTTTATAACTCAATAGATGTAAGAATTAATTTAATAAAAAAAACACCTGGCAGCTGTCTGGCAGAGCTAGAGGCTGAGCCTGGTACAAATAGATACAGCTGAATGGCTAATGTTGGAAACCAAGCTGGATGGAAGGAGCTGAACCCTGTGATGCAGCAATGCTTTTTAGTATCAGAAAAAGGGGAAACAGTTGTGGAACAAAAATATCAAGATCAATAGTTACATAATCTGCTCTTTTTCCAAGGGATCGTAATTATTAAGGCATTTTCTCATCAGAGCCACTTGGAACTCATTAAAAAGGTACAATCAATAGCAAGCACAGACTGTGGACAGCATAAGTACTGAAATCCAGCTCTATCTCCCTAACCAGATTTTCAGTGAACAGCCCCTGTGTGCACACCCAGCACTTGAGAGTGAGTCCTCTCATCCATAGGCAATAACACCATGCATCTGCTGGAGATCTGCAAAGCCTCATCAGTGTGATGTGCAGAGGAGGATGCCAAGGAAGTGATTCAAACCTGGGAAAATGCCTTAGTCCAAAAGTCAGATTCATCTTGCCTAAATACAGAACTTTATAACGCAGGCGGTGATATGAGAGGTAGCCAGCACAGGGTTCCTTGATTGTTGCTAGAGAGTAATAGGAATGCTGAGAGGGACATTTATCCAGTCTGGTTTAAAGATTCGCTTTGGAATGAGATGAACTTCACTGTGAAAGGGCTCATTGCTCTGAGCTGACTCCAAGGGGATGGTGACTAGTGCTGTACAGCCATCTGTTGGGTAGAAGTGCACACCTGGCCAGATGCATCCACGTGAGAGACTGAAAAATTCTATCTACTTCATTTGTCAGAAGCAGATCACAGTGCTCACATTTCAAGGAGACCTTAATGTAAAGACAGTTTTGTTTCCAATGGACATTGTTAACAGCAGACAGAAACAGGAATTAACAGGTGTAAGCTGAAGCCAGATGTGTGCAAAGTGAAGGGTTTTATACAATCAACGAAACAAGGCACTGCTCAACAGTAGAGGAGGTGGCTTCTTGATCTCTTGGAGCCTGCAATGTCTTTATGAAACATCGCTGCTCCAGTTCCACTTAATGTGGATTAAAAAAATTAACCTATTAACCTGAATAAAACTGTGTTGCTCCATAAATCAGACCACATCAGATTACTTGAGAACATCTGGCTGGTCCCTGTCTTAAGTTTGTTTTAAAACCTGCATACTCTTCCATACCAGAGTCTTCTCCTCTATTCTGCAGGGGAAATAAATAAACACATAGAAATATGGTAGGTTCTTTTGTCTTTAAAAGAGAAATAATCCTTTTCAAAAATAATTGTGTTCTACACAGTCATGGCAGCTAGCACAAGGATTTCATCTGCACAGACAGGAACAATTTTGCAAGCCAAATAGAACAAGTCACCTGAGCTGCTGCCCCTGGAATCACTGGTTCTTCACTCTTGTACTTACTCCAAGTGACAAATGCAGGTGAGAGGGGTTGAGTTTGTTCAGCCCCTCACTGTTGGTGCTGGCATCCATAACCACCTGGTTTCTGAGATAGCAAGAAATATTTGCCCTGAGCTCTGTACTGCTGGCTCAGTTTAGATCTTAGAGAATTCAGTAGAACATGTTCCATTGCCTCATGTGAACTGCTGCCAGCTCCTCTGACTCCTTTGTGAAGCATGGTTAGAGCATCACAGGAGTGGCTGGGGGGTGATGCATGCACTGTGCTATGTCCTCATGTCTTTACATGCATTGTTTCTTGCTTTGCACATTTTCCTTGCTGTAAAACAAGAAGCAGTTTTGTGGAAACATGAAGCTACAATTCTTTATATAAGGAATTGTAGGTCTAATGTATTAAGGCAGGTTATTTTCTCAAACATAATATATTTGTCAGGAATGCATCAAGTCCCATATGCAAACATCAGAGAATTTGTTCTTCCTGGAGGTTTTCTTGCATCTATTGACTTTTGATATGATGGTTACCAACATGATTTTAATTTACAGCCTGAATACATTCACCTGAACATGATATTCTTTTCTCCTTCAGCTACTATACATTCCCCCTTCCCTGACATTGACTTCCCTATCAATCAACAGCAATAGGATCCCACCTCAGCTTTCCTTTTACAAGGTTGAGCAAATCTCATTTGTCCATTTCAGGGCTTCATCCTGCCAGCAGCTTAAAGTCATCATGTACATCACAATATTTCCCCTCCTACACTGGAAGCAAGTAAAGAGCTCTTATTCCAAGGAAGATTGTTTTATAAATTTCTAAGGATGAGGTTTAATCAGTGACTTTGCCCTAAAGGACATCCTGACAGCTCCCTCAAATGTTTTGACTGCTCTCCAGCAGTTAATCTCTCAGCCCAGGTAACTCCTCCTATACAAATCTTGGAGAGAGTTTCCAATCTTAATGATTCCATGGTTCTGTGCTTTATTTGCATACCTTCTCTTCCTGAGTGGAGGGCTTACCTAGTATCTTGGGTGATGCCTCACCCTGCCTCATGGAGGTGTGCTATGCAGCACTTTGAACTACCCTGGACATGTATCTTGCTCCAGGGGCCTGTTTCACACCCTGGCTGCAGGCACAGATTTGTAGATCAGTTGGGCTGCTGCAGTGGTGAATGTGAGCAGCTCAACATCAGGAAAAAAACAATATATCCAATGAGATGGTAGGAGATGGGGAAATGGTCCTCTGTATCCTTAGGAAGCTATTTTGAATCCACTTTCACTAAAAGTGCCCAAGGCTCTATCTGCACCTTCATAGAACCATAGCTTGGTTTGGACCATAAGATCATCTAATTCCAACCCACCTGTCATGAGCAGGGACACCTCTCACTAGTTCAGGTTGCTCAGATCCCCATCCAATCCGGACTTGAACACTTCCAGGGATGGGGCATCCACAACTCTTGACAACCTATTCCACTGCCTCACCACCCCCACAGGAAACAATGAATTTATAATATACAATCTTGATCTACTTTGTCTCATTTCAAAGCCATTCTCCCTTGTCCTACCTATCACTACATAACTTTTGAAAAAGTCTCTCTCTAGCTCTCTTGTAGCACATTTAGGTCCCCAAATGTGCTGTAAGTTCTTGCTGACTTTTCTTATCTGGGCTGAACTCTCTCAGTCTGTCTTCATAGGAGAACTGCTTCAATCATCTGATCATCCTCAAGGCCTCATTTGGAATTCTAACAGTTCCACATCCTTTTCATGTTGGGGACCCCAGAGCTGGATGCAGTACCCCAGGTGGGATCTCAGCAGAGCAGAGCAGAGGGGCAGAATCCCCTCCCTCACCTGCTGCCCATGAGGCTTTGGAGCAGCCCAGGTTTGTTTGGTTTCTGGGCTGCCAGAGCACACTGCTGGGTCATGTTCAGCTTCCCATCCATGAGCACCCCCAAGTCCTTCTCCCTGGGGCTGCTTTCGATGTGTTCATGGCCCAGTCTGTGTTTGTGCCTGGGGCTGCCTCAACCCAGCTGCAGGACAGACCCTGCTTAGCACACATGGAATCTGCACTACCGGTCTGGTCCTGCCCTTTGCCCCCAAGAAAACAAACAATTATCTGGGTATCTTTTTCCTGCTTAACTAAAGTCCAGGTAAACACAATATATAATATTAATCTTTTCCTGAGAATCATTTCTTGGCTCAATATACTTACACAGTAATCTTGTTTACTGTCTCTTTGACAAATACAGATTTGCATTTTATTCCACTTTGTATTTCTTTCCGGGTGGTAAATAGGTTTTTTTTCTTTCTGGATTTACTCTAAGAAATCACACTGTATTAAGCTTAGATTAATTGTTCTCTGGTTTTCTAAATAATTTGTTTTTCCAATTTCTTAGATGTAAGTTATGCAGGAATGCAGCACCTGTCTGGTTTACACTAAGACCACTTTCAAGTCTTTGAAATCTTTTGTCCAGGTTTCATATTTAATCATTAAAGCAATTCCTTAGTTTACACAACTTCATTCTTCTGCTATCAGGGAAGTGTACTCCAAAGCAAACTTTGATGACAAGATTTTCTCTAAATGTTGATTTGTTAATATCTAAAACAGCATTACAACTGAATAGGTGCTTTAGTGAAGAATTCTGCTAGCTTTTGCATACAGAAATCATGTGACATAAATATTTTCTAGGCAACATCTGGAGAATTGATTTCTAAATATTTTTAGTTTTTTTTTCTTTAGCAGCATCTTAGCTGGTCTGTCCTGCACTGAGCTCCAAGCTGTGGGTTAACAGCAGATCTTCAGAACTATCCCTCCACAAGCACTCAGCAGCCCTTCTTGTAGGGATTCTGCTCATACCATTTATCCCTTCCCAGCCTATCTCAATAGCTGGATTGGACTGAAAAGTTATTTTAACCTATACATCTGGCAAGAAAGCAAAACCACACAAACTTTTCTATCCTACCTGGGTTATTATATTGCTTTTCTACCATTCAAAATAAATGCCTATCCATACTAAATTAAGGTGTATGAGTAATGTTTGCCAGGTGTGCTTCAGTGTTTTATTTACAATTTTCCCTGGGGATGAATTCCACCTGCAATTAACATTTTGTGTTATTTGTGTTTAAGTTAATGCAGAATGTACAGCCCTTGCTATGTGTGTGATGTCCTTTGAAGAAAAACATTTATCTTGAGAACTGCATGGTGGCACAGCTCGTGTGCTTCTGTGATATTCAGGAGAGATGAAACTGTTAGCTGGTGCTGATCAGACAAGCACATAAGCCTGACTTTTAAAAGGTTCTTCTGTGTTACTATATTTATTTTGTTGGAGCCACAGAAAAATGCGTTCTTGTCAAAATGTGTCTTTAACAGGCTTTGCTTGCCATTCTTCTTGTGGGCTGGAAATTCAAACAGAAGCCTAATAGACACTTCAACCTAATCAACAACATTTATTTTCTGGATCTAATTTCACCTTCTGGTTTATTCCTGACTGTCCTGGGGGACAAGTGAAATGAAATAAAATTACACGATGCTAATAACTTCACAATCACTTAATGCACATATTTTCAAGTCTGTACTTGGGAATAGATGGTACTCAAGGCACTGTGAATGTAAATTAGGTTTATTTTACTTTTGTGATGTTCTGTAGGTGACATCTGAACTGCAAAGAAGGGTCATTTATATTGGAGAGATTGAGCATGCTACACGTTCAATCTGTGAAACACACAGAAAGCACACATGGCTGTCTCTCTCTGCCATGTAGTTACTTACCTTTATCCTCATTTTAGGTGATTTTGGAAAATTGTTTTTATATTATTTTAATCTTCCTGTATCCTGACAGAGAGAGAATCATAGAATCATTAAGGGTGGAAAAGACCTCCAAGATCATCAAGTCCAATCTTTGAGCCTGCCCACTAAGCCATATCACAAAGTGCCATGTTCACTTGTTTCTTGAACACTTTCAAGGATGGTGATTCCACCCCTACCTGCGTTATGGATTTTTTTCTGTTTTCATATCATATCAGTGCCTTTTAAAATTTTTTTTATAAGTGTGTATTATTCCTTTCAGGCTTTATACTGTCCTTATAGCAAAACTTCCATTATCTAAGAGCAGAAAAGCGAATAAGTATTTCATAGTACAGAGAGGTTTTTATGTGAGTTTGTGGGAGCTCCAGATTTGCTGAATATTTCTGCAAATCCGGCTTTTGGTGTTTACTGTGTGCTTTTGTGTGCTGCAATGCTGAAAGGTTTCTCTGACTTTCACAGACATTTATTGAGAGCAGATTGTACCAAATCACAACCTTTACCCATAGCCAACGCTCCCATATACAGCACTAATGAGTCCTAGCTGGTAAAAACACATCTCTGTGTGATAGTTTGGCCTCACAAGAAATCCTTCCCTGATGTCACAGCTGTCTCTGATGTGTGCCTGCACCCAGGTCCTGTGAAGCAGATGCAGAGACCCCTGACTGTGTTTCAGTACCACTGAGCTCTTACAACTCCTCACCATTTGAATTCCAGGCACAAGCAGTGAAAGTTGTTGTTTCTTGTTTCTCTTCTCTTTGCTCTTAATGCACCTCGGTGCCAGAGCCTGGCTGTGTGAAGCGTGGAGGCTGAGGATGTGATCTAAAAGCTTGCTTTAAGCCTGCACTCTTACCACTTGCTTTTAGAAGACTCTGGATCAGGGAAGGCTGTTACGGTCCTGTGATATCTGTTAGAAGTGTGGAATGTGGTCTGCAAAAAAAACCAGCGAGAAGACAATGCCAAACATGATAAAACCATGTGTCAGTTATGGCAAAGTGTGCAGCCATCAAATAGCATTATCAAGTTTATTAGCATGGTGTTTAAAGTGCTACTGTTGCAAGTTACACAAAATAAGGGCAGTGACTCTTTAGGGTTTGAATACAGAACACAATGTACCTCCTCAATGGAGGTAAGGTAGGTATACACATATCATCTGTCATGTGTATGGATATACATACACCATCTGTCTCTTCTGCCAGACAGAATAAATAAACAGTGCAGTCAATCTGTGTCAATCTTCTTAGTTTCGTATCTATAAAGTTCGGAAGTGTTTAATCTCTTCACACCTAGTCATACTGATCAATAGATGTGCTTCTGTATAGTATAATAATAATAAATATACATTATTATTTATTATTTATAAATATATTAAATAATAATAATAAATAAACATGAATCATTAGCTAATATAAATATAGATTACTAGTAAATCACTTTCAAAGGGAGCCAGCTGTGCAGAGCTTGATCCTGACCTGGGGGCATGACCAGGATGGTCAGTAATCACCCCTGCTCTGTTCACTGGGACAGGAACTATCCAGTGGCATTTTGGCCTGTGCAAAGAACAGTCCCATTCGACAGAATTAGTGGGAGAAGCTGGGGATGGGGCATTAGTTGGCTACACCCTTGGATCTTCTCCTCTTTCCTCCCACTGGGAGCACAGTGCAGTGGTAGCAATAAGTGCATCTTTTAAAGCAAGCCAACAATTTTTGAATGACAATTTATTTACATAGGCGAGGAGAAATAGCTTCTTGGCAACTGTGTACATGCCAAATGCTGATTTTCTATTTTAACTTCTAGACACAATGGCAATTGGCTTATTTGGAAGATGACGGATTATGAACTGAAGGGAGAGCTGATGAGGGAGGAGCAAACATGAACCCAAATCTGCACTTTCCCAGTGCACCACCTCAATTTACAGCTTGGTGAAACACCTGAAATTGGGTTTGGAGCTTTTGAAATAACCAAACAAATTTATTTTTAGCTGCAAATATGAAGTAACTTTAAAAGAGGAGTGACAAGCTGAACAATCCAGGAAAAGAAGGAAGAGTGTGGGAACCATTTGATAAGGCTACCAGGCTACCTTTGAACATCTGCAGGGTAGATGCCTCCTCCCTTTTTTGTTACGGGCAGTCGGGAAGGGACAAGAAATGAAATCCGTAAAAGGTGAATCATTGTTTTTCACCAGCAATTAGCATTGCCTATTAAAACTGCCAAGAATTACTCAGATGGTGTTCCTAGCACAATATTTAGGGAGTTAACAGGAGGTTGGCAAAAAAATACTCCAGCCATCCTTCAAAAAATAACCCAAAGACAACATGTTTCATGGCTCCTTCTCCAGCATCACCTGGGTCCATCCCTTTTGCAGCCTTACAGCAGACAAATCACAGCTCCTATATCTCTACCTTGGGGTGAGGCTTCTCAAGATGGAAGAGCCATAGTTCTGCCCACATCTGGTTTAGCAGTGTGTTTAAGAGGAAAGTGCTGCAATTGGTCCATTTCTCCTTTTTTCTGATCAGTGCTGGTGATAATGGTTTCCTTGTTATGGCTTGTAGACTCCAGCACACTGCTGTATTGAAGCACAGGAGGGCTCAAATCTGACTCTTAAATAAAAAAGGTTTTGGTTCCAGCACAGCATGTTTGTAAAATATCTACTGACAAGTCAAAAACTGTTCCACATGGCCTGTAAAACATATGTTAAAAATTATGCATCATAGACCAGCTTTAAATTATTCATTTTTAATTCCTTCAGCCTTGAAGGGCCTTTAAACATTGACTACTAAGAAACAATCCTGCCACTGAGGGAACAGCTATAAAATAAAAAAACTGGCTACTTGAAAATATAGAGAAAAATGCTTTACCTAGGCACAGTTTCTGAATTTTAAAATATGAATAAAGGTCTGGATCCCCACTTGGTAAAAGCTGATACAGCTCCTTTGAAGTCTGCATAACTATCCCCCATCAGCAGCTGAAAGTCCTGGCCCAGACTTTAGAACAGATACAGCTTCTCTACATAAGACGACAAGCAAGATTTGCATGGTTAGTTCAAACTATTCCATATTCACTGAGCTGTTGAGGAAATACTGTCTGTGAAACAAATCCTGGATTCTTTCCCAAAACCATCTAAATGACACTTGCTAGTGAAATGCTACAGCAGGAGAGGGATCAGATCCAGCACACTGGGTTGGACCCTGCTGTAATTCCGATGGCATTATCAGAGAGCACTTGTTACCTCCACGCTCATTGGGGTGCATCAGGGAAGTTGAGAGCATCCGAAGGAATTAAGTGAGTGTAATATTGATATAAAAAGGAGAAATAGGCTCTACACTTGCTGTTTCAGGTGGATTTGGTCTTGTTCTCTTCTCTTGGCTACGCCAGGTGCTGGCAGAGACCTGCGGATCTTCCCCATGCTCTGCACTTCTCCATGCTACACCAGTATCACTGTGTCATGCCCCCCTGAGGCATCTCTGGGGCAAACACATTCCTCTTCTGCTTTGCTTTACAGAAAGGAGCCTTTCTGAGCAAACCCAGTCACTGTCTCCTCCTTGCAACTTGTGACCGAGGTTGTTGTGGCTGGAGGGGTGCACCATATCTTTTCTCATGTGTGCTTCAGAGAAACGGTGCAGAGACAGGACTGAAAACACAGAATAAAATAAAATAAATTTTAAAAATATATATTTATATATCACTCCCTTTCTTCAGTCACAGAATCATAGAATAGTTTGGGTTGGAAGGCATCTTAAAGCCTATGTCATCTCTCCCCCCCTGCCATGGGCAGGGGCACCTTCCACTAGACCAGGTTGCTCAAAGCCCCATCCAGCCCAGCCTTGAACACTGCCAGGGATGGGGCATCCACAGCTTCTCTGGGGAACCTGCACCAGTGTCAACTCGATTAACTATTAATAATTAGGACATTCTTGGCTGCTGGGTCAAGCTTTCCTTGATATAACCTAGTGAAACTTCGTATGTTGTATGATGATAAATCAGCTTTTTTACTAGCTACATTTTTTTATTTTTTTTTTTTTCTGTTGAACTCATGGAGAAACCAGGTGTGGTACAACAGGCATTGAAATGCAGAGTGCTCAAACTCTTCTTTCTCATCACTCTCTCATTCCCTCCCTCCATAAATGCCTGGGAGAAATCTCCAAACCTGATGCACAACCCTATTACTAGTGAGCTGTTCCCCAGAGATTCTTTTTCATAAATAGTCCCATTCACCCATTATTACCATGAAACAAATGAAGCACCAAATTCAGCCAATTTGCCTGAACGTATGAGAGCATCAAGGCAAAAAGGTAACAGAGACACTACCAGATGGTCAAATCGGAGCTCCTCATCTCACCTCCAGCAAAATGTCAAGCAGCTCCTGGGAAAAAACAGTGAACAGCTATTTAATAGACTGTTTCCACCACACAGTAATTCCTTGTATTGATACAGTCCTCGTAAAAGAAGAGTAATGTGCTTTTCTCTTCTTTTTTTCTTCTTTTTTTTTTTTTTAATGCTCATTACTGTAGATTAAATCCCTTCCAAACTCTGTTTATGAAGGATATAACACTATGCTGCTCTTCGGTATTCAGAAGCAGGATTTAGTGACGGGGTGAGTCCCTCGAAGGGCTTGTACAGGCTTATGCTCCCTCAGCAGAAAGCTCAGGCTGTCACAGGTGCTCTCACCCGCATGCAAATGTCTGCACAGCACGGTACACGATGTGACACCGGTCTAAATCCACACTCAAGCTTTTACTAATATAACTCTATGGAAACAAGCGCAGTGGTGATTGATGAATTACAGCTCCCACATAGCACGTTACAGTTTCCAGTGGAAGTACCTTGTGCTGGATTTAATAAACCAACAACGTGGGCAGTTTCAGCAAGTAGATTAATCACCTGTAAACTCGTCTGCCTCACAAAGGGAGTTGTGCACTGGCTGTCCAGTGTTATGGAACATGTTTTTCAGAGCTCAGGAATGCATTCTCCTCTCTGATATGTGCTGTGCATGTTCACTGTGCATATTCGCCTGCCTACGGAAGGGTGGAGGAGAGAAGATCAGAGATCATTTGCTTCTTTGGAGGTGCTATAATCCCCCCCACTTCTAGTCATGACCCCAGTCTTTAAACATCTCATGGCTCCAGTCTTTACAGATCGACACTAAAAAAGCCAGCATTATGTTGTTAAATAGTTTTAGCAGACACTTTCTCACTTGAATGTATCTGTCTGGGGGATTCTTTAATGATGCTGCTTTCTTTTTAATTCTACAGGTTTTTATAGTCACCTTAAAAATGTCTGGTGCGGGACAGAAAGAAGAGGGCTGAAGTACCTGTCCTGTAAAAACAGGCTAAGGGCAGGGATTGTGCAGAGCAGAGATGAGAAGTCACTGGGGAAACCTTACAGCACATTTCAGTGGGGCTGCAAGAAAGCTGGAAATGTTGGTTTTGGATTTTTTGTCCCCCAAGGGAATGTAGGGATAGGACAAGGGGGAATGGTTTTAAAATGAAAGAGAGTAGGTTAAATTAGATATTCAGAAGACATTCTTTCCTGTGAGGGTGGTGAGACACGGGACCAGGTTGCCCAGACCAGTTGCAGATGACCCATCTGCCAAAATGTTCTTCGAGCCCAGGCTGGATGGAGCTCTGAGCAACCTGGTCTAATACAAGGCGTCCCTGTCCATAACAGGGGGGTCGAAACTAGATCGTCTTTAAGGTTCCTTCCAACCTAAACCATCCTATAACTCTGTGACTATCGACTATGAGCTATTTTTATTAGCAGATTTTCTGCCCTGAGAAGCGCCGAATTTCTTTCCACTTTCCCTGCTGCCTTTGGGATCCACGCAGCCCAATTTCAGACACAGCAGTTTGGGGCTTGTGGCAAACACAGACATTCCTGGCAGATGACTCTCGGGAGGACCCGAGAGCCGGATTTCATCGCGGCGGCGCTCGGGGTGAGTCCGGGCTCGCCTCGCACCTCTGAGGAGCCGGGCTCCGCGGCCTGGGGGTGGGAGGGGAGCGGGGCGACATGGGGGGCAGCGATGGGGGCAGCGATGGGAACAGCGATGGGGGGCACCTGGGGCCTGAGCTGGGGCTGTGAGGGCTGGTGGGGAGGTGGTGTGGGGAGGTGGTGAGGGGGTGCTGGGGGGTCCGCCCCTCCCGGCCCGGCCCCGAGGAGGAGCCGGGGCCCCGCGCAGTCCACGTGGCCGAGGGCGCGCTATATGAGCGGGCAGGAAGCGCCGGGGAGGGAGCGAGGGGAGGGCGCCCGGAGCCGCTCGGCGGGCAGGGCCGGCAGACAGACAGACGGACAGACACACAGACAGACAGCTCGGCGGCAGCCACAGCAGCGACCGTCCGTCCGTCCCCCGGCCATGGGGCTCGGCCGGCCCCCCGCACCCCGCCGTGAGTACCGTGGGACCCCCTCCTTCCTCCCCGCTTACCTGCGGATCCCCCGCGGCTGCAGAAGGCGCGCTGGGAGCCTCCCAGCCTCCTGACTCCTCGTTCGGCTCTTGAGTTGTTGGGTGTTTTTTTTTTAAGAAAAATATTTCTGTTATTTAGAAGCAGGGGTGGCCCCGGCGCTGGCGGAGCTCGCAGCATCCTCCGCTTCGGTGCCCCGGAGCGGGGAGGCTTCTCCCGATCCAGCCGGGATTTCCCCACTGGAGGGAGGCAGAGGGGAGGCGGCGGGTGCCAGGGTGGGCTCCGGAGCAAAGGGGCCCCTTCGGGCGATGCTCGGGGGGCGACAGCGCCGGGGACCCCCCTCCAGCTGCCCCTCGGGGACCCAGCGCCCGGGAGCAGCCCGGCGGACACCCGCACCCTGCTTCTTCTGTGCCATTTCTATCTCCCCTGGGTAAGCTGTGCGCCGAAAGAGTAAAGCCAGCGTTACTCCGTTAGAGGGCAAAAAGCTAGGTGTTTTTGGTATCTGCTCGCACATTCCTCCTTGCAGAATTAATTTTTAGAGGAGCGTGAATAACTAATCTTCGAGGTCAGCAGTTTGTTTGTATTGTACTTGGTATATTTTTCTCAGTAGCAAACATCCATCCCAGGTCTTTAGAGTGATTGTGTGTAGTCTTGGCACAAATTAAAGCAAGCTAGTAAAAAAAAAAAAAAAAAAAAAGCCTCGATGTACATTTACTCATTTGAGGCACACAAGATTTTTCAACTCTTTGTAACGATTGTACTTGTATGTATCCAATATACTGAAATAACTCATTCACATTATTGTAAGTCTAAATTATATATTTGTCTGCTGGGCACATATGTTGAAGGAAAAACCTCCCTAATTATGGATCTTTCAGAGAGATTGGAAGGGTGACAAAGCCCTTGTAATCTTTTGGGTCAATTTTCATAAGCTCCAAAAGCTCCCTTTGAAAAGGAAATTAAATTTCAGTGTACAAAAGGGACAGGAGATTCAAGGATATAAAAAAAGAGTCTCTTATTCTACTTTGATCTTGTCCTCAGGAGTTCATTTACTTTGGTGCTCTTCAGTGACACAAGTTAAAATGAAGAGTTGTCTTTAGCTGGAGTCTTTCTGCCTCTTGGCATTTCGGGAGGTACTCAATTAGCAACACACACTCCTGTATATTATTTACACAGCTTCAGCTGGAGGGGTGGCTCTGTGTGGAGCATCTGCTTGGAAGCACTTGGCTTGTAACATCCACAGCATCCTGTGGCACCCATGCCAGCCAGAGCCTTCCACAAGTGTGCTTACCCCTCCTCGGTTCTTCTGCCCCAGCCTGGAGCCGCTGGTGCTCTGTGCACAATGTCTTGACAGAGCTGCTCTCCTGTTAGAAGCTGGGGGTGGCCCTGAGTTCCTACTCCTGCTTTCAGCAGAGGCAGAGTGTTATCTGCAGGGCAAGGCTGTGCTGAGATCCTTTCTGGGCTTGTCTGGGAACCTGACAGTTTTCAATTGAGTGAGTGTCCAGTTGGTAGCTGGGGGTAAAGGAGGGAATGGTTGGATGTGAATGAAATGAATGGATCCGCTTATTACTTAATTGCACGTGTTTTCTTGATTAGGCTGGAAACAACGAGATCCCAACATAGGTCTATGGTGAACTTGGTGCTCTTTTCCTCTGCCAGTTTCTCATTTAATTTACTCTGTAGGGTAACATTTCCATGCCAGGAGATTTAAATCCTGTGCCTCAACAAAGTCCCAGTCTATGGTTCTGCCAAACCAGCTTTAAAGTTATCACTAAGTTTTGAAACTACAGTTCTGCTAATACACATTTATTTTACCTTTTTGCTTAGTAGAAGCATTGTCTCTGAAAGTGTAAAAGAAAAGAGAAATTGTATTATTTATTCTTTTGTCTCACTTGGTGCACAATTTGATTCTGCAGGGGAGACACCAAGTTGCTCTGTTTGTATGAGTTGGTCACACATCCTGGCCAGAAACGAACTTGAAACCTTCTTTGCAGTTTTTCTTCCAAACTTGATTATATTGGTATTGGCCTCTCAATTGAGGAAGGTTGCTTTTCAAACTGAACATAATTTTATATAAGTCTTGGTATGTGCTTATCATTTTCTTTTTTTGTTTATGTAAAACTGGGAGCAACTTGAGAGGAAATTAAGGTCACGCAGATGGCAGTTCCATCTTCTAGGTTGTAAAAACATCTTTTATGTCAAGTGAGTTGCAAGTGCTGCCATTAAATGATAGTAGAAATAAATTTTTACTTGGAACATCTTTTGCACCCATTTTCAAAAGCATAGTGAAGCAGAAACCTGCTTTTAAAAAGCGAAGGAGAGAAAGCAAACTCAGCTCCACAGCATATTTCAAGTGCTGTTAATCTCACCACCTGGTGGAGCTTTTCATGGCTCTGGCTGAGGGAACTCTGAAAAGGATGCATTATTTTGTCTTGTTTCAACACAGTCACATGCCACATGTGGAGTTCCTTCAACTTTTTTCTTATTCATACCTGACTTAATTAATTTTCCATGTCTTCTGTATCTTTTATACTTTGCAGCAGGCAGCATAGGACTATTGGTGTCTCACCTGAAGCAGCAGACTGGTAAAGCAGGGGATAAAGTTTTCACCTACAAATACTTAAGTGGAAGAATTATTTTTAATAACCAGACCCTCTGCCAGGATACTCGGGTGTAATCTTTCAGTGCAAGCCCAGTTAGCTTTGTACTAATAATTTTTATATTTTTATATAAATATTACTATAAAATATTTTATTTACTATAAAATATTTTCTGAACAGCCTGTTTTCAATCAAGCTGGCAAGGAGCAGAAAGCAGATGTATTTTGAACTGATCTGACATTCCTGATGTAGGTAATTAAAACATAGGAATGAATTCCAGGAGATAAGGTGCAGTATGGCAGATACACTTTGCCTCCCTCTGCCACAGTCTTGCTTGACTGCATCAAAACCTGTCTGTTATGTTTGTGGTGTGCCTCCTAAGTGATAAATGAAAATCTAACTCACAGGTATGCAAGCTGAAAGTAAACTCTGGGGTTATCTGTCAGCTCACAATTCAGAGGAGTTGCTTACAACAGCGAGAAAGCTCCCTGACCCATGCAGACATTTCCTGCACAAGACATGCAGCCTTGCGGGCAAAACACTGCTCTAAGTTTGAATTGCTCTCTTTGCCACAGAGCCAGCAGCCAGCAGACCAGTGGAGGCCATGGCTAGCCTAGGAATGTGACAGCTCCCATCTGCCTCTGCAGTCCTGGCAGGAGTGGTGTGCCTGGTGCCACTGGTGGGATGGACAGCTGCCTTGCCACCCGTGCAGAGCATGTCTGCATCCCTCTCTGGGCTAGCTTGGTGTCTGATCCAGTGCCCAGTGGGTATTTGCTCTGTACCACCCAACATGTGTCTGCTCCAGGGAGCTGGGAATCTCCTACCAGGCTTCAGGGATCTCGGCTTCTCAACCGTCGTCTCTTAGTGCCAGGTGGTTCAAGCAGCACTGTCTGCCCTTGTCTTCTGGTGCCAGTACAGAGCAATGTGACTGGCTGACACCTGGGGCTGTATTTAAAATTTCAGGAGGGTGGGTTTGAGGTCCAAGGTATCTTCAGTGGCATCTAAAATGTGTTTGGCAACTGAACTGACCCTATGGGAGCCAAGTGTGTTTTCTGAGCACAAACCTCTGTTATGAAATAGATAACATTATCTACATAAGCGGTTTCTGTTCAGGCTGTATGTCTGTTAGCTGTTCAAAGTTGTCACTTCTTGTGACCCCTCTTGTCCTGATAAGGCCTCTGAGCTGACCCAGCACTAATTAACAGCAACCACAGAGCAACTGCTGTCACTTTTCTGGTCACCTTTCCCACTCCTATCCCAACCTCTTTTTCCCACTGGTGCCAGGAGTCCTATGCTCTGGTGTGTAAGTAGTAAGCTCAAGTCACTTTGTGTAAAATGTCCCATTAAACTTCAAAAAGCTCGTTTAAATTGCACAACCCCCTCAAGCTGTGGAATGTGGAAAAAGAGGGGCCTTGACAGAAAGGAATCACTTGTTAAAAGAAACTCCCCATAGTATTGGTAGAAGCTTGCTCTGAAGCGTGAGTTAAGATTAGGAATGTCATCAATTGTAAAGACTCTAGTAATTGTTAAAATGCAATTCTGGGGGAAAGGACGGTGGAAAGCAATTCTTTCCTAGCTTTGCTTTACTTTGAACCGCCTGTGATTAAGTTGCTTCATCTGGACTGACAAGCACGTCCTTCCTCAGGGAGAGGAAGATTTGTGCCCTGTGTACGAGATGACCAAACCTCTGAGCAGAGAGGAGTTGAATTATTTCAGGAAACCTGTTAACCTCATCAAGCTGCATCTGTTTCTCTGGGCCAGTCCCACAGCTCCTTCTGCCAAGCAATTGCAAGGTATCTTGGAATGCAAGAGACACAAAGAGACAAAGTGGTTGAAACCTGCACCTGGGGACAAATGTTTGAGGTGTAGCTGTCTGTCTCTGAGGACATCATCTCAGTAGAACTCCTTTTTGTTTGTTTTTTCTTTTCCATCTCTTTGGAAAGTCCTTTGTCCCAGCAGGTTTTCAGTTCAGGCTCAGCTTTCCATCCCCAAAGATTTGAGGGGAGGACAAAGGAGGAATGGGTGACAGGTTAGAGCCTGCAGGGTACAAGCACAGTGTTTCTCACCTTGCTGGTGCCTGACAGGACTGCTGCTGGCGTGGAGGTGACCACACATACTCTTGGTATCCCCAAAACTCCTGCAGTGGACTCCTTATGCATCCCTTTGGAGGGTTGTTCTGCAGAGTAGAAACTGGCACAGTGACACTGAGGTATTAAATCTGGTGCATTTAGAATGTCTCTGGACTAAATAATTGCACTGACATTTTCCAGAATTCGTGGAGTTTTGGATTTTTTTTTGTTTTTATAGCTTTGGTACGCTAATACAAAACAAAGGTTTTTCCTTTAAAAGGACACTACATTATTTCTAGAGGCTGGATCTTCAATCAATGACTTAATCTTACTTATCTGAAATACTTCGTGTGCTGACACATCACAGTGCTGTACTAGCTCGAAAAAGAAATCTAATTCTATCAAATCTGCCAGCTCAGTTAATATGACTGCCAGGGAAGCATAAGGCATCACCTCCAGTTCTTTTAGGAAGGTATCAGATTCCCGCTGCCAGCTCAAATTCAAAGCACAGTACACGTGGCCAGGCTTGGATTTTAAAAATATTTTCTAAGGTACTTCTTGCATCTTGGCATGCAGAACTACAGAACAAATTGGACAATATCATCTGAATATTTGGGTTGAAACATAGAAGTTCGAGTCCTACAGACAGTCCTTTGGGATTAGTCTTGAAGCTGAGACCTGTGTTACTTTACCCTGAGACTTCTACAAACCCATTTGTAAAGAACATGGTGTAGGGCTGCCTGCAACTTGAATCAGAGCTGACCTGGCAGTTTTTGTCTCTTTTTCACACTCTAAGGTGCATCCAAAGCTGCCAGGGTGTGATAAGGACACCCATGCCTGTACTTTAAATTGCTTTTGCCTGATGGGATGTGGTGATGCCATCTAGGGAGCCTGCAGCCTGCATGACTGCAAGACTTTCACTGTAAATTCTGTTGCTATGTGCATTTAATGCTTTCTCTTACTAGAGCTTCACTTAAATCAGTTTGTGCAAATTGTCTGACTTGTATTTCTTCTGGTGACAACACTGAGAAAAATACTCATTTACATTGAATTGAAGCAATTTTTAGTTAAGCAGAGGCAGGTCAAAATAATTATGGTTTTGAGAAAGTGATGCATTGTTGCTTTTAGATTTACTTTGTCTTAATTCCAGGTCCATTTCAAACCTCTCAGGTAGTCAAAATTACTCATTTTGAAAGAACCAAGTTTGCCTTCAGAGATGTCAGAAGGATTCCTCTGAATCTGATGTGACCTGCATTGTCACAGTTTGTCAGCCAATGGCAATACTGATATTATAGCTGAATTTGGGGTTTTGTTTCTTTTCTCTTTGAAACTGTTTTTGTAATGAAGTTATTATTCTTTGGAAGGTTTACCCTGTTTTTCTCTTCAGGGACAATTCTATATATTTCAAGTAAGAAAAGGATCTCTCCTGCTCCTCAGTCTAGTGCTTATTAGAAGAATTAGAACTCTTCCTCCTTGATCTCTCTTCTCTTTTCAGCTCCCATATGCTCTGCTTTTCCCCTTCAGTTAAAATCTGCCTTTATCGAGAAGCATTGACTTTATGATCAGGTCTCCTGTGGCTTCCCTCTGCCTATTAAAACACACCTGCAGCTCTTCTCAAGCAGCTGGCTTGATTCTAGCCTAAAACTTTAACCTGAAAAGTGAAGAACTTCTGCTTGGCCCCCATCCC
The DNA here is from genome assembly GCF_030490865.1 of Poecile atricapillus. Lineage (NCBI taxonomy): Eukaryota > Metazoa > Chordata > Aves > Passeriformes > Paridae > Poecile > Poecile atricapillus. The sequence continues at coordinate 146,215,143 of NC_081250.1, read as the reverse complement.
ATTAACAAACATTCAGCTTCAAACTTCAGACTGTGATACTGAGGGCTGCCCAGTGTCTCTGAGCAGTAGCACTGGTGGGAACATGGAGCAGGTAGATAATAAATTTGCAGGCAGGACATTGGTGCAGCTGAGAGTGCCACAGCCATTGGAACTGTGCAAGTTATCTTGGAATCACAGAACATCCTTAGCTGGAAGGGACCCAAAAGGATCATTGAACTGGCCCTGTGCAGGACATCCCAAAAAGCCCACCCTGTGCCTGAGAATGTTGTCCAAGTGCTTCTTGAGCTCTGGCAGGCTTGGTGTTGTGATCACTTCCCTGGAGAGCCTGTTCCAGTGCCCAGCCACCCTCTGGGTGAAGAACCTTTTCCTGCTGTCCAACCTAAACCTCCCCTGACACAGCTTCAGGCCATTCCCTTGGGTCCTGTCACTGTCACCTGAGAGAAGAGATCAATGCCTGCCCCTCATCTTCCCCTCGTGAGGAAGCTGTAAGTGCAGAAAGGTCTCCCATCAGTCTCCTCAAGGCTGAACAAACCAAGTGACCTCAGCTGCTCCTCATACAGCCACTCCTCAAGGCCCTTCACTGTCTTCATAGCTCTTCTTTGGACACTTCCTAATATTTTCCTACATTTCTTGTCTTATGTTGCTGCTGTGTTGTTATGATAAAGTTCTCTCTTGTGCTCTGGAGATTGTGCTGTAATGACAACACAAAAATACAAGGGAAAACTGCATTACCCTTTGTAAAAGGTCAGGAGTTAAACAGATCCTTGCAAAAATTTCTCTTGCTTAGGAAGGCAATATTGAAATGTAAACTGGCTCTCACAAAATATAATAGGGAAACCAAAGTTTCTTTTCTGGTGTTAAGAGAAAGAAAACAGTTTGGGAGAGTAGTGTGGGGGTGCTTAATAAATTTGGTAAAAGGCAGCTCCCTTCCCTTGGGCTGCCAGAAATGCCTATGGTGTGGCTTGCTGGTGTATGTGAGGAACTCTGCAGTGGATTAATGGAGAAAATCCAGGCAGGGGACACAGCTGTGGGCTCAGGATATGGTTTTGGTGCAAGATCACAGCTACAGGCAAAAAGACATCGGCTCCACCAAGGTTATTCTGATGTCTGCAGTGTGATGATGTGAAGGGCTCATGGAAGTACAAAGTGTGTGTGAGATACTGAAAGCTTCTTCAGAGCTTTGGGAGAGTTTTTTCTAGTTTCATCTCCGTTTCTCTTCTTCCTGAGTAAGTATTGATATGTCCTTTAGTCCTGCTCTTCAGGCTTTTTTCCCTGTCATGGTTTAACCCCCCAGACAGCAGCTAAACCCCACACAACCACTCTCTCACATTCCCTGCAGTGGGAGAGAACTGGAAGGGTAAAAGTGAAAAAACTCACAGGTTGTGAAAAATTTAATATGTAAAGCATAAGCTGCACATGGCCAGCAAAGCAAACCAAGGAATTCATTCATCAGTTCCCGTGGGCATTTGTTGCAGTTGTTCAGCCATCCCAGGAAAGCAGGGCTCCATCCCACATAATGGTAAATGGGAAGATAAATGCCATCCCTCTGAAGGTGCCTCCCTTTCTTCTTCTGCTCCCATCTTCATGTGCTGGTCATGATGCTGCATGATGTGACCTTGTGTCACTTGGGGTCAGCTGTCCTGGCTGTGTCTCCTTTCAGTTCCTTGTGCACCCTCAGCCTCCTCATGAGTGGTGTGGGGTGAGGAGCAGAAAAGGCCTTGGCTTTGTGTAAGCTCTGCTCAGCAATAATGAAAACATGCCTGTGTTATCAACAGTGTACCCAACACAAATCTAAAACACAGCCCCAGCTACTGTGAAGCAAATTCACTATCCCAGCCAAAACCAGCAGAGTCCTTCTTTCGCACTTTCTTCCTCTCATCCATCCTTTTTCCACAAATTCTCCTTGCTCAAAGGGAGAGGCTATTCCTGTAGCTTCCACCATCCCCCTTCCTCTCTCATGCTTTGTTCTCTGTGTGCCAGGATCAGAGGGAACCAAGACAACGGGAGAGCCAGGGACACTTAAACTTTGCATCTGAGGACAAGTGTGTGGTGTTGGGGGACACACCTGTGGCTGAGAACCTGGAATGAAGGCCTGCCCCTTCTCCAGACTTTTTGGCTGCTAAGGACAGTTTTTCTGTTTCCTGGAGGTTCAGCCTGTAAAGTGTTTGGGCATTCCAGCAAAGATGTAAACACTGCCCTTTTGACCAACAGCTTGATTTTTGAACTATGAAAGTAAAGGGAAATTTACCACATGGAGAAAAGAGCTTTAGAGAAGGGATTCACTCTCTGCCACTCCACTGAGTGATGCAGTCATCAAAGATGTGCAAAAAAAGCACAGCTGATGCAATGTAAATAATCTATATTTCTGTTTTGTTTACTACAGTGAGGTTATCACCATAGTGCTACAGGATTGTGCAATCTGGTGCTTTATCCATGTTCATGAGCTGATTTTGCTTGCCTGGATCCTACGACCTTACAGAGGAACATAGTGTCATTGACTCACTGTGCCTGTCACAGGAGATTTTTACTGTTAAAAAGTATGCAAAAATAGATAAGCAAGAGTAAAAGCTGCTTCAGACCTGGAGTTATAGAGAAAAAGCCTGTAATGTGGTGGCAGGATGTGTGAAATAGCAGCAGCTTCACAACTTTGTGATAAAACTGAGGATGCTGGAGCACAGCTGTCCTGCATCCTGCTGTTAAATCCTGTCTCTCTGGTTCGAAGACAAGGATGTTGTGTGGGACAGTGTGTCAAATGCTGTGTGCAAGTTCATGTAGGTGATGCCAGTGGCTCTTCCCTCATCCCATAGCATTGTAAGACCCTTGTATGCCCATTGTAGAAGGCCATGAGATTTGTCAGGAGCAATTTGATATAATGCTCACAATTCAGACAGTTAATTACACCGACAAGAGTTGGGTGTTAATGCCCAGCTAAGACACTGGTTTGTAATTCTGCAAAAGCTCTGTAACTCTGTTGTGTAAAATGCCAAATGCTTTAAACAGAAATTACCTCAAGCAGCTGCATAACTGGTTATGAGCCCAAAGAGCAGGAGATGGGTACTGGCTGTTGAAAAATACAAGGTTATTGAAAAACAAAAGGTGATATAGTAATTGCAGAAGTGGTTGAAACTCTTGGAAGTAGCAATGAAACAAAGGAGTTTAGGATAAGCTGCTTCTCCCCAAGGCCAAAGTCTCCTGTTGATACTGAGTATTGGCAGAGGATGTTGCTATGTAATTGCAGTTCATTTTACAGTGTTTTTAATAGAGGAAAACTATGGAAGTCTGTATGGAAAAGAATCAGTAGAATTACCAATCAAACTCCTTTGGAAGGGGATGTCTCTTTCACAGAGCACCAGAAGAGGCTGCTTGTCTCTTCCTCTGCTGCCACCTGACCTGCTGCTGCTGTAGGAGAAGGGCTCATTTGCTGAGCTTTGTTTCTGCTGTCTTAGGAGGAAACACATTTTTCCTTTGCCTGTAAAAGGTCTGGATGAAGAATTCTATCATAGAATAAATTAAGTTGGAAAATATGTCTGAGATCCTCAAGTCCAACCATCAATCCAGCACCACCTTCACCATTAAACCATGTCCTCAAGTGCACCATCCACAAGTTTTTTGAACAATTGCAGGGATGGTGACTCCACCACTCCCCTGGGCATCCAGTTCCAATGCTTTACAACCCATTTCATTAAAAAAAAAAAAGTCCCAATGTTAAATTTAAACTTCTGCTGATACAACTTGAGGCCATTTTCTCTCATCTTGTCACTTTTTACTTGTGAGAAGAGACCGACCTCCAGCTGGCTACAACCCCCTTTCAGGGAAGGTCTCCCCCCAGCCTCCTTTTCTCCAGATTAAACACCCCCATCGTAAGATTTGTATTCTAGCCCCTACACCAGCTTTATAAAGCTAAAATTCTACCAGATTAAAGCAGTAGTGCTCAGTGTGGCCACTGCCTCTATTTTTTTTTTTTTGATAAAAGCTTCCCACACTCCAGTGACAGTAGCCCTTTGTCCCTTTGGCTTAAAATCCCCAAGTCCTGTCTGTGGTGACTGTCATCATACTAATTGAGGAACAATCCTAAGAAATTTGCCCCATTTTCAAATTATTTTGGAAAAAGGACAGTTGTCTTGTGGGAACCAGCTGGACCAAGAGTTATATCTCAGTGCAGCAGAAAGCAATCCTTACATTCTCCTCAGGCAAGCTGTCAGAGACTCACTCACCCAACTTTTCTTCTTTTGTGTGTGCATGTATTTTTAAAGAAGCATTGCTCAAAATGTGTTTTTTCTGACTTATCTTACCCCATGCAAACTTAGAAGTTTTCTGTATTTTATGAAATAAACCCACCAGGCACAGCTCCATTTTGAAAACAGCTTTTCATTAAGGTGTGACTCTCCCCTGCCTTGCTCTCAGAGCTGCTAACCTTACTTTTGGCATGTCTCTGAATTTGGAAGATAGTATCATGAGTCTGGCTGTTGTCTGCCAGTACAATTTTTACACCTTCAGTATCTGGCTCTGATAATTAGAAAATACCAGTGTGTCTTCAGTGAGGAGCTTCTCATGGAACAGCCTGGAGCTGGAACAAGACCCCAAGGCACCTTGATGCACATGCTATGGGAGTCCCAGGCTTGCTTGGCAGAGGGCTCACCCTGAGGGTGGGATTAGGGGGGTGCCATGTAACCCTTCCCACTCTTGGAAGAGGCCAGCTGGCTTTAGGAGGCAGCTCTTCCTCAGGGTGAAACCTGGTGCCATTGGGACTGTGCCACCTGCTGTGCTGCTGCCACCCTCCTCACTTAGACTGTGAGATGTGGCACACTGCCGCCCCTGCCCCAGGGTTGAGGGCAAAACCTGCTGAGATTTGCTTGTTTTGAAAAGTATCTCTTTCACAACCCCTCATCCCTACAAAGGGAACCCATCTAAATTTGCCTTTGTTACGTTTGTATCTGATCAGGCTTCAGTTGACAACTCTGGTTCTTGGAGCTGGAAATTCTGTTATTAGGGCACTGACACTTTTCTGAATATTAAAAACCTCTTGCTTTTATAGCTGTCAGAATCAATCTTTCAGATCTCCCCCTCCAGCTGCTGTGCTCTCTTGTGAGCTGATTGCTACTCCTGGGCAGGTAAGTGTTGGCATTATTTTACCTGGCACCAACAATATTGACTTCCAAGGAAAGGAGGGTGTTTCTGCATCTTGGATCAAGTCCTGTGTTTTGTTTTTGATACTCTCTTATGTCAGAAAAAAAAAAATGCTGCATAACACTTTCCCCTTTCTCCAAGAGAGAATAGGGTCGTGCTCAGTAACCTTGAGTATAGACCTGTCGTATCGAGTGAGCTCATTAGAGCTTGATCTGCTCATTACCTGGAGACTGTTGAAGGCAAGACCAAAATATTTCAGAATTCAGCGAGGGCAGCATGCATCCCTCTGAGAGAGCGGGAATGTTGTTCAGCACATGTATTTGAATTGATTGCTGAAGCTGACATCTGCTTTCTGAGGTTTGCAAAGCTTGTGGCTTCTCATAATCTGTAAAACACATGGCATTTGTATGAGGTTTGTCAGTGATAGTTCCCTTACCCAAAACCAACAGGACTCTTCCTGTGTAGCAGAGCCCTTTCCTTAGAGCCATCAGTCATCACTGTCTAAGAGTCTATCTGAAAGTGGGTGAAAGTAAAATTTTCTTTCTTACTCTTCCCTTCCCCAAGGAAATTCTTTCATAGGTGTGACAGCCCTTCCCAGTCCACTTATAGCTCCCATTGAATTTCAACTTCCTGTTCAGAATTGTTAGGATACGAGAAAGTTAAGAAGATGTTCTTCCTCAAAGGCCACAGGACGAGGGATCCTTGTCACCAGTACATGGTGAAAATTTTCAGACTTGATGAGTGATCTTTATGACATGCAGTAGGCACCCAGAGAATGTCTTGGGTGTTGAGAGTTAAAGTTGGTTTGGATTTTTTTTCAGGAGGTGCAGAACAAAGCCACAGCACTGGCATTAACATTAAAGATGTCCTTCAGCCTGGCCAGCTGGCTATTTTAGGAGGCATAAGTGATGTAAACATCATGGCAGAGAGACTGAAACACTTGTGGTTTAACCCCAGCCAGCAACTGAGCACCACTCTCTCACTCCCCCACCAGTGGGACTGGGGGGAGAATTGGAACAGTAAAAGCTGGAAAACTCATGGGCTGTGATAAAGACAATTTAATAGGGAAAGCAAAAGCCAAGCACACAAACAAAACAAGGAAATAATTTCCTGCTTCCCACGGACAGGCAGGTGTTCAGTTATCTCCCAAGAGAGCAGGGCCCCGTCACAGGCAGTGGTGACTTAAGAAGGCCCTCAACATCACCCCAAGTGTCCCCCCTTCCTCCTTGTTCCCCAAACTTTATATACTGAACATGATGTCACGTGGTCTGGAACATCCCATGGGTCAGTTGGGGGGCACCTCTCCTGGCTGTGTCTCCTCCCAGCTTCCCATGGACTCCCAGTCTTCTCACCACCATGGCAGTATGAAAACCACCCAAAACACAGCCCCATACTGGCCCAAATCAGACACCACTTCAAATGGAGTACTGTTTATGCAGGATCATGCTACCCTTCTCAGTGGGTGACTTCATAGTTCCCCATCACTTGTGGGATTTGTATCTTTATCTAAACAGGATGGAGATTTGTCGCTTGGCTTCTTTCACCAGGATGCTGTAGGTGCACACTGAGGACCGGTGTGTTAGCAGGGCTGTGCCACAGCATCCTGAATGGCCAGAGTTACATCCTTTGGGTTTAGCTGAACAGAGATGAGCCTTTCCTTAAGGTGGTGACTTGGTTTCTGATCTTACCTGAAGTTAAACAAGGTGCTGACTGACGTGGTTATATTTTCATTGCTTGACCCATCAAAGGAGACAGTGGCAGGGAAAGGACACAAGTAACTTTCAGATGACACTGCATTAATTTGTAGCAATGCTGGAATTTCTGTGGAGATGCTTCCTAAAGATGTTGCAGGCAACCGGCAAAGGCTCTGCTTGTTCTTTCCCAGAACCAGAGACAGATGCTGTAAAATGGAGTAATTAAATGTGTTGATTTCTTGTAAAAAATGGCTACTGTAGTTCATTTAATAGTTTGGGGGTAAGAGGGATCTTTAAACATATCTTCACTCTCTGTAATTTGAAGGTGGCCTTTTTTCTCTTTTTTTTTGGCGTTGGTTTGTGGAGGGTTTTTTGGGTTTTTGGTTTTTTTTTTCTTTTTAAAGCACAAGGTTTATTTAAGAACTTTGTAGGCAAAAAATATTTTATGATGCCAAACATCCTCTGTTGTGTGTTCAGAGCAGGACTTTCTTTGCTCTTCAGCTCAAAGTGCTTTAGACAGAATGGGAGAAGGACATGGGGGAGAATTGTGTTGTACTTAGTGGAATTAGAATAAGCCCACAAGCACATGGTTTGTACTTGTTAATTCCAAGAGCCTGAATCTGATCTCACTCCTACTAATCGCTAAAGGGATTATTCCTGGTTTACACCATCCTGAATGAAATCAGAATCTGGCCCTGAAAGCCTGTTTGTACTTCAGACATTGTCTCAAGGCAGCTGACCTGCAAATATGAAAAGGAAACCTGACTTCCCGTGGGTTAACTGTTTAAATTTGTCAAGCTAAGTTGAGTACAGCTTGTTTGACAGGGAAATGGTACTGCAAAACCTCAGGCTAGAACCCATTTACCTCTATTGGACTAATAGGAGGTAATCAGAGAATCCTTTTTGGTGCAAAACAGTGCTCTGTATTTGCACCTTTCATGTGAGGATATTAAATAACTACTTCATTGCACTTCTGGAAGCTGTTCAGCCAGACAAATCTCTTTAATGACCTGCCGTGACTCTGGTTGCTAGCAGTGAAGCAAAAATAAGTTAGTACATTGAGTCTCTGGTCATGAGTGGCATCTGTAAGAAGAGGTCTGCAACCTAGAACAGTGTGAAGCTGTTAGATGAAAATACTGGGGTTTCTGGAAAAAAGGCTATGTCATACTTAGCTGCTGAGAAGAAAACTGATTTTTATTAGTGCAGGTTCAGTTAGTGTTCGCTGAGACAGGTACCAAAAGCAAATTTACAGTTTCAGGGTGGGAAAGCACAGGTTACCTTTAAGTCATCATGCCAACTCCTTTATGGCCCCAAATTAGTATTCTTTTTGTTCATGTTTTGGTTGTCTGCATGCTCATTTTTAAAGCTGTGTTTATATTGCAATTAAGGGAAAGTTGAAAACATCTTTTCACAGGGCTGCTCTAAAGGAAACTGGTATATTATTATATACCTGTGCATACTCTCAAATGAATACATCACTTTTGTCATTCTGCAAAGCACAATTTTGGTGTAGTGACACATTTGCACAGCGTTTGAACATACTAAATGCAGCCATACAGTGGGAACCAGATGGGCAGCCTCATGCAATGGCCCACCTATTTCCTTTTAGATTTTGTTCTTGAATTCTGTTATCAGCTGAAATTTCTTAGTGACTGTCTCTTTGCCATGTCAATTTGAGATGCTCCAAGCTTTAGACCACAGTAGTTGATGACTGTGGATGGTCCTGTCTTTATGGGCTGTAGGATGCCCACAACCCATGATTCACCCAGCACAATGGAAAAAACACTGAACTCTGGGACATTTACCAAAAAGACTCAGTATAGGAAGACTTTGCTCACACTGCTTCAGTTATCCCATGCAAACAACTGCTCCTGCTGTGGAGCTGAGCTGCTTTTTCCTTTCCAACCTGAAAGCATGGTTATGACGTTAAATATATTGAACCAAATTTGGCATACACAATCATTTGTCTGGAAAATACCCTTAATTTTCCTTACAATAAGTAAGAAAGTCTTCTACTTCCTCAAAGGTGTATTTAGTTTTACTGCTAGCCACTCCAGGTTGTTAGCCAGGATGTAAACCCTGCCTGCCTATCAGCAGAGACTAGAGGAGCTAATGACTGTATTCCTGGAGGTGAGACTTCATTGATTCAAGCTGAAACAGCTGGTGAGCAATGCTCTGAGGAGTTTGCATTAGAATAAAAAACCCAGTTGGCTTTGTGTCTATAGTTTATATGAGGAATCCAGAAAACTCTGTAGTGACATCTCTGCATTTTTCTGTTTTCCAAAAAATAATCATCATCATCATCTCAGGTCCACATCTCTCTACTTTTCTGTATTTACCTGATATAAACCAGAGTAAGTGCCATGTAAACAAATGTGGGATTTACTGGGGGAATGAGAACTCATGGTTAATCTCACACTCTTCAGCAAAGCTCTCCTTTCCTTCCGTATTGTCTCTGCAGCAATGTGTGCATCAACCTGGGTCCTCCTGAGTGAAAAAGAGTGATACTGCACCTTCTTTTAAGCTTTTGCTGTTTTATTGAATCAAATTCTCTAAAAATTCTCTCCATCTATATATCCACTGTAGGGTAAGAGACATTTTTCCCTGTTTGTCTCTGCTCTCTGCTGGTCCCATGAAGTTTGTTGTCACAGCAGATGTAAAGGTGGAGAGATTTTAAAATGCTGCATATACCAGATATAAAATCTACTGCCTTGCTAAACTGGTTAATGTTGCTTAGCTGACATTTCTGCAGTGTAGGAAAAGCTGCATATTACTGGCCAAGTACTTTGTAATTTTCTCTTATTTCTAAAATGGATGCCAGCAATTGGAAATATTGAGCAATTTTTAATTGAAGTGATATGATCAGTTGGTGATTAGTTTTTGGAGTGCCTTGGATGTATGGTATGTTGAAGAGACAAGCCATCTGGAGCAGGGCTGTGGTTTAGCTGCTGTAATGAGTACCCATGCACTGCAGTGCCAAAATGACCAGGTTTATTACATCGATGAAGATCTTGAGTAATTCAATTCATTTTCACAGATCTAAATGAACTAAAATGAGAGCATAATTTGGCCTGAAGTTTAAGTTTGATGCTCTTAATTATTAAACCAAGGATCATCAATGCGTTTTCCACTATGCTTAAAATAACCAGCCACAGCAAATCAGGATGTTGAGTTCCTTCTTCTGCCTGCAGCTTTTACCAAATGTACCATGGCCAGGATTTCGGCACGTTTTGCCTGGATGGCCAGTGTGACTTCATTAGGTGCTTCTTGTATTTGCTGCTCCTCTGACCTACAAGCATCACACTCTGCCTCTGACCTTGGGGATAGGCAGGGGAGAAGAATCATAGAACCACAGAATGATTTGGGTTGGAAAGGACCTTCAGAAGTCATCTAGTCCCACCCCCCTGCAATGTGCAGGGACATCTTCCACTAGATCAGGTTGCTCAGAGCCCAGTCTATGCTGACCTGTGGTGTTTCCAGGTGTGGAGCACCCAGCACTGCTCTGGGCAGCCTGCTGCACTAATGCTCTCACTCCTGGGGATTACTGGGCAGATGAGTCCCACCATAAATCCCTGATAGTCACAGAGTTTACAGCTTGCAGTGCTGCAGAGTACCTGCAGCAGCCCTGTTTGTGTTGCCAGGCTTGTAGCTGCTGGACTTAATTACTCCAAAATGAAGACTGATTTTTGGTATCACACCAAAATTTATCTCCCTCTTCCTGAAATTTTCATTACACAGTCTTTTTTGCTGAAGTCTGGTCAGTCATGGTGATGCACAGCCCTGAAACTTGAATCTGAAGTGCTGCCCTGTTTTCAGCATATCAAGGAGTGTTTGGAGCAGTGAGGGTTACTCAAGGAAGTGACTGGAAGTGGCTGAAAGAAAAAAAAAAAAAAACAACCAGAAAGCAAACAACCTTTGAGAATGCTTTGATCTAAAATCAAATATCTGCACCAAGGAGGCAGTGTATTTTTAGGAAGAGGGCACAGGCTGCATGTAAGTAGATGCATTCTATTTGATGTGCCGAGATCAAGGTGTTGGAGTCTTTAACTACTCATCTGGCCATCTTATATTGTGTTTTCCCTCTTAATTTTTCCCTTGTGTTTTAAAATTGTTTTTCCCACTTGTTCTGTGAGACATTCTTATGCAAAGCCAAGTCTCCTGCAACTCAAGCAAGCTTGTTTGAATCACAACAAGAGCAAAGATGTGTCAGAGTTTTAGTTTTTAATAAAAACACATCACTTATTTCCTTTTTTTTTCTCCCCAAGCTTGTTATTAAGTGAACAGTACTCTAATGAAGCATTTAAAGGAGAAAACAAAACAAAACAATTTCTATATCCTCTAGATTGTTCCCAAATCCCTGAATGAAAAATTATTTAGAGATTAAAGCCCCTGCTGTTTCTTGTGTCATTGCAAAGCAATAATGAGCAGAACTTGAAAAGCTCTGCTCTCTCCTGGTTTGGAGTACCAGCTTCTATCACAGCATCAAACAGCCATGCCAGCACTTTTTCAAGGTACCAGATGATTAAGTTTCACAGCAGATTCTCCCCTGATTTAATGCTGCTAATGACGATGTGAATGAGACTTACAGTATAAGCACAAGTTTGAAATCTCAGCTTCAGCATTGGAGCTTAAACAATCTGTACAGGAAGAGGCTGTGTGAATGTAAGCATCAGAGTTTAAAATTGTCAAGTTTTCCAGTTTTTATTGCAATTTCCCCAAAGGCACGCAATCCACAGCAGACCCAGGAATAAATTGCAGGAATCAGGTTCTTGCTGTAAACAGGGACAAGTGGCATGCCCTGAGCACTGGCACATGATGAGCAAGCCTGTGGTCTCTCACTCAGCAAGAGGTGAGTCACTTGGGTAATTCCTGCTTTAAACAGCAGACTGGATTCATGCTTCAAGCAGCCTCAGACAGCCAAAGAGGAATAAACTTCAGGTTAAAACCTTGTGTTTTGTGTCATTGCCACCTTCTCCTTCCTTTTTACCCTTGCAGTGACAGTGTGTCAGAGGGTAACAATGGGAAGAGGAGCTTTGCTGCATGTGGGAATAATAAAAACCAGCAAGGTCTACACTGTGAGGTCCCAATCTGCAACAAGAGAAATAGAGCACTTGTCTTGCCTTCTGATGTACAGGAAAGAAAAACAGAGGCAGGTTTAGATGGAATTTTAACTAAATAGTTTCAGGTTTTGCAAGCTATTTAACGTACTGGATGGGAAAATGAATGGATTATTTACTGTGAGGGTGAGGGGACACTGGAACAGGCTGCCCAGAGAAGCTGTGGATGTCACATTCCTGGAAGAGTTCAAGGCCAGGTTGGCTGGGGCTGTGACTACTAACCCACTCTAATGGAAGGTGTCCCTGCCCCTGGCAGGGGTTTGGAACAAGAATATCTCAAAGATCCCTTCCACCCCAAGCCATTCTGTGGTTAGTAGCTCCTGGTACCTAGCAGACATGGTCACGGATGACAATATGTGGTTGACAGTGTGCTGAGAGTAGATGTTCCTCAGCAGGATCTGCTGTCACTGTGGCAAAGATGTGGGACATTGTTTGAGGCATTATCCAAGTGGGATGCTGCCGCCCGCCTGCCGTGAGAGCAGAGCTGAGATCCAGCCAGGATGACCCTTGAGCAGAGAAGGGTGCATTGATGCTGGAGTGAATCAGCCCAGGTGCACAGCAGTGCCCCATGGGATGGGAGTTGGGAGAGCTGCCAGGCCCAAAGTATCTGCAAAGGTGTCATCCTTTTAAGCAGAAAGCCTTGGTGGCTTGAGGAGTTTCTGCTGCCCAGGCAGCTCCATGACCTGAGGTGCTGTACATTCTGCAGTGACCCTGGTGACCAGAGATGTTGTTCTCCTACTGTACTAGACATGCAGTGATGGAGAGTGGAGGGAGCTGCCACCATGGAACTCTTCTTTGGCAGGATGAAGCCTGTCAGTGTTTTATCTCTGTCTCCTCTTGGTCCCAGTGCTGGGAATGGGGGTTGAAATGTGGCAATTTCACCCGTGCCAGGGAAGGTGTTTTTAGGTTTTCAGGGCTTCCTGAACATTGCAGCTTCAGTACATTTTGTCCCCAGACAAGTCTTTATTCTTCATTTCCGCAGCTTTTCAGGCAAGGCGGCTCAGAGCACTGTCCTCCCGGGTGTCCAGGGTTGGTGGTGAGGACAGAAAGGCACAAGAGAAAGCTGTCAATTGGAGCCAGTGGTCAGAGAAGCCAAGAAAACAAACAGCTAGGAAAAACACCTGGCTTCTGGGACTCATTTCCTTAAGAAGCAAAGTAGAGAGCAAAAACATGTGGGATGACTAAAATATGAAGGAAAACCGTGCTCATGTTTGGCGACAAGCCCTGCCTTTCAGCACTGACAGTAGGGCTTGGTTTCTCCATCTTGCTCCAGGGTTAGGACATACGTGGCTCTCATGGACAGGACTCCCACTCCATCTGCCCCTTCTCCTTGCTGCTGGCTGACAGAGCCACTGGCAGAATCAATATTGGGAATAATACCCTGCTGTGACCCCATAATTTAAAAACAATTTTGCAGAAACAAGTCCCAGAGGGACTTGGTTTTGTTTTAAGAATACTCTAGATTCCCTCAATCAGGAGGAAACTGCTCTCCTTATGAAATGAAAGGCAGTGAGTGCATGGAGGACAGGCGTGGTACAAGGTGGACGCTGTTCATGTTCCTTTTGGAACAAGGAGAGTTTTCCTGTGCTAGAACTTCCTTAGAGTGCAGATCAGTGTTGGGTACATTTGACAGAGTACAAGCATCTGCAGAGCATGTGCTGCTGTCAGACCTGGTAGTCTGTCCTCCTTTTATGGGTCACAATGAGAAACAGGTACTTTAATATGTAATTTGTAACATTTAGAGGAGGCATTGGAAAAATAGGCTCTGGAGGTGGGACTTCCTCCGTGCTGACAGTTCAAGAAGCCTTGATGAGTTGCTCTGGCGTTGAGGTGTGACGTGAGATCAGATGGGTCCTGCCCCAGCACAGCTGGGAGTGAGATCCTATTAACATCTTAGCTGGGGATGCAAGTGCCAGAGGGCAGAGGCTGGGGTGTCTAAATGAGGGAGCTAATGCTGGGTCTGTGATTACCTTCCTCTGTGGAGAGCTGAAGCACCAAGGTAGTGCCCATCCACCTGATGGGAGACTTTCAGAGCCCAAACACCACTGAGTTGTCTGCACCTTAATGAAAGTCAGTGAGGGGCATGCTGCCTTGCTTTTTTTATGTAATTAAAAAAACCCAAACCAACAAAAAACATATATATATGTGTGTGTATGTTATCTATCTAACACATAGGTGTTCCTTTTAGACAAATGTGGAAGAGATGAAGAAGCTTCGTTATGGTCCAAAATGAACAGGATCTGTTCTTCTTTCTGTAGAAAGTAAAAAAAAACCAAATCACTGGCCTTGTTGACTGAGATGTGTGCTGCAGAACTGAGGACTCAGACTGTTTTCCATAAAACCTAATGCATGAAACAGAGTCAATACCCAAATACTCAGTTGTTCTCAGATCCATGGCTCAGCTGAAAACTGCTGCCTTCCTGCTGCCTACACCTGTACACAGTCATGGATAGGTGGTCCAGACTGACCCGATCCCAAGTGCCCACACATCCAGTGACTGAACCCTTTTCAAAGTGCTTTTTTTCCACATGAGGGAACGTCTTCCTCAAGTATTTATTACTTTGCCTTGTCCCCTGATTGAAAGGATGCTGTGAGCCCTCTGCACAGGGCAAGTGTTTAGGTGTTCTTTTTTTTTTCTCAAATGAAAGAATAGCAACATTCAAGTTCCAGTGGAGCGATGAGGCTTCATCAAAGTCTAGTTCACCCTGAAACTTGTGAGTTTTGAGTAAACCAGAAGAGCAGGGTTTCTGATACACCAGGTGCTGTGTCTCATGTCTGGGCTGTATTGCTGCCTCCATAGGGTTAAGGAGGAAATGGCTCTTCCTGCCTGAAAAGGCCTTTCATAACATTCTGCTGGTCTTTTGGAGCACCAGCTGCTGGTGATAACCTGAGGATGGAATTTCTCCTGTACAACCATCTGAACAGTTGTAATTTCAGTGGCAATTTCCCTTTGCTCACACTGCTCAAATGCACTTTTCTGATGATTTGTATCAGGGGATTCATTGGCTCCTTTTTCAGCAGGACAGCTCTGCTGTGCATGCAAGTCAGTGTTGATATAATTATAACACATTTGTCTTTAATTTGATAGCCCATTGCTCTCACGTGTGTTCACTGACACTGCAAAAGTGTCCTTTTAGGTGGCTTTTGTCAGGAAGGGATGAGGGGATGCAGAATTGAAATTTGTTTAGTAAAGAAACATTATTTCTGTTCTCTGTTAACAGCTAAGCATGTAAAAGAATAAAGCCAAAAATACTGGTCAGTCATAGAGAAGTAAAAGAAGCAATGCTTTCCAAATGCAGCTGAGGGATGTGAAAACATGATTCATTTTCAGAAGATTTTGTATTGTAATTCTGCATCACACCTCTGGCTCTCAACACTCTGCTCTCTGTCTCTGTGTGTTCAGCTCATAATATTCTGATTATTTGTCACTAGCTGGGCAGCTATAGCCTTAGTTATGATGTGATCTAAAATCCCCTAAGGACACCAAAATACTTGAAGACAAGGAAAGATGTTTCTAAATAGCACATGATATAGCTGGAAAATCTGACCACAGAAAGCCCAGATGTCTGCTAGAGGCACTATTTTCTTAATTACCTAATTTTGGATACTTAAGGAAGTGTGTTAAAAATAAATAAAACTAAGTTGTGGGATGTTCTTTTGAGGTCTGACATGACTGGTATGGATGATCCTTAGACATTCAGATGCTTCCAGAAAAAACAAAGTATGGCCACTGTATGCCATTTTAGCATGTTGATTATGTTATTTATTTATTTAACTCTGGAAGCTTTTAAATCAAAAGTTGCATTTCAGGTTGGGGAATACTAAGTCTGTTTTGCAATGATGCTTTCCTTATTTGCAAGGTTTTTGCTGAACCTTTTATGAATATTTGACTTTGCAGAAACCCCCAAATTCCCATCCACCCATGTGCAGCTTTGCTCTGAGGTGCTTTTCTGGTGCTCTGGCTGCCCTTTCTCAGTGTCACGCCTCAGGGAGTCACAACTTCCCAGCACAAAGCACTTGCCCTGTAGTTCTGCTTTTGCTTTGTTGTATTCTAGTTTTTTTTTTTAACTTTTCCCCCTCTGACCTGCTGCTGATGACCTTGCTGAACCTCTGTCCTGATCCGTATCTTATGCTACCCTGAAATATCATGCACAGGAAGCATCTGGCTGTTCCCCTGCTGTATGGGGCATTCTTTCAGCGGATTATCTCTGTTTCATTCTGCTTCGTTCTGGCACAAAGCCTGCAAAAGTCATTTGACAAACCTAAGCTCTCTGCAGATCCAGATCATCCATCTCTCGCCACTCCCAAGACGCCAGCGATTCCCGCGGTGTCCACCTGCTCGGAGCTGGCTGCCTTGGGGACGTGGGCATTTGTCAGGTTTGCTTTTTCCCCTTCTCATTGCTTTGTCAGTCATTCCCCCTAGAAAAGGAACTGCAAGTTGCTAGGAGAAGGTGAATCAAAATGTGTTCAACTTTGGGAAGTGAAGTGTGTGATGGAGATGGGATTTTTAAACATCTACTGACAGTCTTCATGGTGGCAAGGAAGGGGTGTATTTCTCAAAAGCTTCTGGCTTCTGCACTTGCAGATTTCCCATTGAGAGGGAAGTTAACTTTGGTTTTGCAGGTGCAAGAGAAAACAAGTGTTTGTGGCTTCCTTCCGATTTTACACTGTCTTTTCCTTTTTTAAAATAAATTTTGCTCAGCTGCTATGCACAGCCCTGGCAGGTACCCAGCCCCCTTTGTGTTTCTTTGTTGAGTCAACAAGAAATCCAGCCAGAGGGGAACAGCTTAATGGTCTGTAGTAATCATCCATCCAAACTCCTGGCTACAATCTTCATCTCTCCAGCCTGTGTAGCTCCTTTCCTCCTAAAGGGGAACCATTTGTGTCCTTGTTGTGCCTTGGTGAGTGTTCAAGGCCAGGTTGAATGAAGCTTAGAACAACCTGGTCTAGTGGAAAGTGTCCCTGCTTGCAGCAGGGGGCTGGAATGGGATGATCTTTAAGTGTCCTTCCACCCCAAACCACTCTGATTGTTGATCACGAGTAGTGCAGGTGATGTTGGTGCAGCATAAAATGGCTGGGACCCCTGGGATCCCCACATCCTTGGTGAAGTGTGTGCCTAACATGTTCCCTTTTGGAAAATCAGGAGAACCTTCAGTTGGGATGTAATACCTTTTTCCAGGCTAAAATATAATCTGCTCAGTTCCAGATAAATGGGTTTCACTTTGATGCTGCAGGTCTTGTGCGTTATTGCTGTGTTGATGAGATTAATGATGTTGTCATGGTCATCTTAGTGGTGTTTCACTAAAATTCCTCCTTTTCAGGTTGAGTAGCAATGTGGGAATCTCTCCCTTCATGTTCTAATTTTTTTTTCTGACTTTCCTATTAGCAAGATAAGCATTGAGGTGTGATTCCCAGCACTGAGACCAGAAGGTCTGTTCAAAGAATTCAAAACCTCATGGTTCCTGAGGGTCTACTGAAGGGTTTTTAATATTTGGGGCTGCACCAAACCACTCAGAATAAGCTGCAAGGAACAAAAGCCTCTGAGAAGTGTACTTATTCATTATTGTGTACAGTCATACATTAAAAAGTTTAATACTTGCTTGCAGACTGGGTGACAGGGACTCCATTTGCGCTGTGTTTGCCTCTTAATCATTATGATAATTTTTTATACATCATCTCTAAAAGGCAGATTAAGTCCAACCATGACAAAACCTCCCATGGCATTGCTGCTGAGATCTGCCCAATAAAAGCAGCACTGGGTTTATTTTAATTTTTTTTTTTTTTTGAGGCAAAGTTCTTATTTACCTATTATCAAGCCATGCAATTACTTAAAGACATTATTCTTCTGCTCAGTGATGAAATAAGCCCTGAAGTCACACCAATGAGGTCACCCAGGTACCTCCAAATGCAGTGCCTGAGTGTAGCAGCAGTTTGCTGCTTGCAGCTGGTGCTGTGCCCTGGAAGCAGCACTCATATAGAGTGAGAGATATATATCTCATATGAGTGAGATATATATATATATTTATATCTCACTCATATATAGTGAAATGCTGTTTGGCTGGGGCAGTTCCCAGGCAGGGTGTGTGGCATGCTGAGGCTGTGCTGCTCTCAGCATCACGGAAATCCTGAAGTGAGCGATGCCTCTCGGGTCAGCACACGAGCAGGAGCAGGGCAGACATCCTGACAGAGACCAGACAGCGCTGTTTCGTTCACAGCACACTTCTTGTGAACTGCAAGAATTCATTTTCCCTTTTGGGGCCCCTGAGCTTGAGTTTCAAAACGAGAACCATATTTTGAGCTCTTTGTTCCGATAGAAAGTCAGCTCCTCATCCCTGCTGAAACCCTCTCAGTGCTGCAAAGGTGTAAAAATAAGCCAGGCTCCGGCTCATGCCTTAAATGTCGTGTTTTGTGTTTTCCAGATTGGCTCTTTTGGTGGGTCCTGTGCCCCGTGCAGGCTGTGGCTGAGCAGGGGAGGTCCTGCAGTCCTGTCACACTGTGCTGAGTGTGGCTCCTCTCCCTGCACAACTCCTTCAGCTCATTTCGTGTGAGATCTCTCTCTTCCAAGTGAGTAAACCACAGATGCAACTTCCTGCAAAATTACCAACTTTTACGGAACACTTATGGCTCCCTGCGAGGTCTCCTCCTCCGCTCCCACTGTGCTGCTGCTTTTCTGAAGGCAAATTAAACAGATCTATTCCAATCTGACTGAAGCCATTGAGTTACTTAAACAGATTGACCTGACTTGGGCTTATCAATTTCTTTAATGAGGTGTCCCCTGCAACTTCTGCTTGGCTTTTTGCCATCCTTCTCATTAAAAAATTTATTTTGGAATCTCTTTGTTCCAGGTGGAGTCATTGCCAAATAGTTGGCTGGGTATATGCCTGACCCTTACCCCCTAATAATGCTTTAATTTTCATTTTTAAATCTAGCAAAGGCACTGTGAAATTACCTTGCTTATAGATGTATGATTTGGAAAATGTTTTAACACTAAGTGAGGAGCAGCAGTGAAGAGGGTGCTTCTTTCCTCTGGCTCCATGGAAATAATCCTGCATAACAGAAAGAGTTTCACAATTAAAATGCTGGCTTTTGCAGCCTGGGTGAGATGTCTTTTTATGGTCACCTTTTAAAACAACAACAGTGACCAATTCCACCCAGGCTGGAGGGATAATGATTTCCCATTGAAACTTCTTTATGAAATTGAACCTTTAGGATCAAATGGTGGATCACCTACACCCAAAGTGCAGGGGGAAAAATAAAAACCATTGTTGATTTGTAGAAAAACTGGTGTGCTTCTTTGGGATGAGTATGCATCAAAAATGGTTGGATTAATCCAGATTTACTCCAATAAAACTGTATTCTGTCCTTGAGCATCCCCCCTGGGCACATCTTCCTTGATGCTGATGGTCCTTCCCCTAAAGCTGTTAAATTGGCTGATGTTTCGTGATTGTTTTGGTCTTTTCCTTGAGCCATTAAGGTCATTTATGTATTGTACATCAGTCAAGGCCAGATCCTCCATGTGTGCATGAAGTCACAGCTGTTTGAAGGCCTTACTCAGGCCACAAGGACAATGCCTGTTTTGTACTCCAGATCCTTCAACTCGAAGGATCAACTTCACCCAAAAGTACTTCCCAAGTTCTTCCTCCTCTCCAAAAAAAAGTAACAAGCAGTGCTGGCTGTCTTCTTTCAGGTCACAGATTATTAATCACTCAGGTGTAACCTTGACCAGAGGCCCCAGTGGTGGGAAGGGAGGATGTCCTTCAGTCTTCCTCTCAACAAAACTTTCTGCAGCCCATCTTGTCCATGTATGTTGAGCACAAGACATACAATGTGGGAACTCCAAGGAAGCACAGGCAGAGAGAGAAATGAGTGATTTTTGGGTGCCTGCTGCATGCAGCCATGAGGTATAGGGCAAATGCTCCCTCTACCAAGGTGCAGTGTGCAGGGACATCACACCAGGGAACATTACTACTGCTACTGCTGCTTTAGGTTTGTGTTTTTTTTACTATTAAGACAAAGTCTCTGTAGAGTTTAGGTGCCAGTGTGGGAAGAGGGCTACTGACCAGAAGGGGTTTGATGCACAAGTTTGCACCAAGGCATCTTCTTGTTGTTGTCTCTCTGACTCTTTTCCAGAGCAGAGTCCAGAGTTCCATCTGAGCTGACTGAGTTTAGCAGGAACTGGTTTTGCCTTCATCTTCTGCATGTTCTGGGTGTCTTCGTGGGGGCAGGTTCCCAGCTCCACTGAAGTGTTCCATTCTTTCATCCTGGTAGAAATAAATCCAACTCATGCAAAGTTGCTGCAGAAGAAAAGCCTTCTGCCCTGGCCAATAAACCACTTCTGCTCCTGTCCCTCCTGCTTCAGCCAGCCAGCCTTGCTGCTGACAGTATTTTCATCTCAAATGCACAGTCAGAAAAGCAGGGCAGGGAAACCCAAGATATATCTTGGAAAATAGATACCTTCTATGCAGAAATACATCTCATTCCCAGACAGAGAGAGGAGGAGGAGGGTGTGTGGCTGTGGGCCCTGGAGCCCAGTGGGATGGAGGGAAGTGGGGGCATCCCAGTGGCATTAGTGAGGACACTGTTTCAGATCCCAGCAGCGTGCTCCAGCCTCCTGGCTGCAGAGCACAGTCACAGTATTTATTACTGACTGCTACTGGATTTTTACAAAACTGATTCAGCAGGGCATCTGCATCTGCACTATTTAAGGGAGTGGGGAATGACCGTGTGGTTACAAAGTTAGATGTGTGCTTAAGTGTCTTGCTGAACTGGTGTTAATTTAGAGAAAATAAATAGATGCTTCCTGGCTTGAGTCTGGGGCCAGCATGTGCAACCTGATTAGATTTAGGGTGTTTCAGTTCTGAGTGCCTGACTTAAGATACCTCAACACACAAGTTAATAAAAAAAAAACATGAACACCCACAAGAAAAGCAGAGCCTTAATGGCACTGAACCATATCCAGCACTCGTTTACAGAGGGATTTCCAAGGTGTGCAGTCCAAGCAGTTGGATAGTGAATGTAAAGTTGTCCAGAGGACCATGTATATTGAATTTGCAGAAGTATTGTTGAGCTGTGGTTAGAATGACCACAGATAGAGCCGATGTGACTCAAATAATCAGGTAACAGTCTGTATGGAAGCCATAAGAGTTTGGAGAAGGTGTTTTTTGTGTGTGCCCAGTGGGCCTGATCCTGCATTCCTGTGCTGGTTCTGAGGAACTGACCATTAAAATCAAAGAGGTTTTTGACTGACTAAGGAGTTCAGACTGTATTGCTGTGGATTTTAGTTCCTTCCATTCATTTTCCTTTGATTATGAGTACAATGCTTTATTTTTGCACAGTGTAGTATTTTATTAAAGGCACATTTGTAGCTAATAATATTTATGAAGAGGCAGCTTTGACTGAAACTGCATCTGAATGTCACTTGAATAATGAATGGGAATGCCATATAGCCATTAAAATTTCAACAATGATAACTGTATGTCTGTTAGAGTCCCCTTTTTGATGGATATGGCCAGCAGCCATTAAAATACAGTGAGAATCCTTGTTCACAGTCCCATAATGGGTGATAATCACACTCTTGATAAGAATTTGCAGCTTAAGATACCAATTTTACAAAAGGGATTTATTGCAGCTAACAGCAGCTCTGAAGATGAAAATGTAACCATCATTCAGTTCTACTTTTACCTTTTTTTTTTTTTTTAAATCTCATGTATGTAAAGAAAGGATTTTACTTCCCCATCACTCTCTGGAGGTGGTTTCCTGCTGGCCCTTATTATAACTTTCTCATTTTTTGAATATAAAATGTTAGCCAATATCCCCACTGGTTTAAAAGAAAAGAAAACCAAACTTTTCATCCTATTTTTAACACAGAGGGTTTGTAGAATTTAGAAATAGATGTGGCCTACTGTGTCATACAGTCAATTTTCTACACCCCTCCATTATTTCTTGCAAGCCTTCACGTTTCTGGGCTTTTTAATGTTTATAGATGCATTGCTGCTGCAGCTGTTCTCCAGCTCAGTGACGTGTGGATGTCACTAGGCTCTAACAAGGAGACTCATGTGGCACTTTGAAGTTGGAGGAAAATAGGGAAAAATCTTCTTAATAGAATCTATCCCAGAAAGTGACTTTGCTTAGCTTACAGTAAATATGGGGTGCTTCAAAAAGTGTATTAACTGTAGAGTAACTGTTTTCCTGGACCTACAAAGCTGATGCAAGAGGCAGTGTAGTACAGTGGCTGAGATGACTGACAGGTTTATATTCTGCTTTTTGACCTTCAAAAAGTCACTTAATCAAGCTTTTCCTTTCCCCCCTCATCCCTTCTGCAGAGCAGGGTTTATCTGAGCAGAAAGTGCTTACTAAGCATCAATTGAACACCTACTGTGCCAGGACCCTGAGCTTTATCTCTCAAGCCTGGTCAAATCCAAAATAATAGGTTGGTCTTCTGAAGAAATAGGTTGTTGAAAGAATCATGTAGGCTTGGGTTTTCGACTGGCACAAAAAACTGGATTTCTTAAGGATTTGGCAAGCTGAGTTTAGCTTTCCTTCTATAATTATGGATATAGTTTGTTGACTTTGCTGATTCTTTACCTCCATTCCTGTGTTCAGTTCCGATCTGGCAGCAGGAGCTGGAAGGCTCACATCCTTCTGCATTAAACAGGGTGCAATGCCTAATTATTATCATGATTAAATTTGGTGATTAAGTGATCTGTAATTGTGTGTAAGCTCAGACATCCCAAGATATTCCTCAAAGCCATGGTGGCTGATCATCTGGTCAGGGCTGGGGTGTCACTGTGTTGATTAAATCTTACTTTAAGGAGAAGCTGGTTCATATCTCTGCAAACACTTAAAGCTCTGTGGAATTTTGCTGCATTTCTCTTTGCTGAGCAATACGTAAAAATACATCAAGTGCAAGTCTAGATAAGTAATAAATGTCAAGAAAGTATCAATAGAAGGATGTATTTGTAAAATAAATTAATGGCTCCTTGTTTAATTTAAGAGGACAGAAAAATATCACATTCATGATAAATTTCTGAAGTACAAAAAAAAAGAGAAAATAAATATATGCCAATATTATAACTTCCTCTTCATGACTAAAGCTATGGCATTTTTAAAGCCAGGAATGAAGCAATTTTAGGTGTGATTCAATTGAAATCTCTGCCTTTCTCTGTCCTCTTGGAATAAATCAGCCATGCATTTTAAATTTTCCTCCTTTCATATGCTATGGGATATTGATAAAAAATGATAATAACAAAAAAGCAATGCCTTTTATAGCAAAGAAAAGGCAGTCTGGTAGTCAAATGTTTTTCAAGCTTGGTGCAACTTGGACTGAAAGACTGGAATATCACCTAGTAATAAGTTTGTGGAGATGAAATCCACTTGGATAATAAGTACAGAGCTATGCAACTTGACAGGCTGAGTCCTAAAGGGCAGCAGTCTTGGATCCAATAGTCTCTCTCATTTTGAATAATTGCTGTGCAACACAGAATCAAACATTTATTGCTGAGTACAGGTG
Organism: Poecile atricapillus; assembly: GCF_030490865.1. Classification (NCBI taxonomy): domain Eukaryota; kingdom Metazoa; phylum Chordata; class Aves; order Passeriformes; family Paridae; genus Poecile; species Poecile atricapillus. Next base: position 146,191,696 of record NC_081250.1, on the reverse strand, counting down.
CATTTGCTCTCCCTGGTGACCCTCTATAAGCAAATGTGCAAGACGATTTTATTACCAGGAATGCAATTCACACAAACTGTTTGCTTTAGAGAATTAAATAAACCCAGACAAAGGACAGTCAATACTGTTGTTTTACCTTCTTGCATTTAAATGCCGCCTCCTGCATGGTTCAATAGCAAGCTGGAAGGCAGAGGGGTTCTGTGTAATGATTCATGTGAAGAAATTTACCTTTGAGGAAAAGGCACAAGAGCACCAAAATCAAGGGGTTACTTTGCTGTAGACACATTCAGAGTATCAGCTTCATCTGAGGCTGCTGTGATTGATGACTAGTGAGAATTCGGTTGACTGGAGAAATCTTGGCTAAAAAATTTGTTTCCAAACTAGAATGGCCGAGTAGTGGCAAAGCTTTGATTTTGCTGCCAATGCAGCATTTGAAGAGTGAAACCATATTTGTGGCTGTGGTTGAAAGAGCTTCTAGGAGACATTTGAACCCATGCCATGAATTTTTGGACTAGGAGCATTTTTCAGTGCAAGGGAAAATGACATCTCGGAGCAGCACTTGCCTGAGGAGGGGCTGTGATCAGTCCTGCCTTTGGGCAGAGCCTTCCCTGAGACCCGTAATTCTTCAGTGCAATTAAAAATAAAGGCATCTGGTGCCTGGCTTGTAGTGATGACAACACATTGCACGGCTGTGGAGGGACATTAGGAGCCATTTAAAGTGCCAATTAGTACCTTAGTCATCATTCTACTGTATTTGTGCAGTGTTGACTGTCCCTTGCTAGGACAAAATTAGACCAAGCAGAGTCAGAAAGGTTCATACCTTTGGTCTTCTCCTTTCTATCAGCTTATGAGCACAAGAGGGCTAAGGCATCCCAAGCCTTTGTTGTCTTCATAGACCCCTGAGAACTCCATTGAGAGGTACAGATCCAACACAACACCCTGGACTCTCAAATCTTGTAATTGCTTGCATTCAGATACAGGCTGGTGTTCTCTCCCCCAGCACTGTGTTTTGTACAGTGATAAGTTAAAGAGAAGCACTATAAAAGATATCTTGGACATGACTGATAGCACCTCATGGAAGCAAGAGTAAATACTGAAATGCTGATTTATCTTTCCAAGACCAGCAGCTGGGCTTTTTATGAGACTTGGAACTAAGGAATATAAACACTGGGTGACAGCCACAGTAGGACTGACTACTCAGACTGCACCTCCAGTCTATCCAGTTATTAAGAGCCAGCACAGAGCAGTGCAGAGAAGCCATCAGAACATTGCAGAAGTCCTCAGCTGTTGCAGATCTGTTTGTGGGGCAGGGATGAGATCTCCTAGGGCTCAGTCCCAGCTGGTATTCTGGTGTGCTCATCCTCTGCAGGGCTCAGCCCCATGGAGCACAAGCATCACAGGCATGGGATGAAAACCATCATGGACCATTTTCTGTGCGTCTAACCCTGGATTTGGAGCAACAGATGTTGTCCCAAGCAAAGATAGGTGGAAGGAGATGTGTCTTCTCAGCACTCTTGAGAGTGTGTGTGTGATCTAGCAGAGGGGTCTTCTCTGCCAAAATTTGCTTTATAATCATTTGTGAGGTAAATAAACTGCAGGTGTCACACACAGCCAAATTAAATGGAAGCTATGGCAAAGCTGGTCAAGGGCACTTTCTCCTTCAAAAACTCATGTAATGGGTGACCCAGACTTTCAAGACAAAATATTTGGCAAGTGAGTTCAAACAGAAGAAATTGTCTTATTCACTCAAAAGCTCATGCTTCTTGCCAACTCAGTAATGTGCTGTTGGGACAGGTAGAAAGGGCTGCTTTCCAAAAATAAGCAGATATTATGCAACAAGCTTAGTTATATTAATAAGTGAAAAAGGGATGTACTAGTTATTATCTGCTTTCAAATCCAAGTAGACAGTCTTACTGACGATTACTGATTATTTTTTTATTCTTACAAAGAGAATTGTTTGAGGAAAGGCAGAACTCAGTCTTTAGTATTCTTTTTATCCCACATTGTAGCTTGGTACTTGATGAAAGATGTTCCATGTGTTGAACACGTTACTTGAAACTTTTCTTTTGGCTTAGTGATCTGAACTAGGTCTGACAAGTTACATCAAGAGTCCTTCACAGGACACTCCCTCTAGCAAGAGTAATACCCTTCTTGCAGGACCTGCTCTGGAGTGAATGGACTTGATGTGGATAGACAACATTTCTCTGTTCTGTTATTTTGGGGGGTTTTGTCCCGATTCTGTTGAATATAGGAGCTGTCCTGCATGTAATGTCCATTGTTATAAATAGGAGCAGTACTAAAATTCATCCTTAATTGTTTTTAAAGAAGGATTTTGGATAAAACAGCTGGTGGAAATCATTTGAAAGACTCAGCTGGCTTTGCATGAAGTTGGAGCAGGCTCAAAATACACTGACAAGCCCAGCAGTGAAAAAAAAAACTGTTGTCAGCTAATGTATCTCCTTCCCCTGCACTCTGGGTTATTCTCACTGTCTCTCCTTAGGCACTGAATTACAGTCTCTACATTGGGAGCCCAGTAAAGGGAATGCAGGTCTGTTGGGTTTGCCTGGCAAGCTTTTGGCAGTGGGGGGACCACAGAGGTGGCTTCTGTGAGAAGCTCCTGGAAGCTTCCCCCAATGTCCAGCTGAGCCAGTGCCAGCTGGCTCCAAGATGGACCAAGTCCATCTGCAATGCTGGTAGTGCCTCTGGGATAATGTGTATAAGGGGGAAAAGCTGCTTCTGAGCAGCAGGCAGAGGAGAGTGGAGGGAGCATATGAGAGCAGCATCTCTGCAGGCACTGAGGTCCTGGAGGATTGTACCCTGTGAAGGGTCCCACGCTGGGGCAGTTCATGCAGAACTGCAGCCCATGGGAAGGACTCACATTGGAGAAGCCTGTGGAGGTTTGGCTCCCTGAGGAGGAGGGAGCAGCAGAGATAAGATGTAGTGACCACAGCCCACATTCCCCGTCTCCCTGCTGTTGGTGGGGTAGTAGGAAGAGAAATCAGGAGTGAAATTGAGCCTCAGAATAAGGGAGGAATGGGGGGAAGATGTTTCAAGATTTGGTTTTATTTCTCATTGTCCTGTTCTGTTTCCCAAGCTCAGTCTGTTTTGCCTGTTGATGGTAACTAGTGAGTGATCTCTCCCTGTCCTTATCTCAGCCCACAAGTTTTTCATTATATTTTTCTCCCCTGTCCAGCTTAGGAGGGGAGTGACAGAGTGGCTTTGGTGGGCACCTGGCATCCAGCCAGGGTCAACCCAGCACAGTGAGTACCAGACACATTACTTTGGGTGGCTATCTTATGTGGCTCCCCACATTTCCAGTGGTGGGAGTCTCTGCACTGTGATCACTCAGGGGAAGAACTGAACTCCAAAATTAAAAGTGTGCATTGAAAATGTGAGCCTGAGGCTTCTGTCTCAGAGATGGGCTGGAATTGCACTGGCTCTTACCCTGGGTGCTCGTGGGCAGTGACCCAACAGCTTAAACATCTCCATTCACCTGCTCCATCATCACAAGGACACTTACATTACCCTGTGTAGGACTACTGCTGTCTGCACGAGCAGCCTGCTGTTAATATCACGCTAAGCACCCAGATTCATGTCTTTGCAACCTCAGTGGCTTAAAAGGGGTTGTGCAAATGTGAATAGCTGCATGTGGTTTCTCTGACCCAGGGAAAGGCAGTATGTGAAATCTGGGCTTGTATGGACATACATAGCTAGAGGAAAACAAACAAGAAACGAGTTGGTAATATGTTCCCATGTCACACTCAAATGCTCTTGAATAGGGTGGGTGACAATGGCATGGTGTCTTCTAGATGCAGGTGGAGGCAGCAGATAACTGTGGTGACTGGTGCCAGGTGGACCAGCTCCTGCTGCCAGGGCCCAGCATGGAGCCCTGTGGCTCCTCCACAGGCATCGCCATGGGTCACAGAATCGCTGCCAGGGACCCAGCTGGTAGCTCTCTGTCTGCAGCTTTCTTTATCCCATGAAGAGTTTCAAATGCTGCCCCCTGCTCCTTGTTTTTTAACATGACATTGAAGGACTTTCACTTTCCCCCCCCAATTTTTTTTAAGGCTCTCCTTGCCTCATCATGTCATGGGTGACATCCCTGACACTGATTTCTGCACCAGCAAGATTTTCATGGAATCATAGAGGCATTAAGGTTGGAAAAGACCTCTCGGATTATCAGGGTCAGATGTCTTTTTTTCTTGTCCAGAAAGCAATCCGTGGCAGGGCTGCCTGAAACCCCCTCCTCCCACTGCAGGCACTGAGCCCTCACCCCACCCCAAGCGGCTGCTCCATTCTTCTGCCGAGGCATCAGGGATGGGGCACACCCGGAGCCTGGGAACAGCCTCCCTGCTCAGCAGCCCTTGCCAAGCAGAGCTGCAATCTGGCCTCAGTTCCTGAAGCAAAAGGCAGCTGAAGCAGCTCAGTGTTCCCCTCTCCAGAGACCGGCTGCTCTCACCTGGCGCCTCGCAGCTAATCATGGTGACAGCAACCATTGTTTGTTTTCCTCCATCCTTGTCTTCCTTGTTTTATGGAAAATTAGAGCAGGCAGGCAAGCCATCCATCAGCCTATAAATGCTGTGGAGTCTTTTGGCTTTGTGCTAAATAATTGTGCATTTTATTGCTATTTACACATTTATTTTCTGAGGCAATAAAATACAAACTGCAGTGCTCAAGACTTTATATTTTGCATCTGTATCGCAGCAGCCGCACAGGCTTCAGCAGCAGCACGCAGCCTGCCTCCATAAATTCACTTTCTTATTTTAGTAGGTCTAACATTTATTTATAATTAATGTCAGAGACCTTACACAGGAATGCCAATTATTGATTTTTTTTCCTTTTTTAAGAAAAAGAAATTACTTTTTTTTCTTATTACTGCCATAGCAGCACAATCAAATTGCAGAGGCTAATCTTGTCCACAACAGTGGAAGAAAAGGCTCTTAAAAACTGAGTTGGTGGTAAAGTTATAAAAAGCATCGTGCAATCCCTTAACTCTGGGGTTTGTATATATGGAGAATGTTGTGTGGGGGGCAGGGGACAGTGATTTAAATCAGCAGCTCTGCTGGTGTCAGTGAAGGTGTGTGGGAATGGGAAAGATCTACAGCAGGAGCCATTGTAACCACTGCAAAATGAGAGCCTTTGGAAGTGGCAGGGGGGCTCAGTGTCCCATGCAGCTGGGGATGGGGGCAGCCAGGGTCTCGGGTGGATCCCCAAACTCCATTGCTGTGATTGAGGAGTGAAAGCTGTGCCTGCAGGTTTGCACTGCCAGCAGTGCCCGTGGGGTACAGCACTTCCCATACAATGACAGTACATGGAATGCAGCTCCACTTGCCACAAGCACCTGCACAAGGATGTGAACTGGACCAAGGAAGCCTTGGAACGTATTTTTATGGTTTGACTCTCATTACCTGCTTAGTGCTAAGATATCTACCCATGCATTTGTAAACTAAATGGCCCTTACCATTTAGTTTAGGGGTAGTACAGCTGTGCTTCTCCTCCAGTCCAGCTATGCCAGGAAATCTGCTGAGGGAGGCATCAGACTTGGCAAGGAGTGATGGGAACAGCAGCCAACTCCATCTTAAACTAATTTTTACCCCTGGCAGGGATGGCTGCCTAACAAGTGTTCAGAGGCTGAAACACAGCCCTGAAAAAGCTGCAGGTTGGAGGTGTGAAGGGGCTGCAGAGTAACGTGTGTCGTGTCTGCTACTGCACCAGCTTCCAATTCCTGGTGATTTACCGTCAAAATGCTGAGCAGCTGTGGCAAAGGGAAGAAGTGGAGTTAGGAGCAGGGTTGGGACCCAGGGATGGATATTACATTTCTACCTCAAGCTCTGCAAAGGTGAGAATAAAATGAGTGCTTGCAGGCTCACTCACCCCTTCCACATCTGCAAAGCAGAGCTGGCAACAGCATGCCTTGTGTATGGTGGTATTTTTGGAGGGGTTAAAGAAAGGGCTTGTCATGAACAGTTGCCATGGGGGTTGAATAACCACTTGCCTTGTGCCAGCTTTGCCTCCAAGGGGTTCTCCTCCCACAGCAAGTGAACCTCAGTGGGTCAGGAAATAAAAACAGAGGTGATCAGTCCATTTCTGTGACACCTTCCCAAAGAGCTTTGAAAACAGTAAGGAAGCCCTGTGTCAGCTGAGAGGGTTGTGATGTCTGTGCATGAATGTGGCAAGAGATGCTGTCAGAGCAAAGCTGGATGTTGCTGAAAACAGGGGTGAGCTGTGTGATTCAGTCTGAGGAGTAGCAAACCAAACCTGAAGGATTCTGGTCTGCCTTCCTGGGGGCATTGAGTGGCAAAAATTGTGGAAAATGGTGAGGTGTGGATTCTCAGCATCTCTGGAAACTCATAGCTCAAACATCTCATGTGGAGTACCTCAAATGGAAGCAGTGAGTGCTTTGGCTGTTACTTGTTCATCATTGCACAGCCACAAATGCAACCTGAATTTTGTCACTTAAAGTCTGGCTTTTTTTTTTTTTAATTTATTTTTTTGTCTAGCACAATTAGGGATTTTCTTTATTTGCTTGCTAATCAGGAAGACAGCTCTAATTTCATTTCTTAATTAGCTTGGTATTTCTACACTCATCCAAAGATGTCTGGCCAACTTGAAGTAACGTGCAACTCCTGCCAAACCAAAGGCTTTGCACACCAGGACTAGATAGCCTGGGGACAGGAGAACATGTGCTTTCACAGAGCTGTATTGTCTGGGCTTGGGGCAGGTATCACCCACAGGAACCCCATCTTGCACAGGGGGAATGTTGCTGACAGGCATCTGGACATAAAGGAGATTTATTCTTGCCCAGTGTCACTGGTGGGGCTTCAAAGACTTCTTCATTTGCTCTGTCTGCTATTACAGTGCTGGGGAGCTTGGCCACCAAATGTGCAGCTCACCTCTGTGGATTTTGTAAAGTTGTTTCTGAAAGCTGATCCTGTTTTCATTCTGCTTGTGTTGAACAAGTTGAGCATTAAATTGTGCTTCACCCCATGGATGCTACTGCAGACCCAGCCCTACTTTTTTGGGTTGGAGAAGGCACAAAACCATCCAAGGGCCTGCAGGAATGGGACATGGGGTAATGGTTTTAAACTAAAAGTTTTTAGATTCAGACTAGTTATAAGGAAGAAATGTGTGAGGAGGGTGGTGAAACACTGGCAGAGGTTGTCGAGAGAGGTTGTAGATGCCCCCTCCCTGGAAACATTCGAGGTTAGGTTGGATGGGGCTCTGAGGAAGCTGATCTTGCTGAAGATGTCCCTGTTTATTGCAGTGGAGTTGGACTAGGTGAGCTTTAAAGGTGCTTTTGAGCCCAAACCATTCCAAGATTCTAATAAAAGCTATGGGGAGGAAGAGGGGCAATGTCTCTCTCATTTTTTATCCTTTACTATAGAAGAGGGGTTTTGTCTCAGAGAGAAGTTGGTTTGATTCAGACCAGCAGAAGTTTGGACGTCCCTGTGTGCCTCCCACCCTCCTTGCACGCAGCAGCATGACCCATATAAAGGTTAATTCCAACAGTAAGCCCTGTCAGCAGGTCAGTAAACCTGCTCCCAGACCCTTCCTGCTCCTTGCTAATCCAGACAAATCCTCTTTCCGAGTACCTTCTCCTGTTTCTTCCATTACCTTGGAGTTAAAAGGTGAGGATGAAGGAAGGGAAGTTACAGAAACATCCTTTTGCCACTTTGGTAGGTGCCTGAGAGCAGAATCAGTCTCCCTGAAGTGCAGGTGGCTCCTGCTGTCTCTGTGGGCTCTGTACAGATGTCTGTGTGCAGTCTGCCCACTCTGCCTGCTCCTCCCACCATGACTGCCTGGATAGTGCCATCCCAGGACTTCCTCTGGCTTTCCCAGCACAGTCATTTAAATAAGGTTGAGCTTATTTCCCAGGCTGCCTGTATCTAAAATCAGGGGGACATTTCCTTCTGGGTTCATTTAGACAAGAAGAAAGGAGACTGAGGGGAGACTTTCTCTGCAACTCCCTGAAAGGAGCCAGTAACCTGGTGGGGTTCAGTCTCTTTGCCCAAGTAACAGGAGATGGAACGAGAAGGAACAGCCTCACGCTGTGCTAGGGCATGTTTAGAGGCATGTTTAGGTTGGATATTAAGAAAAATTTCTTCACCACAAAGGCTGCCTAGAGAAGTAAGGAAATCACCATCCCTGAAAATGTTCAAACAACATATGGATGTGGCACCTGGGGACATGGTTTGATGATGGCTTGACAGTGCTGGGTTAACTGTTGGGCTCTGTGATCTCAGAGGTCTTTTCCAACCTGAGTGATTCTGTGATTCTGCTGTGCAAGCCAGGGTGCAGCTTCAGCTTGTAGATTCTGCAGAGGGATGCTGTGAGGTGATCCCAAAGAGTTTGGTTTTTATTCAGGACCAAGAGGATTGCAGCACAGTGTTTCATCTGAAGGCTGGGCTTCTTTCAGTTTCTTCTTTCAGTCCTTTAAGACTGTTAATTAAGAGTTCAGGGAAGCACATTTTCTGCTGCTGTCTTATGATCTGGTACTGATAACGCGAGAGGCAAGAGAACTTCCTGTACTGGTTGTTTGTGGGGAAGAAATTACAAAGTCATCTATTAGTTATGTGTGACTGGTTGGTACTGCCTTTGCATGGGAGGAAACCTCTCAGCACCTCACCCAGCTGAGCCTCCCACGAGTCTATGAACGAATGTCCAGGATTAAAGCCAAACCATCTCAGTTTCGGGTGTCAGCCAGGAACTGCCCCTCTCCGAGTGGCTCTGAGGGGTGAGCAGTCTGGTCCTTGGCTGGTAGCTCCATGAACAGAAATGACTGCAGATATTTGTAGAGCTCAGGGAGGATCACTTTGCCTGCATATGCCATGTGCTGTCGCTGTGAGCCTCACCCTCACACTTTCCTCGCTGAGGAAATCAGAGATGCACCAAATCTGCCATGCACATAAACCAAAGCAGGGGCAATGAAATTCAGAAGCAAGAAATACAGGAGGCTGCAAAATGAGAACAATTTCCATCAGCTGCAAGTTTGGAAATGTCTTGGCAGCAGTGATGCTGGGAGCTGGAAACTTGGAAACTTCAAACAAAGATCTAGCAATCCAGTGAGGGACAGGAACCCCTGGTATCCATTCCATTTTCCTAAGGATGGAAACTCCCCAGCAACAGCAATTACCAAGTACTGGATCATCCCCCTGTAGCTGAGTGTGACAACACTTCTGGGGATGGGAAATCACATCTCATTTTAGAGGAAATTAAAAACAATGGTGCCCTTCAGCCCATGCATCTCCTCCATAAGAAGTCATAGGTCAGTTCTCCTCTGGGAATGTCTAAATTCTGTTTGTAATGACTTTCCTTTGGATGCAGTCATTATTTTTCAGCATTCACTTCTTATTTTTGAGCAAGAGAGGCGTAGTAGAAAAAGATTAAAAACTCATATTACCCTGTTTTAAACCAAGCCAAGCAGAACAGCGCATTTCCCAGAGTTTCGTGGTTTACATTTCCTTGCAAATCTTAGAGAGATTTTAATTAAAAGTTTCTTTTTCCTTTCCTTAATAAAAGCAAAACACAAATAAAAATCTTGTAGCTGCCACTCTTTTTTTGGACACAAATTGGTGGCTCATTTAAGGGAAAACCCAAAGCCCCAGGGCACTGCTGCCTGTGGTCACTGGGGACTGTTTTTAACAGTGTGCCCATTAAACTTGCCAGGAGCTTTTCTTCTAGAGCAAGTGGTGACATTTTCATAAACTCCATTTTAAAAGTTACCAATTTTTCATCTGAGTGAGAGCAGGATCCCACATTCATCACAATACTCATATGCACAAAACCTTGCAATCCCAAAGAGAAGCTTCCCTGTCCCACTGAAAATGGAGGGATGATTTAGATGGGGAAAGGATATTGCAGTGAGTGTGGGATCCTGTTCTCAGTGTTTGAATGGGAGCTGTGATCTTGAACCCAAGGACAGAATTTCACTTTAGATGTTGCCCTGCTGTGGGTTTTGTGCTGACAAAGGGCTCTTACGGTTACAGTCACTTCAGGACAGTAACACTGAGGGTGAAGCTGAGGTTTCTGACATGCACCAAACCAGCCCATGCTGGACTGGTGTTTGTCTTTTGTTTAAACACAAGAAGTTGTTGGTTTTCTTATGTGTCACTAACTGGGAAGATGCTGGAAAGTATTACTGGGGAAAAGTCAGCAGCCAGGGCTTCCCCACCCTGAGACAACAATCAGGAGCCCAAAGGACAGAGATCTCCCTCCCCTCTGCCACTCTTTGTCACAGGTAAAGGGGTAAATTCAGGCTGATGTTTCCACAGCATCTAGCCTGCTACACCTTGATTTCTATGTAGCATGCTGGCAGCACTGCAGAAGGCAAGACCAAAACAATATTGAATTGGTCACCACTTAATTGTGTTAAAATTTCTCCATTTACAAAATCAATGATACCATTTTAGAATTTAAAATTTAAGTCCTAAATTAATTGAATCTTCCTCTGCTAATTATTTCTGTATGGCTAAGTGATACTTTGAATTTCTCTTTGAACAAGGAAGCCCTTAAATATTCAATGATTGCTGGCTACCTTAGCAGACTCCCTGTTTATGTTTTAGCCACCTAAGTAAGGCAAGTGGAAAAGATGCCATAGTTGTGTGCATGTCTGTGTGTGTTTCTCCAGCATTCAATTATCAGCATCCAAAACCTCAGTATTACCATTTTTGATGCAGTTCAGGATGCCCAGCTGAGTGCTGTATGTGTAGCTCTGATGTATGCAAATCCATTTTGCATGCAGCTCTTGACATATTTTCATATTCAGGATTATGGGAAGCTTTTTGTGTGCCACTTTGATGTATGCTAATCTTTGTTTCTCTAAAAACACTTTAAAAAGTCCAGAGAAGTAGACAATATTTCTTCTTCACCGAAGCCCTGTGTTTTTTCTGTAGCCAGGTCCCCACATAGCTCAGAGCAGAGCTTCCACCAGTGGTGTGCTGAAGGGCCAAATTCATGTGCTCTGCTCTGGGCAGCTGCTTGTATCCATCAGATATGAGACAAACTGAGATCTAGCAGTCCTCTGGAAAAAAGGCAGCCTGAATCATTAATGTCTTCCTTGACTGTCACCTCTGTTCCAGATGCAGGGCAAAAGATGGAATGGGAACCTCACCCATGGAGGCTGGGGGATGCCTGGGCTGGTAGCAGGAGCACACAGTGCGTGCAGTTGGATCCAAATAGGTCAAGTACACCTACTGGGGACATAAATGATCAATCACTTAAAGTGGTTGCCTAATGGCTTTGTCATTCTGGCTTGTAACACAGTATATTAATTGTCAAATGTGTTACTTATATCTCTAATATATTTTATTGTATCATTTATAGACTTCTTGTAAACTTTCTGTGGCTGCCAAAATTATCATAGTGTGCACAGTAGATGAAAAACTTGGAAGTATTATTTTGTTCTTGCAAGGTTTGCAGTGGGTGCCAGGTCCAGACTATGCACAGATGCTAAAACACCTCTGAATTTAATCGTGGGTAGTTTAACACCTTTGTAGCACCATAAAGACTAAATGTAAATCCCAGGTTAATGAATGAGAAAATCCCTGTGGTGTCATTAAATCTTCCCCAGAGTGAACTCAGCCTGCCCAATGAATAAATGTTTAATGCAGTGCTGTGTCAGATGGAGCCATCGATTGTGAGAGAAACGCTGTTGGTTTAACGAGGATCCCATCAGCTGAGCTCCAGTTAACAACCCCACAGTGCCAGCAACTGCTTGGTATTGCTTCAGGGCAGGAATCCCAGCAAAAAGAGTCAGAGGTGCTCACATGGCCACAGAAACATTTTTCCTGGATTGTCCTGGAGTTTTGGGATTATTGACAATATCATCAATATTATCATTACCATCTAATCCTTCTTGGCATTCAGAATTGTAATGCCATGAGGTTCCCTGCAGTGCATTCATCACTTTCTTAATATCAGAAATTAATGTTCCTCACAACACATTCTTTGAAGTCACGAACAACTGTATTTATAGCCACATGCATTTCCCTACAGCTTTAACCAAGGAATAGATTGGTGAATATTTTTGAGCTGGGTATTCACAGATGGTGTAGCAAAACACCTGTGTTTGGGTTCCATTTTATATTGGGATTGCTTGGACAGGTTTTGGTAGTGGGATTGGGGTTGAGGCTACAGGGTTGGCTTCTGTGAGAAGGTTCCAGAAGCTTCACCCATGTCCAGAGTGGGCACCTGGCATCCAGACAGGGTCAACCCAGTACACACCTTTGGTTCAGAGTATTCTACAGTCTGAAATAATCCTATATCCTCACTTGTAATCCTGTAAAATTAAAACAAATGCAGCTACAGGATTTACTTTTCAGTAGTTTTAGTTTGCAACTGTTTCTTCTAGTGCCACTATTTAATTAGTCACTGTGTACTTGAATTACATTAAAGTAGTTTTCTTATTGTCTTTAGTGAATCACCAAGACTTTAAAAGCAATCTATAGTCATCCCAACATAAAGCTAAAACCAAAAATTAGAGGTGATTTTTAGTTTTCCTTTCTCTTACGAGGAGTAAAAGGAGTGCTTTGTATTTGGAGGGTGGTGGTGGTGTTTTTGTTTGGGTTTTTTTTTTAATTTCTAAATGTTTTGCTTTCCTTTAATTACCAAAATGACACATTTTCCAGAAAATCTTTTGCAAAATGAAAAGTAGATTTCTTCATTTAAAATGTCAAAGATGCTTCTTTTTGAAAATTTCTTAATGCAGCAAATCAAGATGAAAAATAGATTTAGTTTTGACAAACTGATTTGAAACAAGACAGAAATAAAAATAAATTGTGCTTGAGAAACACCTTACCAGCTCCAATCCTAGACTTGTCCTATCATGAACCACTTAAAAATTCTTCTAGGTGCAAGCACACATAGGTGTCCTGGAAATCCCTTTGATAACTCTTCCAAGCAAAGGGTAGCAGAGCTTTGATCACAGCCTACTAATCACGTAATGGGGACGCATGGGAAGGATGTGGAAGCACAAGGGCAGTCTGTCCACCATGGACTTTGCTATCAAAGTTTGTCAACAGGAATCAAACAGCAATTTTTATGTCTCCAGTTGTCTGCTTGGATGTTTTTAAAGAACTCTTTGAAGTAGACCAATTCACAGAGATAGAGTGAATAAATTTAAGTGAGTGAGTGAATTTTAGTTTAGGATTTTCACCACAGAGTTATTCTTTTCATTGTCCCAGCTTTGGACTCTTGGCATGCAGCCCAAAAAAATCCTAACCCATGGTGAATACTGGCCCAACACAGAAAAGCTCTCATCCATCAGGTTAAACCTATGTGTCTGTCCAACATTGCAAACTACAGCATAAGGAAAGAAAAGAGTATTTTTTAAGAACTTGTAACAATATAATTGCGATTTAAAACATCAACGTGTCTGTGGGAAAGGGGATTTGGAATATATAAAAGAAAATGAAGTACAACCAGGGAAGCAGAGGTGCCATTTTCTGATTAATGGAGTGTGTGCAAAGAGGTAGGGCTCCTCCAAAATCACTTTCTAGCAAGACAGAGGCTGTGGAAGACGTTCTGACCAGCAGCTTGTTTTTCCACTGTTGTTTTTCAACGCATCCCTGGTTGACCTGGCAGACTCCAGCCTCTTGGCCATAAATGCTGCTGTTCACGACTTGGCTGGACAGTTGTGTCATTCCAGTGCTCCTGTTTTGTCCTGAAAATATTTGAATTGAGTATTAAGCCAGAGGAATGGATCATAAACAGGTCAGCAGTGGAGCTGTGTGTTAAGTTTGAATTCACCAACAAATTCAGGCCTTTTCCCTGGCCTCTCCCAGTTTATCTCACGGTTGTTTCCTGGTATGAAGATGAGGCTGAGTGCTCCCTTGGCACCGTAATGACCTGGAAAACTTTAGACCAAGCTCCCACTGGCAAGCTGTGGTGCATTACCAGTGTGCTTTTCTTCACTGAACCTGGCATGACACCAAGCCTGGCTGCAGTAACAAAAGGCCATTATATAAATGGTGACTTACTCACATTATAGTTCCCAGTGGAAATAAATTGATCATGAGTTTATCTCCACAGTCCCAGACATTCATGTGTTTTTGAATGATAAGTGATACCCAGGTGAATGTCATCCTTGCAGAGCTGGTGCCACAAGTGGAGGGAGCTGGGCTCTCCCCACCCTCTCCTCTCACCCCAAACCCAGTTTCACACCTCTCTCAAGGCTGGAAGTCATGTGCTGTGTGAAGAGATGATGGTAGGGGACATGGCATTTATCAAATAGGAGGAAATTTTATTGGGATAATAGAGTGATCATAAGCATTTTTAATTCTTAGAATCACAGAATCCGGGTCTTAGAATTGGAGTTTGGGTTGGAAAGGACCCTTAAAGATCATCTTGTCCAACGTGGCCTCTCTGCTTTGGGCAGGGACATTGTCAACTAGAAAACCTGGAAAAGAGAAATGTCTGGGAAACCTGTTCCAGTGTTCCATCACTCTCACTGTAAAAAATTCTACCTTGTATCTAGTATAAATCTACCATCTTTTAGTTTAAAATAATTTTGCCTTATCTCGTCTACAGGCTCTACTAAAGAGTCTACTCTAAAGAGTGTCTACAGGCTCTACTAAAGAGTGTCTCCCTACATTTCTTATGCCCCCTTTAAGCACTGGGAAGCTGCTCTGAGTGTTCCCAGATGCTTCTCTTTTCCAGGCTAAACAAACCCAGCTCTCTCAGCCTGTTCTTCATAGGAGAGGTCCTTCTTCTCAGATCTGCTCTCAGTGTTTTTGTCCCCTTGCCTGTGTTGATGCCTGGGGTTGCCCTTGTTGAACCTCATGAAGGAGATTTTGGAGCCAGATAATCCTTCATGGCATTTGCAGTACCATTCAAAGCAAAATTTCCCACTTGGCCTGAAGTCATGAGTACGGAGTGTAGCCCATGGAGGACAGCACAGTTAATCCTGGGTGTTAACACTGTGATTTCTCCAGCCTTTGCAGGAGTGAACTCTTGGAATGCAAGGGAGGAGGATGTGGTGAATGAAGAAATGTCTTCACCACGGTGGGAGGTGGGATGGCAGTTCTCTGCACACAAGGATAAGGGCAGACTCGTGACCTTTTCCAAGCCAGATCCTCCAGCCCTTTCTTCAAATACTGCAAGGGAGTTTTCATTTCCAGGCCACTCAGCCATAAACCTGATAAAGTCTGCTAAGATAAACTTATTTTGAGGCAACAGAATGAAAATTCCTCACCCAAATTTCTGTTGATCCCATAACATCTTGCACAAAAAGGTGCTTGGTTACCCTGACCACGCAGACCTGTTACTCATGTAGGCAGGGCAGGCTGTGTCAGAGTACCAGGGAAATTCCCTATTGCCCTGGCCAGCCCCAGCCTGCTGCCAAACTGCTCACTGATAAGGCACAAATTGGGTAATGATTTTTTTCAGATCACTGGCACCTAAAATGCTGCACAGGTTATGCTCCATAAACCATCTCCGGTTTTTCTTCTGTTCACTGTGATGGATGAAACACTGCCCAATAGCTGGCTTCACATTCAAGAAGCACAGAGGAGCTGCTGCATTCAAATCTTTCTGAAGCTACTTTCTCTCATAGCTTAAATGTTCCTGAATGCTTTTGTTTTCCAGGCAGATCTGATTAGTTTGAGTTGCTTGGAGTGAACGTTTTAATAAATCTGAGAACAATATACCAAGTACCTTGCTTGATTTCAGTGCTGTGATGCCATTTGACAGTGGCAATCAAACAGATTTATGCCTCTCAGCATGGTCAGTGATGGGACAGAAGAGTTAAAGATCATTTTCTCACTGATTAAATGGCAGGTGAGACTTGGGTCTGCCTTTCTGTCTGTGGGCACACAGGAGAGCAGCACACATTCCATCTCTGTGAGGATGTAATGATGGACAGAAGGAAGGAGCCAGTGAGCTCTGAGAGACAAAGCACAAGATAATTTTAATTAATCATAGAATGATTTGTGTGGGGTGGGACTTCAGAGATCATCTGTTCCAGCCCCCCTCTGCTGTGGGCAGGGACACCTTGCACTAAACCAGGCTGCTTGGGGCCCCAGTCACACTGGCCTTGAATACTTCCGGGGATGAGGAATTATATGGAATCCATAATGTAATTAAGGGATGGATGGATGGAAGGATGGATGGATGGATGGATGGATGGATGGATGGATGGATGGATGGATGGGTGAAGGGAAAGGGAAAGGGAAAGGGAAAGGGAAAGGGAAAGGGAAAGGGAAAGGGAAAGGGAAAGGGAAAGGGAAAGGGAAAGGGAAAGGGAAAGGGAAAGGGAAGGGGAAAGGGAAAGGGAAAGGGATGTGGCAGCTTATGCTTTTCCAAAATTGTGTCATGTGGTGGCTTTTGGTGCCCTATAAAGGCAGGGCTCACCTTTGCCTGCCACAGCATCGAACTGAAGTGGCAGAGGCTGTGCTGGGGCACAAGCAGCACCCTGTCATGTCTCCATGAGCCCTTCAGTGCATGGTGAGACTGATCTGCTGGAGCTGGAGGACATGGATCAGAGGTCTGACAGGGGGTCCCAACATCATCTGGGTAATTTCACGCTCCCTCCTCATGCTCAGCTCTGTCTGCCAGGCTGTCCTGTAATCCACATTCTGTCTCACGGAGCAGAAGCTCAGAGGTCTCTGGTGAGGTGTCAGACCAATGAAGTGTTTCTTTCTAAATGTCAGCCAGCCCCAGTCAGGGGGAGGCAGGCAGTGATGAGCCAGGGTAGGGTAGACAAGCCTGTGGTTTGGAGCTAAACAGTTCCCTCCATTGTTTCTCTCCAGGCCTAGCACAGACCTGGGGTGTGAATTTATGTGTGTTTTTCCAGGGATGTGCTTTTTGTTTCCCTAGAACGAGATCTTTCACGGCTGCTTTGGGCCCTTGTGGGTACAGTAAGGCAAGATTTAACCTCCCAGGCCAGGGCTTTGAGGCCAAGGGTTGCTTGAATAGTTACTCCCAAGAAGTGTGGACAGGAAAAAAGTCCTCAAATGGCAGAAAGGATGCTTAGGGACGTACTGTCAGTGTTGCCAAATTTATAACAATATAGCTGTCAGTGGCTTAGCTGAGAAACTACTTAATCTCTGTAGGTTTTACAGGGCAGGAATCTGAGCTGTGCTTCTGAAAATGGGCATTTTCAGTTCTATTGCTGAGACCTTTCTAGCACAGCACATTCTCTTGAAGTCAAAATTGCAGCAAATCTTGAACCTACTCCTTCAAGTGTAGAGTTCCCAGCTGTAAAATTCTGTGGGATGTCCAAGGGTTGTGTGATGGCCACCATCAGTCAGGAAAGAGCTGCACAGGTCACACTGTCTTTTCCCAGATCCTGACAGGGCAGGTGGATGTGTGAGTTTGGGGTCTAAAGGATTTTGGGACCTTTGAGCTGTTCAAGCCCTGCATGGAACTGTGGCAATGTCTCTGTTCCAGGATGCTGCTGTTCCCTGTTGCCTTTGTGCTCTTCTGCCTGGAATGCTGTGTCTGGAAAACGTTGCCAGTTTCAAACTACAGAGTGGGTTTCACACCCGGGTTTTAGAGTGAATTACAGACCAGAAAAGCTGGATCCTGAAGAATCCAACACAAGCTAACAAAGATCTCCTCAATGTGGTGCTGGTACAAAGCATCTCTTTGTTAGAAAAGTAGGCATCAAGAAAGGGCCAAACACCAATGTACTGGGACATTTACAGTGCTGGGGAATGAGTATGGTGATTTCTTTTTCAGTGCTTTTTCACTGTTATTTTCTTCACGCATTTTGTCTAAGGCCCATTAAAAAGAGATCAAAAAAATTAACCATTGTGCTAATATTGTGTGGCTGACCACAAAGATCTTCTGTAATGCCCAAATGCCCTTCCCCTGCACCCCATAAGCTGTCCCATGTCCAAGGTAGCAGCATATCTCAGTCCCAAAGGCAGAACTGGCTCACCTGGGTGAGTTTCATGCCTGAGGCTGAGGCTGAGGCTGTGCAGAGCCAGCCCTGGAGGGATGCAGGCAGGGTGTCCCTTCTTTGAGGTCTTGTCTCAGGGTCCCACCTGTCCTTGTGTCCCCGGGCTCCTTTGGGCTGGTGCAGTTGATGGCTCTTGGGGTGGGCCTGGGAGCAGCTCCAGCAGGGCATTATTTAGGTTCCCCTTTTCTTTCTGTGCTCTTTTCTGGGTGTGCAGATGAGCTTTTGTCAGAGAACCTGACGAGTGCAGTGAGAATACATTGCATTTGTAAGTGGATTTGTAAAAAATTTCCTTAAGGTCTTAAGGATTGCTTTATATTAGTCCATTGAACCAATGTGTTTTTATCTTTGTTAATTACCAGATTGGCAAGGGACCAGGGACATTCTTCAGATCGTGAGTTTACAATGCAAATAAAATCTACCTTGGAGGAGAAGGGAAAAAAAAAAAACAAACAAAACCTAAAACAAACAAAAAAACCCTCCTCTCTCCTTGTTCCTTCTTTCTAAAACGAGCAGACAATGACGGCAATCACGATTGATCCTGGTATCTTTCACAACGTAAAATGTAGACAGAAGATTAAGCTCGACTCTCATGACCATTTGATCACCCTGGACCCACTCAGGACAGAGTTTGGAGGAACTTGTCTCTTCTGAACCTGCCTCCCTGGTCCTCCTGGGACATGACCCTCTGCATTTTCCCTGCACTGCACATCACTGGGTATTACCAGCATAAATAAACTGTCCCGGGGAGCACAAAGGTGCCTTACACGGGGACAATGACATCGGCTGAAGGACGGGGGAGTGGGAAGGTAGCAGACAAAATCCGGACCAGAAATAAGACCTTAAGCACCCAATCACTTAAGGTAGCTTAACCTGCTGCCTGCAGGGGCTGAGCTGGGATCTCTGCACACGGGCACAGCTGCGGGCAGGCACTGTTAAGCTCTGCTTATCTCTCAGGGGACTGTAGCTGGGAGAGGGCTGGGCACTAAATCTCCCTACCTTAACTCCCCAGAAATTGTTTCTGGGTCTGAGGCCAAAATAGCCTGTTCACAGAGGTGCTAATGCCGAGGTCATGCCAGGGATGGTGATAAGGGCTGTGGCTGCTATCATGTTTCTTACTTGTAATGGCTTCATTTAACTATCACAAGTAGTGTCCAGAAGTGAAACATTCCCAACAGCTGGGGTTGACATCCCTGCATGGTTTCCTACAGCAATCCCTGACCTTCCACTTCCCAGCACCTCAGTGAATCCTATGGAAACACTTTTGCAAAGATTTATGCATCTTGTGTGAGCAGAGGGGGCGAGACAGACACAGGGATAATCTGAGATGTGGTACAAGATGCTGTGAAGAATAAAACTAGTGATATCTGGGTTGGATCTGCCAGGTGTTCTAAGAAAGAAAGAAAACAAAACCAGAAAAAACCCCAAAAAACTCCAAGTCACACTGAACTGAAAAAAAAAAAGAGATTTTGCATTCATTTCAGTCATCCTTTTCCTCAGGCCATATAGGAAGCATGAACATTCAGAGGAAACTGTAAACAGTAAGAATTAAAATAGAGTATCCTGTCTTCATATCCACAGGGAAAAAGGGCCTTATGAAATCTGGTTTTTCACCTTTCCATCACATGCTAAAAAAGACAGGATGATTAGGAATGTGAAGACATTTTATCCCACTGTGTAAACACTGGTTTGGGTTTTGGTTTTTTACTCCCTGAGTTATAAATACAAATTTAACCTTAGCTGAGTTACAATAAATAAATAAATCTGGTGAAATGGGTGCTTGTTTTGGAGGCCAGAACTGTTTTATCAACAATACTCCATTTTATAGGCTTTTCCAAGAAAGGCTGGATAATCCCTCTCCCTTCTCCTCTTAAAAATGTAACAGAAGAGCAGGAGCTGTGTTTACAAATACTGATTTGGCCCAGCACTGACAGCAGTGGGGGGTTGACCTGCCAGCATTACAGCTCCTGAATTATCCACTCCATAAATGGAAAATCAATTTGCTTCTGGGATTCAGCATGTTTTCAGGGTTGTTAGAGGCTGTATTTTTGTTTAAACTCACATCCAGGCTAGGAAAGCAAATGTGTTTGGGGCTGTTGTGCGGTGCAGGGTGCAGCTGGCGCGGATGGGGCTGTGCACTGGGGCTGTTCTCCTGAGCTCCCTTTCTGACCCCCAAGGCACAGTGGCAGCATCCCCATTGCATCTCTAAGGCTGGGATTCCTGAATTTTACCCGGGAATACTTCAGAAGATTTCTGCTTAGTGTGAAAACTTCCCTCTGCAACATTAAAGTGAATGCAGGATGGTTCCCTGATTTACTGGTGCAAGGAGCCCAAGCAGATGGGGTTAATAAAGCCCTTTGTTATCCAGCCTGACCCACTTGTCAGCCCTTGAGCTGCTATAAATGCATGTGGAGGGGCCAGACTTAAAATAAATCTCGAGGCATTTGGCAAACAGCAGCTAATTGAAGGGCACATGCTGCCCATCATGTGCTGAGGAGGAGAAACCTGGGGCAAAGGCTTAAAACCGAGGCCTGAGTCTCCTGTTTTTGGAACTGGCTGTATGGGACTCTGTAAATATTTACACACCACCTTTAAAATCCAAGCTGTTTCCAGGATGCTGTGTCAAATCCCTTGGAAAAGTGGTTTGTCCTGGGGCAGCTCCTCGCAGATCCCCAGAAGAGGAGCCAGCAGGAAAGCTGGGGATGCTGCAGCTGCACTTCCCTCCTGTCTGGATAAACAGCACATTTGGGAGATGGGGGGGTCCTGCATCCATGCCATGCACAGAATGGGTTAAAATAATGAGATTTCATGGTAACAATTGCAGTTTTGCTGGCTCTTTGCTGGTCTGAAGCCTTCAGCTGAGCGGTGAATGAGGCTTCTCTCGCTGGGTTTTCACTTGTTCATAAATTGCACATATTCTGGCATGGTTGCTTCTCTGATATTTTTCCTACCTTTTTGGGAAAAAAACAAACAACAACAAAACAAAGAGTGTTATTTAAGCAATGGCACTTTTGGGACTTTTGGTAAACATCTGAAGTTTTATAAACAACATGTTTTTCTTCACACAAAACAAAGCCTGTCCTACAATGGCATTCCCACAAAACACTGTGGGATGAAGGGATTCATTTTATGACTTTTTAAAACTTGTTTAAATCACTGCTGTCAGGCAGGGAACACCAGGAGGGGAAGGGAGAGAAGCTCTGGGTCCCTCTGTACCTCCAAAGCAGCTCTGTGCCTCTCTGCCTAGGCTGGGGTCAAGCAGCTATCACCTACCTTTCCTTGACAGAAAAAAGAGCAATTTTCCATGTCAAACAAAGGCCATTTATACTTTGATTTCCCCTGTTTGTCCCAGGACATATGAGCTGTTTTTGCTTGGCTTTGTCTAATCACAAATCCAATCCCAATCCTTAAGAAATTAAGCTGGCTGGGGAAGGAAAGAGGAAAGAACTGATTCATCTTCCTCCCTGTGCTGCTCCTCCCTCCTTTGCTGGGTGCTTGCTGTTCAGCTGCTCTGAGTTATGAATACTTTGCTCTTGTGGCTATCAAGGTCAGCCTGAAGGAGGGAGGTGAGTCATTGTCATTCAAATAGCAACAAACTGTAATTCAAATAAGGCCAAAGCAGAGACAGGAGGCTGATTCAATACAAAGAGACTCAATGTCCACAGGTCGATGCTCTGCCCTTTCCAAAATTTCACCCTCACACTCCTCAGTGTGCAAATACCAGAGCAGAGCTTAAGCCAGGACTGCTGTTTCCAGGGCTCTGACCTGATCAGAAGTTCTGGATGGGGAGGGGAAAAGCAGAGAACTTAGGGGGGAATGAAAAGCAAAACAAAACAAAACAAAACAAAAAACCTGACTATTTTTATTTCTTTTTTTGTCTGTGTGTCTCTAGGTTGCAAACTTCTCTCCATGGCTTAAGCAGATATCAGAGCATGTCTCTCTGATGGAATGTACAACCCTATATGATCCCATCCTTCAGGAACTAAATTCCAAGAAAAAGAATACAGTTTCTACAATTTGCTTGTTTTAATGTATGGCTTGGTCTCACACACAAAACCTGAGTTTTAATTTCTGTACTCAGACAGACAGGGTCTGTCTTCAGCAAACCCTCATCAGGAGAGGTTATCAGCAGGACAGAGAGGTGGAAGGAACTTTGAAACACTGTGAGAAGGTGGAAGGAAATACCCAGCTTGTCCTTTTTCAGGCCTGTTTGGGGAAGATGAAGCTTCTCCCTTATGGCTGGCAGTAGTGGGGTGAGTCTGTTCAGCCAGTGCTAGCTGCCTAAACAGCCTCTTTTTGCCTTACGTTGGAGCCTGCGTTTTTGGCCGGCGGTGGGGCAGAGCCCAAGGGGCAAAGATGGTCGTGGTAAGGAGGAGGAATGTGAAAATGTTCACCTTTGCCTTTTTGCTCATCACGGTGACGTCGTTTCTGCTGAACTACACGCACCAGGTGACCACGACCACCTGGGACCCCAGACATCTCGTCGTGCAGTTTTCAGAGCACGTCCAAAAACTCTTCAGGTACCCCAGGAGACCTTGCAGCTGTCACACGTGCATTTCAGAGCTGGGACATTCCCTCTGGTTCGATCAGAGATTTAACTCAACTATGCAACCTTTCCTGACCTCACAAAATGCCTTGATCCCAGAAGACAGCTACAGGTGGTGGCTGGTAAGTGGGGGGTGTGGATACAGCCTGGGCTTTGGGTGATGGTGGTGGTGTCAGGCTTCCAGGGATGCCAGGCACATAGAAAGAGATGTTTTCTGCCCAAAGCATTTGCTGTCTCAGCTGACCAGGCGGAGGTGGAAGGAAGTGGGTGTTTGTGCTGCTGTTTAGCTCGGAGTGCTTGGAGTGCACATTCACTTGCTCTGAGCTACAGAAGTCCCTGACACAGTTAGGTGAACCAGAATTTCCAAATGTCAATACTGTCATCTTCTCCCTTCTCTTCCAAAGACCAAGCTTCATAACCCCTCTGTTTCTGCTTCAGATGGTCTTTTTGCCATTCATTAAGGCGGATAATCAAACTAATTTCGAGGTGTGCCATTCCCCCGGGGCTCTCCTTAACATAAGATACATAAATGCTTAGCAGGATTAAATGGGAAATTATTAATTCCATGTGTATGAACACATTCTCTGTTGTGGCTGATGGTGTAAAACAGATTTGGAAAGCTCATGGGTGGCGGTGGATCACTGGGAAGGAACAGCCCCAAGTGTGTCCTTGAGCAGGGTGGTCCAGCTACCTCTTGAAGCCTGATCATGAAAGCAAACTGATGCCTTGTTCACAAATCACAGAAGGGAAAAAGATGTGTCCTGTTGTTTTGCCTAACAAAAGCCCCTTTTATGTTCTCTTGAAACAAGACATCAGTTGTTTGATTTACTCATGGCTGTGCTAACGAGGTGCTAAAGTGCAGGTCCTTCTGCAACAACCCCAGTGAAATAGCAGTTTCATTGCACTTGTTTTCCCCCTTTTCCGGAAAAATAGTCCCCTGTGCCTTTCTTTGAACACACAACAGCCTGCAGTTTAATGTCTTGGAGCAGCAAAACCCTTGTTGTTGAATTCTGGGCTTTCAGGGCTTCTCTGGCACCCTGAGGGGGCCTCTCCAACAGGCACCCACTGTTGTAGTGGGGACATTTGGGTTTTGGAGGGGATGTCAGGTGCTGTGGAGATGAGCCTGTATTGGATTTATCACTTCTCACTCCACTGGGTGTTGTATTTAGTGCTGAAAAATAAATGCCACTGAACTCTGTCATCTTTAATTGGTGTGTAAATGATATCATTGTTTTATGATGAGGCCCTCCTTTTTGCAATGACTCAAGTACTGCAGGTGCTGTATCTTTTTACCTTCCCCTTGGCCATGACTTTGATTTCCCATTGCTGGTGGTTTTTCTTGCAGCTTCCAGACACTTTTCCATCTGGTCCCCATGTGTTTTGTCTGGACTTTGCTGGAGCCTTGAGAGGGGAAGATGGCAAGCTCAGGTCCTTGCCCTTGCCCTGGCTTGAGGTTTCACCAGGGAGATGGGCTGATCTAACAACTGGCAGTTTGCAAAGGAGTGGACATTCCCCAGACTGAGCTCAGTAATGAGAGGATGACGTTACTTATGGACAACATGAACAAAGCCAGTCTGCATTCTGCACTCAGAGCTCACTGATTTAAGCATGAGGTTTGAATGCATTCTCTCTTAGGAAAAAAAATAATAAAAATAAGAAAAAGCTTGGGACTCAGTACAGAAGCCTGAATATGTAATGCCCTTTCTTGTAGTGAAACAGAAAAAAAAGAAAGGAAGCAGTGCTTCCTCGATTTACAGAATCAATTAGGTTGGAAAGGACCTCTGAGATTATCAAGTCCAAGCTCTGGCTGAACACCACATGGTCAACCAGACCAGGGAACCAGGTGCTACATCCAGTCTTTCCTTAAACACCTCCAGGGGTGGTCGCTCCACCACCTCCCCGGGCAGCCCATTCCAATGTCTAATTACCCTTTCTATGAATCAATTTCTTCTAATGTCCAACTTAAATCTCCCCAACCATAGTTTTAGACTGTGTCCTCTCATCCTGTTGCCAGTTCCCTGGGAGAAGAGACTGACCCCCCACATGGCCACAACCTCCTTTCAGGTGGTTGTAGAGAGTGACAAGGACACTCCTGAGCCTTTTCTCCAGGCTGAACAGCCCCAGCTCCCTCAGCCTCAGTCACCTCATAGGACCTGTGCTCCAGACCCTTCACCAGCTTTGTTGTCTTCTCTGGACTTGCTCCAGCACCTCAGTGTCCTTCTTGAAGTGAGGGGCCCAGAAGTGGACACAGCACTCGAGTCGTGGTCTCACCAGTGCATTAAAAATTCAGCTTGACCTGGAATAGATTCTTTCAAAGGAAGTCTGTTTCTTTTTCAGCAAAATGAAAAAACAGGCTTTCAGGACAGCTGAAAGTCTCCCCATCCCAAACAAAAGCTGCTCATTAATTTTCAGGGCTGTCTAACCATGTTTTAGTGTTTTCATTCTTTTTTTTTTTCTTTTTTTTTTTTTTTTTATTCAGATCGAGTTCAAAAGGAATATACCACTTCAGAATACAAAATCAAAGCAATATTTTTTCAGATGGTAAAAATAAATCTTCTAAGATTTCTAGACTTTTTCAATCTTCAAGCAGGTTGTGGGAAATATTTTGATGTCCCCCATAACTGCATTCTGTATTGGAAATTTTTACTTTCTGAAAGTCTTTGCCCTAATGTGTAGGAGATGGAGAAAGTGCCCTGACTCCACTGAAATATGGTTTTGGGTAAACCCCAGGCATGATGTGGCCTTACCTCCTCATTGCAGCTGATTCCTTATGTACATGTTGCTTTGGGTAAACTTTTCTGAGATGGTGTCATTTCTTCAGTAAATAATTCCCAGGTGCATCCTGAGGGCAACTCCCTTTTCGCTATTCATTTTTAGGCTCATCTTCAAAGCAATTCTGAGATTTCAGCCAGTCTTTAAGAAAACATTGCTCATGGCCATGTTTCACTCTTGTGTGCTTTGCCAACTCAGTAATTTGTGACTTTTTGCTGTATTTGTGCATAAAAAGGAGGTATGAGGAAACCTGAGATTGCTCAAACCTCTTTTTGGGTCAGGGGGGAATGACTGGGTGCACTCTCAGGAGCTGATTTCAGACAGTGTGGCAGTTCTGCTGAGCTGTACCTGAGGCTCTGAGATGCACTGGAGCTCTTTATTACCCGGCTGTGACTCCCCTGTCGTGGGGAGACCCATGTGATGTGCTGCCCTAAAAGCAGGCAGAGCCCTTGCCTGGCCACCAAGCTGAGTGTGCCCTCTCTCCCCCTTAACCCATGTTGCTGTAGATGTGCTAAGTGCTGTTCACCCAAACAGTCCTGCAGCATTAGTATCCCTCCAGTACCAGGACACTGAGGACTCATTTCAGAGATTAATGACCAGTATTGGAGACAAAGGGACATTTGGGACCAAGGAATGGGGTGGTTTCCCTTGCTTACAGCTCTTCTCATAGCTGCCAGGCTGCTTCATGGTTTATTTAGAGAATATATAGTTTGAACACTTTCAGCCTGGTAGGATGTGACCTTTAGAAGGAAATATTCCTGCTTGCTCTGAATAAAACTGTTTGTGTATAGTGGATTTAGTGCTACCACCTGTGCAGGTGGGGAGGAGCAGGGGAGAGAAGGTCAGTGCCACCATCCCTGCAGTGGCTCCTCTTGCTGCACGGGGCAGGGCTGCTCCAGAGAAGGCCCCTGAAAATGTACCTGGCTGTTTCTTTGTTCATGGAAACAAGGGGGATGTTGTCAGGACTGCTCCCTGCTTCTCATTTGCTTAAATAGACACAAACTGTCCATTATTTTAATCAGGTAGCAAATAATGGCCCAAATTCTCCTCCTGCCTATACCCCTGCAGCTGTTCTGTACTTTTGGTGACTTAAAGTTCAATTGGAATCTTCTACTTTCAGGGAGGATCTGGGCATTAATAACACTTCATGCTGTGAACATTTTGTTAGAAATTCCTCCCTCCCTCCCTTTTCTCCCTTTATCCTCCCCTGTCTCTCACCTCCTGTCTCCTCCTCTGCCTTCCCTTATGCTCAGGGACCGTGAGAGTGTTTTTGCAGGGTGGCACCTGGTGTTACGTAATACATTCCTTTCTGTTTATATTTTCTTTCCCTGAGCTTGTTCACCTGCAAGTTTTCCATTGTTTTACCATGACACAAAAGCTGTGATGTTCTCACTAAATTTAGTAACCTATATGTAAGGAAACATGGCAAGAATTATATGCTGTAACAAAGCACAGCATTTATTTATCATTTTCTTGTTTTTTTCTAAGGGACAAATGCGTTGTTCTTGGAGAACAGAAAGTATAAAAAATAGGAGATTAGAGCCTGCTGTTCTAAACTCAGATGTTAAGGTTGATGGATTGAAGTTGTGATAAGTAAATTTAGGTTCAGAGTTTCCTGGCAATCTTCTCTATAGCACATTGTTCATAAACTGTCATGGTTTGAGAACTTTTATCTTGTCTTATAATGGTGAAGGGTTTTTGCCTTTTCTTTGGAAGAAAGCTCAGATCTTGGGGCCATGTTATTAGCGTATCTAAAAGAAAATATTAGTTTAAATTCATTATGTTTGTAGGAAAAATGTAATATATGGCTTAAAAAATTTGCTTTCAGCCAGTGAACAAAGGGGCATCCCCACCCAACACATGTGCTGAGGAAGTTGGGGCAGCTGCACTGATTTTTAAGGCAGCAGCAGAGCTGCTTGGCACCTGAGTCATGCATTTTGAATGCTCTCTGAGGAAAATGTGCAAATACTTTCATCACCAGAAGTTTCCTTTGAAACTGGGAAGCTATCTGTGACACTTTGAAAGCAATTCAGAGGGCTCAGCGCTTCGAAGGTAGCCTGTAGCTACCAGATCACTGTAGAAGGTGGTACCAAATACCAAATCCAGGCCCCTGGCTCTGGTCCCAGTGCCTGCCACATGCCCAGTCCCACCTGCAGTTGAGCTGCTTGGTTGTAAATGTGACATTTAGACCAGATTTGGACCAGATTTTGGCCCTGGGCCCCCTCTTACCCTCACTGGCAGCCCCCATGTAAGTGGAGCTGGGCTGGAGCTGCTCCTCCTGTGGTGAGGACAGATGGATGTGAAGGTGGTCCAAGCTCACAAGTCTCTCTCAGCACAAGGGTCAGAGTAGTGTAGAGTGACCCATACCAACCATGGAAGTCAGAAATTGTACAACTCAACATATTATTGTGTGTTATTTACAAAATAGATGCACATACATATTTATATTTGAGAAGGAAATTTTCTGACTACACAGATCATTAAACAAAGCCCAAACTCTTGACAGCTCCTCTATTCTTCCCCTTCAACTCCTAGATGCATAGTAATTGAAGGACATTAAATAATAACAGGAATAAAGCCATATTTTCCAGACGAAGGAGGCATTTTTAAAATTTCCTGATGATTTCCTTTCAAACTCTCCTTGAGTCTGTAGAACAGAGATTACCTGGATTTGCCCCACCAGACTGTTGGTAGGATTAATCTTGTAGCTGGGAAGTGTTGCATCAGTGTTAATGCCTCCAAACTGCAGCAGTGAGGCAATTAGTAGCTGTGCAAAAGAGATTCTCATGGAGCTTTATTTGCTCTTTATCTTTTAAAAACAGTTAAAAAAAATTAGAAAAGCCACAAACCCCAGTTTTGCTACCCCAACTTCCCCCAGGCTGCCTGGCTGTGTTCTGGGGCTGCCTCACCAGTGCTGGCTGCTGCCAGACCCACAGCTGTACCTGTCTGTCCACCACAAGGGTTCTGCCTTGGTCCATCTTCTATCTGCATCCACACCACACCAGTGATTGCAGACTAATCTGTTCTACCTGATAATGATTTGGGATTTTGAAGATGTGCTTAATGTGCTGGCAAACTTGGCCATGGGTGCAGGATGCACAGCAGGAGAGCTTTCCCTTGTGGTTCTCCTGGCTCCTTTGAGAGGCCCCAATATAAAAAGGACATGGATGTCTTGGAGCAAGTCCAGAGGAGGCCTGGGAAGATAGGTGGAACACCTTTCCTGTAAAGACAAACTGAGAGAATTGGGGTTGTTGAACTTGGGGAAGAGAAGGCTCTGGGGGAACTTTACTGCCAGCTTTCAATATCTAAAGGGGCTACAGGAGAGCTTGTCACGAGGGACAAGGACTGATAGGACAAGAAGGAATGGCTTTAACCTGGAAGAGGGCAGGTTAAGATCAGTTATTAAGAAGAAATTCTCTCCTTTGAGTGTGGTGAGGCACTGGCACAGGTTGCCCAGAGAATTGGATGCCCCATCCCTGGTAGTTTTCAAGGCAAGGTTGGATGGGGCTTGGAGCAACCTGGTCTAATGGGACCTGTGCCTGCCCATGGCAGGGGTATTGGAATAAGATGACCTTTAAGGCCTCTTCCAACCCAAACCATTTTGTGATGGCATGACTGTAGCTGTGTCCTCACCACTCCAAGCCATTAGCTCTGAGCAGCCTTTGCTGGATTCACAATCTCCCTTTGCAACCCCTTAGCCAAGTTTTGGGTATTTCTGCTTGGTAGTGCTGTCAGTGTGATGGTGTTGGAGAACCCAGTGAAGCCTCCTGAGAAGTTTAAAAAAGCAGCAAATCCCTTGTCCTCCTTAGTGGGGGCATGCACAGCGATGAGGAGGGAACAACAGGCTCTTCCTTGGAGAGCCATTCATGGGTGAAGAAAGGGAGTGCATGAACTTTGAGGGTTCTTTTTTCTTGCCTTTTTTGTTTTCTTGCTAGCTCCCTTCTGTATGTGAAATGGGGAGTTTCTAAGGCTGGGAGATGATTTAGGAAACTTCTCAATCTCAACTCCCAAATATAGTTTTTAACAACCTGAGGTGAAGAGTTGACTCTCAAGTGACACACAAATATTTTATGGAGGGAAGCTGGACTGTTCAGTAATCCAGTGATATTTTATATGTGGACACAAAATGGGTTAAGGTGCTTTATGATCTTGGCCAAAAACTTGAACTGCTTCTTTAGATACATGTATTACTTGCACAGACTTCTGAGAAAAACAGCCACTTCACTCAGGACATAGGGGTCAAGTATTTCAGTGTAGTTAAGGCTGCTCTTAGCAACTATATCCATACACATATCCCTGTGACACATCTACAGCATTTGGAGGGAGGATGCTGCTGTCCTAGCAGAGCCACAGGCTCTCACTCACAGACTTCCACTCTGTGCTTTTGTTGATTTATGGGAAAGGCCAGACTGGTGGGAGCTTGATAAGGAGAAAAGGAAAAAAAAAAAAGAAAAAAAGAAAAGACAACAATACTAAAAAAAAAAAAAAAGACTAAAGTTTGGTGTGGGAAAGTGAACTATAATCGTCTTGTAACTGTAATGCTATTAAAATGTCTTTTTTTCAATAAGCCAAGCAAATATTGTGCAATAAGGAACTGTATAAGGAATTGTGCATGCTAAGTCTGAATATTTACAAGCTGAATATGCCTTGGAGTTAACCAGCTTTGTTGCTTCCTCTTCTCTGTTTTGCTGCAACGTCAAAGACTAACCAGTGTTGATAGAAGATTAGTCCTGAAATGTATAGTTCAATCAGATAATCCCTGAGAAATCAGAACAGAGCAGTTAAAATGAGTTAAGGACAGATGTGTCGTTGTATGGGTGTTCAACACACAATGCAATACGGTCATCACCCTATTTGAGGGCACTGAGAGAATCTCTAACATTAGTAATTGTCTTTCCTATGGAAGTTGTGTACAACAGAAGGATTGTAGGACAGTGGTGTTGTGCTTTCGGGTTGATGTTAGTTCCCATGTTTCACCTTGGTTGCAGTAGACTTCCTCTAGACAGAAGCATAAAAGAATGGTGAATGCCTGAGATCTGTAAATGGAGGAGCCTGTCCAGGATGTTTCTTACTATTTTAATACAGCAAAAATGCATCAATAATCCAGGTCTTTCCCTTTTCTGATGCTGTCAATATGAATGAAAAGAAAATTTAACTTAAAAGGGATACCCAGGTACTTGGAATTTTCTGAAAATTGCCTTCCTGTTCTGAATTTTCTGAGGGAAAATCAGTTCAAGGGTGAGATTTTGATGGGTTTCCTTTTCATTTCTGAAAGACAGTTAAGAATCAGCCCATCTTTACAGAGGCAGAGAGTATATATGGATGAATGCAAATGTGTGTTCAAATAACTCAAAATAAGTTCCTTTTTCAGAAAATACTGTATTTTACTACATTATGCACCTGTACTACACTCTGTGACATCTGTGAAATCTCAAGTTGTTTTGAGGGCTGCAGGTTTTCTAACATTGTTTTTCTCATATTCAGAGCAAGATGAGGTTAGATTTGATTAATAAAGAACACACAAGAGTTCAGATATTTAGCCATGTGTTTGTTGTTGCATCACACACAGATTCAGAAGATGACCTTTTTTTTTATATCATTGAGCCTTGCACTGAATAGTGACACACATGGTCACAATTACAGTGCTTGTCTGGTCATCCTAATTACCTTGCATCCTAATCACCTTGTGCAGTCCATATACAAGTAAATAGATTAGAAAGGATTAGTGGGATGATTAAATCTGTATATGATTAAGTCTGTATATGTATATGTATATGATTTCTTTGTCTACTTTGTTTCAATTTCTCATGTCATCTTCTAGCTCTGAGCTCCAGAGAGCTGTTGTTCATTTCAGTGCAAATAAGGTCCTGCAAAAAGCACAAAATTTAAACAAAAAATTACAGTGCTGCACCTGTTTGTGTTTGTGTGAGAGAGGGAGATAGCAGGACAAATTATCAGTTCCTGGTGCAGTCAAGGGAAACACATTAGAAACTAAAGCCAAATTAGCCCAGGCCATTCCTGGGAGTCGTGGGAAAAGGTGTTTCTCTTCTGTCCCTCCCTGTCTTTCCATGCCCTGGGCTGGCAGAGCAAGACAGAGCCTTTTTGGACTATTTTGTGCTGGAGCCGTTCTCCTTTTGTGAGCTTGGAAGCGAGTGGCACCACGAGGGTGGGCAGTGCTGTTTGTGAGCATGCCAGTACTCCCAACCTCTTCAGAAAATCTCTGAGAGCTGAGCCCCAGAACAGGAGTGTGTGACCATCACCTGCCCTGCACCGTGCCTGTACCTTCCCACTCCAGCCATTGTTTCCACCATGCACCACAGAGCTGCAACAGAGCAGTTTCCCTCCATGGCAACAGACACAATGACCAAGGTCCGGGTGGTTTTCTTCATCCTGGAGATTTTTTTTTAGATGATTATACATCTCCAGCCCTCAGGGCTAACTCTAGTAGAGTTTCTTATTGCATGAGCAGCTGGTTCCTCCACAGTTCACTTCCCATTTCCCTCTCCCACACCTGGCATATGCCAAAATTTGTGGCAGAGATATCAGCCACGTCTTCAATCAGCTCCCCTGAGACTTTTCCATCATTTGTAGGAGAGTTAAAAGAAATCTTACACGTATCCTAACAGAAGATACTTGACCCAGAGTGGGTTTAGGCTTATAGAACACCAGAGGAACATTTATTCTCCTAAGGCCAGCCTCGGGGAAGATGTTTGATCTGTTCTATCATGTCTAGATAGAGACTTGAGGAAGTGTGAGAATCTGATGAGCAGGAGAAAAAGAAAGCCAAGTTTAAAAAGTTAAGGGGTTTTCCGCTTGATTTTTTTCACACTTCGGCTCCCAACCTGAAGCCTTGTGCTGCAGAAGGCAGCATCTGTGGGTAGATGGAATGCTCTTTGAGGAGATATTTCAAGCCATCTCTAGCTCACAGAAAAGCTGCCTGTGTTGGTAACCTGGAGCGATTTTTCTCCCTGACAGAAACTACAAGGAGAGAAAGCTCCGAAGAGTTTGAATGCCACTCTCACAGAGCTGTTTGGGCTCATCCCTGGGGACAGGGATCCACTGCAGGAGCGGGGCTCCTACACCTGCAGGCGCTGCGCCGTCGTGGGCAACTCCGGGAACCTCCGGCAGTCTCAGTACGGCCAGGATATCGACTCCCATGACTTTGTGCTCAGGTGAGTGGAAACCACCTCAGCCACAGATGCCTTTCTTGTCTAAAATTCACACTCTAAATTGGTATTTGGAGAGGTACAAGTGAGTAAACAAGGTTTCAGGGTCTGTCTAGTGAAACCTGGTACTTAAGTCAGGCCTAAGTTTCAGGGGCATAAACTATGAGTGTTGGAGCTAGGACCTCATGTTTTAGCTTGGACAACAAAACATTAATAGGTATTGATACTGTAGGTTGTTCTGCACAATCCATAACTGCCTGTGTTAAAAAATGTAGGCGAAAAAAGATTTGCACTTATGAGTAAAAGTTATTTCTGCAGCCAGTGCTCACGAGCAATCTTTGAGGCTTTTAACTGACTGTGTTAGATTTGACTTTCTTGCACCAGCTCACTCTTAAACAGTGGTGAGGTGGGGGAACCAAAGACGCCTTTCAGTGGACTGGAGTCACCTGTTTGGCTGCAGGGAATTTTTAAAGCATGGCATTGCCTTTCCCTTTTGAGGCAACAAGGTTGGCCACTTAGTTCCACTGAAAGGCAAGCAGGAACTAGGCAAGCAGGGCTTATCATGCAGAGGGCAGCCAAAATATCTGGACTAAATTCATCTCCAATGTGTCATCTGCCTTTCACACCACAGCTGCCAGCACAGCACAATTTGGAGAGCAATAAAGAGCAGGAAGGGAGGGATTGCTCTTGAAATGCCACATGTGGGATTATTCTCTCAGAAGCAACAAAAGCCTTAGAAGGAAACTGTGCTCTGAAGTCAAGAATAAATCAACAGAGCATCAGCACTGTTTGAATTGTTAAGCCACCTTGGCATCTGATGTGGCTTGAACATGGCATAGAGTCTTCAGATGGCATCTAAATCTTCACAAATCATATCAGGAGTTGCTTCCTGCCAAAAGTACCTCCCCAAAGGCAGAGGCATCAAGCTGTCCTTCAGATCCATGAAGGGAAAGGGAGAGCCCTCAACATTATTCCTACAGGTTGTAAATGTGGGGCAGCTGCAAATATGGGATGCTGTGGTGCATTTATGTTTAACTCTGAGTCCTCCCATATGCAGACAGCCCCGTTCCTGTGTGGACTTTCTTATATTGCCTGTCCTACGTTTCCAGAGTTGTGCAGGAAAGACTTTGCCAGACTCAAAAGCTGGTAGTAATAGCTAAGGTGCATGTTTCTGCCTCAAGGCCTTGCCCATCCCATAGCCAGCCATCCCTGACAAGGACAAAACTCTCGGTGACTTAGTGAACCTTCCAGTCTCAGATTTATATTTCAGCTATCTTAAGCCAGATCTGAAACAATTGCACAAGGTTTTAGGATTCACCGTGGGAATTTGTGCAGGAAAGGTGACACCTCCGTGCATCAACCCCAAAATCTCTGGTGACCTGAAATTCACTTCCACATCCTCTGGCAATACAGCCAAGTGCTGGGGAGAGCCAAGGAGTCTGAGGGGGCACCTTTCCTTCCAAACAGCATGTTCCAGCCCACTTTTATTTGTATAACTAGCTCCTTCCATGACAGAAGGAAGTTCCTGCTTGGTCCTTCCTGCTGAGACTGGGTGTGAACGCTGCCTTCTGCCATCTGGCACCGACAGCCCCACCATGGGTAGCAGGAAAGGCACAGAGACCCAAGGGCAGATTGTAAGATGACCAACATGTCACCCTTGTCTTTGTCTTGATGGAAAGAAACACCCATATTTTATACCTTTGACTACTGACTAATCTCAAGGTAAAACACAGAAAGTCCTGTGCTTTTCCAGTATTTCTACACAGTATGCTGTGGGTCGCTGGCAGGGAAGCCAGTAACAGGGAACTCAATAACAAATCCACAAGGCTGGCAGGATATTCTGACTACACTAATAACTCCCTTGAAGGGAGTTAGAAGAAACTTAAGTAATTCACCTGGGGGAGAACTGCAATAACACAGCCTGGCATAGACTTGATAAACAGATTTTGCATCTCCTGTTATCATTAACCAGGGCAGCATGTTGTCTGGCAATGTATGATGCTCCTCATTACCTCGTCAGCTACATCCTTCCTTGTCCTCCCTGTGCTTCTGCCAGGAGCTGATCTAATGTTATTGCAGGAAAAAAAACATTTTGCTCAGAGACAGCTGAGGGGTTTCTCCATGGTTTTACACAGCACCATGGAGTCATGCAAGTTGCTTCAGGGATCTCTAATGTACAATGTGCTGCACCACAGAAATATGCAAATCTCTTCCACTGAGGAGCTAAAGCAGCAGGGAGAGAATTGCTGATGTGTTCCCAGATTGGCTTTCAGAAGTGAACACAGGCACAGAGGCATTTCTGCAGTCCTGAGTTCAGAAATCCCTCTCTGTTCCCTGTATGGGCCACTCATTTAAGAGTTGGACTCAATGATCCTTGTGGATCCCTTCCAACTGAGAATATCCTTTGATTCTGTCGATCTGTGATACATCCAACATAAGGTAGGGCAGCCCTGTTTAGCCAACACATCTTAACTGAGCCCTGGAGGCCCTGGGCAGATCTCCATGTACTGACCCCAGGGTTACCTAAAGCACCCCATGTGTGTGCGGAGTGACCCTGAGTATCTGTGGAGGACATCCTACAAAGTAAAAGTAAGGTTTGAGTAAATGAAGGGTCAGCAGCAGGTCCAGTATTTGTGTCTATTTGGCACTGATTTGGTGCCTTTTTATGGGAGAACCATAAGGAATATTTGCTGCTTCTCATCAAACACAGCATGGTTTATTACCTTGACCCGAGACATTCAAATACACCTGTATGGATAAGGGGGAAATGGAACTGCAAGAAGTCAAGCTGATGTACTTCAGGGCAATGTTTTTCTCACCAGCTGGAGGATGCAGCTTTAGGATGAAGTGAGATGTGTCCTCATGGGCTCACCAGTCTTTTAATGACTGTAAAGGGAATGCAGGGATGTGCTCAGAGATACACCTGCCTGGTAGACACTCCTGTTCAGTCCAAGGAATTCCACACTAAGGCTGAGCTTTCATTTACTGTTCAGTCATATGGGTTATGATCATTCCAGCTTGCCTGAGGACCCTTACATCTGTCAGGGCTGTCTGAAGACCCTGCATATAGCACTCCCCTTAGCCATGGAGCATGTTCCTGCACCTCAAGCAAATGACTTGGTGAAAATTCACCAAAGTACTTGTACTTACCTAATTCCTCTTCTATCTCAATTCTTATTTTTGGGCTGCAGAATGAACCGTGCCCCCACTGCTGGCTACGAATCAGATGTTGGGAGCAAGACCACTCACCACTTTGTTTATCCTGAGAGCTACAAAGAGCTGGCAGCAAATGTGAGCATGATCCTGATCCCCTTCAAAACCCTGGACCTGCGCTGGGTTGTCACCGCTCTCACCACAGGCACCATCAACTTGTGAGTAAGGGCAGGCACAAGGGGTGGGAGCTCTGTACTTCACGTTGCTGTAGGAGATGTTAGCCTGTGTGGGGCAAGTCCCTGCTTCTCATCAGGCCTAGGGTGCTTTGCAGACCCACTCAAGTCAGAGTTCAGCCCTAAACACTTGATTTCTAGGAAAAGCTTAATGTTATATTGCAGTTGTTGAGGCAGAGATCGAGATCCAGTCTCTTACATCCCTGTGGTCTCAGAGAAATGAAAAGGGGAGTTTTTGCTGGTGGAGGTGACCAGTTTGATCAAAAGGCTCATAAGCTTTGGGGTTCACTGCCTCATTTTGGGCTTCTGCTCATCCCTCCTCCTCTCTGGTTCCTTGGGAGTCAGTACACTTGCAGAAGAGGATGAGGAGTGTGCGGGCTGCTCCCCTAAGAGCAGATGCAGACTGCAGCACTTGAGGATGAGCTCCCCTGGACAGGTTGGTCAGGAGCTTGGTCTCTCTTTCCTGGTGGAACATGACTGAGAACTGTTTAGAAGAAACAATGTTTTATGTGTCACCTCCATGACTTAGCCTAAAATTCAAGAGTTCTACTTGGCAGTAATGTGACACACTGGAATTTATTCTCCAGTTCTTTTTTGAATGCTGTCAGAAGTAAAGGTTGTCTCCTGCTAGATATATTTATGGCAGCACCAGAATTAGAAATGTGATCAAAATGCATGTTTCTTCTGGAAGCCTGCTAGCAGATTCTCTTCCTTCCTGGCTTTTCCTAATCCAGAGAATGAAATACGTGATATTTGTACTGTGTGCAAGGTTATCTGCTGGATGTGGAACCACAGCCTTGTGGGATCGCTTGGTGACACTCTGCTACACATAGGCAGCAAGAGCAGATCGGATTGCTTTACTCCAGGGAGAAATATTTCAAGACATTTCAACTTTTTTCCCAATTTCAAAGTCTCAGAAAATTTAAACTTGTAAAAGTGTGTCTTGGGTATGTTGACTGGACATAAGACCCACTTTGCAATTTTAAGTAAAACTCTGTCATGGAAAAACAAATGAAGTTTTATTTTTTTCTCTTCATTTTCTTTTCTTTCTTTGTCGATACATGTTAGATTCTTATTATTTCTTATTAAGATTCCCTTAACTTGTAATAAATCTGTGTTAGCTTCCTTTAACCTTTTTTATCACCAGCATTTAATATATACAGTCATAAACTGGCTTGAAAAAACCCACTTTCAAGACACACTCATAACTTGGGAAAATCAGTACACTTAAAAAAGTATACCACTCACTACAAGAACACCACTGAGGGGCTGAAGCCTGTCCAGGGAAGGGTCTGCAGCACGAATCTGATGAGGGGGAGCTGGGGACATTCATCCTGCAGAAAAGGAAGCTCAGGGGGCACCTTACCAGTCTCTACAGCTCCCTGACAGGAGGCTGTAGCCAGGTGAGGGTTGTCCTCTTTTCTCAAGTAACAAGGAAAAGAGGAAATGCCTCAAGTTTCTAAACCAGGGAGGTTTAGATTGAATATCAAAAACAATTTGTTTGCCAGTAAAGTTGTCCTGCACTGCAGCAGGCTGTCCATGGGAGTGGTGGTGTCACCATCCCTGAAGGAGTTTAAGAAATGTATAGGTGTGGCACTTAGGGACATGGTTTGGTGATGACTTGGCAGTGGTGGGTTAACTGTTGGACTCAATGATCTTAGAGGTCTTTCCAACCTAAATGGTTCTATTGTTCTGTAATTTACATGGACACAGGTTTTGCAGGCAGGTGCACTTCCTGTCCCTGCCCTGGGAGAAAGCTCTTGGTACTTCCCTGAGCCCTGCTCTGATTTCAAGTGAGCTCTTAGCCTATGAAGAAAGCATAACTGGTTGACCACAATGTAGTCACAGCAAGTGAAAAGGAAAACACCTTTGCTTAATAAATTACAGGATCTATTATATATTTATAATTGGATTGTATACAGGGGCTTGGTAAGCATCTGGTATAAATTAGTGAGTATTTAACCACATGAAAGAAATACCACTATTTTAAGATATTTGCCATTCTCAAAACAAGAAAATTGTGTAATTAATAAGCTGGAATAATAAAACCAGAAAATCATAAGCATACAAATCATAGCAATGCACATAGCATAATTTTAGCCTTGTAGAATTAACCTATAAGCACGCATTAAACACACAGTGTCAGATAATGGGTATAAGGAAATTGTTGAGTGCACATTTTTAAAGGAGAGAAAGCATGAAATAAAAATAAAACACATTTGAAAGTCAGTATTTTAGAAAGGAAGAAGTACTTATCTCCTTACCCTGGTCTGCTTGGGCATTGTTCCATGTGCACAGGCTGCATAGTGTCAGCTGAGTTTAGGCTAACAAGATCCCAAGTGTACTCATAGATAAAAAAAGATAAGCATCCTGTATTGGTTAGACTTTTACACAGTGTTTAATTTTCTGTATTTCAGCCAAATGAAATAACTTCCTAAAACTCGAAACCTGTGAGTTAAACATATTCTTCTCTTAGTATTATCACCATTTTTGCAATTTTTAGGATTCAAAACAAAAGTCAAACTTCAGATTGCTTTAATACTAGCTTCAATTAATAGCTGAGTGATTCAGACATTCTGAGTCCCATTTGACTGATGTATTTCCTGGTTAGATCAGGGATATCCACAAGTACTGTCGTGAACGCTGCATATTCGTTTCTTTGGTCTTCTGCTGTATCTATCCATGAAACACAGCCCTCTTGTTCCTTCCACATCACCTTTTTAGAAAAGATTAACTGTTTATTTATAATATATTAAGGAGATTCTAGCAGCAAAGAAGCCCTTGTAGACTTTATGAGCACAAAAAGGGCATGGGATCACCAAGACTGTGATTACTGATTTGCTGATCAAGGTCAGGCATGGGCTGCAGCTGCAAGGGCTTGTTTGCTGAGACCAGGTTTAGAGGTCTGTGTGAGTGTCCCTTTCCCCAACAGCATCACCTCTTAGGAGTGTTGGAACCACCCATCACCTCTCCCACTGCCTCCAGCCCAGAGCACGACTGCAGGTCAAGAGAACTTTGCCAGGTCACCACTGGTTTGGGAAGATTTAGACTAAGTTTTAAAAGTGATGATGTTCTGTGGTTCAAAGAAAATAAAACCTTAATGACAGGAACCTCGTCACCAAAACCCAAGCGAAAACATTCATACTGAACTAATAGAAGGCTTTGGTGATTTACCACAACCCATCTAAAAAGTGTGCAGGATATGTTTTGGGATATATTCCAATTACCAGCTCACCCAAATTCTTTCACTTGAAACAAACTCAGGATGATTTTTTTCTTACAGCACTCGTGATGAGTGCAATGCCAGCACACACCGAGCATGAGATACAGGGAATAAAAGTTCCTTTCATTTTTAAGATATGACTCGTGATTTCAATCCAGTCATAAGGTGTAACTTGGAAATTTTATACTGGCCATCAGCATCGCCCTGGGGAGGAGGGAAATAGTTTTCTGTGAGGGGCTGTGTACTGGGAATGCCCGAGTTTCATATAACCAGAGAACTGGTGAGCTCTGCTGCCACCGACTCTGAAAAGCCTGTGGTAGCTCCGAGTGTTAGGAGAGGAAAAGTCTCCCCCTGGTGGGAGAAGGTTTTTCTGCCATGAAATTAAACGGAAAGCCTTTCCCATCATCAAAGAGCCTAGACTGCAGCAATAATGATCCAAGAATTGGAAGTCTCGATCTCCACATAGTATTGACTCTACAGTGTATTCTCAACTTAATCTTTGGTGTCCTACTGTCAATAATTAACTTGAATATTTAAGAATGTAATAGTTTCCTATAAAATTGCTGCAGTGACAACTCAGTTCTTTTCCTGCTGTGTTACTTAATTGCAGCCTCATTTTACAACAACTTCTTGAGTTTACTACTGTCTAATAATTGGAATTTATTACTTTACGTGAATAATATTTTTTCTTTGGAATTACATTAAAAGACTAATAAGTTTGGCTTTTATTTCTCTTTTTTTTTTTTCTTTAACAGCACATATGTTCCAGTTCCAAGGAAAATCAAAGTCAAAAAAGAAAAGGTGAGCAATGCTGGTTGGTGGATTTGTTCTGCTAATTTATTTGTAGGTCTTTCGCCTCCTTCGTAGACTGCAAAAATCCAAGCAAGCCCTTGACATTCATAAAAAGTTGCAGCCAAAATGCAGACACTTTATAAGGCTCAGCTAAGCTAAAGATTTGGCTCCTGTGTGCCATTTAGGGCATAGATCAACCACTAAATAACTGTGGTTGGAAAGAAATTGCTCTTGTGGCTATGACATTGCATGAACACTGTTCTGAAGGTTGCATCACTTCCTCTGGTGCTGCTCAGGGACATTAAAAGTGCAGCATCGTCCTCCACAGAAACTGCTCTGTTCTTACCCATTGCAGTCATTTGTATGTAATGATGCTGAGGAGAGACTTCAGAGGTTTTCTTAAACAATTTTAATATTTGAACACCAAGGATGTTTCTCACTCCCAGGTCAGTTCCTTGTAATAAGGAGCTAAGTGAACTCTGAACAAATAAAGCTGTGCGTTCCCAAGTCAGTGGAGAATTCCTGGTGTTGGGCTCTTAGCCCACAGCTGCAGTAATTACCTGGAGCCAATTAAACAAGCCTGGAGGCTGAGCTCAGGCCAAGTCCAGGAAGGTTTTCTCCAGGTGTATTACAGGTCTCACAGGCACTGTTCAAGCACAGTTTGCATGAGAGCACAGACAGGACAGGCTGGAGGCAGGATTTGCCATGGGGCGGGATGTTAATTCCCATGTAGGAACTTTAGCCACTGTGCAAAGACTTCTGGTGTTGTAGCTGCATGGTTTGAGGATATAACCAAGGCAGGCTGTGTGGGAGAGGAAGAACCTCTTCTGTGGAGCTTCCAGAAAAAATAAAGATCTCATTCTCTCAGCCTTTGGAGAGACTGATTTTCCAAAGAAGTATGGGTGTTTAGTCCCTCAAGGGCTGTTAAAGTATGACATTAGCTCCAGAACATTAAAATTACAAATTGAAGCACATACCTTTCATTCAGGAGGTCAGATTTTGCCAAAGTGAGGTGAGAGCCTGAACTAATATCAGTTTATTTTCCTTTGTTTGAAACCATGTACCTCTAGGGTGCATTAAATGATCCCTTAGCTCATCCTTACCTGTTGTGAGGTTCATGATAACCTCTGCAAAAGCCCTGTGAGAAGCACCAGGGCAGGTTGTTAAATTCACATCACAGCTGAGTGGCAGCAGCACAGGGCATGGTGATATGCAGCAGCTTCCTGAGCATGAGAGGAGAAGCCTGTGTTTCTTCCCACACTGCAATGCAAAACACCCTGTGAGAAGAGATTACACACAGATGCAGTATCAGCAATTAACCTCTGGCTTTGTAAAAGGAAGAGCCTTGCAGCTAACCAGATAGCACTGAAGTGCTGTCACTCTAATTACAAATGCTGCATGGAGGGAAAAGCCTCTTTCAGGGGAGGGGGTTGAAACCAAGGGCTCCTACCAGTCCTTGGATTTACTGTACTCTCAGGTCTTATCTTAAGTGCTCTGTCTCTGTGATTTAACCTCTGTGAGATAAAAAAATGCATTCTGTGTCTTGTAAGAAAAAAAAACAACATACAGAATAGAAAAATGGCACGTTTGAAAAACAGGATAAAAGAAGCATTCACGACCTGATAGGCTCACTGATAGTTTAAATTTGGCCCTTGGTTTCCTTAGATCTGTACCTATTGAGGTACCAAGAGATGGCTGGCACATTGTGCAGAAGAGGCAGCTGCTCTTATGTTCCCACTCAAATTACAGCTGAACTGATGATCTTAGGGGTCTTTTCCAACCTAAATTAATCTATGGCTCTGTGAAACATATCATGGCATCCCATGCTTGCCTTGTTCAGGATTCCACCCCCCCAGAGCTCACCTGCAAGGTGCTGCAGGGAGAGTTGAATGGCTAATGCCGAAGTTCCATCTCACTTGTGTTGTTTCATACCCATTGGTTTCAGTAGGAATCTCCAGGATTTACATTACTGGAAGCAGGAGGGATATCAAGACCAAGAAAGGGCTACTGATATGTGATTGCACATGGGAAATATTCCTGAATGCACTTAATATGGGACTTATTTTTGCCTTTCACCTGCCTTCAAGGAGTAACTATTATTCCTTTCTTACTCAGTCTCTTACCCAGTGTCCTTTAGGAATTGTGTGCTACCATTGTTTTTTTCCCCAGGGTATTTTACTAATGAGTCTCTCCAATTTTGCCTAGATCCTGGTTTATAATCCAGCTTTTATGAAATACATCTATGAAAACTGGCTGGAGCATCATGGGAGATACCCCTCCACAGGCCTTCTGTCTTTGATGTTTGCTCTCCATGTATGCGATGAGGTAAAGTCCAGCTGGTTTTGGATATATGGATAAAAAATCAGGGCATTTCACACTGGAGAGCCAGGAACAACCTCTGGTCACTCACTCAGCCTTTGTTTTCCCCTCTCCACCTTCTCTGCTATTTACCTCTTCAAACATATGCAGACTTCTCAGAAACATGCAGACATGCTCAAGGGACAGTGATGGATTTCTTTAATGTCAGCAAATTGCACGGTTTATGATGCACTCCAGGAGAATATAATTAAACATAAACAGAGGTTCCAGCTGATATCAAAAGATGTCTAGACATGAATGGTATCTGTGCCCATCTTGCTAGTGAAAGTTTGAATTATGTTTTGTCTCATATTTTCAAACTCAGGCTTGTGGGTTTATACTGTAGGTTATAGTAAATGCCTTTGCTCCAGCAGTTACTTGGGGAAATTCTCTGGTTTGAGTGATGTGAGCTGCTCCAAGGTGACTGGAGACTCAGCTGGTTAGAGCAAGGTCAGTTCTACAAAATTCTGCAATCATGGGCTTGGCAGCATGGGGGAAATAATCACTTTGCTGCCAAAATCCCTGTCCTGGACACATCTGCTGATGAGAGTGTTGGTCACCCCAGCCTGTTTTGCTTGGAGAGGTGATGGAAATACTCCTAAAGATACTGGAAGAAATTCTTATCATAGTCACAGCAGGTTGGATGGAGCCTGTTTTCTGGTAAGCAGGCAATGAACAGGCCTCTGACATTACCAGAAAGAACTTAAAAATAGCTCATATTTGAATGGCCCTGGGTGTGGTTGGTTTAGGGAGCTGGTTTGAGGCTATGGCCCATTCAAATACAGTCAGATATATCACCACTCTGAGCTTAAATAAATTAGTGGTGATGTTTGGACTGATGTTACCGTCAGAGGAGACAGGCATAGGCATCGACAAACCAGACTTTGGGAGAGGGAGAGGCTGTAGGTGGGTACACATGCAAAGAACATAAAATCCATCTGTCTCTGAAGTAACTGAAAATATCATATAATCAAGCATATAAGTGTGGTCACCATGAGTCATTATTTAGAAGACCAGGATCAGGCCAAATTTTTTTTTCACTCTTTGTGACTTAAATCAGCTACAGAGGAGATTCCCATCCCAAGCCACAGATCTCCTGGGGTCAGTCATGCTTAAGGGATAGGAATGCATTTTCATATTGCCAAATAAGAATTAATGGATGGAAATCTCCTTTTCCCTCTGAGTTCAGGTCTGGAGGTGTCTCAGCACAGGTGCCTTGGGTAGGCCCTGGGCTGTTTCTCTGTGGTCATGTCCTGCAGCAGAAGAGCTCAGGACGCCACTGAGGAGCTCAGGTGCTGCTGCCTGTAAATACACTGAGAGTAAAGATTTTCTTCAGCATTTCAGATGAGGAGCAATTGCTTTCCAGTCCATAACACTGTTTCTCCCTTCCATCCTAGGTGAATGTGTACGGCTTTGGAGCAGACAGCAAAGGACACTGGCATCATTACTGGGAAAACAACACTTCAGGTGGGGCATTCCGGAAGACAGGTGTCCATGACGGGGATTTCGAGTTCAATATAACTTTGACTCTTGCCTCCATTGAAAAAATAAAATTTTTCAAGGGCAGATGACCCTGGCCACGGGGACAAGTAGGGGCTGCAATTTCCAGCATGCAGAAGAACAAAGCTCAGTGAAGATGATCTGGACACCAGCCAGGTTTGAATGCGTGGATCTGCGGTGGATTTGGAGCAGCTCACACTGCAGGGAACGAGGCTGAGGACCGGCTTCCAAGCTGCACACGTTTTCCTATCTATGGATAGCCAGGAGCTACCAATCACTTGTGGGAACAAATTAATCTCTGCTTAGGCTCTACAGCTCGATTCTTGAATTACTGATGAAAGATCTGCCTGTTGCAATTAGAGGAAGCCTGAGCACAGGAACTGCTATCTGTGTGTCTGTTCTCTCCTCGAGCAAGGCAGGAGATCCTTGAAGAGGAGAGGAAATGACTTCTGGGACTTGAGATCCACTAAGGCAGCTGTGAACATCATAGTAAGGATTACCTCAAAGAAATGAATTCACTTCTGCTGTTGATCTTCTTTTTGAACCACCTCTTCTCTGTTCTCTTACTACTTCCGTTTTCATGCTGTATTAAGGAAAAACATGATGAAGTTGCCTGGAGGAGTAAATATTTCAACCATTGCCTCATTTTGCATTGATAGTGTCTAGAAAATCATCTCATGTGTTATTTAACATTGTTTCGTACACTTCCTCCGTCCTAGTGATGGAGAAAATAATACTGAAAACTCCAGGAAAAAAAAATGGCCTTTTTAGCCACTTGTCTGTTTCATTTGGTTATATGTAATTTTGGGGGGTTTTGTGCTTTTTTTCTTTGGTTTTTTTGTGGGTTTTTTTTTTTTTTTGGTGGAAAATACCCTGAAATTGTTTTTTTATTTTATTTTTTTATTTAATCAATTTAAGATTGGAAAGTGGACTTTCTTCAAGTCATTTATATGTGCCTTTTATAATTGTGCAACAAATGTGATTTTTTTTTCAAGATGACAA
This sequence comes from Poecile atricapillus, assembly GCF_030490865.1. Taxonomy (NCBI): domain Eukaryota; kingdom Metazoa; phylum Chordata; class Aves; order Passeriformes; family Paridae; genus Poecile; species Poecile atricapillus. The sequence continues at coordinate 146,147,055 of NC_081250.1, read as the reverse complement.
ACCCTAAATTAAACATTTTTTTATTAAAAGGGGGGAAAAGTAACCAAAGTTTAGCTTCTGTCTGGTATGCTTTTGTAGTCAAAACCAATAATAACAACTCCTATATTGTACTTGAACAAACACAAACAAGACAATTTTTAAAGGTAGCTTTTACCTTTTTTTATGGGAAAATATTCAAAAGTCCCAAGGAAAAGTTTCTTCTAAATTTTTTTTTACAAGTTTAAAAATGCGATATCTCTTCACAAGCTCTCTATCTGAAATGGAAAAAAAAAATCATGGTTTGGGATATTAACCAGTTATACACTAAGATTCTTTTGTAGTGTAGCAGCACCTACAAAGACACAATCTGCACAAGCTGATCTTAGAGCATGAGACAGACTTCAAAATCATGCACATCTCTGGAGAAATGTGTATTTTGATGTCAGTACCTCCAGGCAGTGAGAGGAGGGGAGGTACAGTGGAGGTTTTATATCCACAGATTTTTGATGGAATCAGTGCATTAAAGCTTCAAGGACAGATAAAGTATAAATCCAAGTTCAGGCAGTGAAGAATGGAAAACAGTGGCCTTTTCTTCTCAATATCATGGAAACAGGACTCATGAATTATGGATCCACTTTCAGCCTTGGTGAAACCAGGGGAGTTCTTGCCACAGACTTCGAGGGACTTTCGATTAGGCTGGGGAAAAATGGCATTTTTAATTTTTAATGTATCACATTGATTGGAGGTTTTTTTTATGTCAAAAGAAATCATCATCTAAAGGTCCTCTCTTCTATGCACCGGTTGTGGCAGCATGTCCAAGCAGATGAATATTTGAGGTCAGTGAAAGCCCTTCAACAGTGATGTGCTCCATCCAAGATTTATCCCCTAGTCTTTCTGCACCAGTTGGTACCAGTGAGGTGCCCTCCAAGGCATCAATACATGGCACAGTGTCATGGTCAGCTGGAATTTTGGGCCACAGCACCGTGCACCAACATGAATTGCTTTACTCACTTGTGGGGTATAGAGAGCCAAGGATGCCAAATGTCTGTGTGGGCATCGAGCTCCCTCAGCTCGTGTGACCCTTCAGGTCAGCAACATGGAAAGGGCAGGATTTTCAAATCCTCATGATGAGACCTGTTCACGATCCTCATGTCAAGAAGCCATTTCCCAGCACGGTGGCCAGCAGAACTCACCTGCATGTCACAGGCACAGCAGATTTGATGGGCTTACTGTCTTCTACATGTCCTTTGAAAAAGAATGAAGCATTACTGCCTGAACCATGTTTGTTTGCTTTAAGCATTCCTGCTTGTTTAAATTGCTGTTAATCAATATGCCTCTTGTGAGATGCTGCAGTAATACAAACAAAGCAAGTTTAAAAGGTAAAAGACTATGTGTAAGATGCCAGTGACAACTTCACAGTGTGGCTGGATTTTGGAGCTTCAAATACTTTTCTTTTTTTCCTCATGGACAAATATTAGTAATTCAGAAACATTGACTGCTCTTTCAGTCATTTTTAGAAAGATTTGGAAGAAAACTCATGGTGGTTTATCCCCTTGATGTTTTGCTTTTGTTTTTGTTTTTAATCATGGGTCAATTTAGAATCAAAAAAAGAAGCCAGCTATATTCTAGCCTGTGTTGTTCTGAAATCTTCCTTTTGCTGTTCTAATAAAATTTCCATTTCCCCTGAACATTCTGCCTCTGACAGCACATATAAAACCTCGTGGCTCATATATGCAGATAGGTTTAGTGTCCTTGTCATGGAACAAGCTTCAATTCCCATTTAATTTTGTTGTCAACAGCAAGCAGTAACTGTGTACCACTGATGTCCATTTTTCAGAGTGTTAGGAGAGCAGAGAGTGGATCTCTCCAGGTGTAGGATGAGGAATAGTCTGTGTCATCATGTTTCTATTCCAGGGGAACTTTTTCTAGAGTCCTTTAGGCAGCTAACTATTGTGTTAGATTCTTCTCTCGGTTTCTCCACAATTTTGCTGCTCTTTCAATTGCCTTCAGAATCAGGAGATACCAACAAATGATCCTGAGGGAAGAATTAATTTCCACTGGCATTGTTGAAGGCTGTTTTCATGCTAGAAACTTTTTGGGTTTTTTTGGTTTAAAAGAACCAAGGAAAACATTTAACAACATGTTAAGGCTTCAAACTCTTGGACTTGGACTGCCACCACTGCAAAATCTCTGAAGCACTCCTTGAGTGTGTTATGTTTTTTACCAAAGCCAAATCTCTTGAGCACTTTTTTCCTCCCATGACCAGGTTTTCTTTGTAATTTTCTCTGACTTCACAATCTATTATGATTTTTTTCTCTAATGGTGGGAAGTCTCATACAATCATTCGTTGATATTTTATTTATTTAATTTTTCAGTATGATATGAATCAAAATAAATTTTTTATTGTAATCAAATCAAAGTGTTTCTGTGCACACTTCTTTTTCCACAGTATTTTCATTAGCTCCTAGAACCTCTTCTGTCACATAACAGTGTAATGAAACTTATTCCATTTCTTCACACCCATCCAGTCGGACTCAGTGATCTTAGAGGTCTTTTCCAACCTTTATGATTCTGTGATCCCTTGGGTGACCTCGACATGTTTCAGGCTGCTTGTGGTCATGGCATCACACTGCTCACATGGCAGCTCTAGGCCTTTCTGCAGAAAAGAAATTGAACCTAATGTGGTCTCCTGATGGATCTATGCTCTATTTAAGAGATAAATAAGGAAAATTAATGCAGACTCAGAAATCAGTGACTTGAGAGAAGATTCAGCTTGTCTGACCTGCCTGAGATCAGAGGATCTACCCCAGGTCCCTGTTTTTGGGCCTGCAGTGGTCACACAAGCACTGCAGTCATGGCTGGCTTAGCTGTCCTTTGGAAGAACCCCATCCAGGAGATGGATCCCTTTGATCAGGTGTCACTTCAGCAGGTCACACCCACATCTGCATGACCATGGCTCTACATGTGGGAACACCACCTTGGCTACTTTTTATGGACCTCATAAACTGCTCACTTTCCTTATCTGTCCTTTCCTTTTCATTGTTTAAGGGACTGAGTAGGGTGGATGGGCTGGCAGTGATGCAAGTTGCCCTTTGAAATGCAGCCATCCTGATGGTAGGAGCTCAGGGAGTCATCAGAGGTCAGCTTGGGAAGCTCCTGTTCAGACACAGGCAGTGGTAAGTTGGTCACAGTAAGAGCTGCTGTCTAGTGTGACCCTCAGAGCATCAGGTTCTCAGAATCTGCCTGACACTTTGCTTTTCAATCCAGGCTCTAGACGTGCTGCATCAGTGAGCTATTAGCCACCATTAATGGATACAGCCCAGCCAGAATCACACTTGTTGAAAATGAGTGGGAAGTAGAGACACACAAGTTTGAGGAGCTGTTCCAGTCGCTTCAGGTGCAGAGGAGATGAAAAGCACTTGCTCCTCTGCAAAGCAGAATAACACCAAGGAACAGCTTTCTTGGAAATCATTTTGTATTTTGCTTCATGTCCACTCACAAGAGGTGCAATGCAATGCAGCTTCCAGGTCTGAAATGATTTTGTCAGGAAAGTAATTTGCATAAAATTACAATCTGGAAACCACTTGAGACTAGTAAGACATGCAGCAACAACAGCGTGCAGACAGATGGACCGACCACAGGACTTGGAAAGAGAACTTTGCTTATACCATCAAATGAAGAGCAGAAGTACCCACAGGGGAACTGTACGGCTTCAGTCCATGGCATGGGTTCCTTTGATGGCTCACAGTCAGAATAGCAATTAAACCAAATGAATAAAAAGGCAAAGGAGTCCCTTGCCACTCTTAAAAATCTGTTTTCCCTTGTCTTTTCTATAGAATTTGAGGGAGTTAATCTCCTTACATTTATTGTCTTGAGGCAATATGAAATAAAATAGGGACAGTGAAAAGTTCTTCATGGTCAGGTACTTGTATGCAGAGGTAAATCTCTGTGTTTTCAGTTAAATTTTCTCCTGTAGGAAATTTACCATGTTGGTCTATTCCTTAGCTTGCAGCTTCTAAGGTAACCTTTGGCTGGCAGAATATAAATATATCCATGTGTGAGTGTGTCTGTCCCCATGACATTAACACTCCTTGTAAGACAGGACATTTTCCACAATAGTTACTGTTCCCATGTAATCAGAGACCCAGCAGCTACCAGCTGGCCTCCCTGTCCACCCAGACACCAGATCAGTAAGGAAAGCATCCTAACCTGTGCCACAAACACTGCATCACTGCAAACACTGCTGCAGCACCATGGGTCCTCCCAAGGATGCCCCAGATTGAGTGTTACATCAAGGAGCCCCTAAGGGCCATGTCTTCCCATGTGCATTTTTGTGTTTCTCTCCTTGCTTTGCTGGGGCTGGCCCCAAAGAGCTGCCACCATCCAGGGAAGCTGCACATTTCCCACAGTCTGGGGCTAGGGGTGTGGATGGACTGGCCATACCTGAGCTGTGCTTTAAAGAATTTCCTGTTTACAGCCACATCTGGTCTTCAGCCTGTGCAAAAACCACACTGGGTTTCATATGGTATAAAATAGTGATTTCATAGCTTCAGTCATAGAATCATTATGTCCTGGGGTGACTTTATGGTGCTGAATTCTACCCCCATTCATCTGTTTAGCCCAGAAATAGGTTTTGTGCCTTTAACACTAGATCTGAGAGGGAAATGGGGGTGAAAGAAAAGCGGTGGAATTTTTTCACAGCTGTATTCAAGAACATAGAATGGTTGGGTTGGAAGAGACATTTGAGATCATCCAGTTCCAACCCTGCTGCCATGGACAGGAACACTTTCCACTAGACCAGGGTGCTCTGAGACCCATCCAACCTGGCCTTGAACACTTCCAGGGATGGAGCATCCACAACTTCTCAGGGCAACCTGTGCCAGTGTCTCACCACCCTCATAGTAAATAACTTCTTGACAACATCTAAATAACTTCTTGACAACATCTAATCTAAGCCTCTTGTCAATTTAAAACTGTTCCCCCTTGTCCCACCACTATTTCAACTCTGCTTTTTCCTATAAATGTGGAAGGATGTGGGTATCAGGGAGTGGATAAGTGTGAGCAAGTTCCCCAAGATGCTGCTGAGGCACAGAGATCCTGCCTGCACAGTGGTAGAGTTACAGGAAAGAGGCAGGGGAGAAATTGATGACTGATGGTACTTCACTGAGAACACCAAAGAGTTGGCTGCAGAGAGAAACTCTGCAAGCTGACAGGCTTTATCATTTGAGGGTTAGACTGAATAGGTAAGGAAATAGAAATGAACAGATTTAAAGGTGAAGACGGGATACATAAAAATAAAGCAAATGGATCTTTTGGAGAACATTTTGAAGAAAGGTAGTTTTACCCATTTGTTTGGTTCATCAAAGTAGGTGGGCCAGGAGTGAATTAAGCTGGTGATGTTTTTGGGCACACACATTGTGATTTGACCCTGGCCAGTAGCCAAGCACCCACACAGCCAGTTCCCACAGCCACCAATCCAAAACAAGGCACTATGTGGTTGCTAGGAATAAAACTCCACTCCAGGCAGATTAAAATAAACTAGACACTTGATAAATCCTGTAGATTCCAGGGGATCTCTGGAAGTCTGCAAACATGTATTGCCAACATCACCTGAAATAAATGTAGCTCAACCTAACTACCTCAATTGCTGGATGCTTCTAATTACTCATCCATCCCAGAGATATCCCACTGGAATCAGGTGAGATTAATACTCACCACTAGCAATAAAGACAGGAAACTAGCTGAAAAAACTACAAGCTGCTTCAGGAGGAATGTACCTGGGGTATTTGTGGCTCTTCACTTCTTGTTAGTTGTAGTGGCTGAAATAACATTTTAAACCAACAGCCAGGGGCAATGAGAAATCACTTTTATGTGGCTGTGGGCACAGTGTTTGCTTCCTTTCTTCCTCGAAGGTGAGTGCCATTCCACCTCTCTGTGCTGGCTTCCTGTGGGCCAAGGGAATGTCACTGCTTGTCACCAGTCACAGGTTTTGTAATGTGGCTTTACAGCTTAGCAGAGAGATCCAGCAGATGCACATAAATGAAGCCAGGATGATGTTTTTTATTTCCTATAATAAGCAAAGGAATGGGAAACATCAGCATGCACACAGGTTAATGGGCCTTTGAGCAGTGAGATGTGATTAACTCATTTCAGTCAGCCTGGGGATCTCAGCACCTCATTAGCTTTTTCATTAATGGTTACAACTAATATCTGATTAGCGTCTGTTTCACCAGTAATGAGTTCTCCTTCTTAATGGAGAGTTTTCCACTGTGTGACTGTGAAAGGAAGAGGGAAGGAGCTTGCCAATTACTGTGCTGACGGGGCACTTTGCCATCAAGGTCTGACCCAGCTGTCCCCCCACACCCCTCTTACTGTCCCTGCCACACTGGCACAGGCAAACGTGCCCTGTGCCAAGTGCACTCAGCCAGGCCTAGGGAGAAGACCCAATTTTGGCTCCTTAAATCAGCCCAAGCTGTGTGTCAGTAGGTGGGACAACCTTGGAAGGACTGTCCCCCTGCCCAGGCTAGGGGGTACCAGGGGCAACAAGGGACAGGAGATGCACAGTGATGGGAGAAGAAACACTGGGTAGAGACAGGGAGCAACAGCTGCTCTCACATGCAGTATTCAGTGCAGAGGTTTGTTTTTTAATAGATTTTTCTAATAGACTTTAATAATTTCCCCACTAGAGCGTGCTGTTTTCCTGTTCCCATGAGTTATCCCGTGGATTCTGGAGCACTCTCACAGCAGTGTGTCACATCACAAGCTCAGAGCATGTTCCCTCCTGGCACTTCTATCTTCACAGCTGAGGCTTGGGATTTATTTGCTGAATCTATCTATTTTGGCCTCTGGGTAATGACTAAATGCAAGAGCCCACAGGCCATGAGGGAAAACAAGATGAGAGAAATTCTGCAAGGATTCACACCCTAAGGGTTTCAACCAGTGCTGTTTTCTGTGCAGTTTTCCTTTCTGTTTGAAAGGGGACAGCACTCCCAGATTTGTTGTGGATTTTTTTTTCTTTTTACTGACTCTTTAGAAATGTTCATCATTGAAAAAAAAGAAAGAAATAAACTAATTCTTCTCTTGTAAACTAATTTCCTGATAAAGAACAAATGTTTGGGACTTCTGGCTAAGTTGCAGTGGTACAAATCTTTTATTATGTAAAAGACTTCAGTTATAGCAGATCAAAATGTCCTTTGTGGACCATAAAGTCAACTCAGTTATTTCTAAAAGGGCTTTCATGTTATGCTACCAATACCATCAGCTTGTAGTTTTGGATTTATTTGTTCTCAGCTGTAGTACCCAAATGTTAAATGAGGCACAGATATATTGTAAAAAACAATCAATGCTGCAAATTAATTATCTGGGTTCAATGAAAACAGAAGGTCTCGCTGGCTGCCAGCAGTGTGTGAGCTGTTTGCCCAGTGTTTTTTCCATGATAATGGAAAGCACAGTAGGGCTCATCTACCAGCTCTAGACATCCTTCCAGGAATAGCCAACTCTTCGTTCCTGTGGCTACATCAGCACTGCTCAGACATCATTTTCTGGAGCTGGTCTCACCCCCAGTGCTGAGGACAAGTTCTCTCCAGCTGACTGACCATTTATATGTTCTGATTAGCATCTAACCCTGCATCTCTTGTAGCTTCAAGTACTGTCCCTCTTACCTAAAATAATGTTATTCCTTAAACTCATCTATATTTTAAGTGTATGAAATAATGTAAGAGTACTGCCACAGCACCATCAATGGGATTGCTATGACAGAAGCTGAATGTTCACACTGTGTCCCCAGAGGTGGCAGGAAGGGAATGGTGGACATTGAAAGGTTGAACTGGCAGCTGGTGCTCAAGAGGCACGTTCTGGGACATGTTTCTATATGCAGATATATAAACATAAAAGTAAGATATAATAAGATAGTTCATATCCCATTCTTGTGACCAAGGGCATGGAGTATGACTGTGCAGCTAAACCTCAGTGCCTTAGAAATAGTGGATGGTTTCATCTCTCTTTGGGAACAGTTCTTGGCTGATGCTGTGTCCCAGGCTAAGCCTGAGTACAATCTGTGGGGGGATGAATAGCCATGAGCTAAAACAGTGCCAGGAAACATGCTATGGGCTAAACAACATTGATGGTACCAGTCTCTAGCCTGGATGTGTACCAAGAAATACCATCTGGCTTCGATGTCCTTGCCCTTCTGTTAAGGGGAGGTAAAGATGGCTGAGACACTTTTATTTTTGTAGTACCAAATGGCAGTAGAAGTAACAATGGCCATGCACTGCAGCTTGGGAGGTTCAGGCTGGACATTAGGCAAGAAACCTTTCTCACTAGGAGGGCAAGAAGGAAACAGGTCAGCCAGGAGAAGAAATGAGACCTCTGTCCCTGGAGGACATCAGGGCATGGCCCAGTAAAACCATGGCTGGTCTTGTACAGTACTCTGGATTCCCTCTTGGGTCAGACACCTCCAGAGAGTCCTTTCAGCTGAGGTTTCTAGGAAGCTCTGGTGAACAGTGTTTTTCTCTTGATTTGCAAGGCTGAGGTTATGGGGTTATGGCAGTGGGCTGCTCCAGGAGGTGAATGGCTCTGGTGAACCAGCTGATGTTGCAGGGTTTGGAACAAAAGACAGAAAAGTTTTTTAAATTAATCAGCAAAGAGTCTCTGTCATCCAGGATTTTTGGGGGAGGCTCTATTTTGCAGGAAGGACAGAGAGATTACTGTGCTTACAGTAACAAATGTTGGCCTCATGACTGGTACAGAACAACTTTAGTTCTTTGTGTTTCAAGTATTCATTTCCTTTGATAGTGGTGCCTCCTCTCCTGTGCAGTCATACAGCACAGTAACACTTGGCCATGTTCTCATGGATGTAGACCATCTCTTCCCACAGGTCAAAGCTACATCCATTTATACCAGGCAGCATGATTTCCCATTAGTCCCAGAAGAAATAAAAAATAATTTAAAAAAATTCCATTTTTGAAATCACCTGTATGCTCTCCTTGAATTTAACTTTCTGGATCCGGATTTATGGAAATACCACATGGCATTTATAGATATTCCACACTTGGTTTCCATTGCATTCAACTCTTTCAGCTTGTCTATTGTCAAACCTCTGCCTGGAGCTTAGCACAGGAGGATCTGGGTCTTGACCAGACAGTTTTGATCTGTTCAGCAGCCGTGAAAAAGAAAGCCTGGTAAAACTTGTCTGTCAGTCAAATGTTTTCCTGTACCTCAACAGGTTCCTAAAAATCCTATCACTTAATGCAGCAGGGCCACAGGTTTTCTCTAAAATGACAGTGACACAAGTCCTTGTTGCTGCAGCAAAAGTGTTCAGTGTCTTCATAATGGTGTCTGTCCTCATACCAGAAGTATAAATGCAAAACAGAAATTATTCCTATCCCCAAGACACACAGGGTATGTAAATATTTACTATATCTACTGTGCTACCAAGAATAATCAAGAAATGGAATTAATGACAATAGAATTTTCAAAATTGTTTTAAAACTTATTTTTTATAAAGTGGGTTGTATAGAAATATGCATATATTTACACAAAAAAAATCTAGCTGTTCTTGGAGCCTAAGTTTTACTTTTTTTAACTTGTAATCCAAATTTTTTTTTCCCCCTCCAAATTTTTAGGAGTTGTGAAGTAATTTTGAAGGTCAGAGAAAAGAGTAGAAAGCACCTGTGTTTACATCATAGCAGTAAGTTCCAGAACAAAGTGAAAACTTTCCTTGGAAAAAATTAAATTTTAAGTTAATTAAATTTTTAATTTTTAAATTAATTAATTAACTTTTTTAACTTTTGAAGTCCCATTCTGTTTTGAAAAAACCCTCATCTGTGGAGGAGGAGTACAGCACGACTGCTTTAAGCATGAGGTTAACAGATTTCAACTACAATAATTTATTCTGTAGGTCAGTCATTAACCATTATCCAGGCCACTATTGTAAAATTTACCCTGACTGGACTTGTCATGCTCACAGTTTATAACTCCTGGACCTGATGACCAGCATCCATCCTGGCTTTGAGGGAGCCCTCACCCCTCAGCACCAGCCCTGCTGCTGAGAATTCACACCAAGCACGCCACTGACATCAGCCTAAAGCTGCTTAGGCAGTGAGGATGGTCTGATCCCGTGTTGGCCTGGATTCACTTTAGGACATGACACAGAGGCTGCTGAAGCCACCAGGTGATCTTTCCATTGTCTTTAGGGGGTTTGGATGAGGACTGCAGGTGATGTCCGTGTCAGAAGCCTTTAGCACAGCTCACATCCACCCAGAGGGCTGCATTTAGAGCCATGTTCCAGGTGTTCTCTCATGGGAATGGCCCCCCAAAACCAGGCCAGCAATTGTGCAAACAACAAAGCAGAAAGGACAGCTATGGAGCAGGGTTTCAGTCTGTGTTTTATTTGTCACTGTGGACCCAACCTGACTCAGCTCAAAGCCAGGTCCCACCAAAGCACTCCTAAGCAGGAGGAAAAGCCGCTCTGCCAGGGGAGGTTGAGCCACCCCCATGTCCTTTGCCATCTTCATCGCTGTTTCTCCCCACTGCCAAGCAGGTGTTGGCCACCCACTGTTGGCTTTGACAGAGAGCAGGTTTGGCACTTCTCCTTTATTAGCAAGAGAGATGGCAATAAAAGCTCATACATGTTTTCTTTTCCACTCAGTGGTTGGACAGGAACAATGGAAAGCGATTTATGCTGAAAAAGAGTTGTACAAAGAAAGCGATGCCACAAATGCAGTCCTTACCAAAATGGGAATGGGCAAAGGAAGGGACTTCACAGCACACAGATCAGTAAAGTAACTTGTCCTGGTTAAAAGGTCAACAGAGTTTTGGGTCCTGATACTGTGTAAAGGACAGAAATTTCATGACTCATTCACTCTTTCCTATGGAAGGACTACTTCTCTTGGAAAACTGTAAGTTCATTTCATGGCACTGTTATCTGTGGAAAGACATCCCTGAGCTGGCCCAAGGAATGGAGAGAAAGAGAGGACAAGTGCCCCTATTCTACCCAACAAACCCAGTTAAGTCCATGGCTGATACCAGCCTGCTGTCTGGAGGTGACAGATCCATCATCCCTTCCCATATATTTTCTTACCCATCATCACCAGTGCAGTCAGCTCAGGGAGGAACAGGCAGCAAGTCCATCGGGGGGTCCTGCTGAGTCAGCCCTCTGTTCTGCCTGATTTTGGGATATTCCTGACCATGGTGAGACATGAGGTAGTGAACTGAAAGCTGGAAAGCCTCCTGCTCCATTCCTCATCCCCTGCTCCATGCAGTAGCCTCAGGAAAGGCTCTGGCTCATCAGTTCATTATTGATCCATGTCACAGCAGTTGTAATTGCAGGGATGGGAACAACAATTAAAGCAGTGGAAACAGTGGAAGCTGTGGGGGTTTCCAGAGGAGGAACATCTCCCAGGCAGGCGAGGGCAGAGGTGGTGCAGAGACTGCATGGTCAGGAGCACCACACTTGGTCTCTGATTCCCACTTTGCAACCCTGGATGGAAGCCACCCCATTTTCCCCAACCCACACCTGATCACATGTCCATCCATCTCACTTCTCCTGCCCTGAGGACAAGCAGACCACTCGAACTCTTGAGAGCTGTTCAGAATCCTGGAAGGCAGAACTGAATGTCTGTGATGGGCACATAACATTTGGGCAAGGGGACCCCACTCATGAAAGAGGACACACAGAACATTCCAGCAACCCTGAGATGATCTGCACAGTCCATGTGTCCTGCTGCTCTGTGCTGGATAAGAGAGCTCAGCATCCTAAGATTCTCCCTTTTAAGGAATAATTAAGCAGATTTTAAGCCAGAACAGTTTCACAGAACAAGAACAGACTAGGATCTCCACTGTTTAGAGCTAACAAGCAGAATTTAACACAATAGCCTTACTGAACCAAAAAAAAAAAGAAAATAAATTGTTTTACAGAAGCTGGTAGAGCTCCAGCCCCACTGATGCTTATTTTTTTCCCCTTCCCATCCAAGCTACAGCTTCTGCAAGAGGGCAAGATTGCACTGGTGCAGCTGTGGGGAGGAAAGGAGAGAGGTAAAAAGAGGGAGCGAGACCTTTCCCTTCCCATCCCCAGGGGGATGCCAGACTGGCTCTCCTATTCTGTGTCACAAGGAAGAGGCTGTGCAGAGGCACAACCAAATCACTGGGCACAAGGGCAAACAGCAGCAGCCACTGCTCATGGGGAGGGGCCCACATCTCCTTTTATTTTCTCCCCTGGTAAATCCATACTGATGTATGAGCTGCCCTGGAGTGAGTGTCCCACACAGCTATAGGAACCAGCAATAACCAATAAACACAATTAACAGATTACGTCGTCCTGCTTCTGGCAAAAAGAACCTCCCCAGCTCTTTATGATCTTTTACTAGAAGGGTAAATAAGGACACATGACATATGTACAGCTTCATTTATTGTGTCCCTGGTCTGCATTTTAGTCCTGATCCTAGTATTTTCTCTACTGACAGCTAATGAAATCCCAAAGTGGGCTTGTTCTGATTTTTCCCACCCCTCCCATCGCTCTTATTTCTGATTTCTGAGATGTTCTGAAAATAATTCTGTTAGCAGGAAAATAAACAGGACATTACTCTTGATGGCATTCAATTGTATTTTCTCTTTCCCTGATGTCAGGCCCTGGCAGAGGGGGGTAAAGAGGAACTCAGGGCCATCAGAAAGCTTTTCTGGCACAGATGAGAAACCTGCATGCTGCCAAACCCTTTGCTATTGTTCAGTGTGCACCCTGCTGTTTGTTTGGGACCTGGAAAATAGAGCCTTACTGTGAAATTAAAGCTGAGCACTGCAAAGGCAGGTCAAGCAGCAGAATGAGCTGGTGCAGCAAATGGGAATTTTTGCCTTCTGTGACAGCTAATGGTGAGATACAAGAGTTTGGATGTTTTTAATGGCTATTGTTTCTGGCTTATAGATGAGGAGCTTTAAGAGACTGAGCAGAAGTAAGAGAGAACACAAACTAGACTTGGATCTTTCAGACTCCATTCACAGGGCATCCTTTATCCCCAGAGACACAGCTAGGCCCTCCTTGGCTCAGCTCACCATGGTCTAGAATTCACTTTGAGCCTGATGGGCTCCTGACACCCTGCCCACTCAGCAAGCCTGTGTCCATCTCTACTGATGGTGCTGAGTGCTTCTGTTGATTTCTTCACATTTGCCACCTCAGAGTGAATTGGGCTGTTGCAGGATCAGCCCCATGCCAGAGCAACTTTGCATAAGCACAAGCTGGGTTAATTAAAAATGCTGTTATCAAACTTTGGGAGGACTTCCTCTGCACCACATGGCAAAACTGCCCCTCTTCAGGGACTCACATCCTCAGGAGATTTCCTCACATCCCTGCAAGACCTCAGGATGCTCTAGTCAGGCAGCATAAGGAAGAGCCAGCAGCTGAGGAGGCTCAGCTGAGCCCTTGATGGCAGTGAGTGCTGCCCTCTCGCTTCTCAAACTTCCCTCCAGATGGCAACCAGCATGTGCTCAGCCAAACCCGAGCCACAGGCTGCAGGAACGAGTGACAACATCCAGACTGACAGCAAGGGAGAGATATTGCTTGAGGCAACACTCCAGACTGAATGCAGCTGGTTGGGTGCAGGAAGGAAAACAAGATGCTTCAGGTGGAAGAAAGCATCTGAAATCAACCTTTTTTTCCTCAGAGATGAGCATCAGCCATCCTGCCAAGCATGTTGCACTGCTTTCACTGCGATTGCTCCTGAAATGTCTAAATTTGCACTTCAAGCCCAGATTTTCCCTGAGAGCCCAAGCCTGGCCACAGAGTGACAGACCAAAGGCTCAGCTGCCCCAGCATCCCATCTGCAATGGACATCCTGAAGCAGATGCCCAAGGATGTGCACACACAGTAAGTCAATTTTTCCTTCTCTTCTCTCCCAACTTCTGGCAGTTGACACCCCAAAGAAGAGGTTATATTTCAATCCACCCTGTCCTACATGGATTTCTCTGGCTGTTTTGACTCACACTGAAAGGCACTGCCAGTGTTGAAAGGGATCTGAACTCTTCTCATCAAGAGAGGGCAGTGCTGTCCTCACTGTCACAGCCCAGGACACCAGTGCCAAGCAGAGATAAAGTGCATTATAAGTCATTGAAGTGGCACAGCTCAGTGTTTTGGTCTCCCAGTAAGCCAGCTGAAGAACTCTGGGGGTTACAAAAGCCAGGAGTTAATCAGTAACTCAGATGTTTATCGCCTGCGTGTTTAACCATTTTTTTTCCTCCTTTGCAATGCCTGCTGGTTTGGGTTATTTTTCCTCCTTTTAATGAGTAACTACTGGGAAGGGGATTAAATACACCTGTTCTCTCAAAATATTATGACTTTTGTTGGTGGCCATTTTCACTGTAAGCAGCTGCATCCCCCAGTTATTGGCACGTAGAAATGAATATTCAAGTGCTTCTCAAATTCAAAAAAAACAAATTCAAAGAAGGAAAAAAAAAAAAAATCAGCGCCTTCAGTACACTGACACCATGTCTAGTCTGGCATGTTCTCAGTCCAGTGCTGTCCTGCAGGCATCTCCATGCACACTCCAGTATGACTTTACCCCTCATATGGTCTCTCAGCATCTCCTGTTGTCCTTTCCTTTCCACCTGTTCACTCAGAACCACAGCAACATTTGGAGAAATGAAATCTCTGAAAGTTTTGTGTCCTACATATCTTCCCTCTGCTCTCTGCCAGTGCTTGCTGGGAGAGGAGCAAGGAAGTGAATGATTTTTTATTGCACAGTGAATTTTGGATTAGGCACTTTCTGTACCTGCGTAGATGAAGGAAGCCAACAATTCTGCCTGCTCCCATGTAACCTGAGGCAATGTGGTCCTGAGCACTGCAATGCTAAACCAGCTGAGCATGAAGGATTTTGACATCTATGGAAGTATGTAAAGGCACCATTAAGCATTAATGTGCACTTTTAAGTCAATTCTTCCTCTACAAAGAATGAGCTGATCTCTCTGCACCCCTTCCCACTCCATCGCTCTGATTCCTTCACGTGTTTCATTTCTCCCCAGGTCTTCACTGGGTTTGGTTGCTTTTCTCCCTCTCTTTCTTCAAAACACAGCTTTTAAAGCAACTGCTAAAAAAGTCCATGGTGTCAAAGCTTTGTTCATAATCCACTCTTCTCAATACTGACAACAAGGTGCAATAATCCAAGTTTAACTCCTCTTTGCCCACCAGAAGTGCTACAGCTGCTCTTCCTTAACTCCCCTCCAGCTTCCTGGTGGGGCTGTCTGTCCCAGAGCCTCTGCTCACCCACATAACCTTCAGCAGAGAAATAGACTGTGAGCATGGTCCTGAGCTCACTCAGAATAAAAGCCAGGGGCAGATAATTAAATGAAGAAACAATGCTTCTGCAGTACACACTCCTGGTGATGTTGTCAGAGCCTGAAAGCATACAGCTTTAAATGCCTAGGCAGCATTTAAAGGAGTGGTACTGAGAAAGGAAGGATGGATTGATGGAGTTATTCTTCCTGTAAACTGGAAAAGTCTAACAACAGAAAGCCAGAAACAACAAATCTAGAAACGTGCAGGGCAAATTTCCTGGTTGCTTTTGAGAGAAGAAACTCTCTTGACCTGGCAATGATGTTACTTGCTTCCTAGCATTGATTCTGAAATCCCCTTTTCTCTTTCCAGCCTACATTAAACACTAATTAAAGCCACCTATTGCAAAAACAGCTCTAGGTTCATTACCCTGCCCGAAAAGCCCCAGCTCCCTAGTGAGATGAGAGAACAATATTTTTGTGTTACCAAATTGTTATTAACTGTTTCAGTTATATGCAGTGAGATGAAAGAGGCAAAAGAAAGGAGTAAGCAAGAAATAGAGACCTCACAAAAAAAAATAAAAATGGTCAGTAATTTTCCATTTTCATCTTGCTGGAGGTAAAACAGTAGTTTGGTCACAAAGAACAGAACAATACAGAGCAAGCAGAGGTCCATGCTCTGCAGCATGACAGAAATCAGCCTCCACAGAACATGCCAAGAAAACCTGTGACCACAGTGATTAGTGATTAGAGTGAACTCTATTAGAGTTGCATGAATTGGTTTTCCATAGCAGGGTGCTTGTTGAGCATGAAAATGCCATACAAAGTCATTGGTCAGGCTGAAGAGCTTTGGTCTTATAAAGCACAAGCTTCATATGAAAGCCAGAGTCATCCCTAGACACAAAGGTTTATTTTGGCATTTTCCATAAGGCTCAAGGCAATCCAAACCAGCCTTTTCCAGTGCAAGGGGCTCAGCTGTAAATTACTGCATTTCCTACCAAGGCATCGTCTAGGTGTCAAGTGCAGCATGGGCTCTCAAAGTGTAAAACCTTAAAATCTTTGCTGCCCCCATTTCACAGTTACCTGCAAATCTGAATTTATGGGGTGAGAGACAACAGTGGGGGCATACACATTTCCTTTAAGTGCAGTATCTCACTTGGCACTGAGAGCCCCCCAGAGCTCCCTGCACAGCTCAAATGTGTTTGCTAATTACATATCCATGGGGAACCTCCCTGAGCTGAGACATCCAGGCTTGAGTTGGCCAGGGGCTGAACAACCACCATATTGCCCTCTTCAGTGATTGTTAACAAGGAAGTTTTTACATTTCCATCTACATTCAGCTACTCCTTGTGCAACCAATTTGTCTTTTCTGCTCAGTGGCTGATGCATCATCATTTCTGGTGGGTACCTTCAGTGACGTGGCTGCAGGTGAGAGAAGCACACGTGCTGTGTATTGGCAGTGGGGGCAGGAGAAGGGTTGGATGGCTGCAGCAGATAAGGGGCAAGAGAGCAATTCCCATAGCTGCCCACTAATTTCCCACTAGGTTTTCCAGAGTAGATGTCCTTACACTGTAACCTCTTCTGAAGTCTTCTGATAAACAGTGTACATGGCACAACCAGGTGTCACAGGCATGTAGGACCTGTGAATCAGGAAAGGCAATTTTCTCTGTTTGGAAAGTTTTTCTGCAGTTTGCCTTGCCTGAGGACAGATACTCTTTTTATCTGTATTGCAAGAGAAGGCCTTATCTTACAGAAACATATCAATATCTTCACAGGGAAACAAATCACATCCAGACCTGTAGTCAATGGATATGAGCAGAAGCACTTTTTATGACTGCAGACCTTAATTCTCAAAAAAAAAAAAAATTAGGGGAAGAGGGAGGATGAAAGAGAATAGCTCATCAGAGGCAATGACATGCTCAGAGCTCATGCAGGTCAAAACATGCCAGGCAGCACTGTTCCTCTTTTAGCACTGAACTCAGGAATATCACATGGAAGGTGTATGTCCCAGGAAAGGTATCACCCACTCCTCTGAGACGTGATGGACGTGCCTGCAGGGATGTGATGGTAGAGAATTGGTTGCTGATTCACCACTGGGATTTTTGTCTGAGTTAAAATTTTACTTTACTTTCCCGACATTACACAGCCCAGCCTGGAACTCACCAAACCTAGCAAGGTTTATAATCTACTAAACTCCAGCTTTGCCTGCAGTTTTCTCCTTGCTTCCTCTCCTGTGCTACTAATCATTGCTTTATTTCTGGAAAGTGGAAACCAGACATGGGGAAAAGTGACCAATCAAGCAATAATATTCCAGTTCTGGCCAGTGCCAGACACAGAACTTCCTGTGTTCTTACATGTACAAGGCTTTGGAGTCCAAGAGCAGGAGAGTGGAGATGACTGCTCCTTATAAACACTTTGAAGATATTTCTCAGTCCAGTTTTCTTCCTTTACCCCAGATCTGACACTCAAAAGGCCCAAGGCATCTCCAGGACTTAATTTAATTTAAACCAAAGTGTATTCTCAGCAGAAATTCAGCATCAGTGTTGCCTTGGACTCTGGGCACGCCTGGAAAGGCCTAACACAATCCCAACATTTGTACCTACACCAGCTCCCATGCCTGGAAGGGGCTCCCAGACTGCCCTGCACATTCAGTGTAGCTTTCACCACCATTGCCATTCTGGGAGGTGCACAAGGGAGGTTTGCAACACACAAACACACCCAGGCACACAACAGCACCCAGGAGTTTCACAGGAGGTTTCTGAGTTCATTGTTTCTCTTCAGGTATCATTAAAACCACAAACTAAGACCCAAAGGAAATGAAAAGTTGAGGTCTTCAGGTCATGTCCTCCATAACAGTTCTCAATATTCTCAGATGCCTTTCACCTTCTCTGATTTTGGTTCATTGTCTTGATAAAACAATATCTATCTCTTCCTGCTACTGCTAAGAGGTGTCCATGAATCTTGGCAGTCTTTTCTATTTTAAAACACCCTGTATTTCCCTGAGCTTGTATGGGAAATATTTCAGCCTCCAAAATACTTTCCAGCACACAAGGAAAGGAAGGAAAAGGGGTGAACTTCACCCTGTCTTGTGTCTGTGGGAAGAATGAAGTCACCAGATTTGCTGACTCACCTTGCTCCTCTACGCAAGGTGAGACATTGTTTTGTCATCAAGGGTGGCTACAAAGAAAAATCTTGATTTACACATCAGCTTCCTCATACCAGAACCATGCCTGTGTTCTGTGTGGTGCACGTGAGCTGGTACTCAAACAGCACAGCATGCCCCAACTCAGAGCCAAAAGATTAAGACAGCCAGGATTATTCCAGACATAAATTCTTTCTAAGTCACTTCTGAAAATCCTATCCTTGAAGTCTCCAGGCCAGGGGTTAAGAAAGAAAAAAAAATCAGTCTGAGCATATGACAAAGAGGAACAGAGGTGATGACCTTAAGGAAATGAGTGTGGACCAGGATATAAGTCTCTTAGTCACACACAGACTGTACAGATGCCAAGAGCATCACCCTTTACACATTGACATAGCAGCACCCTCTCATTTTTGCTGCCATTTATAGTATCAAAAACCAAATCAACCAACCAAAGAAATAAAAACAAACAAAAAAGCAAACCAAACCAACCAAACAAAACAAAACCCCACCTTGTATTTAATGGTCTGAACACTCTTGCTAATAGAAGCTAAGAGTGGACCTGCCCAGGATTTGAATGGGAAATCCCTGCTGTGGGTTCACAACAAGGAATGAAAGTTGATCAGCTGGTAGAAAAACAGTAGAGCAAAACTGAAATGTTCTGTTTGGTACCATCTTCACAGAACAGCAGAAATAAGATAATGGTGATTATCTTACACAAACTGTGCTTCCTCTCAGGTCACCACTAAGAGGAGGGACTTGCATTAGCAGCAGGGAGACCGAGTATGGAGGAGGAGTAAAGGATTTATGAAGAGCCTGAGGAATTTTTAACACACTGTAGATTTGATCTTAGAAATTTAGGGGCTCTCTGAGATTGGGATAAGATGCCCTGTATGAAGAAAATACTGTTTTGGTTTCTCCAAGGTTTGAGTATGCTCCATCCCCAAACAAATCATGATGAAATTAATGATGTTCCTGACACGGGCCACAAAGATGTGTCTGTTCTCACATGCCCAGCTCTATGTTTTTGTGTAGGAAAACAGACATTACACAGATGAAACTCATGTTGTTACCACTTGTCCTGTACTAAAAACCTTTTTTACTGAAAAGCAGAGATCTTGTGTGTGTTGGGATGGGACCAGATTAACTGAGTGACTGGATGTTAATTTAGTGGGAAAATGTCAATATAAAACTGAATAGCAGGCAGTGGAGTTCTGGCTGAAACTTAAGTTTTCCTTTTGCCGTAAAAGTGTCCAAACACATAATGGAAGCACCCACTTGAAGAACTTCTAAACTCAGTAAAGCCTGGGATGAATCATATCAATTCAGCTATTGGCATAAAACTTTTGTGTCAGCAACTGATTTCTGAGGAGCCCACCAGTTATTAAGTGTTTTCTTTCTTTTGTTTCTTCACTTAAGGACTGCAGGGCTGAGCTCAGAGCATCCCCCCTGACCAGACAAGCCCTGCCAAAGCTGTGAACCAGCAGGAGTGCTGGAAACTGGTATCAGAACCTCACTGCTACACAGCAGTGTGATTTCTTTAAAATATGCAAGGAGTTCCAGGGTAAATTATGCCTGAAAAAGGTTTTCTAGAGAGGAAAACACTTAGCCAGGTTCTGGAGAGGATCACTCTGTGTCAGCACTGCCAACATTGTTTCTAGGTGCCAGATTTTCCCAAGACAGCTGCAGTCTCAGTGGCACCTAGCTCCTCACAAAGTACTTTACTCCCACCCTGTCCTCCAGAAAGTCCTTTCAAGAGCAGAGAGCTAGGAAGAGCTTTCAGAGGATATCTAGCTGAGGTGTATTCAATATAGTCTGTGTTTCACAGCCATGCAGTTGAGAAACATACCCTTAATCTATGGCAGAAATCAGGAAATGTTAGGATGCAAAGTTCTACACCTGCAGACTGTAGTCCTTTAAAGGACCTGTGAATATGGAGGAACAGATGCTTCAGGGAATTACCATGTGAATCCACAGCATGCACAATGCCATGCAAAAATGCTGTTTATGGTGATTATGTCCTTTTTGTGACAACAAAGCATGCAGCAAATGGGCTAGGATAGCACTATTCAAATATTTCAGAAATGCAAAGCTTCCCCAGTGGCAGTTGTTAGAAGCCTGATCTTTCTGCAATGTAAACACTCTCTGGGAGAATAGAAGATACAAAATATGGCCCCAAGTCTCCCAGTTTGCACTGAGAGTCCAATCTAGGACTAATTAGTGCACCTGTAAATTGAATTTCACTGACAGAGAAATGTTTAACCTTCAGTGTAAGGCAGGCTGCAAGCTACCTGCACTAGATGTTATCTAGTAAATAAATCTAGCCTACAGCAGGCTTTCTCACAAGTTTGTTGGCAGCCATCCTGTTTTCACCCCTCCTAAGAGCTCCACCAGAGAAATTGAAAAGTCATGTGAGGAGAAGCAGAAATCCTCTTTCCCCACCCTCTTTGCAGATTTGCCTTCCATCCAGGCACTTGGAAGTCCCCCACACCTCAGTCCCTAAAACACCAGCAGGTAGTTTTACCACTGCTTCTGGCATGGAGCATCCTGCTGCGCCCAGCTGTGATGAACAAGTCACTTCTGTGGATGCCATGTAGTGCACTGAAAGTGATTCTGTGATACAAAATCCTGGGGCTTTTGCCATCCCTGTCAAAACTCCAAGAAATTTCAAGAGCATTTAGCTCCCTGCAGTGAGGTAAGAATGCAATGCATTACCCAGATTTTTGTAAAATATGTAGCACAAAGGTAAATTCCTAGAGGACATTTCAAATCTTCCTTTCAGGTGTTTAATTTTCTATCAGACCTTACAGGATTTATTTGCCAAGAGCAAGTCTTTTCAATTCAGTAGAATGTTTTCTTCAGGCTCCAGCTCCTTGGCCTCCTACCCAGGGAACTCTGTCTCATGATTTTTCCCATTAAAAGCAGGTTGGGCCTCACCTGCTGAGGGCTGGGCTGTTCCCTGCAGGATCCCAAGTGCATTCCTGAAATAGTTATTGAGTGGAAACTTATCCTGGGGTCCATCCTGCTTGAATATGTAAAGGATTCCAGTGTTATCTGGCGGGTTTCCTGCAGGGTACTGCCCTGTGCTCTCCTCTCTTTCCTTATCTGGGGTTTCCAACACTTTGGGAGCAGCCAGGAGGATTCTGGTGGTGCCCTTTTACCCACAGCAGTGCCTCTCTCCAGTGGGGTCACCCCATGAATCCCATTGCACTGGGATGTGTCCATTTGCACACACTTCCATTCCACCCACAAGCAGTCCACACTGGGTTTTTTAAGCCTACATTCATCCTCATGAAGACATGATATAAAATACTAATTATTGATAATAAATAATGTATTAGTATTTATTTCTTATTAATTATTCATTTCCTTGTGGTGTATAGGAGAAATACCCTTTCTGGGTGTTGGTGGGACAGGTGTGTGTGTGGGAATTCTGCATATACTCTGCACTGGCAGCACACCTCAGGCACTGTGTGGTTGTGATTACAGACTGCTGGTAAACTGAGAAATCTTCATCTTTAGTGGGAAAATGCAGATGCAAATAAACTTATGTATCCTTATGTATAAACAAATGTATCCTAGGAAAGGGTGGTTAAAGAATTTGTCTTTCAGACAGAAGTGTCAAGAAAAAAAAAAAACAACCCACCTAATCAGCTCCTCAACTGGAAAAATCTGTTCAATTTTCCAGTGAAAAAAATCAGGATTCCAAGTTATAAATGGCCTTTTCTTTCATAATTTAGACTTGCTCAGTGGAGCTGGGGTTGCTTTGTGCAACACCTGGGCAGGAAGAAGTCTTCAGCTGGTTTGTTTGCTTCCCACATTCTATTTTTATTTATTTTTCTTTTTAAACTCTAAAATACACCTGAAAAATCAAGTGACAGAGGTATACTTTAAAACACAAAGCATCCTGTGCCTTTGTGGGAAACAAGTGGCAAATAAGGCAAAAAGGAGCAACTCTCTGTGACTCAGTGGCGAGTCATCCATCTGCCAGCAGTGCAAGTGATAAATCCTCATTTGGGGGAGTACAAAACTTGAAAGATGGCTGTGGCTGCAGCATTGCTGTTCCAGATTTAGGGATGTTTTTAAGAGGCAATCAAACAATCCATCTAGTTAGTAAAACTTGTGACTCGCTTTCTCCCACTCACACACCCCAGAGCCAGCACAGAGTATAATAATGTCCATTGTTTTGATTACAAGTAACGTGGGGGAAGTAATACTTCCCTTTAACCAAGACAGTCTGAGGCAGCATTTTATAGAATGCTGAATCGTGTTACAGGACATTTCAACTTCTGAGAAATGCAGTGCAAGGTCTCCATAAATGAATATCTGCTCCCAACAGGCCTCTCAGTAAAGGTCAGTGGGCAGACTGAGTAGCTGTCTGAGGTTTCAAAATACTGGTGTCCTTCAGGAAGGGTTATCTCTTTCCAGAGCCTGACAGGTTGGACAGGACAGTGCAGCCTTTGGAGGCACCACTGCCCCAGTTCATGGTGCAGCTGAGCAATTTGGTTGGTGCAGACTTTCAGCTGCAGCCTGGAATTTTTTTGCTTGGAACAGGGACAGTGACAGACATGAACCTGGCTTCTGCTCACACTGGAGTCCATCCCACTTTGTTTCCTCTCTCAGCCCTTCCCAGCTTGGGTGCCAGGTCCAGGTTGCTGCAGCAGCAGCTGAATTGTAGCAGTTCTATCAAGAAAGTTTTATTTTTCTGCCATCTTGTTCATCCCTCTCAGGGTTGCAGCTGCAAAGCTCTGTGTGTTTCACTGCTGAAGGACATGCTCCCTGCAGTAAGCTGGGTGGTTACTATTATGGCCACTATTAAAACATAAAAGAGAGATAAAGACGTGTTTCAAAGTGACAAAGGGACAGAAAGGCAGATGCACACAAACGGCTGAGCAGTTAGCCTGTATTTCTGGATAAGACTTATCTGAAGTCAGAATTTCATGTTTACATTTTGAGCTCTCATAAATGTCTCCTGAGCAGAAAGCAAAGTACAATAAAGCAATACTTAATTTCAGGCTGGTATTGACCAAGCTTTACCATAGTCCCCGCCAAATCCCATTGAGTGTGCTGTGAGCTCCTTAGCACAGTCATCTCTAACAAATGATAACAAGAATTTAATCACTAACTGATATTCTGGAGGTTTTCAGCAGACATCACAAATCAACACTGATCTTTGCTCAAGCACGTGACTGCTCTGAATAAACACGTGCAAGAAAGTGAGTCCAAGTGTGCTAGTAAATAATGCCTCCAGAACAGTAGCAGCAGCAGTAGTTTATCTCCTGGCTGGTATCAAGGTGGCAGCTCTCATTTTGGAGGTGTGCAAGGTGAGATCAGCAGATACTGATCCCAAAAGGAGGAGGCTCAAGTCTGTAATTAGCATTGTGTCCTTCAGAGTTTCTTCAGTGATCTCAGTTAACTCCTATTCCTTTGGCACAGGCCCTTTGAGTTGTGGCTACAAACACACATCTTGTGAAAGAGGTTTCCTGCCTTAGGTATGTGGAGGGTACACTTAGGGTCCATCAGACCTGTTGATTTCCATCACTGATGAAGGCTTGTTTTCCTTGTGTGGTGTTGTTTCTAAGGCTGATGACTCCTCCCGAGGTGCTATTCCAAGCTTCCATCACTGTAAACAGGTAACATTCAATCTGTCCCAATTTTCATCCTCCTAAAAAGGAAAGGACACCAGGCTGGGGTCAGAGAGGCACAGGGAGCTGCTGGAAGAACCTTGGGATTGTAACCATAAGCAGAAGCCCCAGCTCCTGCCACTGCTTGTGAAGAGGGGCTGTGGATTTGTGGTGGTGAGTGGGACAACCAGAGGGGAGTGGAGAGATGCTGGAGAGCCCTCTCTGCAGAGTGTGAGTTTCTGAGCTCTACCAGTGTGAAAATAACTGACATCAAATACAAAAATGCTAGTTTTACAAAGACTAAAACTAAAAGGAACCTTAAATATAAGCAGCATTTTGTCATCCCCCCAATAATTATATGTATTTCCATAATGCTAAAGTGATCTTTTAATTTCTCTGTCTTGCATTAGAAAACCAGGCAAGGTGTTATGTAAAGCACTTGTTGCATAAACTTCAGTGATTCACCATCTTGGTGAACATCACATTCCCAAGTACCAGCCCCCAAATCCAGAAAGCCTGGTAAATTGAATAAGATAATTTACAGCAGTACCTTGCTACACCATTTGAAACATCTCTTGCATAACTGACTCTTTTTGCAGTTGCCATCTTTCTGATGGCATCTTTCCCTTGGCAAAGAAAACAGATGTACTCATATATTCAGTTGAGAAGGTGTAACATGTTGCTACTGGTTTTACCAGACAAGTTTGGAGAAATGGAGGATGTGCTCTGTGACACCGATGGGGGAACTAGATACTGCTCAGATGTGATTCTATTCCTTCCAGAGGTGATCAGAGTAAGAGCACTCAGAAAAGAAGAAGAGCAGATCTGTGCTTGCCTTTCAATCCCACCACTCTGCCCGAAATGTCTCCTGCACTTTCTTTGAGCCACTCCATTTGGAGCTGTAGATATTCTTCTGTTCCATCTTCTCCAGACCTTTAAATTCTTTTTTCTCATATAGCAGAACCAGGAGAACACATAAGCACCTTTTCTCATGTGCTGCACACTTTCCAGCTATGCAGATGGTCCACCTCTCAGTCACGTTAAGGCACGGGACACTGCCCTATCCTGAGCCACAAACCCATGCTGAAGAGGATCAGCTCTCAGGTTGCTGGGAGAAAATCATCTGCACCATCAAGGCTGGTTTCCAAACCTTTATCTTACAGCTAATACTTTTGGCCTTGAAAGGTCACTGGGAATGGCTCTGATACGGCCTGGAGGGCTGGGGCAGGAACTTCCCACCCGCTCTCCTGTAGGAGTGCAACCACTTCTCACTCTTATCTTGAATGAGCATTGCCCAGCCCTTAACGCTGGACATTATCTGACAATATTGGGCAAATCTTGCTCAATTCAAACACTCAGCATAACTCCTGATGTAAGTGGGAGCCCCCCATCAGCACCAAGGTCATTACTGAAGCTGTTTAAACACTCCCCACTCCACTCCCTCCTCCTCCTCCTCCCTCTGCCCACTTCTCCACACTCCAAACCAAACAATTTCCCCTTTCTGTGCTATATTAAGATAATATGCAGAAAATCCAATACATTATCCTCAGGATTAAGTAGCATCAGCAGAGTGTATTCACACGTTGCTGCTGTGCTTATATCAGGGGCACATTTATTCTCAGCAGGCACTAAATGTTCCCAGCTCTTCCCTGGGCAGGGAAGGTGGGCAGCATACCAAAGCCATGCATTTAGAGGCTATGGAACAGTTTAACTACAGATATATTAAGGAATTTGCCTCAGGAATGTAAACAGATCCAGAAGGTTTTGTGTGCCAAAGCAATTAATTTTAAGAGTTCCCTTGCATGCACACACATGAGTATGCACACGTACCTGCTCCACCCTCCTGCCTGTACCATACATAAATATGCAACACAAGCAACATTTCTGAGGCACTAATAATAGTAAATGTTCCTGCCACAGAGATAAAAACTTCATACTTATTTGGGGTAAAGCTGGAGGTCATTCACTGGTCACACAAGGAGCTGACCATTCATGATACAATATTAAAGGATGACTTGGGCTTAGTTGCAGTGCATGGAGAGTGTACATAAAATACATCTTTGGGGAGGTGAATGTGGTTAAATAAATTTACTGGAGCAAAGAACAGCTTGACCTCAGGAAAGAAAAATCAAATTTAATCTTGTCAGGCATTTATTGGAGGCTTTGGTCATCTTAATCCTTTAGTGCAAATTGTTTACTCTCTGTGCAGCTCTCAGACACCCAAATGAAATGTTTTTACATGCCCTGGTCAGTCAATTCTAGGTTTAATCACTGTCATACTCTCCTTTTAGGCTTGGACTACTTAAAAGATACACTCAAAACACTGCACCTAAAATTTTTCATGACCCTTTGGTATAAAGATGCCAAGACATCCAACAGGACTTCAGCATGGATGTTCAATTATGCTCAATCACCTAATTAATCAGTGTACTGATCAGCTTCTGCACATGCACTCAGCTGCCCTGTTCAAGCAATCAGGGACCTGTTCCTCATCTTGACTCAGTTTGGAAACTGTGTTTTCAGCTAACTCAGTCCCTGAGGGTCCTGCTCCCTTTTTTGTGCTGGTGAGATCATCATCCTGGAAAGATCAGGTCCTTCTCAAAATCAAAGTGTGGGCACTTGTTTTTTAAAAGTGAGCTTATCACTCTCCACAACTCTCTGAAAAGGGGTTGTAGTGAGATGGGGGTCACTTTCTTCTTCTCTAGGTAGCAAGTGACATTTTCTGACGTAAATGATTCTATCATTTTATGACCCTAATCACAAATTTTCATCAGTTTAAGTGTTTGGGATATAAGAGCCCTTCAAACATATTTAGGTCAAGGAATTAAAATTTCAGAATATTTTCTCTGAAATAAATATTCTTCTCTGTTGAAATAAAGGGTCAAAATATTTACAGTTCATGTCCACCTTTAATTTTAATATGGCCATTTAGATTCTTACCATGCTTGAATTTTCCTGGGTTTTTTGTTTAGTTGTTTATTTGTTTGGGGTTTTTTTTGGCCTGTGGACTTGAGACTTCAGTGTTTAATATACTTTAAATGAAACAAAATAAATATTAAAACAAAATGTACTTAAGCAACTAATTCTATTGTCAAAAATTTTGCTAACAATTGTTTGGAGATTGTTCCCAAAACATTACACATCACAAATTACCAAACTGCCATTCTTTCTTGTTCAAATTTGTTCACCTTGTTAAAAGTGTTAAGAAAATTCTTCTTTACAACTTCAGATAAGAGATAGAATTTAGTCTAATATAGACTATAGGTATTAGTCTGATTTTATCCAAGTAAAAGCTTATTTTTTTTCTCTTTTTTAGCTATTATTGAGTTTTTAGATACTGTTGGATGTTTTTCTATTACAATCCATTGCAGAATCCAATAAAACCCTCATCTGAAGCATCCATGCAAATACCATAGAGTGGGAGTGGGAGGAGAAGGGAATTCTGTGCTCCCTGCAAAAGGGAGCGACATAAAAACACTTCTGAAGGAATCTGAGCAGCCTAATTCTACTCCATATGACCATGGTAGGAGGTTTCCCTAACAGATCCTTCCAGGAGGAGCTGCACCACACTCCTGGCACCCTTCACAGGCAGGCTCTGTGTGTCACTGTCCCCGCAGAGCTCAGGACACCTGAGGTGGCTCTTGGGGGAACGTGTCAGTGAGAGCTGATGCTGCAGCTCCAGCACCTCCACAGCTCCAGATGGAGACCCACATCCCCTGCTCAGGACACAGAGCTCACCCACTGCTTCCTAGTCCAGGGCACTGCTGCACCTACAAGGGCAACTGAAAGAAGCTGCAGTTTTTTAAGAGTAAAGTTAAGCTTTATGGAGGACACAAAAAATCCACACACTTTCCTGATGCATGACAAAAACCAGTCCAACTGCTGGCAGCCTCATTCAAAACCCTCAGATTGTTTTTTCTTGGCAGTAGCAGTACAGGCACAAAGAAATATAAGTGTAATCACTGGGGTTTTCTTTATATTTTGTATTTTAGTAAAGCGATGCTTCATTGCTTTACAAGATACTTGGGACTTACGACTAATTGAATCCTGATTTTTAATTAGTTCTGAGGTCATGCCTGACAGTCACAGCCACAGCCCCTTGATCTGGCTGTCCCAGTAGTGACAAGAATGCTGAGGGCTGGCACCCTTTGGCTGGCACAGTGCAGTTCTTTGCTGTGGACATGCAGAGTGGGGTGTGGGATGCTTGGACTTTTCTAGCAAGAACAGGGAAAGGCTTTCCACAAACCTCTAACAAGCTCTTGCTTAGGTGTGAGGTCTCACTGTGATATCTGAGCTCCTAAAAGGGGCTCAGATTTTCTTTTTCTGTTGTTCTCAGAACAAGTTTCAAGGATGGGATTTGCTTATTTTGTCCACCTAAACTTGTGATAAGTAATGCAAACTGATCTTGTACTCTCCCTCTGTAACCAGTGGAGAAAACAAACATGGGAGGACAATCCACCCCCTCTTAGACACTTCCTTTGAGGATGGGAGGGATGATCTTGCACGGGTCCTTCTGCATTGCCTACAAATGATTGTTCTGCCTTTTAGTAGAGAAGAATTCCACTTTTAAATCACACTGGGGACAAAAAAAGAGACAGTGTCCAGCTACTCTGGCTTTTCCTAGCTCTGCATTAAAACTCAGCTGTCTCAGCAGTAAATAGGAAAAACATCTGACTCTGTCAATTGTCAACATCACAGCTCACCCACTGCCTCAGCCTTTATGTGAAATTGTTCTGTCTGTTTATAGCTGTTTTCTTATTGAATAGACTCACCTGACCAGAGGGCTGTCACATCACTTCACTCTTGACACTGTTTTAAAGGGAAAATTTATATAACCTACAGTAAAAGCCTGTCTTCAGCATGGGCAGGCACAATTTAGGGTGGCTAGTGGTATTTATTAAAGATTAAAGGTCCTTTCCATGTACTGGGGTAAGCATGTGGGTAACAGTCAAAGAGCCAAGAGAAGCACCATTCATTTCAAGAAGAAAATAATTTTGTTTCATCTGAAGTCACAAAGAAGTTCTGGCACTTTGAGTTTTTCATGGATATAACATTTAAATGCTGTCCCATTTAAACTTCTGCTCAGAAGCAGCACAGTGTCATTTGAAATCCAAACTTCATCTGGACTTACACTGTGAGCAGCTCCTTGTTTTTGTCAGTGGAAGGGTTTGGCTGCACAGGTGACACCCAGAAATCAGTTTCATTGACACCTGCCTGACCAGTGTCCTTGGTATCTCCACGGCTCTTCTTCTTTATTCACTCTCTTTTTCTTTAAAAAAAAAAAAAATAAAAAAAACAAACCACCATTAAGAAAAAAAAAGGCAGTGTGAATCATCACCTTGAAGTTTCTCTCTGCTTTGGCTTGCTTTGACTGGATGCCAGCCTGAAATTAATCATTTCCAAGCTGCCTTTGCTGTTTAATCAGAAGCTCACTGATTACTGTGATCTAGTCTTTGTCCCTGTTTTCTTCAGAGAGGATTTTAATTAGTAGTCTACAGTGTACTCCCTTGTACAAGTGCTCCAATTATGTTTAATCACTACCACTGTACCTACAATAATTAATTAATGTTAAACCAGAGAGAGCTTGGCATTGTGATTCATTGCTTTGGTAATCTTTGGTCCGTTATTTGGCTGCTTTATCTTCTATAGTCTGTGGAGCAAATCCCTTGGGAATCTGGTTCAGTGTGTCAGGACTCTCAGATTCTGTTCCAGTGTTACCAGTGTTACAAGTAGTTCAATATCCAAGATCTCGATGTACCAGCACCCCAAGTCTGTTGTGTGGCTGCTGAAACCAAATGAGCTCATCTGGGCTAGAAGTGACCTGGTGTGATGGGGCTGAGCTGCTGAGCAGCTGGAGGAGGGGTGAGTTTTTCCAGACAATCAGTTCACCAAGGAGAAAATCAGGGACATCACAGGCTGTGCAAGCACCCATCCTGCTGAGAAGAAAAGCTTTGCCTTGCCAGGGCACAGCAAACCACAGCAAACACCCCCAAATATGGGCCAGTGACACCACCCCATCTCAGCTCTGATAAAGGCCACTTCTTCCACTGCAACCACTGCTCCTGGACTTAAAATGAACCTGACACTTGACAAGAGGCAAAGGAATGGCCTTTGGTTGTCCATGCCTGCTTGAGAAGCCTCCACATCCAAAGACAAAGTTTTTGCATAAAATGTGAATTTCTTCCTGTCAGCAAACTAATCAGTGCACAGAAACTCATGATGTTAAAGATGAACAACAGCATGTCCAAAATTTTTGTTATCCTCTTTTGAGAAATGATGTATTAGAGGACAATTTTGTAGCTTGAAAGTGGAAAAGGTTGCCAAAGCCCTCAAAGTTCATTTTCTCCCTGAAATCTGATATGGTGCAACACTACCTTACCATGAACACTCAGCATGTAGCAGGAAGGTAGAACAAAATAATGGGCTTTAGACACTTCCCAAAGAAAAATATCATGTGCAATAGCTTTATGGGTTTCTTTCTTTCATTAAACAGAAAATTTAAACCACATTTTGCCAGCAAAAATAATTTCAGACTTGAAGGGAGGACTGAGATAAAAATAAGCATCTCAGATTCCCTGTGGCCTTGCTAAAACAATATTCTGTCCTTAATCTTCATTATAGACAGTATAAGGAGCAAAATCCAAAAGAAATAGAATTACATATTGATGGTTCATGCAACAAATAGAATTGAGTGAGCACTTCCAAGCCTTTTCTTCTCTACAGGTTTTGGTCTCCTGGCCAGTGCTGGGCTGCTGTGGTCCTTCCCCCAGCTGTGTTCTCATGACTGAGCTAAGTTCAAATGTTTATTTCTTTAAAAAATGTTAAAGTAAAGAGCTCATCATGTCCATGAGTTGGCTCATCATTTAGCGGCTGTTTGAGCCTTGCAATTTTTGCTTCTGGAACAGAAAGAAACCTCCTGGAGTTGGCTACTTCTTAGGACTATTCTTGTTTTTTTTAATGGAGACACAAATATATGATCCCCCAAACAGAAGGAAACACCAGTCCAATCCCTTGCTGAGGCACTCCCTCACCCAGCAGCCTCTGTGCAGGAGGAAACCCACATCTGAGACCCCCTGAGCATCACCTCAGCCTGGGGGTCGTCCTGGAGCCACAGCTCACAGCAAAACACCACTGGGAACTCTCAGCACCAATTTACAGAAAGTTCAATATGTTTAGCTGAGAGCTACACCCAGACTCCAAACCCCTGACTTCTGGCCAGTGGAGGGTTGAAGTCCAGGATCAAACATCTAAGCTGGGACCAGACCAGTCAAGGTCTTGCATCCAAGCACATCAGGAAGCATCACCACGCTCCCCACACTTCCAGCTTAGGGAAGATCTAAAATACAAAGATTTACTGGCATCACTGCATTGACTGGGGTGGGAAAGAATCATATTGTGAACTAAAGCAGCAATATCACAAAACTGTCCACAGAGAGGCAAGATATACACAGAAAAGGAGCCTATTTATATGTATTTTTACAGCTGATGTAATCTGAGAGGAAATGTGATCAAATGTTTTTGTCAACATGAGCTGAGTCATCACTGGCTAAATGAACTGAGACCATGTGTATTGCCTAGTTCTCCTTCCTCTCTCTTAGAATTACCAAGGATCTCAAAAGCATGAGCCTTAGAGTTGCAGCTGTATGTCTTCATAGTCACATATGGCTTTTTAGGTTGAAAGTGGTTATTATTTGTTGCAATTGTGCTGTAAGAAAATATTATTATTGTACTCCCCTAGCTCAGTGATTGAAACTGCATCCATCAGACAATAAATCTGCCATTGATGCTTGTATTTTTCCCCATGGTCTGAAACCTCTCTGCATTGTCTGAAACCTGAGGTCAATATTTGTGTTCTTTGTACTGTTATTAGTTCTGCATAGACAACATATTTTGTACTCAGTTATGACCCCTTTATGCACTGAAGACTGGGGGAAGGTGGGTAATTGTCTGAGAACTGTACAGACTCAACCTGCCAGCAGTAGCCAGCCCTGTGCACTCATCTCTGTTTAGAGATTGATGGGATCCACCTCCTTCATTGCATCCATCATGCAAGCCCACTTAGACAAGCCTGAAGAGTTCTCTTAATTGTGCAACATTGTTCTTTATGCATTTCTTCACTTAAATGAGTTTTGTTAGCTCAGACCTTGATATTCTGCTTTCAGCAGCACTGCTGTAATCATCTGTGAAAGAGCTTGAGTGGACTGCCAGGTCCAATCTTCAGATATCCTCAGGCTGATCATAAATGCACTCCTGTAGGACAGATAAACATAATCCTGACAAGCAGATCTGGGCTCCAAATTTATCTGTATTTTCTATTATATTTGGTTTAATAATGCAGTGAAAATTGCTCACTGGAATCCCTGGATTGAAAATTAAGCATTTTGCTACTTAAAAAAACTGAAAAATTTTAATCAAAGACATGTGAAGAAGGAGGGGGGAAAGGGAAGGTTTTGTGGAACCTTTCAACTGGAAAAAATGCAGTTAGCTTTACTAATAATAATAACTAGACACACATGTGATCCCTTTTCAGGAACCACCACTGAGAAAAGAATGGAATAAGGCAGCAGGAGCACAACCAGAGCCCTGCTCCCTCAGTGTGCAGATTTCTGTGTGGTGGCAGGTTTGAAATGCCCCAACAGTGCTTGCCATCACTCAGAGCACCAGTTGCCTCCTCCTAAGCACACAAACAGTCAAAGCATTGCCACCCTTGGTGACAATTTGGCAACAAGAGCTTGATGGAGAGCGAGAGAGGCTGAATTGTCCTGTTTGCTCACAACCTGTTCAGCAGCCTCCTGCCAGCCCTGCTTGAGCTGTTCATCGAGGGAGGGGATTCTGCCCCTCTTCTCTGCTCTGCTCTGCTCTGCTCTGCTCAGACCCCACCTGTGCTTCCAGCACCAGGGTCCCAGCACAGGAAGAACACTGACTTGTGTCATCCAGAGGAGGAAATCAGGATGATTGAAGGGATGGAACATCTCTCATATATAGAAAGGCTGGGAGAATTTGGGTTATTCAGCCTGGAAAAGGAGAAGGCTTTAGGGTGACCTGGTTGTGGCCTTGCAGTACCTGAAGGGAGCCTACAAGAAAGGTGGAGAGAAACTTTCTACTGTGGTGTGGAGTGACAGAAAAAGGGGAAAATACTTCAAACTTGAAAGGAGTACATTTAAATTAGATGTTAGGAAGAAATTATTTACAGTGAGGGGGGTGAGGCACTGGTTACCCAGGGAAGCTGTGGATGCCCCATCCCTGGAAGTGTTCAAGGCCAGACTGGATGAGGCTCTGAGCAACCTGGTCTAGTGGAAGGTGTCCCTGCCCATGACAGCAGCATTGGAACAGGATGATTGTTAAGGTCCCATCCAACCCAAACCATTCTGTGATTCCAGGTTGGAGTAGGGAACTGTCAAATGTCCTGTGTTTTATCTGGCTCTCTCCTTCAAGGATTAATGAACAAGAGAGATGGTTTTCGTGTTCATTTATAAAATGCCAACTAATTTATTTTTACTTATAACCCAAAAACCAAACACCTGTCTTCTGCACTGTGGACTATTCCATCCAATCACACAGTATTACCTAAAATCCAAGAAGAAGGTGAAAGAAGCATAAGGCAAGCTAACATCCTAAAACCTCCACCTTGTTACATATATATTATTCTATTCTAAAACCTTCAAGTCTGAATTTTCCACCAAGTGATATAACACACTTCTATTCAAACTACACACTCACAGTTTCAGTTTTATCTATCAGTTTTGGAAGCCTTTTCCATGGCCTCATGTCAAACAGTGTTCTCTTGTGGGTCTGTGCCTGTCAGCACAGAAAGCCTGGAATTCTCTGTGCCCAGGGTTCCAGCATGGAACATCGCAAGGGAGAAGCCCATAACCTTGGCCCAGGATGTGAGGTTTGATTATTTTGATAGAGGATGGGAAAGATATGAGGACCACCAACACACAATTGCCTTCATGGCACAAAGTATCTGCTGTCTGAGCTCCATGTGTACTCCTACTTTTACAATGTGTATTTTGTAGGGACACAGGCATTCTCTAGCAGAACACCGCTGTCTTCTGGACTGGAAGTTACTGTGGCTCTCAAGGAGTCTTTGGCAGGATCTTTTTCTCCTCTTGTGGAGAAATTGTGGTAAAAATATGCATTAGTAAGGGAGGCCTAGAGGCATGTTGCCTGCAAATTGAAGCATTTTTTCCAGACTTAGCAGGATCTGCTTTTCTCCTGCTTTTATACATTTAGGAAATATGATTACAATATATGTTCAAGGTAAGAAGCAAAGCCAGTGATATCCAAATGATTAGCTCTGACTGGTTAATAAGTGCCTACAATGGCAAACATCAAAGTCCAATGGAAAGGACTGTTATATTTGAAAAACATCAAAGATATTGTTAAGTACAGGCTGAGAACAATAAGGTGCTGAAAACAACCGTTGCACTTTCTGCTTCAGCTTCCCAAAATTAAATTAGGCAACTCATGTGCTGGGTGATCAGACCCAGGAAATACCCAGGTATTTCCATCAAATCCCTTAGGAAACAGTGATGGGTCAAGATGGAACCACTTCTGTTTTTTCACATGGACATTTTGGCTCTAAAGCCTTATTTTCAATAAATGAGAATGCTGCTCAATTTCAGAGCACTGGGCTGTAAATTTCCATGTTGTTTCCATGCTTTAGGTGAGTCTGAACCTCAAGGTTTGACTCTTAAGATTTTTGGTTTGCTTTTCTTGTGAGTTTAGGGTTGCTTTGAGTCTTTTGTATAAGTATTGAGGGAGGGAAGGAGGGAGGGAAGGAGGGAGGGAAGGAGGGAGGGAAGGAGGGAGGGAAGGAGGGAGGGAAGGAGGGAAGGAAGGAGGGAGGGAGGGAGGGAGGGAGGGAGGGAAGGAGGGAGGGAGGGAGGGAAGGAGGGAGGGAGGGAGGGTTCTGGATAAGGATGGGGCTATGGGACCAGTCTTTGTCTCAATGTCTCTGTTGTCTACATACCGCTGTTTCACTTTAGTGGCTCTCATGTAAAGGTCTTGTTTGCTGTCATTTCCCCTTGGCTATTTACTATGTGCACTTAAACTGGCCTTAATGGGGACCAGATCCCATTAAACTGGACTGTGTGAACATCTTAGAGCATTTCAAGACTAGAAGCATTTTAAATCTCTGCCAACCTGAATGCAAAGCTCTCTGTAAAGCCAATAAATCATGAATTTCAAATGATGGTATCCTGGTTTACAGACACAAGCCCTCAATCTCCAGAAGTGCACAGAGTGCCTTTCCTAACGCTTAACAATCCCTAACTCCCTCCAAATTTTGGGGCAGGATCTCCTATGGAGCCAAGTGCAAGAAAACCCGAGAAGATCTCAAGTCTCTCAGAATCTCACCTCTTCCAAAAGTCTGTAGAAGACTATTTGTGGGCCTGAACTTCAGATGAGTGAGATGTCAGCCAGCAGCTTCACTAAACTTTTTTGGCTGGACCACTGCCCAGTTGCCTGCAAGAAACTGGTTATTATATTGTCCCTAACTCAGCCTCAAGAGTCTGGAGTGGAAGTGATTAGACGTGAGCTGTGGTTTGGGAGACACGCTTGGTGCCTGCCAAGGGGTGTGCAGACAATCACGTACAGCAGAAATGCACACACTCACCCAGGGCTGCTCCTGCTGAGGAGATGAAACTCCTACTGCAGCAGCCGTGACTCAGAGCTGTGTTTGCATATCCTTGATCAGGAGAAAAATAAAATAAAGAAAAAAAAAGGGCCAGGAGCTGAAGAAGGGTGGGATGATTAGGGAACAGCCAAGAGGAAAAGCATATTCACAAGTGGGTGAGGCTTTCTTCACCTGGGACGTGATGCTCTGCACCTGGAAATGTCTGCCCTGGCACGGCCCCCTCTCCTCCCCGTGTGCAATGTTCCCCTGCAGGCTGATTCGGGCAAGGAGGGGCGGTAGGATCTGGCTTAACCTTCTCTGGGCGAGGTGAGCCTTTTGCAAGCTGCATTTCAGCAGGAGGGAATTATGCACATAATGGCAGTTATCTACACACGTGTTTTTACACCATTAAACACAAAGATGGATGTTTAATTTCCCCTTACCCTGGTTCCCAGGAGTTAGGCATTATAAGGCTGTTGACTTTTGAGATTTTCTGCCAAAGGAATAATTGCTGAAACCCCATGAGGTTTGAAATAAGATACTGTATTATTTTCACACACCCACATGCACACAAAACAATTTTACTAAATGAAATTAAGACTATTTCCCTTAATTAACAGAGCTTGTAAAAAGAATGTTGCTACTTAAAGCGCAAACTGGGACGGGGTGAAAATAACCTATTTTGGAGGCACCAATAAATGTTGCAGTGCTTTTAAAGGCAACCCATTTGTTTAACAATGAGAACAGGATAAAAGGGAGCAGCACACTTTAACTTTGGTGGAAATTCCTCTCTCCCTTGCCGTGGTGACAGGCACGCATGTCCAGCTACAGAAACGTAACTGAAGATGCTTGTGTTGGAAGAATTCATGAGGCACAGTGAAGCATGTTCTGTTTCTGTTCCTAAACAAAGGGACCGAATCCCACTTTCAGCTGGAAATCTCATCACCAGCGATGCCTCTCGAAGGAAGGGTTGGGCCCTGCTCTAACAGGAGCAGGAAGGGATGGGCAGCCACCCCCGGGGAGGATTTAACTCAAGCAGGCTTTTGAGGAAGGAAAGGCAAAATCCTGTGCAGAGGGCATCTGAAAGGTTCCTTTGCACCAGCGGTGTCTTTATGCAGGAATCAGGGTTGGGATGTCCCCATGTGTAACCCAGCACATCCCACGAGGGAGGGGTTTGCACTCCCAGCATGAAGCACCTGCAACCTGGCCAAGCTGGAGTGATGTCCTGGGGGAATGGGGTTTGCTGGGCAGAGGGAAAGGCTAAAGGACACCTGTAGAAGATCCAGATAGGATGATTTGCTTCTGAGTGTCCTTCTGGCCTGGGTAGTAGGGCTGCTTGCTACACCCTTACCCAGGGAAAAGGGGGCTGGTGAAGTGCCTCCAGCCCACGGTCGCTGCCAGAAGCCCCACAGGTCCAACAAAAGAGGCTCCAGAGTTGTTGCAGTTCTCTGTGCTGCAGCAGCTTTCATTCCTGCAGAGTAAGCAGCAGTTGGTACATGCTGGCAAGGCTTTTTGGGTCAGGGGTGCGTGATCAGGGCTGTAATAAAGGTATCGTGTAAGGGTTTCTGTGAACCCACCTCACCTTTTTAGATCTCCAGAGATACAAAGATACCACAGACTTTACCAAAGCAATCCTATGATAGGAATCACAGAGCTGATCTGATGTGAAGGCAATAGGGTCAGGCAGCATTCAAAGCACTCTTGGAAAAAAAAAAAAAAATTTATGAAGCAAAAAGAATTATTTAAGCTATCCTATGGAATTTAACATGGTAGTAACTAAAAACTGGCATCCAAATGGCCTGACAGTCTTCCTGTGAGATACTGAAATATTTTGGTTATGGTTTTGTTGGGGTTTTTTTTGCAGATGGTTTTCTCAAGATCATCTTACACATTCATGCTAGAGCAGACAACAGAGGTTTTATTATTCTCATGTTCTTTTCGCTGTAGGCCCTGGACACGTATTCTTTTGCCTCACAATTTAAGTAGGTTACTTAGCTTTATTTCCTAATGTTAATGCAATCTTTGTTTAAGGGAATGTTGCAACTGCATATTGATTTTTTAAAAAAAGAAATAGGACAGTTCATTTCAATTCTTCATGAACCTCAACTTTCCTGTTGCTTTGACAGAGCTGGAGGGTGAAGAACCTACTCTTGGCTGCCTCCCTGGCACTCCATGTTTTTTTCTCAGCTTCTTCTTGCATCAAGTTCTTTGCTACATTGTAGTAACTTTTCTTATTTCTGGGTTTTTTATGATCTCTTCCCTTTTTGTGGGTGGTAGTTTTATCCGTCCCTGTTCTATTGCTCCTTCCTTCCTTCCCTCCTTCCCTCCTTCCCTCCTTCCTTCCTGTTTCAGAACATTTTAGGTCCAGCAGAAGGCAAATGGAGACCTTTGTCCAAATCTGGCACATTGCCTCCAGGAAGATTTTATTTGATTTTATACAATGCAGGGGTGGGACCAGTGATGCACCTTCCCATTTCCAATCTCATGCTCACTGCAGTGCACCTGAAGCAGGGGGTGGGTCAGGTATGACAGGGTGTGTGTCATGACGTGGTTTGTGACTTTCAGAGCCACCCATCATTTAGTGTTTCTAAGAAGAGGGTGTGAGGCATGACAGAGTCTCCAGACTCCTCAGCAGTTTTTTATGGTGCATACAATGAATCTTGCTCCTACTTTTCACTATGTCAGGTGTTCTGTTGCACACTACAGTGTGATCTAGAGTGCATTTCTCTACTAGCCTTGAAAAAGAAACTTATTAATTCTTTGTGAGTACTTAGAGCAATATCTTTTCACATAAATAACAATTTTAGTAATTTTATAATCTTTCTATTAAAATGTGACTCAGTATTAAAAGTTTTTCTCTTTGGTTATTGTCTTGTTTATCTATTTTCTTGGTTTAGTCATTTAAAAATTATCTCTCACTTAGGAAGAGACTTTGTGACTTTTGTCTGAACCAGTCAGACACTAATCTGGCTCTGTCAGTAGTGAAGGGATGGAGAAGGAAAGATGAGAGGAGATTATTTCTCATTTTACTTTGGCCACATACTGCAAGAGTTTGCAATACCTGTTTACAGGCAGAACTCGCCAGTTTGCTGGCACATATGAGTCCTATGAGCCAGAGCAGACTCCATTCACAGCTGTTCACCAGTGCTTTACTCTGACAGAGGCCAGGAAAGTCCTGTTGGGATAAAGATAAGGACAAGCAGAAGTATGATAAAACTCATTGAGATTTGTCTGTAATTCAACAAGCAGCCCAACACACAAGGCAAAGGCTTGGGCTGGAGCAGTAGCAGGTTGGAAGGGACACATGCTCCAACTTCTCTTAAATGGAAGCAAATAGAGCCCTGTGTAACAATGGGCTTGCTGCTGGTACCCACAGGGATGGGGCAGGTGCAGTCTGACAGTGTAGGAGGGCAGTGGGCTAGCAGAGAAATCAACTAATTCACTACTCAGCCCTCTCAAAAGGAGATTAAGTAAGTCCAAACACTCAGCAAAAGATACTTGTAAACTAGTTTTCCTAGTCTGTTTTTGGTTCTTTGCACAGAGTAGGGGATGGCTATCTATAGAGGTCATTTTATTTAAAGAATTAGTGGACAGAACATTCAGGGAGGTTTCATTTATAAGATTTTTTTAAAGCATTTTTTAATGAGAGAAGTTGGAATGAAGAGAGTGAAAGAGAACTTTGTCTGGGTCACAAACAGATTTTAATGGAAGAAGAACCAATTTTGGTCCATGTCAACACACAGAGATGTGGGTTTGTGCAAGCATCTTTCTCCAGCACCCCACCATGGGCAGCCTGTTTTGCTGTTCTGGCACAGATGTCTGTTGTTGAACAGATGTTGTCTTGTAAGCTCCCCTAAGCAGCTCCATTTTCCAATCAGAATTGTAACTGGAATTATGTACAGAAGATAATTGCAGCATTTATAAAAGGGGAGTCCAAAAAACTGGCCTTGCAGCTCAGTGAATTGAGGTCACCCATCAAGCTGCTGCCCTCCCCTCCTGCTTGATTCAAAAAGCCAGATGATTTTATTAGAGTCAGCTGCTGAATAGACACTGTTGGCATTACAGTCCAGGAAAGACAGCTAGGATACTCTTGTCACTAACTTATTTCTTGGCCAGAGAACAAACCAATGCTTGCTGTATCGTCAAACAGGTAACGGCCTCTCGTGTAATTAGATCAAATTATTATAACTGTGATTATAATAATTTGTAGCTATTTGTCCCTTAAACCAGCTCCTTCATCATGTATTTCACTGTCTGCTCTGTGACTGTCTTGTTGAAATCATGAGCATTTTGGGCAGGGACTGTCTGTGTCATGCAGGGCTGGTCGCCCTCCTCATGCCTAATGAGCAAGGTTTCGGTAATTATATTGTATCATCACTGAAATCAGCTAACAGTAACAGGAGGCAACAGTGTAGCATCTGGATCAGAATACAGTAACTGCAAGGAATCACAATATTATTTTCCTTGCCCTTGCTTTCAAGACCTGTGCAAACCTGTAAATCCACTAGGACTGGGCTGTCTGTGCAGTTGGCTAATGAAACATTGCCAATTAGTTCAGGCCTCAGCTTGTTAGATGTAATGACCCTGCTATTCAGCAGGTGTAAATCGCTACAAAATAGCTGTTGAAAATCTGACCCATAGATAAGAGAGTTATATGTGAAGCCAAGGAATGATCTTTGGATATAGCACCTTTTAATTTAAAAATTAAATTTAAAATAAATTTAAAAAAAAGAAAAAAAAAAGTTTGGATTAAATATTCAGTCTGCAATGATAATATAGTTATAATGTCAGAAAAAATAAAGCATCAACCATGTTAAATAAACATATCCATGGCAGAAAGAACAGAACTTTTTAAATAGACAACATACATTTGCAAGCCAAACAAAGAACTCTTAAGAGGTTCTCCAGAGTACTTTTCTTCAAAAAACTTAAAAGTTTCTCCATAGCTCCCTTTTTTCTTCCATATCCTAATCACAATAAAATGATTTTCTAATACCAATCTCAGAGCATGGCAAATAGATGAAATATTCCACTGCAGACAAGCTTGTGGTTTTACCAAGTTCCACTGTTTTTGTAAGAGCTTCAGCTTGGCACATAGACTTGATTTCAAAATGTCTGTAGATGCAGAAGTGTGTACATAAAATCTGATGTTAAGATCTAAATGGGGCACTGTAGACCCTTGGATAGTGGGCCATGAAACTGAAATGTGCAAGCTGAGACTTTGTTTCAGCCTCAGCTATTCAAAGACCCTGCAGTGGCAGAAGTTGTGTCCACTGGAAGTTCACTGCAATGATCAGCTCAGATTCTACCAGTTATGTGATTATATAATATACACACATGCACACCCTGAATAGACATGTCTATACTTACAATTGAAAGGAACAAATATGAATATTTTGAAAAATGAGGCCTTCATTGTCTTCATAAGTTTTCAATTTCTCTCAACTATAATTTCAACATAAATAATTTTCACAATTTTGACCTCAAAAGCAGTCAGACTGATGGGGTTAAACTAGGTTGTTTTTCTTGCCCACTTAATACAAGCTCTTAAAGGACAATGCTGGTTAAAGGATAAGTGGTATTCCAAAATACTGGAAGCCACTGGGATGGTGGATGAGTTGTGAAAACCCAACACTCCCAGCAGAAGCAGGTGAACAAAGGCCTGTCATACAGGTCTCTGCAGTTTCTTGTGTGCAGTTTTTTGGAGTGTTTGGATTGATGCTATGCAACTCTCATTGTGTGACAGGTATAAGGGACAAGCATACTTAAATATTCTGTGAAATCCTCTAAGATCTACCAGTCACATGAGGGATATTGTTCTCCTAAATTCAGAGTGAGCTGGGAGATGGAATTTCACCCACACCTCTTGCCATCATTATGCACAGCAAGTGATTAAAGCATTCAGAGTCAAAAATACGAGGTAAAAGAAATCACAGCAAAACCAGTCATAACAGAAGGCTGTGTTTGTGATGTACAGAAATTTTAGAATCACTGGGTATTTCAGTTCTATGCTGACCCCAGCAGTTTCTGAGCTCAGCACAGTAGTTGTCTCCCAGCTTGACAGAGGAGCCAAAGCAAGGAGCAGCTCCTCTTCCACAGAACCCCCTGTGCCCCTGCCCCAGAGCTGGTGCAGGGACAGGTTTGGCTGCCCTTGGCAGGGCTGGTTTCCTTCCCCTGCAGTGTCCTGGGAAAAAAATTGACTTTAAGGAATGGAGAAGGAAGGTCAGACCTCCTACTTGAAACACAAAAGAAACCATCCCTGCCTGTGTATGTGTTTAACCAAGCCATGTTCTAGAGCTGAGAGCCAACCTCCATCCCCTGACTCAGCGAGGCTGTTGAGGTGGCCATCATTAAACCTACCCTGTGCTTCATTGCAATTCTCTCCCCAGGAGGATGCTTTAGGGATAAAGGTCTTGTGTACAAACCCCTCAAGGTATTCATGGCTCTGTGAGATGAGGAGCTCAGCAGCAGGTGACAAGCAAGAAATCAAAGAGGAATCAGTCCCTGGCTGGCCATCCATGGTCAAGGGAAAACTCTGGCCTTATGACAGCTTAAAAATATGTCAAAGCTTTCTTTTGCTGGCCTGAAGAGGCCTGGGAATTATGGCCTGATGGCCAGGAGATTAGTTGCCCTCTCCAAGAAGTCACAATAAAAACAGCCTCCCCACCAGAGCAGCCAAGGAGCTTGAGAAGAGCAGAGGAAGTACTTATATATTTGCTTTCTGGATTTCAACTGCCAGATCTCTCAGGAGAGGTTGGATTCTTCACAAAAATGCTTGATGGGAAGAAACTCCCTAGGAAGGGATTGTTCTGTTTTGTTTTGAATTTAAAGGCCTCCAGTTGACTTGGGACACTGCCACCAGCCACGTAAGGAACGCTTGAAGCCTTCTTACTCAGAGAGGAGTAAAATCCCACTGTGTGGGTGTACAAAAGGCCTTTGGAGGCACAACTTTCCCTGGGACACAACCTTCTTGCCACAATATATTTTGTGGTTGAATATAAACTGGGTGGTTTGGTGTTTTA
The DNA here is from genome assembly GCF_030490865.1 of Poecile atricapillus. Taxonomy (NCBI): domain Eukaryota; kingdom Metazoa; phylum Chordata; class Aves; order Passeriformes; family Paridae; genus Poecile; species Poecile atricapillus. The sequence goes on along the minus strand of NC_081250.1, from coordinate 146,104,416 downwards.
ATGACAAAATTCTACTGAGGTTTCTCTTTTCCCTCCCATCCCCCTGTGACTTTTATTCCAGGTTTTCCGTGGAAATAATTTTTTATGGCCTTGCGTGCCTGCTATCACTTTTTCCCCCCAATGACTTTTTTAATGAAAAATGCATAAACAATCCAAGAAGAAAATGGAAAACTAGTTTGTCTGCTCAGGGATAAGAACCTTCCCTAGCGGCTTGAATATCTTGCTCTCTTTTAACACTCTCTGTTGCTCCCTGAATATTTCATTTTAGGCAGTACATCCTTACAGGGAGGCAGAGACTGCTTTACTCCCATTCTTTGTTTATCTTGGTCCCAGCTTTAATGCCTGCTCCCATGAGGCTGCCCTCCCCACCAGGGACAGCAGAGTCCCCGTGGGCTGGAGGAGCAGGGATGCTCATGGCTCCTTCTGCAGACTCTGGCACTGGGTTATTGGGCAAAACATGGACTTGTTCATGTCCAGCTTGGTGCTGAGGCTCTGGCTGCCACAGCAGGGGCTCAGCAGTGCTGGGGTAGGAGCAGTGGGCTGTGGTGACTTGGGTGCCCACTGCCTGCTGCAGGCACCCTCAGAGTCCACAGGTTTGAAGGGAATGTCATGGGAATTCTGGGCTCCAAACCATCAAAGTTACCAAGCAGTTATTTTGTGGATATCTCCTTGAGTTTAACACCCAATTTCTGTCTAAGTTCTCTCTTGGGGAGATAAGTGCTGTTTTGGAATATTGCTGATAAACTGTTCTTGCCTCAGTTTCTTTAAGTATATAATGGAGGTTACAATATCTTCTGGCCTTGCAAGTTTATTGATTATGAATATGTTAAAGACAGTTTAAAATGAGGTGAAATTAATTTTCTACATGTCTGTAACAAATAACCTGAACCCTGTTTTTTTTAGTAATTTACAAAAAGACGCTTCTGATCAAATCCCTACACCCTGAGTACAACCTGTATCAGTCTGCAGATACATTTTGTAGGAAGTGCAATAAATCCCAACAGGTACAGGGCTGTGACTGCTAAAACTTTAGTCTAACTACCAGTTTCTTTAAAGACATCTTCATTAAAGAACAAATCTGTGATAATGTGAAAGATTGCAATATGCTGTGGTGAAAATTTTCCTTCTCTACAGAAGAAAATATAGAATAAACACGTAATCTATTACTGGCTGTTTGTAACTCTCACAACTTCCAAAGCCAGAGCATGAATTGCCCTTAAATTTGGCTAGCAGCACAAAATGCAAACACAGAGGTAGGCAGAGAAATATAGGCAGAGCCTCCCTTTTTTTGCTTAGTGAGGTGACAATGGGAAACTCCCTGCATGATGAACCACAACAACTCAGCTTCAGAACAGGGCTGGGAGCTTGACCTCTCCAGGTCACAGTGTACAAACTGTGCCCATGTCCTGTTTAATTGATGTTCTGCTTACCACTCTGTTAAGCACCAGATTTGGAACGTCTCCAGCTGGTGTGGATGAAAGAATGGCATCAATTTGCCTCTATTCATTCCTCCACTGCTATGCAGAAGAAGGTAGGATTTGCATCTCTGTTGGGATTTTAGTCATTACTCTTCAAAACGAGTAGAGAGCATTTATGATTTTGTTTCTGCCTGTTAGGACTGAAGTGTGAACAAAGCAAAGTGCTGGTGAACTGCTCTGCTTGTGGCCCTGGAGTAAGAAACTAACTTGTTTCTCATTCAGCAACACTAATCCATTGCAGACATGAAAGTGACATATTTTTAAATAAGATGTCAATGGAAGGATTTGGTTCACTTCATGTTAGGCACATCCTCCTTTTAAATTATAAATGTCTTTCCTCCCCCGTCCCCATCCCATCCCCAGTGTGCCCAAGAGGGATTAGTATTATATTCTTGAACTACAGAAAAATGGGACTACTGAGCCAAAATAGTTGTCATTATCAGTGTTCTAGTTTTAGATAAAGAAAAACAAAATTTATTTTAAATTTATGTAAAATTTATTGACCAGAGGTGATCCACATACAGAAGCAGGTTGCTCATGGACATGGAAGGAAATGTGAATGGAAGGAAAAGCTAAGTTTATTTAACATATTAGTGTGCAGATGTTATCTCTGTTTACAGATAGACAAACTGAAACTCATAAGGACTGAGTTGCTTGCCAAGAAAAGACAGAAAAAGGCAACAGCATATCTGGGGAAATATTTTGGATCTGCTGTCTCCAAATCATCAGCTCTACTAAACAGCAATTACTCCTTTTAATTAATAATTATCTTTTAAAGATTTGGAAGCAGCTGAGCAACAAGCATAATACAATAAAAGATGTCTTGGCATCTTTCTGGCCATGAAGGATGTGATTTAATATTCCTTCTTTTTGGCATTGAGAAATCCTGTATATGGCAAAGAGCAGCTGTGCCTGGCCTTAATGAGTGATTAAAGGTGAACAATTGATTTACTATTTTTGCTGCAGATCTTGTTGGCAATCATGCAAAATGTGAATTGCCTAACTGTTTTTCTCTCAGTAAATGTAGTGTTTTTAGCATGATAAATATTTTTACTCAAATATTTATCTCTCTGATGACCTTTTCTTTTGCCTTGGGTCTGTTGTGCTAAACCATCACCTCTCTTTTCAACCTTATCTTCCACAGGGAAAATTTCAGACCTTCTTTTCACTCGTAAGAGAGAAAAGGGGGAGAAAATCCCTTAGCTGTTTTTGATATACAGAGATCTTCACATCACTGAAAAAACCCAGCAGCTGGAGTATACCATTAAGTAAATCCTTTCTGCTGGTTAAAACTGCCTCTTGGTACTTGAGTTTAGTGTTGTGTGTTTGGACCTTCCAAGGTCAGTTTCTATGAGCTATCAGCTGTTTGTATCCATCTGAGTTTGGCTGCTCCTCAGGGTGTACCAGGTGCCTTCAACAGGGATGCTCTGCAGACACCCAGTGTGCAAATGCAGAAACACTTCCCCAGCAGGAGTTAGAGAGGATTAGGGTTAGAGACATCTCAGCTGGGGTCCTTAAACCTATCCAGCTCTTGGGGTTATTTACTCTGGAGGAAAGGAGGCTGAGGGGAAGCTTCTAACTCTCTACAACTCCCTGAAATGAGGTGGCAGCCAGGTCAGAATCAGTTTCTTCTCCCAGATAACAAGTGATAGGACAAGAGGAAATGGCCTCAGGTTGTACCAGGGAAGCTTTAGACAGGGTATTAGGCAAAAATTCTTCACTGGAAGGGTTGCCAAGCATTAGAACATGCTGCCAGGGAAGTAGTAGAGTCACCATCCCTGGAGATGTTCAAAAGACATTTAGATGTGGCACCTATGGACGTGGTTTAGCAATGGACTTGGCAATGCTGGATTAATGGTTGGACTCAATGATCTTGCAGGTCTTTTCCAGTCTAAATGATTCTATGATTTTAGAAGGCTTAATATGGCTTCAGGTAGCCTCAATGCTTTACTTTGCTGAGACACAGGGTCTGCTTGCAGTCCCATGGTCCATGGTGTTTGTGAAGCCTCCATATGGATTGAGGTTCCTTGTGCCCATGCTTACCCTGAAGTAGCTCTCTGTGGGAAAAATAGTTCATATCTTACAAACTCCTGCATTTATGTCTAATTTATTTATGCCTGTCTTACATAAACCCTGGACAAACTGCAGGTGCCCACCAGATGATGTGACTTTGTCCGTTTGCCAGTGTCACTGCTGTGTAAATATTTTGAACATTTATTTGGTCTAAGTGTTATTTGTATGCTACATCCACATCCTACTGAAATCACTGTCCATGGGTCCACTTTCTCTCAGCCTTTCCAAAGTCCAAACACTGACCCTCTTTCAGCCAGGAGAGAAAACATGACCCTGTGTTGCCCACCAGTGTCCACTACCAGATTCCCAAACATGTGAAGTATCTCCAGTGGTGCACTCCCACACACACAGAGAAATGACACACATCCTCATATAATGCCAGTGGGAAAAGCCAGAAGGATTCCTTCTTTTTCACCATCCTCCTGTCCATGTGCTCAAAGCTCTTGCTCCAGTTAAGTTCATTGACCTTGCCTTTCCTGCATTTCTACTCTTGTTTAGCTCATGCTTACCTTCTTTTTCTCCCTGTCCCACCCTTTACCTCCTGACACCTGAGTCATGCAATCATTGAATCACAGAATCATTAAGGCTGGGAAAAACTTGAACTATCATTGAGTCCAGCTGTTAACCAGCACTGCTATGATCACCTTTGCACCACGTCCCCAAGTGCCACATCTACACATCTTTTAAATACCTTCAAGGACGGGAATAGATTATTGTCATAAATCATTCCAAGACGGATGGTGAGTCAACCCCTTCCCTGGGCAGCCTTTTTCAAGGCTTGACAACCCCTTAAGCAAAGAAATTGTTCCTAATACTCAATCTAAACCTCCTCTGGTGCAAATTGAGGCCACTTCCTCCTGTCCTATTGCTTGCTACTTGGGAGAAGAAGCCAACTCCCACCTCAGCACAACCTCCTTTCAGGGAGTTGTAGCAAGTGCTAAGGTCCCCTCAGGGCCCCCTTGTCTACAGAATGAGCACCCCCAGCTCCCTGCAGTGCTCCTCATAAGACTTACTCTCCAGACCCTTGCCCAGCCCTGTTGCCCTTCCCTGGACATGCTCCAGTGTCTCAATATCTTTTTTGTAGTGAGTGGCCCAAAACTGAGCACAGGATTTGAGGTGTGACCTCACCAGTGTCAAGTGTAAGGGGTTGATCACTGCCCTGGTCCTGATACCTGGTCCTGGTCCTGTTTCTGATACAAGGCACTGCTTTAGGGCCCTTCTGGGAAGCTCCTTCTTGTAGGACACTGATCAGTAGCATGTCATGTCAGCACTGCCTTCAGGTTGCCACCAAATCTCCACTGTTTTCCTTCTTTACCAGGCCTTCTTTGCCTAACTGACCCTTTTCACTTAGGTTTCATCCTTGGCAACTGCAGACAGCATTTCATACTACCAACCAGCAGTGGCAAAGAGGGTGAAGGTCCTCTTGCTGGAGTAAATTGAATAACTAAATCTGGCATGCTGCTGTCCAAGTGGAAAAAAACAGGCCTGTGCACAAAATACTGCAGAGCATGGAAGTTCAGTGTGCTGTGCCACTGTGAAAGCCATGACCTGTGCACCTCGTGTGATAGCAGTGCTAACTGAGCTCTGAAAAGAGATAGCTTTTCTAGCAGCCTCTTAAAGAATGTGGGTAGCAAAACAGCGACAGTAATCAGCAATGCTAATTGCAGTCACACATCAGCTTTCATTGGTGTTTTCCAGCTTTTCATATAAAAGACATTGTTCCACTAGAAAGTGGAGGTCAAGTTAGCTAATCATTCACAGCGTGTTACTTTCACCCAGGATTGTTTAGGATGAATTGTATCTTGTGCTTTAAAGCTATTTCAAGCAAAAAGCCTAGAGGAAAATGGTTTAATTTGATTTAAATATTTTTATAGCTGGCCTGCCAACCAAAAGGGTTCAGGTAACTAGCTGGACTTACTGTCTGGTGGATGAGACTCGACTCTGTTGCACTGATTAATGTGTGGAATATCTCTGAGCAATTGATCTGCTTTTTTCTAAAATGTTGATGCCAGTGAAATGGTGCTACTAGATGTATTTAAAACCATCCATTATGTCTGTTGCTAAAAATCATGGGACTGTGAGTCAGTCATCCTGGATGACTTATGATTCTCTCACTGATTCACTGAAAAAGAATGTCTACACAGCATCCAGCATGAACCAAATGAAAGCTAAGATGCAAAGAGGCATCTACCCAAAGGCCAGAGGGTTTGTCACTGGCTAATTAGGGTGAATTATAAGGCTATAGTTCCATAAGTCTGTTTTATTAGGTTAAGGTGTTTCCAGTCAGGAGACATTCAGAATGGACAGGTTCCTTTGCAATCATGTGCCCTAGGTTATCATTTGTGAATAATATATTTTCCCAGCTGAGAAATGTGCAGACATGGTAAAGTGTTTTGAAAGGAGTGTTTTAGTCATTGCATTGCAGTGAGGTTTTTTCTCCAAGTTATGGAATATTACTTTAATAGATAAATGGGGGAGGTTAGCCTTTCAATCACAACATGTCTATTTATAGTCTCAATATAGAATAGTTTAAAAAATAATCAAGCAAACAGACAGCTATAATTTGTATTCAACTATATGACCTGGTGCAACACTCTGTTAGTGATTCAGCTTTGTCAGCAAACTAGACATTTTCCAGCCTCATTAATGACCTGGACCTTCTAATGCCACCTTATGCAGACAAACATACTTGTCCCAAATTTGTCAGCTATTCATTAGCAGTCACTGAAGCCTGGAGAACTCTTGCCTCCAGGACACTTCCAGGAGTTCAGCACCAGGCCTGGATGCTGCCCCTGTGAAGGGAAAAGCTTCAGGTCAGATCATCCCTGTGGCTTGGCCTCCTTTCGGGGGGTGCTCCAGTTCCTGCTTGCCACTCTCTTCCCAAATGCCTGGTGTTGTCCCTCAGCACAGCACAGCCCCACGAGAGAGGGGCTGTGCCCCAGAGAAGCTGCCAGGGCAGCCAGAGGATCTGTGGGCAGCTCGAACAGCCACGGTGATGAAGCAGCTCTGCAAAGCTGTGGGCAGAGCCAGCACCCAGGAGGTCCTGCTGCTGCCCTGGCACCTCCTTCCTCTGTGTCTGGGGCACTTTGTTCTGCCTTTCTGCAGCAAAGTCATGAATTTTATTATTTTCCTAGATGAATTGGCAAAGAGCCCAGCCTCATGTCCCACAGAAATGAAACCCTTAAGCTCTGCCTTACTTTAACATCCCTATAACTTGTCCTAGGGAAGTGATGGGTTATCCCCCCAGGCTGCACACTTCACTGTGCAACACCACGGTTACCTGCACACACACAGAATAGGGACAGAATTTACACAACATTTTGTAAATTGACATCTTGTCAGGACACAAATAAGGGAAACATTTTGCATCCCTTGGCAATAGCTATATCTTTGCTTGCACCCTTGGTGATGAGTAACTACCTGTGACTGTACTGTTGTCTTTATGTAGCTCCTGTATGGACCACCATGAGCAGGGGAGCATGTCCTCCCATGCCACAGAGGAGCAGGAGGCTCTCTGCTAGAGGTTTTTGGTACTGAAAGTCCCTGATGCAAAGGGAACCACCTCTTGGTTTGGCTGGGATCCAGGCAGATTGGAAGGACTGGTTTCAGACAAGGTGCCAGGCAACTAAACAGGCACGACTGGAACTTCATGTGCTTTCTTACTCAAGATTGTGATAAGAGATTTCCTTGCTTGTTCATGTCCCACCTCCGTGGGCTGCCAGCGCTGCCCTTGGGTTTCCCCAGGACAGGTGAGGGTTGCTGTTGGTACCACGCAGTGCTGACTGGGGACTGGCTCTTTACAGCCTCTGTGCTTGCCTTTCACAAGGACCAGTCACTGAACTTGTTCTGTGGTCAGGCTGATTCAGAAAGCAAAACATTGCTACTACAGACACCTGTTTGTGTTTCTTTGGCACAATCTTGAGGCAGCACCACCTCCCTGATCTTCTCTTCCCTGCACCTTATTTTTAATGTATTTTTCACTTCCTGTCCTGCCCCCTTCCTTAGTAAACCTCTGATGTTTCATTTCCAGAGAAATGCCATCAATCACATCTTGGATTCAAAATGTATTTTTCTAATTCCAGTATATTCACCTTGCTCATTACCAAAAGTCCTTTTGACAATCATGAAGATATTGGAGGCTCAGAGGGTAACCAACACACAAAGCTGGTGTTACAGGAATCCTTTATCATGGGAAGGGGAAAGAAACCTACTCTTCTACCAGCTTGGGAGACTGACAGACAAACTGGCATGAACATTCACCTCTGCTCTCAGATAGTCCCTTCTGCAATGCTTTTAAAGCAAATTATGCAGGACAACTCCATATGATTGTCCCTTGTGTTCAAACTGGGCTGAGAAATGGATTCCAAATTGCAATGGGAGAGGAGCTGGGTGCTCTTAATGCCTTGTGGCTCCCCTTCTTGAGCCATTTTGGCCTCAAAAATACAAAAGGCTTTGTTTCACTCAAAAGAGGCAGGACAAATCTTTGAAAAAGGCAAGTTTAAGCCAACTGTGCTAGTTTTAGTATCCAGTGCAGCCCACAATGCAGGGCTTTGTGCAGACTCCAAGGAGAAGAATATATGTGCGTGTTTAAATGGGAACTGAAAGAAATGTCCTGTCAAGTGACCAGGAGCTGGAATGTTTAGGGATCAGTTTCCTAAGTGAGTGCAATGGCATAAGAGCAGCTAGGAGACAATTCAAATCCACAGGTAGAGCAAACCTCTCTGAAAGACTCTTGCCCTGGACAGATGATCTGTAGAATAGATCTCAACTGAAATAGATCTCTTTCTGAAGTGTGTTTGAGTAGTGAATGCATAGGCAGGAAAGGATCTCTGATCTCTTTTAGGTTTTGCCTCTCCTGGAAACATTCCCATTTAGGCAGAGGACAGGTTGATAGAGACCCAAGCAGAAATGTCCATCTAGTTAGACATGCTCTGGGATGCACTTGTATCAGTGTTTACAGGATGATGCACTTGTGGGACTGTTGTTTCTTTTTCTCATGGAAAATCAGCTGAATTACTTTCATCCTTCAGCTTGTTGGTCTCATCTGATTTCCATGAGCAGCTGACTGAAGAGTGCTGCCACATACTGCTCTGCCTGTAGGGTGATTGGCAGCCATTGACAGCCAGGATAGCAGGGGAAGGAAGGTGGAGACAGCAGAGTCCAACAAGAGGCTCTCAAAAACATGTAAAACCAGCAGCCAAAGCCTAGAAACCTTTTATTCCCTTGCTTTGCTCAACCACTGCAACTCCCTAGAGCCTTGTGCTCCAAGCTGTGAATGCTGAGCCTTGAAAATTGACACACCAAGGGGAGACTGTGATCTAGAGATCAGGTGGGAATAAGGACACTCCAAGTTCCTTTTGGCTCACAGTGGAAATACAAGACATGCAGGCAGAATCTCTGACAGACTGTTCCATAGCTCTTCTGCACAACCCTTGTTTGTCCCAGAAATGCTGCTACATCATGAATAATGACAGACATCCTGTATATGGAATACCTTTTGTGTAGCACATCCTCTGCCTGTCTGTAAAGTACCCTAAAATAAGTGACTGGCATTTTTGAATGGGACACTGCTCCAGTACTCCTCTGGAGTGAGGTGAGGGTACAGCCAAGACCAGAAGGTGCCTGGGTCCAAAAGGAAAGCCCATACACAGGAGTCATCAGCAGTCATCTGCTCTCAGGGGAAGGCTCTTCATCCTCAGCACACGGTGATAACTCCATTTCTCTTCTGCTTCAGGCATAGAAATCCAGGGTATGACAGCAGTGCAGAAAACCCATGCACTTCATGTTCCTGTCAGGTAGGCAGTGCTTGTGTCAGATGTCTAGATCACGTTTATTCATTGTTTATGGAAAATGATCTCTGGATTTCATTGTAAGGGTTGTCTTGGCATTCATGAGGTCCGTGCCTGGCCACAGGTCCCCTAAGAGTGGTTTGTTCTGCTGCAGGGTCACCTCTCTCTGCATGATGAAATGTGCTTTTGCTGCCTTGTGTTAAACACCAGAGTTAAACATGGAATCCCACCATGGAGCATCATGTCTTTGATGGGGAAAACACTGAGATTCAAGTAAAAGTAGAGCATATCTCAGTGTTTGATTAATCAGTTACTTTCCACAATATTTCTGCTGTGCATAGGACAATTCTTGTACCTGAAGTATTAAACAGACCAAAAAGCTATTCCTGGCATTTCCTCAAGCATAGGCACCCCTGCCCACCGCCTCAGGGTGTGTGCATATCAGAAAGAGACAAGCTAAGCTGGCAAAAAACATCTTTCACAATTTCATATTTCTCCTGAGCAGTTTGTCTTTCTTGCAGCCATCACCACATCAGTCACATTGTCATTGTGGCATGAACACCACCTCCTTCCCTTGCTGCCCACCTGAGGAATGGGCTTGGCTCCCTTGCATTGCATGGAACAGTGACAGTCCTGGTAGAAGGACAGGGCTGAGACCAATCCAGCTGATTGCCAGGGGTGTCCCCACCTTGACTCTACACCAACAAATGCTGAGATCCCTGGGCTGCCATGCCATGGCAATGCTTACCTGCTCATTAGCAGCACCTTGAGCCAAGGTACCCATGGGAAAGGGTGTTTCTAAACTCTCTGCAAGCTCTTCTTCTTTCCCAGGCTAACATGTTGTCAATTAAATGGTCTTGAAGCAATGCTGAGAACACCATGTGGTCTGCAGATGTATCTAGCAAACAGGCAACCCCCACCCCAAACTAGTCTGTTCTTCTTCCCCATGCCTGTGGAAATCTGTTTCTGATTTCCATTAATTGTTTTTCAAAAACATTTGAAAATCACAAGTTCAATATGCTGAGGTTTTTCAGCCACCTGGTTTGAGTAACCTGAGAAGCTAACCCCAGATCTGTACACCTTGTTAACCTAGCACATAAAAATGAGGTTATGAGGTTAGCTCTCAAATTTGTGCTTCATGCTTTCCAGAATTCTGTATTTATGTTTGAATGGAAATGCTAGGCAGCTCTTACAACGCTGAGCCCCTTAAAGGTGCACACACACACAGGCCACACTCCCTGGGTGCCTTTGTTTGACTTTTAGACAGTTTTCCTCCTTGCATCCCTCCTAGACAACCTTCTGTGGCTGGCAGCAGATGGACAGTTAGAGCTTGTTTTTGTGCCCCCAAATGCCACAATTTCACTGAAAAGAAACCCATGCATCAGGCTGTGCTGCCCTTTGGGGCACTAAAAAAATTATTTCCTCTAGGAACTGATCCTTGTCTCCTGTCACAAGGTCCACCAGCGTGGTGATTTTATAACGTGAACCTGAGGGTGCATGCCTAGGGGAAAGCACGAGAGCCTGGGGATTCAAAGATAGCAGGGATGATGCTAAAGGCAGCATAAGGCATCTGGTTTGGTCTCACCCTCACTGCCAGTGGTGAAGGTTTCTGGGGGGAGGTGCCACCCACACCATGCCAAGCTTTTGCCTTGAGCAGAGCTGGTTGGGCTGGTCTCTCACAGATTCTGGGAAAGAAGAAATGGTTTTGCAGTGTGAGCAGTCAGAGGCTGAGCTGCCTCAGTTTCTTCCCTGGATGATTTTTATTTGGCAGGGCAGATATAACCCCAGAGCACAGGTGTGAGATCAAACAGTTCAGAAGCCATACTACAGTCCTCTATCTCAGGGACAGCGAAGACACAGTCCCTGGTTATTGAGGGACACTCTCCTGCTTGCAGTAATCACCCCTTACAGTTTTTAGATTCAGAAACCAAGCACCAAGCATGGGCCTTTTTGGCTACACAAAAGCCCACCCTTCATGTTGAAGATGCCCTTCCCTAAAAGATTTTCCTTTCCTCCCTCTTCTGCAGCTGGTTGACAGAAGGCCTTAGAGATTAGCTGCGTTCCTGTGAGCTATTTATACAGAAATATTTTGTGTTGAAAGATGTAAGCCCTTTGTTTCCTCTGTATATACACAGTGATCCCTGCGGGCAAGCAAATCCTGCTTTGTTTTGGATCAGATACTCTGTGAATTGCTGTTGTAAAACAGCCCCAAGTGCACTTTCATGAGTCAGTCTCACCTTTTCGCTTCCACATGTCACCAGGCACTCTCAGATGTCTGTGCAGCTTTCCAATTCCAGATTACCCTAGTTAAAACAAGTCTAATCCCCACTTGGGATGATGCTTCCAAAACATTTTCTCTGAAACAATATTTCTTGATAATTTTTCCAGGCAGAGAAAACAGCTTCCTGGTTGAGTAAAATAAGAAAGCCCCCAGTAACATGCTTGGCCAATTTGGCTGGCTGATGTGTTGGATTAGGCAATCCTCATATGTAATGCAGTCCTCAAATCCTAAAATAAAATTTATGGGGTCATACAATATTATCTTCTCTTGTGAATGGAGAAGGACTGTGCTTCCACACACCCCAGGTGAGAGGATCTCGGAAAGAAAATGGAGATGAGAATAGCAGGCAGAAAAACATAGGGATAGATCAGACAGGGATAGGGACCTCAGACATCCCTCCCCTTCCTCCCTTCCCATAGCAGAATATCTCATCTAGTGGAGCATGCAGTCAGGCTCTTAGGGTATGAGCAAACTCAGGGATGAGACCCTGGCAGAACTGCCCAGGTGGAGATTTTTCTATATGCCTGCATTGTGGAGAGCACCAGCAATTTGGGAATCTGAAACACCAGTGAGGTCCATCCTGAGCCAGCCTGATGGGTCTTGAGACCTTCTAATCCAAACTCCCACAGGCTTTCCAGCCCCATAAGCAAAGACTCTGTCAGGGAAAAATCCAGAAGTACGAAGCCTGGTTACTGGGTTTGGAAGAGAAGTCAGATGGCAATTCAACATGGCCTTTCTAGTCTCCAAGCCTTCTTCTTCTCACTTCTCCTCCTCTCCTCAGTTCTGACAGGAGCAGAGGCAATTGGCACAAACTGAAAGCCAGGAGAATTCAACTGGACACCAGGAAACACTTCCTTACCATGCAGGTGACTGAGCACTGGCACAGGTTGCCCAGGGCAGTGCTGGAGTCTCTCTCCTTAGAGGCAACAAAAAGCCAGCCAGATATGATCCTGGGCAACCAGCTCTAGGTGCTCCTGCTTGAGCAGGGGTGGGGACCAGGTGACCTCTGGAAATTCCTCCCTGCCTCCACCATTACTTGTAATTCTGTGAATCCACAGGAAAGCTCCCTTTCCCTGAAGCTTCTCACATTCTGTGTGGTAGCAGGGAAGCTCAGGGCTAGCAGCAGCCTCTGTTACAGCCTCTAACTGGGAAACAGTTTTATGTGACCCAGTGTGAGTCACTGGACTTGCAGGTCAATGGCCAAATACTTCATTTTGTTACACCCATTTAGTCCTGTGGGCTTCAGAGAGTGGGAGGGTAATGGAACTGGTCCAGCTACATTTTATTAGAGCAAAACTGCATTTTGGTCCAAGCTGTTTCAAAAACACTCAATAAACAAAGCATACTTTAATATGATGTCCTGAAAAGGTCACAAAAACTTATTCCTTTGGGAAGAGAATTAATTTAAATAAGATTGCCTGAGCAAGAATAGCATTCTAAAGGGAACTTTGCTTTTTCTTGAACTGTATAAGTTGCCATCAGTTGCTGAATCCTTCCTCAGTTGCACAATTTAGTGATACAAACATAAACTACTGCTATTTACTGGGCACTATTTACAGTTCTAATTTCTCTGAAATGAGGTTTTATGCTAATGGCTTCCACACTTCACTGGTGCTTGGGTTGTAAGAATTTAAATTTTAAGACTTTCAACCACAGCTTTGATTCAAGGATTTTATTTTTCATTACTTGCAAGTTATCTGTACCACACTTACTAGGCATGCTGCAGCTTTAAAGGACTCCTTCAGATCAACTCAAAGCACTCTGAACACTTTTCCATATTTTTATGATATCTTTGGAGAGTCAATGATGATTATTTTCCAGATTGAGACAGCAATGTGTTCCAAATGTCCCCATCCCTCCCAAATAAATATCCCAACCAAACAAAAAAACATGTCTATAAATCAAGTTTCATTATATGTTTTTTATGAAACTTTTAAAGGCCAGCACAGATGAAGAAGGATAGCAGATGACTCTGGCCTGCAGTGGAATTTTATTCTGTTCTGCAAAGCAGAAGTGCTGTAAAAAAAAATGTCACTGCTGTTGCCAATATGGCCTTCCAATAACAAAAGTTAAATTTTAACCAATAGGTTTGTTAGAATAGATTCTTTTTACATAGAACTATTCTAGGGTATGGCTGATTGTTTTGAATCAAGCACATTTATGGAGAGTAAAATAAAAGATAGTTGCAATTTTCAGTTTTTATTTTACTAAGTGGAATATTCATGCTCATTAGATTTCTTACTTCTGTTACTAAGGGAAAATCTTCCACTTTTAAAGATAATAAAGCATCCAGCTATATTTATACAAAACCCAGACAACAACTCCATATTTTGTCTCTTGAGTTTTTTCCTCTGTCTTCTTCCTACCTCATATATTTCATAGTCTACTAAGTCTAGCTGCCCTGATTGCTGGGATCGTGCCTGGCATTAAACATTTAACAGAGACCTTTTGTTGCTCACTGAAGGGTTATGACAAATGGCAGATTGTTACAGCAGGAGCTCTGTTATCAAAAATCAATCAAGAGTGTGCCAAAAACTCTGACTCCTTTTGCAGAATTCCAGTGTGGAACAGGCATTGTCTTGATTGCAGAAAGGGACAACTCATAAACCCCAGCCAAATAAAAACCTCAGGAAGAATGAGGGACACAGAGATGTCCAGCTGGAGCCAGCAAGTGTGTATCCAACTGTGTTCTTTTTCACTTGCTTTTGCAAGAAAAATCCCTAAAAGAGGGAGCCTTTAAAGGTTGATTGCAGTAAGGACCAGTGAGGGTGAGTGTCCTATCTGCATTTGAGGAGGTGGAAGTAAGGAAAAGGAACAAATCCAAGGAATACGGTTGAATGTGGAAAGCTCTTGGAACAAATTACGAAATGGCCTGTGAGCAGCTGGATGAAAATTTAGCACTCAGAAATGTCCAGCACGGTTTTGTCAGGAGTAAAGCATGTTAATGGAATTCAGTTCCCTCTCTGACAGGGTAACCCAGCAAGCAGGGTTCATGTGGTCAGGTTTTGGTAGCACAGGGTTTGCAGGGGAGGCTTCTGTGAGAAGGTGCCAGAACCTTCCCACATGTCTGACAGAGCCAATGCCAGCCAGCTCCAAGACAGACCCACCACTGGCCAGGCTGAGTCCATCAGCAACAGCAGTAGCACTTCTGGGATAATCAACTAAAAAAGGGGGAAAAAAACTTCTGTGCAACAGCAGCCAGAGCAAAGAGGAGCAAGAACATGTGAAAAAACAGTCCTGCAGAAACCCAGAGGAAGGGTGGGAGGAGGTGCTCCAGTCACTGGAGCAGAGTCACATGAAGCTCAGACTTGAAACAGCTCTGTCCCTGCAGCCCTGGAAGTCCATGGGGGAGCACAGATCCACCTGCAGCCCTGGAGGTCCATGGGGGAGCAGAGATCCACCTGCAGCCCTGGAGGTCCATGAGAGAACACAGATCTACCTGCAGCCCTGGAGGTCCAGGATAGAACACAGATCCACCTGCAGCTCATGGAGGTCCAGGAGAGAACACAGATCCACCTGCAGCCTGTGGAGGTCCATGAGAGAACACAGATCCACCTGCAGCTCATGGAGGTCCATGGGAGAGCACAGATCCACCTGCAGCCCTGGAGGTCCATGGGAGAGCACAGATCCACCTGCAGCTCATGGAGGTCCATGGGAGAGCACAGATCCACCTGCAGCCCTGGAGGTCCATGGGGGAGCACAGATCCACCTGCAGCTCATGGAGGTCCATGAGAGAACACAGATCCACCTGCAGCCCGTGGAGGAGCCCTTCCCAGAGCAAGGGGATGTGTCCTGATGGAAGCTGAAGCCCATGAGGAGACCAGGCTGGAGCAGGCTTCCAGCAGGACCTGTGGCCCAGGGAGAGGAGCCCAGGCTGAAGCAGTCTGACCCTGAAGGACTGCAGGCTGTAGAAAGGAGCCATTCATGATGGATTGTGTAATTGGACTCCACACTGGAGCTGGAGAAGAGCATAAGGAGGAGGTGTGATGAATTGATTACAACCTCCATTTCCCGTCCCCCTGTGCTTCTGGAGGAGCATGAGGTAGAGGAGTCAGCAGTGAAGCTGAGCCTGGGAAAGAAGATGGAGGGAAAGTGCATTTAGTTTTTCTTTCATTTCTCACTGTTACTAATTAACAATAAACAAAATTAATTGTCACCAAGTCAGGTCTGCTTTACCCTTGGCAGTAACTGGTGAGTCACCTCCCTGTTCTTAACTCAACCCACAAGATTTTCACCTCATTTTCTCCCCTCCTCCTGCCAAGGAGTGAAAGAGCAGCTTGATGGGCACTTGCTGGCCAGCCAAGGTCAATCCACCACACTTGCTCAGCTGATGACAGGGAAGTATCTGATGTAATTTATGGCATTAATAATAAAGTTTTGAGATAGATGGTCTACAAAAAAATACTATAATGTAACCACAAAATTCAGTGATATGACTCATAGCAGGGTGCAATAATTGCTACCCAACAGAGATGGCATATAAAATAGCTCCTTTCAGATTGTGATTTGTATCACTAAAATAGAAATCCAATTTACATGAGTAACTGGCATCAACATGTGCAGGCAGGTTCAACACTCAAACTGATCTCATTAAACAGAAGAAATGGCCTAAATTAGTAAATTTGTTAAAAACATAGAAATGAAAAATCATGGACTAATTAGGAAAAAAGAGAAACTCTCAAGGCAGCAGTAACAGAGATTAGGCTCTAGCAGCTGAATATGAAAGAGGCTGGTATTTGGGAAACAAAGTAAACACTGCTCTGGGCCATATTAGCAGGACTACTGTAGGTCAGACATAGGAGGTAAACTTTGCCCTTTGTTTATCCCCTTTGAGTAACAAATCCAGAGGACCCTTCAGCACCTCTGACTTCCAGGTTTCAGTGCCAGCTTTGGATGCTGCAAGTTAAAAAAGATGTAAAGAAAACAGAGAGTGAAAAAAATATGATGCTGGCAAGCCCTTCAAGCAACAGGACTTATGAGGAAATGTTTTCAAAATAAAGTTTGTTATGCTTTTCTATACTAAAAGGGGAAAAGAACCAGTAGCAACACCACAGAAACACACAGAGAAAACTGAAAGCTGCTGGCCTTCCTGTACTTAGAAATGTTATCAAGAATGTTACATATTAGAAGGAAAGCTTGTTCTCTAAGTGCCCTTAACCTATGATTAAAAAAAAACTAATAGGAAGTAAAAATGAAAAATAATTTCTTAAATTAATGTATCTTAGAAGAACCTAGAGAGCCCCCAAAATTCTATTTCTGGAGGATTTAAAAAGAGGTTAAAAAAGTGTTGATAAGCAGTGGTTACATTTAATTGACCCTTGTTCCAAAGAGGCACAGATTCCTGTTCTGTGAAAACTCTAGTTTTCTATAACATGATATAAAAATACATGTTCTGTTCTTTCCACTAAGAGCTGCTGGCAGCATGCTTACATTAAGAGGAAAAAAAGTAGTATTTGGAACTGCTGTGAATTTCTTTCCAGCTCTGGTTTCCTGTCAGTAGGCTAAAGCCTTGATTTTTACTCAAAGCCTCAAGGCTAGTAGCCTGTTTTTTCAAATGTTTACTGTAAAGTCAGTACTTCCAGTAGTGTTTCCATCTCTAATCTTTCTTTAATTCCTTTTTATGCAGCACTACATTGCTTTTGGTACTTTATTTTTTTTCTGAAGTTACTGTTTAAATGGCTACAAAAACAAGAAACCTCCTCAGCTTCCCTAATCCTCTTTCTATAGGAAGCTGGATGAAAACCTTTCAGTCCTTTGCAGGGTCACATCTCATTTTCCAGGATGTCTGAGCCCCCCTTCTCCAATCTTCTGGTGATGTTTTCCTTCTTGATTAATAAACTTCTTGATTAATAAACTTCTTGATTAATAAACTAGACACAATCTAATAATTAAACATTTGCACTGTGAGGAGGTTGAGCACAAAGCAAAGCAATATGCAGCTAAAATATTCAGCTTCTAGTTACTTGTGTTTTGCCTACTTAGTATAATGATGTATGCCCATGCTGCCCAAAGCCCTTGCCAGCTGGGCTACCACTTCCTCAGAGGAGCTTCCCAGACTTAAAATTATCTTAAATGCAGTTCAAGTTTCTAAACCCCAGCAGCTATGACATGTGTTTATCCTTTAATTGAGAAACAGTCTAAAGAAGATGAAGTTGACTTTTACCTCAGCTCCCAGATCCCTCCCACCCCTTTTTTTATTCATGCTTTCTGCTATTACATCCCTCCCTCTTATGACCAGGAAAACAGGAATCTGTTCCCATTAAAAATTTAAAATAAAAAAAATTAAAAAAAAAAAAAAAATTAATAAAAGGGATTGAACAAAGAACATGCTACAATGTACAATGCCCAGGTTTTCCTCCTAACTACAAACACCTTAAATCTTTGGTTAATCAGTCAGACTGGGATAGATATGCTGTTCCTTTTCTACTTTCATAAACAAACCTCCTATATTAAGGAACAGATTTAAGTATTTAAACAGAAACACACATCGATGGCAACAATGAATCATTATTGTAATTTGATTTCCGGAAGGACTTTTGGGTGTCATAAGTGAATGTTTATGAGAAAGAGGTGTTTTAAAATAGTGGTTAATCCTAACCTTAAATATTTACCAGACTCAGTGCCACACTCCGTGCCCTGGCTCAGCCTTTCTGCAGTACCAGGGAACACACGAACTGAGGCCCCTCCAGATTATTCCAGGGAGGTTTGATACTTGGCCAGGAAAATCTTGAGTACATAACCTCACTGCTGGATGCTGGCAATGGGCACACAGACGATGTGGCTCCAAAAACATCTGTACCCTGCAGCAGCTGAGAAAAAAAATGGCACTTCCCCTTTTGGTGAAGAAAGTTCTGCTTTGACAAACTCCTAACAAGAGGCACTGGCAGTTGCAGAACGCAGGGCACTTTTGGTACCAGCAGCTATCACGAGACACATTGTTTGGGCTTTTTTCCTGCTTGGGCTTTTAGTGTGCTGCTGGCTCTGTGTGATGAGCCAGGCAGAGAACACAAGTTACCCTGCAGCACTACAGTGGTCCCCAAGAGCTGACACTTCTTTGAAACAACTTGGATATAGGTGAGGACCCATTTTCCACAGCACTTTCCCTAGACCAGAAATTCTGATAACCTTCTCTTGCAAATTTGCATGAAGGAGCAGTCCAAACCAAGGATATGGAGTGCCTCATCTAGAAAAAGCCCTGAAGGACTTTATCATGAGGTAGATAGGGTTAAAAATCTTGTCCTCTGGTGATAAAACCCACCAGATTCCTCCATCACCTGAGTGTTTATCACTCAAGCTTGTCATTACCTGAGCTCTTGCCTGAGGTTAAGGAGAGGTGGTAGATCAGACCTGGGTGGGCTTCCTGCAGGTATCCCAGGAATTCTTTGGGACCCTTCCTGGAAAACCATCATACCCACAGAGAAGGAATGGATGTGGTCTGGCTTTCATGACTGCATCTGGAGATTTCAGCATGGCCAAAACCAGGATTTAGCTAAAACCTGATGAAAGTAAACCAGTAATGGGTCTCAGGAAGCTCAAGTCTGCTTTCAGCTTTCATCTTGAGTTTCTAATAGTGACAGACAGAAAAGATCTAGAAAATATCCTTTCACCATTGAGAATAAATTGCTGTAAAGCAGCTTCACAGCTGCCCAGGGATGTGGAGGAAGAGCTGTCACTTCTCCCAACCTGTATCAAATGCCACAGAAAGAAGACAAGATTAAATTTGGCTTCTGTGGACTTTTCTGCCCTGGAACTAATGACAGTGATAACCCTGCAGGTAGAATCAGATGTGGCATATCTGGTTTTGCAGTCAAAATATCTAGTTAAAGGTTTTCTATTATTGCTATGTTACCTTAAAAGAATTTTTAAAACATGTTCCCCATTTTACAATAATTCCTGGTTTAAAATACTGCTGCAGACAGATCTTTATGATTTTCAAAATGCATTAACTAGTTATGTTCAAGGCTTCCTTTCTGAGTTAGGAATTATTTTCAGGACTTATTTAAGTTTCTAAAAAGATGGGCTTGAAGTTCTGTCCAAATATAGCTTGAGATACCATGTTTGAAAATTGAGAGTAAAAACTGCAACAGATTTTTGCCCTCTTTTAAACTCTGATAATTTTTAAAGATCTTCTTCTGGGATATAAATAACCTACAATGTATGGGGCAAACAAAGCCATAAATGAATTCCATCAGGGAAAGTGTGCTAACAGGAAACCTTGCATTCACTAACAAATATTCTTAATTATTCCCTTATCAGTTTGCTCAGGATCTTTCAGAGCTGAAAGGACACAAAGTGTGGTACAGGCAGTCTTTTCAGATACAGGGCCTTTAAGCATGAAATGTTTTGTTTCAGCATGTTCACATTACTCTCCCAGGGCGATGCTGTGTTAATCATCCTGCTCAGATCCCTGCTCTGGTGGCTCAGACGTGTCCAAGCTCCATGATGCATGGTGCTGTTTGCTGGGGTGGATTCTCCCCTTTTACCCAGTACCACAGACCGTGTGGGGGTGGATTACAATGCTCAGGCCTTCACACAAAGCATGCCACTCAGAATCTGCTCATCCCACAACACTGATATTTGGCCCAGCTCCAGTACTTGTAATTACCGGCAACCTCAAAGTATTCAAGTCTTATATTCTGGCATTGGTTCTCAAGCAGAAAAGGACAGGGGATTTCCTCACCACTTCAATAGTAATTCTTGCCACAAAATGTCTCTCAAGATTAATTTTTAGTAAAATGACCTTTACTTAGTAAATTACCCTTGGCTTACTAAATTAACCTTAATTTAACAAATTAGCCTCAATTTAGTAAACCAAACTTAACCTAACCTTAGCTCTACCCAGCAGTGTAATACCAAAGTTAATGAATAATAATTATCCACGTTTGTAAAGCTTTGCTACACACTATTAAACACCTGTGGCCTTGCATCCATGGATGTTATGTCTCAGCTCTGGGTGATGAAAAGCTAAATTTAATCCTCAGCCATGCTGGCAGACACTTAGAGAGTTCAGTGAGGTAACAGGGATCAACACACTTCCTGAAAAGCTGCTTTTTCCATTTAGCACCACTGGTGATCTGTCCACTGCAGTGAGGACACAGGAAGCAGCAGCAGCCTGAGCACATGGAATCCACTACAGACTGTGGGAGCTCCTGCTCCCGGGCTGGGATCACTGCTGGGCATCACCAGCTGTGAAAGCAGCTGTGAAGGAAACAGAAATGATGTGTCTGAGTACTGGATCTTCCACCAGGGCCATTCAGGATACAAGCTGAAAGGAATGTGCTTTGTAGAAAATAAATACAAGTAGCCCTTTAAGGTGCATTTTTTCCAGCTGCTGTTAACACTGCTTTGGTTGTTCCTTCTTACTCTGCTTGGCCTGTACTTCTTGTAAATAAGGCAGGCCCTAGGATTTTTCTATCTCTGTTCATTGGATACCCTCCAGCACAGCCCTGAAAGTTCTCAGTTGTTGTGACATCCTTGTCCTCAGCATCTTCATCAGAATTCCTTCCTGCTCCAGCTGCTGCTCTGCAGTTTGATGCCTCTGAATTAAGTTTTATTTACAGTGAGCTCTTATCTTTCCAGTGCCATCACCTCCTAAAAATAACTTTAACCAATGTTTTCTGATCTAAAGCCCATCCTTAGCAGTAGTTCTTCCAATGTTGACCACCTATTTGTTCAAAAAAGAAATACTATGTTTACAGGTTTTAAATAATGTTGACCTGTCCAAAACTGGTCCCACCAGGGCTGAATAAATAATTTCCCTGAATCTGCTTCTCCTGATATAACTATATGATGTTTGCACCACCTGTAATGAGAGCAGACTATTGCTTCCTTACACATTTTGCCATCCAAATTCACTTTTATAAAGTCTCAGCCATTCAGTTCCCAGCCTGTGCTGATGTTTGGGGTTATTCCACCCCAAGCACAGAACCTGACACTTCTCCCTGCTGGATTTCAGGAAGTTCTTGGTACAGTTTTCACATTTCTCAACGTCCTTCTGGGTTAAAGCTTTGCCCCTTGGGATCAGTCATTTTCCCTTACTAAGCATCATCTGGAATTTGCTGCAGGGTGCACATGCCTCGTCTCATCATCCAAATCACTGATGAAGACATTGAAAAATCCTGGGTGTCCTCAATGCTCCATTTGTTCCTGGCCTCCAGCTGGAGGTTAAGCCATTGATTATGACACACTTTAGGCCTGGCATCACAACCATTTTTCAAGCACACTCATGCATCCTCCAATACTGTCTCAGCTTGAAAATAAGAATCCTGTGGATGAGATTGTCAAAAATGTTACCTGAGATATGTCCCTTTATTCACATAGCCAGTCTTTCCACCAGCTGTTCCTTTTCCAAGGATGAATGTCAGAAGCCTTCCCTAAATGACATGATGCTTTGCAGATGGTAGACATCAACCTGGCAATTGCTCATCTTTTCACTAGCTGGATGGCTCCTACAGCAAAGAATCTCTCTCCTTCTTTTTGCCTTAGGCTGAGGAAAGCTTTCCTGGAGGGATGATTTGGATTGCAAATATCTCTATTCTGTGGTATCTTGAGAAATTCTTCATTTTACTTTTACATTTGTTTCCTGATAAAAATGCAGCAGTTATGTTTTATTTATGGAAGTGTCTGTATTCTGTTAAAAAAAAAAGCACCTTATCAGAGCTGTTCTTGAGTTTACTGAAAGCTGTTAAAGATATCAAAAAATTCAGTTGCTGTGAGAAATAAGACTACTGCCTTCCTTTTGTCACCCAATTTCATGCAGATAGAAGCTGAAATACTGCTGAAATTTCCCACTGTTTTCCACTTATCCAGAGGCTGTCAGCAGAGGTGGTTCTTCACCTGCTGCACATCTTCATTAGCAAGAAGGTTTTGAGGAGCACTGAGGGCTTGAGAGGTTTGCAGGGGCTGTTCTCTGCTCTGTGTTTAACTCCAGATGGATGCATGTGAAAATAAAACCCAGAGGAGCCTGCTCAGTTCCTCTGGACGTGTGTAGGCTAAAAAGGACAGGGTGTGAGCTCCATACCCAGACCCTTGCCTGCCCAGATGCTGAATTTCTGTTTTGCTCCCTGGAGCAGTGTGTACATGACCACACCTACACAGTCTCCCAGGGCTGTCCCATCCTCCTGCAGAGCCTCATGCATACCCTGGGGGATGCAACACACCCCGTCAGCTTCAGACCATAAAAACATCACTCTTGTGGGTTGCAACACAGCCCTTAGATTTTTCCAGAGCCTTTGTACTCAAAAACACAGCACAGAAATAAAAATAAATCTTAGGACTGAAGGGACACCACTTGGAGCACAGAAGGGAACCAGGGCCAAATGCCACACAACTTGTGGGGTCAGTCTGACACAGAGGGCTCGCCTGAGGACTGAAGTCAGGCCATGGCACTTGCTGTCAGGGCCAGACACTGGGGTCTGGCCATTTTATATTTAGCAGAATGGACACAGCATCTGTTTGAGATGCAGCTTGTACAGGCCAAAACTTAACACCAAAGTGGGATATTTTTTGTGACTCATTTGCTGTGCTAATCTGAAACAGATTTACCATGCCTTGTTTAATAGAGAACAGCCTCTAAAGCTATTAAATGAATGAATTGCTGGTTTGGAGCTGGCTGCTTGATTCTGAGCAACTGTTTTGAAATGGTTGGCAAAAAGAGCATGTCCAGTTTTCCTGCAAGAGCTGCAATCAGCTTACCTATTGCTCTCTTCTCCTGTCCCTACTCCCTCCATGACTTAGTCTTAAGGCTACAGCCGGTAGCCTTACACCTACACTCCTTTCAAAAGAAGCCTTTTAAACAGATTGCAATCAGAAACTGCTGCTTGTGTCCTATCTATGCCCTGATTCTATGTCTGGAATCTTCCTCCTGGAAACTTTTGTAAGAAGCCATTCAACCTGTCTCCTCTACCTGGAGAGCAGTCAGGGAGGAAATCTGAAGTATCAGTTTCATAGCTTTATGTTTGTGTTTTATGCCCAGAAGTCCAAGAACATGAACATGGTTCCAGTCCTGTTGGTGTGGTCAGCTCTGAGTATAAAATACCAACCAAAACTATCATTTTGTGTTTTGTTGATTCTGTGTTCAAAGTTCTAAGACCAGCATTTATGACCAACAACTTCGGAAAAAAGCAGTAGCCATCTAACTAATCACAAGTGACACGTGTCATTTAGGGTCTTGAAGGACCAGACTTTCTTCTAGCGAATTGCTCAGCTCTGTTACTGCTCTGTAATTGTGTTGCTCAGGTCAAAAGGACACACACTTTTCAGTGCACTTTCAAGCAGAGGGCACATGATATTTCTGTGTGAGGAAGATTAGACAATGATCAGGCTTTTTACCATCTCTTCCTTATCAGACATCAGCGAGGACTGAATTCTGACTTGCACTTGCTTAGCTGCTCCTCAAACCCATAGGCACCCTTCAGCCTGTTCTGCTTGATTTTGAGCTGTCTCAGCCTTGGTGAGTTCAAAAGTTCAGCTGAGATGTGAGTTGGATGTTCCTTCAGTGAGGCTGTGAAAAATGGAATGGGAAGGGTTCTGGTACACACAGATGAACCCGTGGTTACGTGTTTGTGTGTATAGCAATGCCTCAGCCAGACTGAGTGGGAGGAAGGGGTAAAGGGGGAGGGAAGTACTTTCCAGATTTCTAGCCAGTAGAGAAACTTCTTTAAAAATACAACGGCTAAAGATGGGGGCTAAAGGGAGAGAGGGGAGCAATTGAACTTCAGTTTTGGAGCAATTTTGCTCAAACAAATAATGATACAGAGAATCAAAAAAAAAAGCCAAATTGCATTTGGTGCCTTCTGCCCTGGTCTGTATAGGAATGGCAGGCATCTCAGCTAAAGTGACCTGCAGCAAAGTATTTGAAATCAGATTTCCTGCTGGCTTCCAAGTTCTGTGATCTCTTGCTTCTGATAGCCTAATTTATCAGAGCACAGACTCATACACAACACCTCCTTGGCCACACTTTCCTGCTAAAGAACAAGTTGCTGCAAAGTCTGTTTTACATAAAATGGCTTTAAGAGTCCTCTTCAAGTTGCTTGTGCAGCCCCCAAGAGAGCTCTACATCCCTAACACTGTGCCTCCAGGGAGGATGTGAGCAGGGCTCATTATGGTCAAGTACACAGAATCCCCCCTTTCCAGTAAGTGAAAGCAGCTTTCAAGGAAAGACAATTACAACTTACAGGAACTTCTTTAAATTTGCTGTTGAGATTGCAGCACAGGTCAGTATTTGCAGTGGACAATCAGTCACAGAATCACAGATCCACAGGATATATTGACTTGAAAAGACCCACAAGAATGCTCACTCAGTCCTTCAGAAGTTTAATTAGTAGTCTGTACAGCTTGTCTTCTTGTAGGTCATTTTGGAAAGAAAAGTTCAAGGGGAAGAAATGCCAAAGGCTAGATGTTAATGCTAAAAGCAGTACTTTCTAATTGGCTCTCTTTAGGCAGAGGAAATTCTGTCTGACAAACAAAAACTTCCTCATTGGGGATGGGATAGAGAAGGCCACCCATCTCTGAGAAACTGAGAAAAATCCACCCATATTTAAAAACCTTTAAAATTTCCATTTCTCCCACCTCTGACTGCTATGTAGGACTAAGGCACTGTCTTTATCTCACAGTTAAAATAGGTTTCTGTACTTCCTCACCTGCCCATAGTTGACTACAAAAAGAATCAACAAATAATTAAAAAAAAATATCTCATGCCTGCTTGGTAAAACTGCATCTGTAAGGAGCCTATTGTGTATGTTTAGTGTAGATCACTAAAGCAACAAGCTCTATACAATTGTCCACACAGGTGTGTTCATGTGTTTAACAGGAGGACAGGTCTGAAAAATATGACACTCCTCCAGCAGGAGCAAACAAACTTGTGCAAACCAAATTCACTAAATCCCCCAAAAAGCTTTCTTTTAGACCATTGGACAAACAGGAGGGTAGGTGAGTAGCTGGCCACCACATCCTGCTGGGGCCAGCAGCAAGGACAGAGATTTCCATGGGCCACAGTGCATGGCACTGTTCAAACTTCTGCACAGTGGCAAGCAGGTGACAAACAAGGATACACAAAGAACCCATCTGAGCAGCCAAACTGAGACTACATCAGTGTGTTACACTTTGATTGTGGTGAATTCACCTGAACCTCACAGAATCCCAGAGTCACAGGATCACAGACTGGGTCAGGTTGGAAGGGACCACACTGGGTCATCTGGTCCAACCTCCCTGCTCAGGGAGTCATCCCATAGCACATGGCACAGGATCATGTCCAGACAGCTCTTGGATATCTCCAGTGAGGAGACTCCACACGCTCTCTGGGCAATCTCTGCCAGTGCTTGGTCATTGCACAGTAAAGAATTTCTTCCTCATTTTCAAGTGGAACTTTCTGGGCGTCAGTTTCTGCCCATTGCCTCTTGTCCTGTTGCTGGGCACCACTGAGCAGAGCCTGGCCCATCCTCTGACATCTCCCTACAGACACTGACAGACATTGATGAGGCCCCCTCTCAGTTTTCTCTTTTCTAGGCTGAACAGACCCAGCTCCCTCTCCCTTTCCTTGTAAGAGAAAAGCTCAAATGCCTTAATCATCTTTGTTGCTCTCCACTGGACCCACTGAGGAGCTCTGTGTGTCTCTTGTACTGAGGAGCCCAGAACTGGACACATCACTGCAGGTGAGGCTGCACAGGGCTGAGCAGAGGGGCTGGATCACCTCCCCCATCCTGCTGATGCCTTTGGCTTTCTTGGTCCCAAGGGCAATGCTGGCTCAAGGACAGCTTGTTGTCCACCTGGACCCCCAGGTCCTTCTCCACAGAGCAGCTTTCCAGAAGTTCAGCCCCTAACCTGTCTTGATGCCCAGGGTTATTCCTCCAGAGGTGCAGGACCCTGCATTTGCCCCTTTAGTCTGAAACACAGGTGCCATTGAGACCTAAAACCCCAGCTGGGGTGCCACCAAATCAGGATATGTGTGAAACCACTGCCACCCTGGGAAAAGAGTTGCTCCAGACCCTAACAGAAACCCCAGCTGGGATTTAGTTTCTTTTGTCTTATCCTGAACAAGTTTCAGTGAATCCCTGCTGGTTTAAGCTTTGCACAATAGACAGATAAAATGAAGGCTCTCTTTGTGTGAGAGACAGGTTTTCATCTAGATATTGCAATTGGAGCCTTTTCTGTTTGAAGGAGGAGTGAAAGTATGCAGCAAATCCCAATTCCCCTTCCAACTGTAGCAGGGATATAGAGCTATCTCTCTGCCTTCACAATGACATCTGTGAGCTGCAGAGCCAAATTCTTCCTTTTTCCTGTTTGGCTTGAAGAACTTTCATTATTTTTACAAAATGCATTCACTTCTTCAGGAGGAATTGCAAGCAAAGCATTGTGCAATGGATGTGCACCCACCCTGTAGGCTGTGGCTGAGTTTTTCCTGGTTAGCAGAAGAGCTGTGCTCGAACACAGCTGAGTATTGTATCTGACACCAGGGCCCTGGTTGCCTGCATCCTCTGTGGGTTATGGATTGTGAGGCAGTATCAGAGAAAACTCTCAGTGACCATAAGTATTCATCTCAGAGGGAACTCACAGTCAAAAACCTTGTGTGGAAATAAACATAAAATCTATTTTAGACCTTGTCTCTCTTGGCTTTTTGTCTTGGCTAGCTTTAATATGTCCCAGCCACCATGTTGATTTCTCATAAACCCAGTTCTCAGGCACTTATTTGTCCATGTGCATTGGACCAAGAGCCCGAGTGGCGAACGCGGGGCTGGGCATCACTCGGCAGCCGAGTCCTGCTGTGAATGACGCTCACTGATCCCACACCAGCCAACACAGCTTCCTACAGAAATGTTCCCCTTGGTAAAACACCCCACCAAAACCTCCTGAAGGCACAAACCTGTTCAAAGAGAAACAGCTCAAACCCTGCCCCCCCACCCCCATTCATTACAGATAAACGCAATCTTCTGAAATATATTTAAAAAGTCCACTTCCTTTGAAAATGGCAGGAAGTTCCTAATGCAAGACCAAATAAATGACTCATCCCCCATTTAGCTGCTTTTGCTGAAGCAGCTAAACCTGCCAAAAGTAGTTTCCAAACTGGAAATAAGTACTTCAGTGGGGATATGAATATTACCAGGCAAAGGTATGTGAATCCTCAGTCTGTGGTGTCATGCCTCTGACAAAGGCATGTGAATCTTCATTTTGTGGTGTTATTTATTTATATTTTCAACTGAGGTCAGTGCCCTTGGTTCAAAGCTGCATTGAATAATTTTTGGAAAGACAGCTGATCTGAATGGCTACATGTCAGCATCATCCAGGGATCCAAAGACAACAACAAAAGACCATAGTAGAATAAAATTCCCAGTGGATGGGGTGTGATATTTGATGTGTCACACAGGGAATTCTTTTAACATGAACCAGCAAACATCAAGTATATTTTTCATAAAACATGTAGCTTAATCCAAAATTATCTCTCCTGTATTGTTAGTGAGAACAAGGGAACACCCAGTTTCTTTTGCAGTGACTAATAATATTACCACTGCTTAAATGTAAACAGTGTGCAGAGATCTTTCTAAACAAACGCATAATATTTTTTGTAAAATATAACACTGTACTCCCACTTTATTTAACTCTTTTTTTCTTTCTTTGCTGCTGCAGCACAACTACTGAAATTTCCTGAATTAATGCAGGCATGGCAAGAAATACAATGTCAAGGGAAAGAAGAATAGTCTCATAACTAAAATCTGTTTCCATAGCATAGAGATGGATGGAATTGACACCCTTTGGTGGACTTTGGATCAGGTCTCTATTCTGGTGGTTCTTCATTTGCACCACACTCTTTTCCCTGGAGCCTTGTTAGCATTGATTAGTTAATGGCTTTAAAGTGCTATATAAATGCTGAAATATTGTTACTGCCAGATACAGGAACACATAGGCAGGTTTCTGCTCAGTACATATGATTATTCTTTTCACTAGCATGGAATTATGGCCTTTCATTCTTTGGTTGTGTGGATACCTACAACAATTCAATTTAGTAAAATAAAATAAAACTAAATCAAGGGCTTGTTTACTTTACTCTTAAATAACTTGAAGACTTATGCTGTGATCTCAAGTGAAGGCTACCAACAGTGCTGGAGAGGTTTCAGGTTCATTTGCACAGCCTCTCTAGTGGCATGGGAATGGAGATCTGTGTCAGGGCAGCCACCCTTCCAGAGATGCTCTTCTCAAAAGGACAAGTGCATGCCAGCTGCACAGAGCTGGTTTATTAAATGAAATAATATTTACAGTAGCAGTACCCATTAGGGTTTCAGAGGGCCCACATGGGTGGCAGCTTGTATTGTCTCCTCAGCACAGTGGTTCCTAAAGTACACACGTCTGTACACGTACAGCTCCTGCTCCAGGAGCCATGCAGCTGCTGTGGGAATGCAGCGAGAGCAGTCCTGCAGCACGGCCTGAAAACTCACTGAGGCTGTGCTGTTGCATTGTCAGCAGTGACACTGGCAAATTAAGCCTGGAAATTCCTGATTTTCCAACCTGTCTTCTGTGCAGACTTTTTCAAGCAGAGGGGAGTGATGTTCCCCAAGCATTCAGCTGTGCACCTTTCTGGCACAGGTCAGAATTTGGATCTCTGAGTACAAATTTTACCAATTATATCTTCACACAGTAAAATACGTCATAACATGGATTTTTAGAATTACTTCATTTTCTTTTGCAATCCACCAGTCTCTCAAAAGTGACTGTAAATCACTGCGTTATTCTCAGCCACAACTAGCAAAATAGCTGGGAAGAGTGCATGAACTAGTGAAGGCTCTGTTTGGATGCACAGATTACCAGGCTTTGCAAGCAACTACTCCTTGGGACTTCTACCTGTCTGTCTTCAGCATTTTTGAAGGTCCAACACTGCATGTGATCTAAATAACAAACAAACTGCAAGGCCAAAAAAAACCCAAAAAACACTTAATTTTAGTTTTCCAGTCCATTCCAGACTCATTACTTGTTTTTTAACTGCAAAAGTCTTTATCTAGTGAACAGACAATAGTTAATTCCATCTGAATCTCTGAAGCTTTCAGCCCCTTCCCCAAAAAGCAGCCAAGCATAGCACACTGAAACACTGCTTGAGGATGGGCCAAATCATACAATTCAGACACTGCCCCAGATCTGTTTTCTGAAGGATTGAATGTTTTTGAGCTAGGATATTGTTTCACGATCAGATGAGGGAAGGATTAATCTGTTGGAAAATTAGTCAAGCCCATGTTCTCGTTCTAGCTTTTGCACTTGTTCCATAACTTTGGTACACTGAGTTAGACAGATCTTCCATAACAAACAGAGCGTGCCAGTGACCTGATGACATAATTTTGAACATATGACTTCAAAATGGGCTCAGTTGTAAATTAAATTATTTGTGATAGCTTCACTGGTTTCCTGGCATCACAGTTTAAAATGATTATGAAAAAAGATTAGGCATTTTATCATTCAAACAACAAAGAAAGCACATACAGAACAGTGCTATTTTAGGATGACAAATGCTCTCTTGCCTTGTTCAGAAATACTTTTCATCCTTGAAGACATTAACTAATCAAAGGGAAGAAAACAAGACATTTTCTATATTGTACACTTGGTAACACTTCAGAGTTATTGCTGCACAACATGATCTCCCATAATTTTGTGGTGAAAAAGGAACCAGAATTCCAGGGTTCTACTTCCAAAGGCAGCAGTTTCTGACTCAGGTGCAGAAGCTGACTTAGGAAGAGAGAAGTTAATATGCATTTGAACAGAAGCAAGCTTTTGTAGACCCGACTTAATAACCTTGCTATATAGCTGAGGAAACAGAGGCTGAGAGTTTAACAGAGTTTCAGAGTTTGAGGAATTTCTGATTTCCCCTTCAGGCCACTTCACAAGGGGGAATGACAACATGCTGTGGATTTCATGTGTTTGGGTCACAGTAACATGCCATAAAAGTGAAGTTTGCTAAGTGAAATCACACAGTTGGGGGAAGTGTTTTACAGAAAAGTCACAGAAAAAGCAGCTCAGGCCGTGACAGTTTAACTGGCCTCTTGGCAGATGGCTACACACAGAACCATGTATACAGAGATACTCTTTGCTCAGCAGGCGAGGGCCTCTTTTTTGGAATAAACGATTAGCTGTGCTTCTTGCCAAAGGGCTGTTCACTGGGAAACTCACTGCACCCTCTGAACTTCACCAGAAATGCTCAAAGTCATTATTTCCCTCCTGCAATTACAGTTCCTTCCTAGTGGTCATTTTAATGTGTGAGCACAAGATTTTGCAACCGGTAAATAGACTTTATGTTTATATATAGATGTCCGCAGGACTTTGACCACCTGTGCCAGGACCCCGCTGCCGCCATCCTCGGCTCAGCATTCCCAAGGCTGCTGCTCGGTCCTCGGGCAAGCCCTGGCACACGTTCCCCTCCCGTGGCCCAATGCTGGCAGTCCTGGCTACCGGGGGAAGCGGGACGCGGGTCTCCGCCGCTCTCCAGCCTGCCCGGAGCGCGATGGCAGCGCTGAGCCTCCCCCGCCCGGGCTGTGCGGCCGGGGAGGAGGCGGACCGGGCCAGCGGGGGTGTCGGGGCTCCCTGCTGCTAGCCAGGGTGCCTGTGGGGCCGGGCACAGGGGCGGCGGGCGGGCGGGGCTGCTGGCGGGCGGGGCCGGGGCTATAAATGCTCCCGGCGGGCGGCGGCCGCAGCGCGGGGCGGCAGCGGCGCAGGGACAGCGGCGGCGCGGCAGGTAAGGGAGCTCCGGCCGCCTTTCCTCTGTCATCCTTCCGTCCATCTGTCTTTCCATGAATCCATTCACCCGCCTTCGCGGTCCCCTCGAGCGCCCATCCTTGCACCGCCCTCCTCCTTTTTATGAAAAGTCTGTCCTTTCCCCTCTCCCCGAGCAAGGTTTTGCCGGGGGACCGGGGGAGCTCTCGGCGCCCCGAGCCGGAGCCCGGCCCTTCCCGGCTGCGGGATGCTGCTGCCAAGGTCTGGGCTCCCGGGGAGCAGCGGGATGGGATGGGATGGGATGGGCTGGGCTGGAAAACAGCTGTGAAGCCAAGGCACAGGCTCACTTTCTCTAGGGAAGTTGCCCACTGGTGATTGCATGTGTTTCTCCGCTCTGTGCTGGGTTCGGGACACGGCTCAGCCGTGCTCGGCTCCGGTGGCTGTTTCTGTGGGGTTGTTGTCACCCTGTGAACACAGTCTGCTCCCGGCGCTCCAAGGGAGGCTTTGCCGTGGAGTGCAGCCCCGCACTGCGCTGGATAAAGAAGGGATTTCACTTCTGCTAAGGAGGAGGTTAAGGCTTTTCATCATGGTTCAGTTTTCCTATGAAACACTTGTAAGTTGGCGATGCTCACTGTATAACTCATTATTCTGCAAAGATCACAGTGCCCTGTGTAGCACCCCATCCCCAGAACAGGACTTCGGCTAGAAGTACTTATCACCTACGTTATTTTGATGATTTTCTTTCTCTGGTTTAAATAGGAACTGTATTTTGAACCTAGAAAATGCAATTGTAATGACATGGAAGAGGTCCAAGACAACCTGAAGCTTTCTGTCCAGCTTCTCTGCATGGTGTTTTGATTGTTTTCCTTTCTTCTGGCTTTTTATCAACTTTTTTTTTGTGTATCCAAATGTGTCAAAGCTACACAGCTGCAAAACTCACTGTTGAGGGCAAGCAATGGCAATAACCTGTGAAAAGGAGCTATCAAGTGCCTCAGGTAAACGTCTGAGAAGAACTGCCTTGCTGGTTTTAGCCTTGGCTGTTCCAGGTATAATTTGCATGAAAATTTCAGCCAGTGGCATTAAGCAGTGCACTTTGAACTTAGCTCTGGGAACATGTTTGGTGGCTGCTTTTTGTTTTTTGGGTTTTTTTGTTGGTTTTTTGTTGGTTTACTTTTTTTGTGGGAGTTTGTTTTGGTTTGGTTTTTGGTATTTTTGTTAGGGTTTTTTTTTGTGTGGCTTTTTTTGTTGTTGTTTGTTTTAATTTTGTGGTCTTTTAAGCAGAGTCTAATGTAGTTTGACACAGAATGACTGTGTTTTTATCACAAGTACTTGAATAAACAGCAGGCAGCTAATGCTGTATGATGTTCTGTGCACAGCAAGAATTTAATGATTTTGGATGAAATGCTAAAGCTCAGAGTAGATGCATCACAAATAGTGATTCTTAAAGGTTTGAACAGTTCCCAGGGTACTAATGAGTCCCAGGCCCTCAAAGAAGAGTAACTCAAGAATGTGTTCAGGAGGAGCTGGTGTGTGTTTTGATACGGAAAACACAGATGCAGTGAAAGCAGGTTTTAATGTAGTAATGGCAGACTCCTCAGGGTTTTGCTTTTATACCTAATATTTTTCAGTAGAAGCTGAACAGATGCCACAGCATTATGGTTTTGGGACCTGGAGGCCTCAGCTTCTGAATCAGAGCTCCTTCTGCAGCAGATATCCGAATGTGTTTGATTTCAACTTTGAAAACTTGGAACAGGAATTTCTACAGTTACTGAACTGAGAGATCATAGAATGGTTTTATTGAAAGATTATCTAGCTAAACTCTCCTGCTATGGACAAGGACACTTTCCACTAGACCAGGTTGCTCAAAGCCCCGTCCAGCCTGGCCTTGACCACTTTCAGGGATGAAGCATCCACAGCTTCTCTGGGCAGCCAGTGCCTCAGCACCCTCACAGTGAAGAATCTATTCCCAATATCTAGTTTAAATGGAGCTTCTTTCACTTTAAAGCCATTCCAACTCTTGTCTTGTCATTATATGCTCTTGTAAAAAGATGAGCTCTTCCTCTAAGAATGGACACTGCAAAGTGACTGACCTTGAACCAGGCTGGGGAAAAAGGGTCTAGACAAACTAGGGGTTTTCATTTGTTTCCCTTGGAAAGAAGGGTTTGTGTACTTATTTCTTTCATTTATTGGCCTCTTTACCAAGATGACAGCAAGACAGAGATGTCAGAGCATCAAGTGTCCACGGAGTTAGGCAATAGCCAAAGAAGTGTCACCCTCTGCAGAGGGAGGGCTGCCACATGCCCTGCCTGCATTTGGGAATCAGCACCTGGGCTACCAGAAAACAAGCTCTTAAGCTTTTCAGTTTGGGCCTTCCACAATGGCTTTTTTTTTTTTATTTTTATTCTTGCCAAAATAAAAGGAGCACTGAAACTGTGACAGACCATCTGAGTAGATTGTATGAATGCTCAGTAGAACTGGCAGGATTCCTATATTGTCTTGCCTCTGGTGGGAGGCACTCTGCACTTTGGATGTTCCTTTTTGGACTATGACGATTACAGGGCACCTTTTGGAATGCTTTGGCAAGGGAACCTGGTCCTTAGAGGGAGTTATAAGGCAATTAAGTGATTTACCCTTGTATTTCAGGTGAGATTATAGTGAAGTGTTGGGAGAAAAATTCTTTGATTCAGATTTTTAAGCCTAAGTGATTAATTTCTTTGATTGAAGTGCAACATAAATCTTCTCATAACCAGCTTAAGAGATTTTGACAAACTTCTAGCTTCCCACAGAAAATACTGGTTTTTTTACTTAACCTCATTAGAGAGCACAAAACATAGAGCATATATGTAATAAGACAATTCCTGATTTTATTGTCTCAAAATAGACAAAGAGGAAAAGAAAAGATGAAGGGGTGAAGCTGGCTTGAAGCTCTTCAGAACATGAGCAGAAACTGCGAAACTCTCAAAAATAATACCAGTTCTAATTGTGGTGGATCAGCAATGTTTACATCATGTGCACAGCTGGAAGCTTAAGGCAGCAAAATCCTGTTTGCTGTCGGGGAGAGCACAGCCTGGGGAAGCAGTGGCCTGGATCAGTTCAGTCACAGCAATATACAACATGAGTGACTTTAACTGCTCTGGTTTGATCACTTGAAAGGAAAATGTTCCAAAATGCAACTGCAAAAAGGAAATGTGTCTGCTAAGCATTAGCAAGGATGAAATACTGGTTCTGGAGATGAAGTAAGGCTTCCAGATGACTTTTCATTTTTAGCTTTCATGTTCAGTCACAGCACCTAGAAATACAGAAGAGCCCAATTTTTTTCCTGTCACTCTTTTGCTATAAAGATGGCACTGCACACCTTGAGCTTTAGGTGTGAATTTCAGTGTTTACCTAAAGCAGGATGATGCTGTCCCTGATGATTCCTCAGTGGAGAATTTCCCTGGACAGTTATGTGGGGGCTGATCTCCAGTTCTAGTAGCTCATCATAAAATCATAAAGGGCTTTGGTTGGAAGGGACCTTAAAAACCATCTAGTTCCAACCCCAGTGCTATGGGCAGGGATGCCACCCACTAGATCAGGTTGCTCAGGTCCAGGAACAGCTGTTACCCCTCTGCCCTCTGTCAAAAGCTTTGTCCCAGAAGTTCTAAGTAAATTGCTACTACTGG
This sequence comes from Poecile atricapillus, assembly GCF_030490865.1. NCBI lineage: Eukaryota > Metazoa > Chordata > Aves > Passeriformes > Paridae > Poecile > Poecile atricapillus. Next base: position 146,069,450 of record NC_081250.1, on the reverse strand, counting down.
AATGTTAGGGGAAATACTCTGCAACTGTTTCAAAGAGCAAGGCAAACCCATTTTCAGGTTCAGTGGTGTGTGTTCCTATGGATGACTAAAATCTGGGTTAGACATCTTGGAAATCGATGGCTGTGAATATAATGGCTATTGAACTTGGTGTTTCTGTCAAATGGTGGCGGCTTTTTTCCCATCTGTGTCGCTCCCAGAGCCCTGGGTGACTTCAGTGAGGGACAGCTAGTGGGAGGTAATCCCTACTGTTAATTTCCTTTGGCTGTGGTTTTTAAGCAGGAGTAAGGAGCCATTCAGAGCTTTTCCTGAATATGTGTGTTCATGTATCATTAAAGTGTTGTTATGACATAATTAAACCCAGTACTGAGACTCCATGTGAATCAGTACCATTATTTGACATTTAATCCAGAACAGCAAGTGTACAGATAAAGCCTGAAATTGTCGAAGTGTCAGACCTGAATGTGCAAGCTCCTGTTTTGGATGATGAGGGCGATGAGTTTAGTTTTACTTTTGTCTCAGGGCTGCTGCAGGTTCAGGCCTATTTTGTTTCCCAGCTGGCATGAGAATGTTGCCTTTGGATAATGCCCAGAAGTTTGTCGTCAGAGGGAGTGTTCTCCATGCAGAGGTGCTCTGTGGTGTGCTTGCTGATGCACAACTGGACTGCCTGTGCTGAAGAAATTTTCCACAGCTGTATCTCTTTGTATAAAGCAGGATGTGTGTCAGTTTTGCCGCTTTAATTTTGTGTGGCTGATCACGTTTCCTATGTTTCTTTTGGGTTTGGGGCTATTTCCTTTCAGTTAGTTGTCAAAATTTTAATAGATTTTTTCATCTCTCAAGTTTTTTCCCTTGGTAGCTGGAGTTAGTCAATGTAGATCTTCCTTTTCAAGACCTGTTTTTAAAACTGGGTATTCACTACTTTTCTAAGCCATCAACTTGTTGCTTCCTGCCTGACCTAAGTATAGCTTCAAAAGTATAGCTTTTTCAGCTTATTTTACTACCATAACTTTGTAGGGCAAGTCTGCTAGACCTGTACTGATGATGCAGAAATTAGTGGAAACACCAAACATTAGGACTTAGTGCAGCATAAAAACCCAGCTCACTGCAAAATAAATCTTCCCATTTGCTTTCAACCATTCCTTGGGTTTGGTTTTTTTTTTTTTGTTTTTTTTGTGTGTGTTTTTTCTGTCCTTGCCATTTCACCACTCTTACAACCTGACTTTAAGAAATTCTGAATTTTAGGAAGCACAAACTAAGTAATAAGGTTCTTAAACTCTAATGCCTTCATGGAGACTCTGTAGGTGGAGGCAGTGGTATTCAAAACAAAAAAGTGGTAACATCTGGTAGTGTGTCTACTGGTAGGCATAAGCTGTAATGGAAAAGCAATCAGCAAAATAGGATGCAACTTTCAAAGGAACCTTTATTTGTGAGCACAGTAAACAGACATGCAGATGGGAAAAGCACTGTTAAAGGAAGGAAGGATTGCTCTTGCTGGGGTGTTTTGGTTTACTTCCTTCAGGAAGCTCTTGCGCACCTTGTCAAACTAATGATGTCATTTTCCTGCAGCTATAGTTCTGGAGTGCTCTAAACATGCTCTGCATGTACTGTAACATATCCCTGCTAAATTTTAAGATGTATTTTTATTCTTGGACAAAGTTGTGGCATTTTGGGCTATGGAACTAATTATGCAGTAGAAGCACTGCAGAATTTTATGATGACCTTTTATATTTTCTTTCCTAGATGATTCAGTTTAAGAGCATCACATTTTTTCCCATGTGAAACACTATGAATTTTATGAAGTTTTGCATAAAATCCCAATGCTGTATAAAAGCTTGGAAGTGTATAACTCCAACCCTTCTTGTGAACTCAGCCTGGAAAGTGATAACAAAGCTCTCTGCCTGTGATAGGCACTAGCCTGGAGTGTAGATGGGTAAGGCTTTGAAATAAGTCAGCTGAAGATGGTGAATTACCTTTTGCCCACTTTGAAGGGTTTTGAAAGGGCCTCTTTTGAGAAGCAAGGAGTATTCTGGTACTGGGTGGTGCTGGTTCAAACACTCCCTCACCAGTGCCACCTGTTGTGGTTCAGGCTGTGTGCTCAGCCCTGGGGGAGATCATGTTGTGTATTTGGGTGCTGATGCTTGCAGCAGTGGAAGACTTTTGCCTAGATGTAGTCAGAAGTAATTCAACATGTGAAAATGCTTAAATTTGGGTAATTTTATTAAGGGACTTGCTTGGGAAGAATGAAAGATATGTCTTAACACAATGGCCACTTGTGCAAAGTTTGAGTTCAGATTAAGCTCTAGAAGGCTAAAGTTCATCCTAGAAAAAGGAACTGGCCATGCATGGGAACAGAATAATATCCATAAATTATACTTTTCCCCTCAACAAACAAGCAAAATCCCTCATGCACTCATCATGGAAAACTTCAGCCCAGACATTTTGGCAGGGGTTAGAAAGAGAACTTGTAATAGCAATGACCAAGCAATTTTAATAGGTGGTAGAACAAGTTGTCTATGTACTCAGAAGCTGCAACCTCATGGATAAATGTAAATTAAGAAATGCCATCAACCTTAGCTGTGATGCTTTGTAACTTAAGTCCTCATCATTGCAACATCGATGTGAAAATACTAAACATATAAAAATAATCCACTATATTCTTGCGAGGGTTCAACCTAGAGAGCCAGACAACATTCCTCATCTCTGAGTATTCTGTGAGTCTCTCCCTTCTGGAATAATCTCAGTATGTTTGTGCCTCGAACTTTGACAGAACCACCCACTTGTTGAAGCGGCTGCAGCTGGGCAGCAGCTCTGAGAGCATGGCAGATTGAGAACAGGAGGGGGCAGGGAGCATGTCCTGACACTAGCGAGCTGCAGGAACAATAGCTTTTTCTTGTCTGTTTAGACCGTAATCTTTGTGGCAGAAGCCATCCTCTTCCATGTTATGAAATACCTAATCCATCTCTGCCCCCTCATAATGTGTCTGTTATTTCCTCTGCAACCAAAGCCCAGCCCAGTGCTGCAGAGCAGGTGTCAGGTCCTGTATCAGTGCATCACCTTCAATCCTTATTTCAGACCTTTGTGCATGGTCAGTGGAAGGAGCAGGGGGATGGATGCAGAGGAGGCTGCTGGGGCACTGGAAGGAGACAGGTTGGCTGGGGGGTGGGTGTAAGGAAACCAAGCCTGGGAAAGCAGCTGATTGCTGTTCATCCTTTCCACCCTCCAGTGCTGCCACCCATGGCCTGGAGCCCTTAAAGCTAAAGCACAGCACTGGCACCAGTGTGAACGGGCAAATCTGTCTTTTTAGAGATCATCTAATTCCAGCCCTTCTTCCACTAGGCCAGGTTGCTCAAAGCCCCATCCAGCCTGGCCTTGAACACTTTGCATTATCAGACAGAACCACTTGTCACAGAGGTATGACCTGAGGCAGTTTCAGGTGCCAGATGCTAAAGAAGCATGAATTTTTGGGAACTGCCTTAGGGTTTGTAATCTGTCCCTCACAGAGCTGTGATGTAGGTAGTATTAGGGATTGCTGCAATAGGAAAAAGCCCTCGGGCATTGAAATCTTTCCATTTCCCTGCCAGCTAGGAAGAGATAGCCCCTCATTATATTGGGAGGGGGTGCACAGCAGGGGTGTCCAGCAAAGCAGCGATGGGGACAGCAGGCATGTCCTCTGGCCAGCTCACCAACCCTTCCCACAGCCAGCTTCTACTCCTGTGAAACATGGGAGGACCTCAAGCTTTCTAAGGAACATTCTTCACCACATCCCACAGAGAGAGGGTTGTGCAAGCTGTATCACAACAGTGCCTTGCACAACATCTGTGGGTGGGCAGATGGGCTGCTTCCAGCTCCCTGTGTGTTGGTGCTACTGTCCATGTGCAGCTGCCAGGGAGGTTTGTGTGTGTGGAGGGTGACCAGCCCCTGCTCTGAGGAACTGGCAGCTTCAAGGCTGTGTCTGATCCCAGAGTGACCACAGCTGAGCTGTGTCCATCAGACACTGGGGCCAGTGGCACGAGTGAATACAAGCCAGGGGAGGTGGGCTGGAGCCTGGAGATCTCCTCCTCACTGCAGGAGTGTCCCAGCTGCTGGCAGAGGGGCTGGGGGAGATGCTGGGTCAGCAGCTGGCTCTGTCCCTGCTGCTGTGTCCCTGGGGCTTCTCCCAGCTCTTACTTGGCACAGGGCTCGAGTTCTTGGCTGAAAGGTTCTGGTTTGCTAATCAGGTTGATTAGCACGTACCATAAGTAAACTTAAAAATGGTTAAAACTTAAGGCTCTTGGTTTTTTGGCTTGAAAAAAAACACTGTTATGCTAAATTATCCTCCTAACAACCTGCTTTCATTGTTTTGTTTTGGTTTTTTTTTTTTCTTGGATGCCAGCTCTCATTTTCAGCTAGAGCCTTCATGAAAACATGCTGGTAGAATAATTCACAAAGAGAGTTGAAAGAAAATAAAAGTAAAATGGTTAGAAAAAAGTAATGAAACTGAGTATCAGCAGTGTACTGTGCTTGAAGAGTTCTAGGTGATAGTAGCTCCCAGGACATCTATGAACTGGAGACCACCAGGCAGCATAACTGTTTCAGTTCCCTGATATTTGATTTAATGCTTTGATTCTTGACCTTTTCTCTTTTTGAAACTTCAGGCTCTTTAAGTGTTCCGTTTTCCAACTTCCTTTGTCTCAGGTTATAAACTTTTAGTTGTAAATTGAGATAATGTGTTACTGGAGGCTGAGGAAGCCTGGAGAGTCACGGGTAGTTGAGTGTCTTCAACTTTTGATGCTTCCTGCTCCAACTGTTTATTCAGATCCTACTTAACTGTCAAAAGTAATTTGCCTTTTTTAAAGGGGAGGAACTGCTGTAAAACCTCTTTCATAATTTATTGTGTGGAACGATGTCAGAGAAAAGCAGTAACTGTACACAAAGGACCTCGTGATAGCAACGCCAGTAACAAAGAGTAGTTTAAACAGGGCAGAGTGGGGGCAGATGCTTATGCATGAACTGTTTGGATGCTTGCAAATGAATAATTTGATTCACAAACAGGAAGATTAAATTTGTCAACTTTGTTATGAAATACCTGAGATGTAAACTGCACTTAGGGATGTGTTATGGCCCATAACCACACATGGGTGCTATGAACTGTCTTGTCTTCATGTCCAATTGTCTCTGTTTAGTCTCTGCTTAGCCGAGACAAGTTGTTGTTTTTTTTTTTTTTTTCAAGCTTCTCTCAGTTTGCAGTAACCATGTTTATGTTAGGCCAGTCAGACAAGTTCACAACATTTACAGTTAATGACTGGAAGGGGTCTAATTGACCGTGGAAGGCTCAAAGGCTGTTTGAGCGTCACAGTAACTTTCCTTCATTGTCAGAGGCCTGAAATGCTTGGGTTTTTTTTTTTTTTTTTTATTATATATTTTTTGATGTGGATATTTTCCAATCAACTTTTTCAGAGCTTTGGAGACATTTTAGCTCTTTCCATCCTTGTCTCATCCTTGCATAATTGTTCTGGGAGCTGTTACAGGTACACAAAACCTCTGCCACCCCATCCTTCCTACCTTCTTTTGTGACATTGCTGAAGACACCCGTAGCTTTCAAGAGAGAAAGTGCAGAGTGATGTGATTGGCTTGGAAACACCTTTCACCTGTGGTCCTGGAGCACAAGTTTCCCTTTGTTTCCAAAGAGAACAACACCAGTTCTTGGGAGCTGGGGCCCTTGGTGCCCACAACTATTTCCCTCTTTACCATTAGATGCTCATGAGTATTTAATCCCATGTGCAAAGTGATTGCTGTCCCTCCTTCTTGCTCAGCCTGTGGAGATGAAAATGCCACGGGGATGCTCTGATTACCTTTCTACACATCAGTACTCAAAAGGAGAATAATCTCTGCTGCCAGTGTTTAGACAAGCAATTTTGAGGAAATTGTCTTCTTTATTAAACTCAGGCAGGAGCCTTTTGTTGCTCTTTGTTTTCTGTGATAGCACATAAATAAAAACCGGTTTGGTGTGAGGGCAGAGAAATCCTGTAGCGTTGGTAGCAATGCCCCCCAAGCCCTTCAGGGATGTGAGGCCATTGTTTGATTCTGCACCCCATGGCACAAGCTTGGACAGCCTTCCAGGTGTCTTCAGAAACAAGAAGTTTGAAATGGGGGATCTTGGAGCTTCTTTTGCTTCTGTGCTTGAAAGCAATTTGGTCACATATAAGCATATTGCCTAATGTTTGGTATTTATGATTGCAACATTGCTGGGGTCTGAGGATGCCCTGATGGGTGTCTTCTTAGCCTCTTTGCTGGGATCTCTGTTGTGCAAAGCCAGGCTGCCCATTTATCCTGGACCTTCTGCTACCAAAACAAGGCTGCAGCAATAATTGTCCCTCCAGCAATGATACAGAGGGAGAGGGGATGTATTCTGAACTTCTAATATCAAAATAATCAGGCACCTGACAGAGATTCCTGTGCTAGTGGCCTTGGTTATGACACTTGCTGCAGGTGGTTTTGGAGCAGTAGGATCAGGCTGGAAGGGGTATAGAAAAGCCTCTGAATTAAACTAGTCAACACACTGTTGCACAGATGACTTCACCCTTCCCCACACCTTCCTTGCTTCCTAGAGTCTGATGCCTTCCCTACCACTTGGCAAAGGTAGATATGCCAAAGCTTTAAAGCATTTTGGTGCCTCAGAAGTGTCTTAAACATTTAGGCTTCTCTTCAAAGTATAATTATTTTAAAGCTTAAACCACACTTGTTGCAGAAGTTGCAACAGGTACCTGGGTGTACAGGGTGGTGGGTGGCCACGGCGTGGAAGTGGCTTGTCCTGGAGAGGACACCTTGGGACCTCTCAGCAGGGTGAATTGGCCAAGCAGAGTGAAAAAAGGTTGTTTTTCTCCAAGTTGGCAACTTTACACTAGTGCTTGCAGATATAAATGAACTTTGTCTTTGGAAGGCATCTGTGAGGCAAGTGCTTTGAAATGTGTATAAAGGGATGCTTGTATGGTTATCTATTTAGGAGAGTTACGCAGATACATTAGCTTTGAGCTGCCCTGTCACATAACAGAGGGGAGCACAAAGCACCTATTTAGAAAGTATAAAATTTGTGCTGAACAAGGGTGGTACAAAGCCACTTCCCCATCTTTCTCCTTGGAAAATAAGATGTTTTTTACAGTGCTGTCAGATAGCAGGGCTTTGTTTGCCAGCTCTTGTGAACAAACAGCGTGTTGTTATCCTGCCTGAGCGCAAGGTTGCCGCTTGCTTGGAGTGTTTCAGGTGTTCCTGATGCACAGGAGGAAAACCCAGAGCTTGGGAATGCCTGATCTGAAAATATTGTGGCTCCAAGATACAGTATCTTTCCAAAAGTGAGAACTTGGTGTGGTAGAGCTTTTGTTCAGCAAACTTGGTGGCAGTCGTGCAATCTGCTGGTCAGCACTTCCTAACGCCGGCTCTTTCGGAAACGTAGAGCAACAACTTTGAACTATTATGAAAACAGGATTGTTTTTAAGGCTATAAAAAGCATCCATCTTGTTCTTTTTTGGCACAGTTTTTTCGCTCATTTGTAGTCAATGCTCTGAGTCCCTGAAAATCCCAAAGTACCCCATGTAAACATCTCTATTCCACAAACAGTGGTTGTGGCTTTGTTCCCTGGGACACTTCTTACTGGAAAACTGCAGGGGACCTGGCTTCTTACTCTCAGCTATAGGCAAACCATAGAAAAATCTCTTACACTTCTAATCCCTACTGAAGAATTAGATGCAACATCAAGGTATTTGTCTTAACAGAATTTGCTGAATTGGGGAAGGAAAAGCTCATAGGTGCAGTTGCATATGAATATTTTAACCTTCAAATATTGCAACAGCATTTATTTTTCCTCTGCCATGCCCAATGGCTCACTGTGTAGAATGGCAGACTACATATGTGGGTGTAATCATAGAAACTTGCAGTGTTTGCTAAAATGTTGCTTGCAGTTTCCCAAAATTTTGCAATTTTTTTTCCTGCTTATTCTTTTTGGTTAAAATCTGTAATGGACGAAACACAATGGAAAACCTGGATAAAAGAGTGAATCAGAGTCACTTGATTCTTCTGACTATTTCTGTACCTCTGATGTCATCTTGTAAATTTGAAGTACAAAGCACAGGCAGTGGGGTTAGTTTTGGTCTTGTCTTCATGTCTCAACTGGTGGTGTAAAATATTAATGAAAAATTTCTCTAATTTAAAATCCACAGTCTAATTTTTACCAAAAATGTCCCCAATTGCAAAGTTAGCAAGAAGAGTTCCTAAAACCAAAGCTATTTGAATGAGTGGACACCCACATTTTTCCAGTATTAACTCCTTTAGTCTGAGTGTGTCCCTTCATAGCTTTCTGCAGCATCCAGCTCTCCTGCAAACTGTCACCAGAGCATCTTTGCCCAGGGACAAATGCATTGAGTTAACCCATGGGGCAGAGTGAAAAATAACACTGCTGCCACTGCCTGGGTGCTCCTGTGGGCTTCACAGCCCTTCCTGAGTCATCAGGTCATTTATGTAGACAGCATGATGGGCTTAAATCAGATTTAAGTCAGGAGATAGGGAATCATGTAAATTAAATAAGCAATGTAAATTGTGTTATGTTGTTTGGTGCTTATCTTCAGAAAATAATTAAAATGTGTTCAGTTACACTTAACCAATAATTCCTAAATATGTTTCAGGCTTTGGGCTTGCTTTGAGTGCACTTACTCATGTTTTACTTGAGACTGTTCTAAAATTTTCTTAAAAAGTAAATATTTGTTTTATAATTGTGTTGATGGAAAAAATTGGAAATTTATTAAAGATGCCCAAACCCCATAAGATATGAATTTCTCCAGCAGGCTAAAGGATATGTAATAAAAAGGCTTTGACTTCTGTATTTGCTGCAGCAGTTCTAGGATCTCTTTTGAGAACCGTTTCTAGCCATTCATTAGAGCTTCACAGGGATCAGCCCTCTGACCCTGGTACCTGATCTCTGCCAAGGGAGTGAGCAGATGCTGTTCTTGACTGGACCAATGCAGAGGTGCTCTGCACCTGAGCCATGGCCTGTGTTTGCCTTGGCAGTCACCTCTCCTGGGGTTTGCTGTGTCTGTGTTCCCAGTTAAGTTTCCTGCAGCTGAGGGCTGGACATCCCAATGCCAGTCCTGTCTGAGAGCAGGATACAGCAGTCTTGTTCCTTCCTTTGACAGTTTTGAAAATAGCATTATTGCATGACCCTTGTTGGTGTCCACGTAAAGGAGTATCTGATTTTTATCTGTCCTGAAGAATGGAGCACATTAATCTGACAATAAAATGATGCTAATGTGTGTCCAGTTCAATTTTCTCACAATAAAAATATGGGGATAGTGAGGCAGCCTTGCAAACACTGGATTAAAAAAGTTTTCAGAAACAACTGTTCAAGCAAATTTCAGTAGGTAGTCATGTGGATTTGGCTATGCCTTCTTTCACCTGTGGGATGACAGTTTCCATGGTTCTCCCTGCTCTCCCTGCCTTGTTTCCTTCAGCATTCCCTGCTTTGAAGCTGCCAAACTTCTGTTTGATCTTGCAGCCTTAATATTTCTTTAATCTCATATTGTTCAGGAGTGTGTATATAAATAAACCAGGGAGGCATTTTACAAGAGATTTATAACCTTCTTGCAGAGGTCTTTTAAACTATAACCTGAAAGAGTGGGTCATTGTGGGGGCTGGGTGGAGCAGGATCTTTACTTGTTCCTGTATTTGATCTTTGATGCAAGCTGAGAACAAATCTCTTTTCCTCTTTGCAGATATCAGCTACTGACCATGTCAACAGAGTTTCAGGATGCTCACCTTGCAGAGGTGAAACCTCTGGTGGAGAAGGAGGAGGTAATTATTTTAAAGCTTTTTAGAGCTTATGTGTTTTTTCTCAGGGCTGCTTTTGGAACTGCCTCTATGTTCTTAGAATATTTTGAACATTTTGTATGGAAGAAGAAAAGAAAAACTGGAGATGGAATAAGAGTAGTTCATTGGGTTGTTTTTTTTTTTTTTTTAAATAATGCAAAACTGACCCTAATTATTTGTTCTTGTTTGGTTTTGTTCTTTTAATATGATGGTGACATTTTTTTCTTCACTGGATAATGACAGCTCTGGGTGTCTGTAGCTGTGTCGAATGATGCCAATTGGGCAATCTCATGCACATGCCTCTATAGCTACACCCTTCTCAACACAGACAGGCTTTGCCTCTCACAGAGGGAGCCATTTACGTTTCCTTTGGGCACAGCTGAGTCCAGAGGTAGGGCTGAGCCCCTTCTTGTCCTCTCAGAGTGCACAGAGCCATGAGTTACAGCCAGCTGGGTACAACCCTCAGCCTCTTGCAGCCTCTGGAGCTGCAGGACAGAAACATCCCAGCTTTTTTTTTTTTTTTTTTTTTGACCTTGTTATACTACTTTTCACTCTTTACTGGACTTTCTTTTTTTAAAAAAAACTATCAACAACATCTGGATTCAGTGGCTATCTGACTCTTCAGTGGTAGCCATATTCTGTGCTTTGATATGTTCATGACAAAATACTCACTGTAATGTGTGAAGAAACAAACATCTCACAATTTTCTTGAAATAAAACTAAGATTTTTCTCTTGTTCCAAATGACACTTTTTCTTGACAATTATATAAGTGTATATAAATGTGTTGGGGTTTTTTTTCTGGTCTTATACACTAGAATTCATTGCTCTATCTGCTGCTTTTGTTTTTATTCCTTCCCTCTTTTATGTAAACACTTCAGAAAATAATTTCCACTTGTGACTGCAGTGAAATGGCTAGAGAAACTTTAAACACAGCTCCTTTGCCAAGGACATTGCATGAAAGCAGAGCTTGTTTGAATACCACTGAATGCAACACTCAGACATTTCAGAAACTAAGACCCCTTTTTAATGCCCATATTGTTCAGAACTACCAAAGCAAAGGAGATTCTAAGCAGAAATCCTGTTGATACTGAAGCATCTTTGCTTCAAAGTTCAGAAATATCTTAAAATACTGATTTACTTCCTGGGTTTTGGTAGTGCATAGGTCAAAACTTGGAATCTTGACAATGAGCTCTATATGCTTTTGTTCATGATGTTACCTTTAATTTTGTCTGCATGGGGGAAACAAGGACAGAGTTTGATTTCCTTTGTGGCCATTTTGACATAGATGAAGGATGTTGATGCATTTTGAGGAATGGGAAAAGGTTGCCCTGAAGGATGCTCAGCATGTATTGAGGTGAACGCTGGAGCTGGTTTGGAGTGGGTTATTGGGTGAGGCTCTCTGGAGTTGTGTCCTGTCTTGCTGTGCTTGGGTTTCTGCTACAGCCAAGTCTTTGTTCCTGAGCAATGATCACCCTTATTTCATATGCTGTTGGTACAGATGCCAAATACACTTCTTTCAGCTCTGGGTCCCACTGGAACAACAGTGCCTGAAATGCTGTGTTTAAAAAGTCATGAGACCAGCAATACAGTAAAACACAGCACATTGTCTAAGGCTAAAGCTGTGCAAAATAGTTTCTGCTCAGTCAGATCTTGGGTAGCTGTTTGCATGTCCAAGACTGTGCCTAATTGCCTAAAAGTCACAGCTGTGAGAATTACAGGTTGTACTGCAGTGCTTTGAGGGCCCCTAAGAAAGCAGCTATGGTGCTTCTGACATCTGTCCTTAATTTACCTGGGCTTCTGAGGCTGAGTGACCTCCTTGCCAGGATTCTAAGCTTTCCTTTTTATCTCAATATTATTTTTCAAGCTTTGGCCTCTTTTGCACTTGACAGCATAAAATGTTTGCTTGGCTGCTCTTCTCTCTGTTTTCAGCCCTGCAGTGTAAATTAGAGTTTGACTCCCTTCTGCTCCCTTAAAAAAAGGATGTAACTATAAGACATTTCCTCCTTTGAAGCTAAGAGCCTTGTAGGCTATTGGAGGGTGGGGAGGTTGTCACCTAACTCCTTTCCTGGTGGAGACCCCCGACAGGTGCAGGAGATTGTCCATAGCAGCTGTGGCAGGTGACAGGTTGGAATTGACCTCTCTGTGTCCAGCCAGCCTCCCAAACACTGCAAAGAGTAATTTTGGCTGGAATAAGACCCTTCCCACCTTCTACATCCTGTAACCAAGTCCCAGTAATGACTGCTTAAGTGAGTTGCAAGTAGTCAGTGCATTCTTGAACAGAGACTTCCCATCCTAAGCAGGGCTGAGGCTGTCAGCTGTCCCATGGCTACAAAAAGTGATGCAGAAAAGTTCATTTTTACTGCTCCATGTGACTGTATTGCTCAGAGATTTAACAATGACTGAGGATGCACTGGCTTTTGTCCTTCATTTTGCTGGTCTTTAATCTAGTATTTTACTGCTTTCATTTCTCCGTTAAGATTAGTGGGTTTAAAAGCTCTTGGGTGAATTTTGATGCTCATCAGAAGAGCTTTCATTGAATGGGCAGAGAGAGCTCTCAGCTGCAGAACTGGGGGCCTAGAACACATATCCAAGCATGGATTTCCATAGTTGTAAGTTACTTCCATTAATGCTTTCAAATCTCTTCACAGGCTATCACTCGCCTCCTTCCAGACTTCGATGTTCAGGCAAGTAAAGCTATTCTTTTTTTTTTCTTCCCTTTTCTTTTCTCTTTTTCTTTTTGCATGGGGAGATTGAATTGACATTTGAGAAAACAGCAAGATGTGACCAGAAGGGACTGCCTGCTTGCCAGGAATGCTGTTACTGTGGGAGAGGGGTCTGAATGGGGCTGTGCTGTAGCGATGTGAAGGGGACCACAGGGGGCCTTTCAGACTGGAGCTGAGAAAGTTTCAGTCAAAGGGGGTGGCTGGTTTGCAAGCAGTTTTATTCTTGCTGAGAGAATGAGAATCTTCAGCAGTGGTAGTGAAAACAATATATTCCCCTCCCACATGGACACACACTTTCCCCAGCTAATTTGCTTTCATTAGCAGTGTGCTTGCATTTCCTCAGAGGAAACGTTCCTCTGGATGCATCCCATTATGCTGTTGAAATTTTCCAGAATATTCCTGAGGCCTGTGGGGTGGTGGAAGGTGCTGAGCAATCAGTATTGTCAGTAACAGGAGTGATGATGTTTCTGTATTTTTATTTAGAGACAGAACATACAAATTCACAGCACACCAGTAGGTCACATGGTGGCCCTTCACTTTTCCCGAGTGTCACTTTTGAGAGATCACTTGGTCCCTCTCCTGGCTCTCCTTATTTTATTGCCATTTGGGCTTTTTACTGAGAATTTTGTCCTTGCTGGTTCATAGCTGAGACTAAGGAATTGCATGGCTGCAGAAGCCAGGCTGGATTGAACTGGGATGGAGATCAGGGAGGGTGTAGCTGCCTTGATGAGCACTGTGTGTGGTGTTTTCCCACTCCTGAGGACAAGGATTATGTACTGGGAAAAGAGGCTCCCTGGGTGTCTCATTTTTATCAAGGTGTATAGAAATAGAAGCAGACTGGGCAGAACTAGAGAAAGCTATTAAATTGTTCTAGTCTCTGTTCAGGCCCTTGAAGTAAAATAGCCCTTCTCTACTTTATTGCATGTTGCACCTTATTAGCACCTGTCTATATGTAAGTGGAGATTCAGTGTTGTGCCAATTGCTTTAAAAATACAGCACAAATTCAAGATTTTTCCTTGTAAACCAAGTGAGACAACTGTCTTGGGTGTTTTTTCATCATTCAATGTTTCTTACTTCTATAGCAAAGATGTAGTTTACATTAACCCTGCATCTTCCCCCTCATTTTTTTCTAATGAAATCTACTGCCTGAAGTCTTGATAAATGTAAGTTAAGATTGTCACCATGCAGCTTCTTACAGCACTGTGTGCAGCATGGGAGAAGCTTTCTGTTTGGCTCCAGGTTGATCACTTGGTCTAAATAAATTGAATCCCAGATTAAGTCTGCTAACAGGAATACTACAGTATTTTGATTAAGAATCCAGAAGTGACCCATATTTCATTTCTATTCTTGGAATAAATTGCTTGGTTTGTAAACCATGTATATATATAGATTTTTTTTTTAACTTGCAAGATCAAATTCTCTAAGCCTTTTTGCTTTTTTTCTCTCCACGTTTTGGATTAACTGTCACTAATCCAGAGCAGTGGTTCTTGTCATTTAGCCCTGTTCTGCCAGCTTTTACTTTTTTTAATGATACATCTTTGTTAGGAGTTTAATCTTTAGTTGTTCTAGTTCAGGAAAAATGTGGAAGAACAGTTTCAAGGCATTTTGTTAAGAATTGTGACTGCAAAGGAGACCTAGCTTTGGTCCTCAAAGCCACAAGTACCCTCCCTGTGTGTTTAAGTTCTTTTGTGGTTGATTTGTGGAAAAGGAGGTTTGGAACTACTATGAGTGATTTGATTGCTTAGTTGGTTAGAGAAGTTCTTGTGTGGCCCTAGAGGACCCAGGTCATTCAGGACTGAGGCTGAAGCTGAAGTGTGCTCTTGGTGAGCAACCTTTCCCATGAACTACTTGGGAAGAGGATGGAGCTGGCCAGGGTGGGAAGTTATTGGTGCTTGGCAGGATGGAGCTTCTTATTTAATGCCTGTTTATGGATGTGGGTGTCCACCACATCCACTGCAAGTTCCTCCAACCTTCTGGAAACAAGTTAAGCAGTGTTCAGTTAATAAATTTGTTCCTTCCACTAGTGAAAAGAACTGTCTGTGAAGTGTGTTTCTTCCAAGAGTAAGTACCTAGTTACTCAGATTTGGAAAAAAATAGATTCTTACTTCACATGCAGTTCTGGACAGACTAGAGTTAAACATAGATTTCCATTTTTAAAGTAAGCCACTGTATAGTGGTATATTGCCCTTCTGAAAGCACATGTTGCAAGACATGTGTGTGGTTATTCTCTGGAGGAGAATCTTTGTGAAGTTACCAGGGGATGGCCAAGACAAGAGATGAAAGAACTGACAGGTCTGAGCTGCCTCTAGTCAGCAATTTGTCTGTTACTATGTCTGTCTGTGGCACCCACCTGAAAATTGAAGGTCTCCTGTGTCTCAAGAAGGAGAGCGTTCCTGGCCAAGCCTGTTTTAGGATAATTGATGATAAATGGGTGCAGGGCAGTGTGCCCTGGGTGGTTTTGTTGTCTTCGTGCCAAGCACATTTTAATTGCATTCCCAGTTTGTATGTGCGTGTTCTGTAGCTTTGGTGCCGATGGAGCCCTGGCTCCTCATCACTGTGCACGTTCATCCTCCCAGCTCTGTGTTTCAGTCCATCAGCACTCTGCTTTCTCAGGAACTCAGCACAACTTGGAGCTGTGTGGCAGCTGTAGGGGGCAGAGAGGAGTTTGTCCCTTGCAATTGATGGCTCGTGGCCATCTGTATCCATCCATAGGCACGAAAGATCCTTTCCTGCTGAACTTCCTGCTGCCTGTTGAGGGAGAAGGGAAGAGCTGCCTTGCCAGGGGAGATGAATCAGCTGGTGCACGAGGCAGGAGGGGTGGGATTCCCACTGGCACCGGTGGATGTGGTTTGGTTGGGACATTGCTGTGTCCTGTGTGGATTTCCTCATCCCTGGGGCTGCTGAAGGAAAGGGATGGGGGTGGCTGTGGTTTTGTACTCGGCAGAGCAGGGTGACCCAGCGCTAATCGGACTAGGAAGAATCCCTGGGCAGAGCTATCGCAATAACCTGCGTCAGTTCCTGCAGCAAAGTTTTTGTTCTTGGCTTCCACCTTAGCAGGGTCACGTACATTTACATCTCAAGTCATCATCCTTATTAATGTACCTGACTCTCAACCTGAACTTGGGGAACCTTTTTCTTAATATTGCTAATTTAGAATAGAAATGTAAACAAACAAACAAAAAAAAAACAAAACAGAAAAATAACTGGAAATATGGGAATTGGGGTCTTAGAAAAAAGTGTAAGATGAATTGAAGTTCTATTCTGGAGTAAACAAAGCTAGGGAGAAAATGCTGAAGAACTTCAGGGAAAAGGGGGTTTGAAACTCAACATTGAAATAGCACATTAAATGCTCAAATATTTGTAACCTGAAGAAATTGAAAAAGAAAAGAAAAAATAGCTTATGCAGGTATTACTATAATAAAGTTCTTAAGTAATATGAATTTAAACTTGACTATCTCCTGGAAATTTAAAAGCTATTTAAATCTTCTTTAAAAGCTCTGAAGCTTTTCCCTCACTTCTAAGGCAAGAGAAGGGAGGTGTATTTAATGGTCATAATATTACGAATTAAAATAAAAGCATGAGATTGTAATTGAGGATTAAGTACATTTGAAAGCTTTAGTATGATCTCGATGGAATGCAGCATTTTACTTAAAATATAAAGCATGACGTATTTAGCAAAATGTGCAGTGTGCATGTGCAGTTTTCTTTTTTAGACATCTGAGATATTTTGGTTGTGTATTCCCTACTTCAGAAAACAACTTGTTCATGAACATGTTTCTCAATCCATATCTTACCCAGGGTAGAGAGGGGAAGCAATAAATGAGCCCTCCTGTGTGATAACAGATTGTCTTCCCCTTCTAATCTCATGAGAAAAATAAAAAGGTCACTTGAAGCAAAAATAAAATCTATTTTAGAGTCTACCAGCTCTTCCAAACTGAGACAGCCTCCCTTAAATTGCACGTATTGAAAGTATTTTTATGTGTGTGTTCAGTGCACTAAGATAAGACAGCACCTCTGTTGAAGTGAGAGATGTGAACAGATGGTGTGTTTGTCTTTATCCTTCTATCGGATTAGTGTACCTTGGATTTTTTTTCCAAGATAGTGTTTTAATACAAATCAGTTGGTGAAGAGCCTCTTACTATAATGTTGATGTTGATTGGGATGTGCTGCCATCTGTTTTCAGTGCTCTGTATTTTGAAAACATCCATCCCTACATCACGTAGACAAATCTCTTGATCTTTAATAGGATCAATTGGGATGTGAAGTTGATGTCACCAAACAAACTGGTTTGAATTGATGGTTTTTTTAGAATCTTGTGTGCATTTCCCGTTAAGAATTTGTGTTACAGGAAAATAGAACACCCTTATTGAATTAGGGGAGTCTCACTGTGACAATAATGAGGAATTGAGACAATTGTTAAACTGACTGTGTTATGCCAGTTATTGGGAGCATGGTCACCTGTTGTCTCTGAACTATTTTTAGTTGACACTGAGCTTGAACTAGACTCAGGTTTCCAGTTCTGGAAGAGTTATCTGTGGAGGTCAGTGGGATGTGCAGGTTCAAGGGTTTGGTTTTATCTACCATGAACAGACTTTTTCTTTCATGCATGGAGGACAATCCTGAATCTTGAAGGTGCTCCCTGCAAAAAAAAAAACAGGTTCTGGATTTTCACTGTTATTACTGGAAAGCTCTAGCAGTAAAAATCTGATTATATGAAATGCCTTTTAGTCTCTGAGGAGAAAATAATTTCAATATTCACACTCAGCAGGAGGTGTGTTACACAATAATGCTTAAACTCATTACAGTGTTGAGGTTGCCAAGTTGTTTTTTTTTTTTAATTAGCTAAATGTAAGAGTAGAATGTGGAAAGTATTAATTGCCATCACTATTTATTTCATCTATTATTAATTGCTATGTACTGGCACTGCAAATCTCTTTAGAAGTGTTGTATAATGACAGTACCCCAATATATATTAATGATGTAGAATGTTATTGGAGCAATCTGATTTAGTGGGTGGCATAAATCTGATTTAGGGGGTTGGAATTAGATGATCTTTAACATCCCCTCCCAAGCTTTTCTATGGTTATATTTTAATAGTATATGTTAATGACATACCCAATGTATAAGGTGCAATACCTTTTTTTCTTCCAAAAGCTGAACTTAGTGAGATTGGTGTGGTGATGTAGGAATCCTTTAAACTAAATGTTGCTTATCTACTTTGGAAATACCAGATATCCAACATTTAAAAGGCCTTGGGTTTTTTGTTCAGAACCAATGTGACTTACACTAGTTTTTCAGTCTTTTGCATTTACTTGGAACTTTAATCCTGGCTTTTAGGAAAGAACTCAATTCTGATTTAATTTAGCATAAGCTTGGGATGTTTCAGCATTTCCCCATAGAAAGCATGAAAATGAAGCTAAACTTCTCAAAATCTGGTGGAAACAGCAACAGGAAAGAGTGTGCTAAATCCGAGGTTTGAAATCTGGCACTTTGTACATTGTGTGGCAAGGACTTAGTTCATCTTTGATGTCTGACCTCTGTTGACTACATTCTTCCCCTGGTCAAACCTGGCTCAAATCCTATTTAAGAGTGACATCCTTGTGAATTAGTCTGTTTTGGTTTCCCCAGCTGGGCATCATGGGAGTCATAAGCCTATATAGGAGAGCAGCTTGCCTATATAACCCAGTTTCCTGCTGGGACAAAGTAAAAACCTGCCACCCGTCCTCTGTTTGACTCGCTGGATTTGTCACCCTGTTTTGCCTAAGGATGGTCCTAGATGTGGAAGATACAGCTTACCTGATAAGTAATGCAGTGAGTATGCAGAGGAATGAGTCTCTGAGGGGATACAGAAGTTAAAAGTTAGAGTTTTGATGGAGTACAGTTCAGAGAGCAGTGATGCTTAACTTGTCCTGTGTACAAGAGGGGGATAGATCTTGATTCAGTGCCTCAGTTGTAACTTAAAACTGATGTATAGTTGTGTAATTAAAAGGAAAATAGGTGAAATGTGTAGAATGGAGTTGCGTAGAATCCTTATTTGCGACACAATGTGCAGTGTGTTCCTTGTATCAAATTGAGGAGCTGAGATTCAGACTGAGTTATTACCTCAGATATTGGAAGGTATTTAAAAACCTTTTTAAAAGGTTTTTTCAGAGGCTGTACACCTCTGATTTCTACAGCATAATTTTGATAGATTTGAACTTAACTTGGACTTTGCCTCTGAGTATTACTGCAAGGAACAAGTGTAGCAAGCCCTGCAGCAGCAGGCAGCGCACTGCACTGATTGTCATGGGTCATATCTGTGTCCTGTGCAGTAAATAAAGGATTCTGCTGAGATTCAAAGACTGGCTACTGCCTATATAATTCTTTGATTGTTACATGAGTGTAACTGTACTGTAAATAAGTGTCAGAAATAACTGTTGGCTTGTGATTCCCTTTAATACATGTTGGCAAAAGACTAAATTGTTTATACCCTTCTGAAGTTCAAGTGGAGAAGAAATGAAAAAACAGTTTAATCTTTTGTGTAAGTCACATCTAACTTAGAGATCCAAAAGATGGTTGTCTGCATGCTTCCCCCATCCCCTTTGCTCTCAGAAGCAGTCTTAGAGCTGCAGAACTTTGTCCAGCATAAACAGAACAGACAACTGGGGATACAAGCATCATAGTCACCCTAGGACATTGCTACTCAGGTTGGTTTGGCAATGAAGGTGTCCTTGGCTTTAAGATCAGTAAGCATTATAAACTCCTGTTATGCCAAATAATAGCAGTTTACTTCTTAATGTTGTTTTTCTGATAAGCACCAGAATAATGTTGTGGTTATTTTGGTCTATTAGCAAACTTTGGACAGTTGAGTTTGTGCTCAGGTCTGTACATCACAAGACATAAAGCAAACACATGTGGCTGCTCATTTTATTGGAGAAGATTACTGCAGTCACAAGGCTTCACAGTGTAATAAATCCTTATGGCAAATAAGCATATGCAAGCTACTTAATGCTGGTTTTTTTTTGGGGAATAGTGGTTATTTCTCTGCTGGAGTTCTTTCCCTAGAAATCAGGAATATTTTATCATGGTGACTTCTAATTTTGCAAATGTTGAGTCATAGTTTAAAGCTCCTGTTATTCTAGGTGTCCTTACAACAAAACTGCTTTCTTTGTTTTCTTATCCTGCCTTTTAATGTGGTTAAAAACTGTTTAACTATTCCCTCAGCATCGGGTTAGAGCTAGCAGCTTGAGTGCTTCTGTAATTGTCTGTGGAGTGGAGGAGGTGACAGTCAGATGTAACAGAGCCCTCACCTTGGGGGAGAACAGGGGGTGTTGGGATGGGAGTGCAGAGCAGACCCTGGGATGGGGCAGGACCTGTGCTCGTGGTCCATCAGGGTCTGCTGTAGCAGCTGTGGAGCACTTGGACAATCCCTGACAGATCCTCTCTGTTCTCTCCCAGGAGCAAGATGTGGAGACTGTGCATGGCTCAGTGCGCGTCACCATGTGTGGCACGCCCAGGGGGAACCGTCCGGCCATCCTCACCTACCACGACATCGGCCTCAACCGTAAGTGGGCTCTCCATGTGCCAGCACGGGTTCTGGGACAGCACTGCTGGAATCAGAGGTGTGAAAACAGCAGTGGTTAGGGAGCCCTTCCCAGGTCCTTGCTTGTTTGTGTGTGTTGGAAGCTGTTAGGTGGCACCTAACTCTTCCCTTATAGCAAGTGTAATTCTCAGTGTTTTTTATCCTTGTTCGGTAAATAATTGGAATACTTCAATTAAAGGGGCAAAAGATCCCAGGTAGTTCACAGGGACTGTTTTTGAATGCTGTAAAAAAATCTCAAGGGGAGGCTGATGGTATATTGCCAACAGGACTGAAAAAAGAGCTCTGCTGGGGCTTTGGGTCCTATCTGATAAGCAGCCTTGTGCTGCTTGGGTTTATGTGAATTACATGGCAAGTCAGTATGAAATGAGTGCTGGCTTTGTGTCCTTTGCCAGCATTAGAAAAACAGACTTTTAAGTGCTTTTTATCTTACCTGTCATATAATGAATGAATATCCAGACCTGCTCAAGTTTGTTCCTTTGTCAGTCCTATTTGTTGCACACAGTTCATGGTTTCTTAATCAGTTATCAATATTTAAAAACACCTGCTGACCTTTACAGGCTGGCTATTGCAAGGGGGTGAATATTACTATTAAGAAAAAAAAATGCTTTCTTTCCTGTGTTTCATGGAAGTGTCTTTAATCTTGGTTTTCAGTGAATCAGGGCAGAGAAAATTTGGAACGTAACTTTAAATTAAACCTTGTTCTTTCCAGAGTTACAAAGTTGTTCTGGACTTGCATATTCTTCTAAAGTTGATTTGAGATAACAGTATTTTGTATTCTGACAAGACTTTACATGTATGTTTTGTGAGGACATTCAGAAACACACAGAGAGGATCGAATCATTTTCTAGGCATCTCAAAGATGGTGCTTTCCACACCAGAAGGAAAAGATGCTAATTCTCTCCCTGTGTTAATATTGCTTAAAAATCAGAAATCAGATCACCTCAAGCCTTGGGGCCTACAGTACTGAGTATCCCTAAAAGATGCTTTTGTCTTCAGCTGTCTGCAGCAGTTGATCACATAATGTTTAACTTGTAATATTTGGGCAAAAGCACAAGTCACATTCTTAGCCCTGAATATTTTTTTCCTCCATTGGTTTTGACACAAAAAAGAAGGAAGTGAGCAATGAAGTGGATAGTTTAATCTAAGAAAAAACCTGGTATGAATACCCTTGGCTAAATTTTGTTAGTCTTTTAACTTTGCATAAAGAAAAATTTTTTGAGGAATTAGGTGTACCAAATACTTCCAATAGGTACAAAAATAAGATGGAAAACTGTAGGTGACCTGATTGATTCAACTCTACATTAACCTGCAGGATAGATTAATAGACTATTTTTGTAGCTGCAAACTTAGTATTTCCTTCAGCATAATTATTTCTTATTTTCTTTTCCTTCCCAAGATAAAACTTGCTTCAATCCTCTCTTCAACTTTGAGGATATGCAGGAAATCACCCAGCACTTTGCAGTCTGCCATGTGGATGCCCCTGGTCAGCAGGATGGAGCTCCATCTTTCCAGGCTGGGTGAGTTGTCAGGGGAGCAGCCCATGCTCTCATGGTTACCCTCTTCTTGGAGAAGAGTCTTGATCTGCAGTTTCATTAAAAAGTACTTGTACCAAGCACAGTAGTTGGCTTTTGAACTTAAATCCTGACACTATTGCTAAAGTACTGGCATTTCAGGAGCTCTGTTTTGTTGTGCCAGTTCACAGTAGACTTTGGGGCTGCAGTTTTATGCTCTAGCTCTGACGGCTAGACTGTTTGTAAAGCAGTTCCTTGATGGATATATACATCTTGTCAATTTAAATATTGTAATTTGTAATGACATCCTGAATATAAATACTAAATGATTACTGTAAACAAGACAGACCTTAACCTCTACATAACATCCCTTGCAAATCTGTGGTCTTTATGAAATGGCAGCATGGTAGCTGTTAGATTGATAACCTACCTGGAAAATCCAGGTTGTTGGGCAGTACCAAGGTGATGAACCCCCACAGGAGGTTGCTGTGTTCTCCTGACTGTGCCACGTATGATGCTGTAACTCTTGGAAACCTCATGTGCCATGAGCACTGTCATTGCCAAAATGCTTTTCCTGTTTGGGTCAAGTGAGACAGGTTTACCTTGAGATGCCCCTTGGACAAGGATCAGCTTGGCTGAGGCAGGGAGCAGCCAACATGCCAAGGGGGGAGGATTCAAGGCAAGGACCAGTTGGTATTAAGGAGCTTATAAGCACCCTTACTGCATGAGCCAGTCTATTTCCCTGCTTAATTTTTAAGCTGGTCTGATGCTGTTGTTAGCTGCAATGGCCCAGTTGTCTATCAGAGCAGCCTACAAAGCTATTTCAGTCACCCTGTCTTTGCATTTGTTTAAATCATGAGCTTTTAAGTGCCTTAGCCCTCATGTCCTGAACAAGTGTTAATACTTGAGTTGTCAGCTGCAGAGGGCAACTCTCATGATCTGTGGATAGCAAAGACTTGAGAAAATGATACCTGAAGTTTTGGCCATGTAAAAAGCTGTATTATCTCTATCTGCCCTTCAGGTGAGAGACCAGCATGCCCAAATTAAGTCATAGAATCATGGTTTGGTGTAGAAGGGAAATTGGCAGGTTACCAGTGAGTAGGGACAACCTGATGAGATTGTTCAGAGCCCTGTCCAACCTGATCTTAAATGCTTGCAGGGATGGGGTATCCACCACCTCTCTGGGCAACCTGTTCCAGTGTTTACCACCCTCATTTTAAAAAAACGCAACTTCTTCCTTAGATCTGATTTAAATCTACTCTCCTTTAGCTTAAAACCATTACCTCTCTTCCTATTGCAACTGGCCCTGCTGAAAAGTTTGACTGCCTCTTTCTGATACATCTCCTTTAAGTACTGAAAGGCTGCAATAAAGTCTCCCAGACCAAAGCTGTTGCAGTGACATCAGCTTTTGTCATGTTAATTTTAATTTCCCAACAAGAAAATCTAAGAAAATAAATTGTTCACAATCCTTGATGGTTTTTGTTTGGTTATATTTTGGAGGCTAAACTACAGAGTAATTTGGTGTAATTCTGATGGGAAGCAGAGATTTAAATACATCCTAGGCAGATGTTTTCTAGCGCTACTCTGAATAGATTTTTTTTTCCACATGCTACCCAGTTGAGATTTTGCTCAGAATCTCCTTCTCTAAGTTTTATTTCTGCTTTTAAGAAGACCAGGAGCATTAAGAAACATCTGTTTTTATTGAGCCTTCTTCATCAGCTTCATAGCCTTTCTTATGCCTTCATTTTCTCCGTCAATATGAAGGGAAAGCTGTTCTCGTTTATCCTGTAGTTATGTTTGTGTCCCTAAAAACACAGATGTAAGTTTTTTGCCCAATATCTAGAACTCATTTCTGTAGTCTCTGATTATGCAATACTGGGAAACTCTTTTGTGGTGAACTAGAAATACAAACAGTGAATGTGGCTGGAAGCTCATCTCTCTTCAAACTTTTTCATAAGTTCTAAGTGTTAACTTTCCTTGGGAAAGATTCATTGTGGTCTGTTTTGTTCTTGGATATCTATTGTCCTGTAACATATAGAATATATATAGATTGTGCTCATATTTCTGTAAAATTACTTGTGCTTGCTCCTGATTTAAATTCAGTTCAGATACTTGATGATCTCATGATGACCACATTTGGTATTAGATCACTGTGTCTCTAAATATGCCAGTGTACACTGCTGGATGTGATGTAGTAACTCCTCAAAAACATGCATGTTTTAGGTATGTGTATCCCTCCATGGATCAGCTGGCTGAAATGATTCCTGGAATCCTGAAACAGTTTGGGTGAGTGCAGAGTTGTTTACTTATTTTTCTCATTCTCTCTACGTGGCTTGCTGAAAGAGCAGGCATCTGCTTTGGCTTGGCTGTCTGGCATTTTGTTTGCTAGAAGTACACTTGTGGTTGTTTTGGATTCCTCTGTTACAGATGAATTGCTTTTGCCTTGGTTTCTGAAAGAGCTTATTTTTGGCCCTTTTTGAAATGTCTGTTTATTTTTAAACAGGAAGCAACTTAGGAGAAATTCCATGTGCCTAATTTAGGGGCTTCCTCCGGTATTCTTTGTGCATCGCCCTCGCAGGGGCAGGGCACAGACAATCTGTTCTTCCCACTGTAGCAACCCACGTTTTCCTGTGTGGTTTAGCAGGAAAAAAAACCACAAAAATCACAGTCCCATCTGAAGACAGTTTTGCTTCTGTGGCTTGAGTGTTCTAGGGGGTCAGTCTGACCTCCCTGAGCCTCTTCTACTACTGAGTGTAGGTGCCAAGTTATCAGTGTTGAAAAACCTAGTGGTGGTGGTCCTGGCTTGTCTACCTGCACCACATTTGGGGATTTGTCTTCCCTTAAAGCTCAGCTTCAGCAGGAGCTGTAGCTGAGAAAGGTTCCTTTTCTGTGGAGAGGGCAGATAGACACCTCCAAGGGGTTTTTAGAACAAGCAGAGGAAACTTGGCATTTGGAGTTAGGCAGCTTTGGAAGACACAGGCTGGGCCATCTCCCCAGTTTAGACATGGCAATTATAACCAGCTCTTACAGTACTCTGGACCAGCTTACTTCACTGCCTCCTTAGGGGATGTGTGTTTTTTGAACTGCCCAGTGTCAGGCACAGGACTGTCAATTCTGCTGCACTGCACAACAAAATGTGACCAATAACATCAGTACCTTGAAAATCAATTAAAGTGGAGTGTATTTAAAGTCTTGATTTCATATTGCTAATGAGAACCAAAACTATCCTCAGGTATTTTCCTAAAAGCATTGAATAACCTGTTTTTCTGTGGTTTTGTCTAGCCTCCCCTTGCATGTATTTTCAACGACCTTGAAGGTGATGCTTTAAACCTGATTTCAGTTAATGCAAATATTTGGTTTGTCTCTGCCCTGTTTGGTTATGGAGTTTAAACTTCATCACCCCAGTGGCTGGATAGCAGGAGATGTTTCCCTGCCAGCCTCCTGTTGGAGAGGAACCAGTGCCCCAGTTGGATAGCTGTGATGGGGAGGGGGGAGCTTTAGGCTGCAGGTTTCAGGTCTGTGTCTTATAAATTTTTCTGGCAGAGACTAATCACTTCCTCCCAGCATCAGAGCAATACTGTGGTTGCTCAGTACATTTATTTAAAGATAAGTGAGGGTAGCTGCTGTGCTGCAGTGCACAAGGACCAGGATCCTGCAGATATTACTGGGGCCACTGATATTGCTGAGGGTTCTCAGCTTGCCCAAGCTGAGCCCACCCTTCTGTAGACACACACTGGCATGTGAAAGAGGAAGGCTATTGTAATTTATTTTCAGCACCCTTCCTCATCTGTCTCTTCTGTTTTGTTGCTGTGCAGGCTGAAGACCATCATAGGAATGGGAACTGGAGCTGGTGCCTACATTTTAACCAGATTTGCTGTAAGTTTTGTGGAGGTTCCCTGAAGCCTCAAACCTGATTACCCTTACATGTTGTTCCCATAATGTGCATGGAGAATTCCTATTCTGCCGTGCACAGTTAAGTATACAAGCCAGGCTTTTAAGTGAAATACCACAATCTGCAGGATAGCTAATCCAGAAGACCTAGATTTTCCATTTTAAGGCCTGGGCTCTACCCAGTTAATTTGCAGAAGGTTTTTATAATGGGAGTTCTCTATTTAAACTGAGGGTGGAGAAGAAGTTAAATCCTAATGTTCTCCAGCTGCTTAGTTGAATTGCTCTTATGATTTTTTTTCCCCATATATATGCTGCTTTCCTGAAAGATAAGACTATACCTTCCACTTTCTTCCCCATGACATAATTTGCTAATTTAATTTTTTTGCTGACTGTCAAATTGGAAAGGATACCTGATGAATCTTGATCTTCTCTTTTGCAGTTAAACCATGCAGAGATGGTGGAGGGATTAGTTCTCATTAATGTAAACCCTTGTGCTGAAGGTTGGATGGACTGGGCAGCAACTAAGGTAAACATCTTTCTTTAAGTTAGAAAAGTAAATCTTACTGCAAGCCTGTGGGACATGAGGAGCTCAGCAGTCTTGTACGTCAAGGCATGGCTGCAGACACTGAACATCCTGAGCTAATCCTTTGGGGTTTATTCTTCCTTTTTCAAAAATACTTCATGCAGGGCTAGGGATAAAAATAAGCACTTTGAGAAAACAGATACATGTGGCACAATGGAGCTACTGAGATAATTAAGAGCTCATAACAGTTTACTGGGACATGGTGGTTTTGGAAACATCTTTCAAGAAAACTTCAAGTGTAGTGTAGCATTCAGTGCTTTCTTTGGCTTTGTTTACCAACACAGTCCAAAATATGAAGCAGAGCACAGAAAAATGTCCAGAATTCTCCATGTTTCAATCACCTGTGAGTCTTAGGTGCCAAAATGGCTCAGAAATGAGCATTGGCTACAGATTATTCAAACAACCAGAAAATGTTGACATAAAAGAAACTCCTAGGAGAAACTTGCAGAGCTAGCATGTCACAGTCTTTCAAGGCTTCGCTACTAAATATATTCCAATATCACACTTATCAAAATAAACTGATAGACAAACTTACTTAAATGAAATGTAACTTTTCTAAGCTGAAATGAATCTCGTGACCTATTTTGGTTCTCATCCAATGCCTCAGTGCATTAAATTCTTCCATATCTGTGCCTCTGCCTTTCCCCTCTCAAGGTGAGTACTGCTCACCTCAAGAGCACAGCAGGTGTTCTTGTATCCTTTCAAAACAGGAGCATTTACTGTGGGTTGTGAGCTTCTGGAAGCAGTTCCATTGCATTGCCAGGGTGGGTTGTTGGGGTTGTTGAGCGGGCAGTGGGGTTAAATGACACCCACCTGGTGCTCCTATAGGGAGGGATTCCCTACACACTTGTGCCCCTAGCAGTGTGTTCCCTGTGTAACTGCGTTAGTGGAGACATCTGATGGGAATGATTCAAACCCCTATGGTGTTCTAATTGGATTGAGGGGGGAAAATATAAGTTTAGGATATTGGACGTGTAGAGAGAGCAGAGAAACATCCATTGGTTTATTTATTGGGTAATTGGAATGTGTCATTTGTTCTGCTGTGTTAATAGCAGATGCTTAAGTAATCTTGCTGTTCAGATTTCAGGTTGGACAAATGCTTTGCCAGACATGGTCATTTCACATCTATTTGGAAAGGTAACCTTCAAAAGATTCTTCTGATGTATTCAGTCATCTGTATTTACCTCCTGGGGCTGGGAGGAGTGCAGAAGCTTTCAGTTAAACAACAAAAGATGAAGTTAAACTGTGAGATGGGATTCATACTTGTGTCCCCAGCATTCTGGGCAGTATTCTGCCATGGGGTTTTCTGTGTCCTGAGTACTCAAGTGCATCTCAGTTGTGACAACTCTGTTAGGGGCAGCTCCCTGTCTAGACAGCCAACACTTAAGCATAAGAGTTGTATATGCTCATGTTCTGAGCTGGCAAACCCCACAGATTTCTTTAATATAATATACTTTTAACTCTGTGGCAGCTGGTTATTAGTATTAATGGTGCTCTCCAGTGCAAGCCTAATGCAAAGTGCTGGACTGTTTTCTGAGGCTACTTTGCTGTGCTTGAAATTGTTAGTAAATGCAATGGAAAACTCCATTCCAGCAGAACAAGGAACTAATCTATAAAGACTTTAGAACCAACTGTTTGAAAATGTTACTGATTGAAGTCCTCAAAGCCTTAGTTATTTACTATTGTGAAATTGAGTTCCACATTGTGCTTGTAAGCTTTCAACATCTGCTTTACCCTGGAAACATTTATTAGGCCTCTTACCCTGAATTTTTTTTTTTTGTTTGAAAACCTCACACTTGTGTGACTGTAACCATCTGTACTGCAACATGTTTTGCAATTGTGAGATTTTAAAATTACAACATACTTGAGTTTTAAAGTGAAAATTGTGGTACTTCAAGCAGAAGCTAATATTAATTCTGGGTGACTTCACTGGGTGCTGAAAGCTGTCCCTTCCCTCAAGGTGCACTCCTGCTGTGCAAATAGGAGTCTGATACACAACTACTGTGCCATGTCTTCAGATCCTTTCAGAAAATAGCCCCTGTTCTGAACAATTCTGTCTCCACTTTAGGAAGAAATTCACAGCAACCATGACCTGATCCATACTTACCGTCAGCATATCATTAATGATATGAATCAAACCAACCTTCATCTCTTTGTCAACTCTTACAACAGGTAAATACATTTACCTGATTTCTAACTGGAAACTTCTAAGAGGCTGTCCAGCTCTTTAGAGAGAGTATTTCTTGTCTGGTGGGATTACATGTGTTCCCCCAGTATGAAGTTCTGCTTAATAGTGCCTTTAGGGATCTCAGGTGCTTTGCTTATTGGAGAAGGAGCTTGTGCATTTGTGGGGTGAAAGGTTGTACCTTCAGTCTAAGTGTGGTTCTATGTCAGTTATGGAGGCCACAACATATGTCAGATTAAATTAACATGTGAATGTATGTGCTGTCTCTAAACTAGAAGAATACAGAAGTATTTATAAAATTCCAGTGTATCAAAAAGCCTTTGTCCTGTTTTTTGTTTTTTTTTTTTTTTTAGTCGGCGAGATCTAGAGATTGAGCGCCCGGTTCCTGGAGTGAATGTTGTCACCCTTCAGTAAGTATTTTGAGAGCATCTGTGCATCTGAAAATTTGGGCCTGAAACACTTGAAAAGTTTGTGTATTTATGCAGAAATAAATTAAAATAATTTATTCTAGTTATTATGTTTATATTCATTATGTAATTATTAAATGATAATTTAAAATATAACATTTCTGCATAAAATAAATTTTATGCAGAAATATGTTATAGTTAATGGAAGCTATAGGTCTGAAGGCCCTTGAGCTGTACTTATACAAAAAAAAACCAACCTAGCCTAAAACCATTTAGAAAACCAAACAATAAAAACTTTCAGGAAGATAGAGCAGGTATGAGAATGGCTGGCTGTCAGATCATCTGCCTTTTGCTTATGCTGCAACTTGTGCAACATAAATTGTCAAGTCCTTCGTAGCTCAGTTGCTGATGGTTATACACAGGAGACTGTTCCTCTGACAGTCTCTTTGGAATTGGGTGGACAGATCCAACAGCTGGAGCTCAGGGTCCTGGGAGCTGCTAGGCATGAGATGCCCACATTCAATTTCTTATAAAGCAAGGAAGGAATAAGAGCACTGGCAAGGGTTGATTTGCTGCCAGCTGGGGGAAGGAGTGGGTTCTCAGGCACAGAATCCGAGCATGTCAATAGATCTGCAGCTAATGCAGGACTTGATGCATCTTTAAGGTGTCTGGAGCACAAACCAAATAATTTCCACACACTTGACTATCTCACCCTTCCAGAGACACAGAATGCAGCTCGGGGCAAGTCTGGGCTGGATGGCAGAGATAACACCACCCATGTGTGCTTCTTTGCAGGTGTCCTGTCCTCCTGGTGGTCGGTGACAGCTCCCCAGCAGTGGATGCCGTGGTGGGTACCTCGAGCCAGCTTTGCCACCCTGCTGAGGATGGGTGGGTGAGCCAAGGGGCTGCAAGAGGCCAGCAGAGCCCCTGCCACACAGCAGCCCTGCTGGCTATCAGTCCAGCCCAGTGGTTCTCTTCTTCCAGACTGCAGGGGAGCTGCCATTAATTCCATGCTGTTTGTCCCCTCTGCCTGTGCACTATTATTTAATAGCTACCACGTTAGGAACAATCACCACAGCAGTTCCAGTGAACCGCAAATATTTTCCTTTAGAGAGGAATCTGCTGCTGGTATTTTAACTTGCTGTGTGGTGCTGGAGCTGTGCCCTGGGTCACTCTGGAGGTGAAGAGCTTCTTTTTGACCATTATAAGTCTTCCCAGATGACGGGATGACTTCAGATGTTGTGCCTTAATGGGCATGCCCAGTCTGCTGGCCTGTGGCCACATGGCTGCTCACCACTTGGGACACTACCAGATGACCCCAAATCACAAGATAAACAACACTTGTTGCCACTGAAGTCCCAGAAACAGATGAAAAAAAAAATAAATAAAAAAAAATCTCCAGTTCCCCACTATGGATTTGTACATGGAAAAAATGCAGCTAAAAAAGTGAGCTGACTTGGGTTTAAAGATGTGTATATGTATACACAGAGTCTTCACACAGAATCATAGGACAGTCTGTATTTAAGCCAGAAAACAAGGTGTTGCATCTGTTTTTGTACAAGAGGTCATAGTTAAAATTTTGTGTGCAATGCCTTATGCTGCTGTTCTTTTCTATAGGTTGAATGCAACTCAAAGCTGGACCCAACAAGGACTACACTTCTGAAGGTAATAACAAAAACTGTGTTTTTTAAAATAAATATTCCTCTCACCTAGAACCAGTTGGATTAGCTAAAAAAACAGAACTAGAGTGATATGTTGCAATACCAATAATACAGTGAGAATCCAGTTCTGATTTAGAAAGACAATTCCTTCAGGATGAGTATTTTAGTGGGATAAACAAAACTAGGGGCTTCTTTTCAGAATTAACAGCAGGGAATTTCTCAGCTCTTCCATTTTAGAATAGTAGGGATGAGAGTCAAAATGTTCAGTATTTCACATACCCATAATGAATTTGACTAGAGCTGGCAAAGCTGATCTTGAGATATTTTGAAGGGTTTGAAAAGCTGTGAGCAGAGTAGGAGTACAAACCAGTTCACTCTGTTCCTGTGCTTGCCTCTCAGCAGTACTGTCAACAGTTAATTTGTCAACCACAGTTTGGTCAACCTGCCTCTTATGAGGGTACAGTCCAGGGCATCTTAATGCTGTTTTCCAGAAAAATTGATAAAATGCACTTACAAACAGCAGAACATCATGCAAAGGCTTTGGCTGATATTTGGCATTCAGAGTATGAGTGCAATCTTCAGCTTGTTACTGATGAGGTAATAGCATGCAAACAGTGAAACAAGTTTGGTCACGCTTTGCCAAGAACTTCTGCTGCATCTCTCTTTAGTGAACTAGTCAGTGAAAATTAGAATAGATAAAGATATTTAATTTTTTTTTCCTTCTTACGTTAAGGAGTTACACTGCTGCCCTATCAC
The DNA here is from genome assembly GCF_030490865.1 of Poecile atricapillus. Lineage (NCBI taxonomy): Eukaryota > Metazoa > Chordata > Aves > Passeriformes > Paridae > Poecile > Poecile atricapillus. The sequence continues at coordinate 146,038,322 of NC_081250.1, read as the reverse complement.
GTGGGTGTGGCAGACACACTAAGAAAGTTTCTGACACTCTCAAGCCTTGTATGAGTGGCCAGTCTTTGCTCAGTCCAGGGATATGGCTGATGCCAGATCCTGCAGCAGGCCTGTTTTGCTGCTAACTAATCCTAGATAGGGATAGGATTTGGGGTTTCCTGTAATTTACAACTCTACTGTTTTCAGTTTGTAGTGTTCCTTGGAACAGGACTGTTTTTATTGGGTTGACTTTGAGGGGTGGAGTGGCAGGAAAAATGAAATGCTCCAAAAATATTTCATACACTGAAGATAGCTTTTCTCATTTGGCTTCCCCTGCTTCCCTTGGCAAGTCAGGCTGATGCTTGCCATCAGCAATCTCAGCAAATAGTTTTTCCCTCTCACCTCTGAGCTCTAGGTGTTTGTTTTCTCTACCCTGTTTGTCATCCAGGTCAATACAGAGTCATGTTATTGTAATTCAGAGCTGAACTTGCTATCAGGACTAAAAGGCTGGTTTCTAAGAAACTGGTAACTGCTGCCCAGCAAAAAGTATTTGTAGCTCCAGCTGATGCTTTCCCTGAGCATCAAGATACTTTGTGGTTTGCTGGGGTGTAGTCACGGCTTTCAAAAACATTTAACAGCTTGCTTTGATATGTTCATCCAAGTGTATGTTACTCACACAACAAAAGGAAGTGTTTTTTCTGCCAGATAGCTAGAAAGGTCACTTCTGTATATCCTGAGCATAAGTGAATTCCTCTGGCATTATGCTAACTGGCTGTTCTCATCCCGTTTCAGATGGCTGACTGTGGTGGGCTCCCCCAAGTTTCCCAGGTAGGATTTGGCTGGCAGAAATCCCACTAATCACGGTCTGCAGCATGTCTGACTGCAACAAATGGATGTTTTCCTGTAGGGTACTTGCTGTTCCCAAATGTCAGCCAAAAGGATGGTTATGATTTCATGAATAATGATGTCAGTTGGTCATCTGAGCTTTCTTTTTTTTCTTTAAAGAGCATTGAAGCGCAAAATTAAGATTGGGAGGGGAGATTATTTTCACTAATAAAGTCTTAACCAAGTAAAGAACTGAGGTGGGAAATGCAGAGGTATTATTTTATCTCTGTTTACTAAGATAATGTGAATTGAGGCTTGAGCCACTGACATTTTAACAACATGCTTACTTGGACTATTTATAGTATACATCAGGAAAGTGGGAGGCAGGAAATAACAATGCTAGGTTATTGCATACACTGGCTTGGCTTGACTGTGGATGAACTGGAGTTTCTAAAATACATTTAGGCATAAGTTCCAAGCTGCTAATAAAGCCAGACTGGTAAAGTTAAAATTTACCTATGCCTTTGTGTTGCCTCACTAAAAAAGCTGATTTGTAAATCAGTTTTGGAACGTGATCTAACACTTAAACAGATTTCTAAGCAATATAAAGCAGTGTTTGTGAACTTCAGGGAAAGCTAAATTTGTAGTTGCCTGCAGCTGAAGTCCTTGTACAGGCAGTGTGTGCTCCAACAGTGGGAGTTGGGAAAAGGCTTTTTTTAAAGGCACACGGTAGTATGTGCATTGTTTCTGTTATGGGGAGTCCATTCTTTGCTGTGGTGCACAGAATTACACACAATATTTTCATGTGAAATAATTGAGACTGTGAAGTTTATGTGGCCACTGCTAGCAGAGGAGAAAAACAGGGAGTGCCTCATTGCAAGAATGTCAGTTGTAGGCAGTTGTGCTTGTGTGTTCCTGGTGAGCTTTCTTGCCCTATAAACGTAACTATCAGCTCTGAATAGCTGAATATGTTCTCTACTGATTAGGAATTACTCAATTACCGTTCTTGTATGAGCTGCCTTGTACATTTTGTGAGGCCAGTTGTTTTACTTTGGTTCAGCTGCCTCAGTAACTGCACAAGTCAAGTTTTGAGCTAGTTTTAGACCACTTGTGTTCCCTGGATCTCAAATGCATGTATCCATTTTGTAAAATAACGTGCAGATGTCTAGGGAGAGGAATGGTGGAATATTCTAATAAATTAAGTTTTCACGCAGTCAGTAGAACCCAGAGAATGTTTAGTATGTCCCTGTTAAGACAGGGCATCTGTGGAATCTGTAACATTGTAATAGAACCTACTGAGCATTGCCTGCAATAACTCCGTCTCTCTTTTGCAGCCTGCCAAGCTTGCTGAAGCTTTCAAATACTTTGTTCAGGGAATGGGATACAGTAAGTATTGGTTTAATTGAATAGCTGATCTTGCTACCAAAGTTAACTGGGCATCTAAGCACCCAGAGAGTCTCTGACCCCAGATATGTCACCTTTTCCCTTTTGGGTATGCATTTGCAAGGGCAAAAAAACCACATGCTGTATCTGGGCAAAGGGTTTTCAGACCAAGTGATGTTATTAAATAGAAGAGAGCTGTGTTAACAGCTCATTCCCACAAATACCTCTTTTACTTTATCTCAATGTTTTTAAGGTGGCTATTTGTAACAGTGTCCCCTCATGGCATCAAAGGATATGGCTCATCTACTGCATACAACATTTGAAACCTCATTAGCTCAGACTTGAGTTGTAGCTGTTTGTTTTTCACATATTTGCTTCTGACAGCTGCTGTGAGGATGCACTATGAGCCTGGCCTGCCAGCAAAGGTTGAATATTGGAAAGTAATGGGAGGGCTGATGAGTCTCTTCAGTTTCCCTCTGGATTTCTGCAGCAATGTGCCCTAAACTTTCTTGAATCCCTCAGCCCTGGCCACTGCAATTCCACTGTAGTAATTTGGTCTCTTTATGTGCCAGGAGCAGGGGAGGCACTTCTGCATGTAAGGGTACCCTGAAAGTATCTATTCAACCATGAGGGCTCCTCCAAGGGTGGTTAAGGCTGAGAGGAAGGCAAGGGCTTCCTTCCAAGTCCTTGTGGCGAGGTATTAATGAAAGATTCTTCTTGCAGTGCCCTCTGCTAGCATGACCAGGCTGATGAGGTCCCGCACTGCTTCTGGCTCCAGTGTGACCTCCTTGGAAGGACAGAGGAGCCGATCCCACACCGGGGAGGGAACGAGGAGCCGATCCCACACCGGGGAGGGAACGAGGAGCCGATCCCACACCGGGGACGGTTCCAGGAACCGCTCCCACACAGACACACGGATCGAGCTGACACCGAACTCGGCAAGCAACGCTGAACAATCAAGCCCCAAGTCCATGGAAGTGTCCTGTTAGATGGCTGTGGGAGGTTTTAAACTGGTCACAGTGTGAAAAAGTAATGGATGCCCCCTGTGTATCACAAAAACATAACTGGTATTAATCTCTAGCTATTCTGTAGGATGAACTCTGTTCACCAGGGTCTGAGAGGGACCAAAGAAAAGAAGCATCTCATTTGCTCTATCATTATTCTTGTATCTCAGACAGCTGCTGCTATTGTGCCCTCCTTCAGTGGATGCCAAATTCTAAAGGATACTTGCCAAAAGCTGATGTGGTTGTAAACACTTCAGAGTCAAACCAGAATTGCTCAATACCCTCCTTTAAAATCAAAGCTGTTACAGGCCCCTTTATCTCTTACTCTCTTGAAGTTAACTGGCACAATTTGAGATGAGTCTCAAAGCGGGGGAGAAAAAAAATCACTTTTAAGGATGACTTTAAGAAAAGGAAATGAAACAAATGTGTTATGGCCTCATGTTGAAGCTGGAGTTGAATTCATTGTATATAGCTTGACTTCAAATGATAGAAAAGTTAACGTATCGTGCATTTATAGGCCTTCTAATTCATTAGTATTCAAGCCTGTTTTCCTATGTACAATAATATACTACTAAAATAGGCAATTTTAATGTGACTTTGAGATGAACTAAATCTTCAAGGTTTTTCATTTCACTTTTTTGAGATTTAGTTCCAGTCTTCCTTTCCTTCCCCCTCATAGACCCTAAAACCTGCTTAGCCAAATGAGGACAGGATTTAAATTTGGTAAGCAAGGTAGGATTTCCTGTTTGGGAACTTGGGCCAAAGGGTTTACCAAACTGCAGAAGCTGGTGTAGTTGTAACAAGTAGGGTAGCTGTACATGCCAGCTAAGCAGAAACAGCTTGATATTTCCTTCAGAAAGCTTCTTATCTTTGCAGCTCAAGTTTTTTTGTGTCCAGCACAATTGTGATAAATTTGGAATTCTGTAAGCAAAGACAGATCCAGCTGTTCTTTGTGAGGAGAGATGAATAACTGTGGGATGGGCATGTAATTACATACTGTACATTCAACTGCCACTAATTACTAGATTTGAAACTGATGAGATCTCACTGGTGCTGAAAAGTGTATTCCACGAAGTGGTGGAGCAGCAACACTGTATCTCTGGAATACAGTGTCTAATGACTTTGTAAATGTCATGATCTGCTGGTTCTGCATCTTTGCATGGCCTCCTTGGGTTGCTTTCTTTGAAGCTAGTGGCTTGATACCTTTCTGCCACTCAGAATGTCACAGTTGGGTGTTCTTAAGTTTGTCCTTCCATAGCTAGTGGGAGAGGATTTCCAGAGCTCCAGTGCATACCTGCTGAATTGCAGTCCTCACACAGACAAAAAGCTCAAATGCTGAGCAGTTAATTAATACTTTGGGATTGCTTGTTCAGAAGAACACCATCTAGGTTACTTTATATTGACTAACTTCAGCTCTTGTGTAGAATATCCATAACATTTTGTGGGAAGAACAGACAATTTCCAGAAAGAATAAAGCTATTGTGTAAAGTCTATCAAGAAAAGTTTCTTAATGAAGTATTTGTATTTATTTCAAAACAAATAAATTTGTAACTTTGCAATGTCTGGTGTCTTCATATTTTACCAGGAGTACAATAACCTTTTTCAGTCAAAACATATTTTTGTCATCCCTTTGTATCAACAAAGTCTTTTGATTTTGCTCAGATCTGTCATTTCCTACTTTTGCGCTCAGACGTTTCCCTCCTCCAGCCTATTATTTCTAAGAAAACACCACACATTTCAGCATAGTTGCTGACTATACTAAAGGATATAGAAATATAGAAAATATTGAGCCATGATAGAGTACTATTTGCTGTTTGAGGTTTTTTTTGTTGCCCTGGGTAAAGTACTGTCTAGTGCACAGATCTGGGCTCTGACTTCCTTGCTGGAGTTGGTGCCACACTCATTGCATCATTTCTGATCTTCAAATCCATTGATGAGATGAGTTCCACTTGAATATCTGGAGTTATTCAGGCCTCCTGATGGAAATTGCAGATGCAACTTGGATTTTCTAAAGGTGGTTCTTTTTGGAGCTCTTACAAGAATGTAACTTCAGGAAAGCAAAAGATTAACCTAGTGACATACTTAATATACTGGAATTTTCAGGGACAAGTGCTTTGATGACTTCGCTGAGACTATTCTGGGCTGCTCATTCCTCCTGTATCTCAAAAAAATCCTGTGCTAGGAAGATGCAAAAGCAAATATTTGTCATGTCTGAGCCAAGGCTCTACTGGATGTGACGATTCAGCAGTCAGGACTGGACTGATCCCAGCAAAGGGTTTGACAGCCAGTGCCAGCTCATCTTACAAAAAAAGGGCAAAGTTACATTCTTTGCTGAACTTTTCTGGGAATGGCTAATCATTCCTTCCACAAGGACACTGTGGTGTGCCTGTCAAGCCTAGGCAGTTTATTTTGGTTTAATGGGGAGGAATGCATCCAAGCCTTATTGCAGCACAAAAGGATCTGTGAGCACTTCTGAGCTGCAAGGAGTTGCTAGGATCACTATAAATGTCAGCTTTGCACTGAAAAGTGTTCATTTGGCAAAGAACGCTGTGTTCCTGTGCATGAAAGCTGGAGGGCAGAGCAGAGGAGTGGTGTCTTACCTTTTAAAAGGAGTTATGACACCTCTTTCCCTGCAGTACTGGTCTCCTGGCATCTTTAGCTTGTGTTGTAACTGAAGAGATGCAAGTGGCTTGCAGATTCATTAGAAATTTTTATGAAAACCCTTCCCAGACCTCCAAAAGCTGATTTTTGCATTGTTGTTGGAGATAAAATTAGCCTGGACAGTGTAGAGTCATAAACCTGGAAAACAGGAGCTGGGGTTTCACTTTTTTTTCCAAGTGTGAATGGCCACCAGGGAGTAAGGAGCTACTCTGGCATAGAGGAAACTCTGGGTAATGGGACATTTCCAGAAAATAACCAGTTTGCCCCTCACAGTGCTTTTGGGGCTATAAAGAAGGAAAACAGGATGGGCTCCCAGGGACCATGAGGCTTTCTGCTTGCATTAGTGCATCTCAATGCCAAATCTTTGCTGTAGTGGTATTCTTCAAAACCACTGATAGAAAGGATGTCATTGCTGAAAACCAAGTTATTTCCGCCTCTGCCTAGGTCTCAACATCTACTGTATAAAAATCTGGCTAAACTTCATGGTCTCTTTCCCCCTCCCTGTCCTTGCAGAGAGAGAGAGTGGGAGAGGATGTGTCACTACCCTGTCATGGCAGCAGGACTTTTGTGCTGAAGGATGCTGCCACTTTCCTCTTTAAAAGTCTCTGTTGACTGAACAGCTGGAAACTTTAACCTAGATGTGTTTTCGAGGTTTATGATTAATGTCATGTGTTGTGAGTGATGGACTGAGCTGGAGTGAAAACTGTTTATAGCAAAGCTGCTTATTTTTTCTCTCCGGTGCTGGAATCCTCTCCCAGTCTGCTTTTGCATCTCAGGCAGAGTATCTTCTGCAATCCTCAATGTGCCTGCAATGGGGTGTGTTGCATCCACCAATACGACACACTGAGCAGGGTTGCTTGCAGCTTGACTCTCCCCCTTCCCACATGCTGTCTGCTTCTTTTTTGTCTTTGCACTAGTTTGCACTATTTCACATTCACAGGCACAGAGAGCCTCTCCCTGTCTGTCTATAAGAACAGCTGTTTTGGATGTGTGGATTTAGCATTTCCACTGAGCCAAATATAGACTTTATGTTGGTAGCTGATCACTGCTATGCTTAATGTTTAAATAACTGACAGAAAGGATGTCAGGGTATTTTAAGAGCTCAACCCTTCCCCCTCAGCCCTTTGTAACAGACAGACACAGCCTCTCACTGTTCTATCTATTGCTTCATTAAGGGCTCCATTCATTTTATAAACAACACAGCTGCTGACCAGTGTTGGGGGAAAAAAAAAGGAAAAAAATGCTTCTGACTGCAAGTGCCAGACAGTTCAATGTCTGTTCTCTGCAACTCAGCATGGGGATCATTTGCTTACCCAGCACTCCTGGGGGCTGGAGGAGGGTTATGTTGATGTCATTGAAGAGGCAGCCCCACATCCCATACACCTTACATATTTTGGCAGTGGTGGGATGTGCATCAAACAGTGGATGCAGACATCACTGGGCATGTCCTGGAGAGCCCAAGGGTTGAGAAGGGGGATAGCAGGCAGTTTTCCTGCACCAGCAGCTGTACCATAGTGAGCTGTGACCAGCAGTAGAGCTGCAGGAAGTATCCTTGGGTGACCTGCCACTCTCTGCAATTGCTTATGGCTGGAGTGGATTATGGTATTCAGGTCAAGGTCAGTGCGTGGAGGGTTTGGGGGAGGGCAGGGTTGTTTGCTGGGCAGCACTATGGGAGAAGGGCTGGGGCAGAGCCAGGCAAAGCCTACACAAGCCAGGGCTCACAGGAAAGAGCAGGACATGCCACCAGCCTGGGCTTTTCATTCCCTGGCTCTCTGTGTGTGTACGAGTCCCCACGAGGCTCAGCCCTACATGCAGCATGATGGGCAGGGAAGATGGGGCTGCTGAGCTGTGGGTCTGCCCCACCCCTTGGACCTGGCACTGGCACAGGGAATAGCCAATCTGTCTGTAGAGTCTGGCAAGACTGCCCCATGCAAAGCTCCCCTCACACAGCAGTGAGATACACAATGTCCAACAAACCTGCTGGATCTCAGACCCACACAGATCTCTCCAGCTAGGAAATTGTCATTTACTGAGCAACTGCAATATGTTTTCATTTATTTTTAATGATAATGTGACCAAATTTTAAAAAATCATAGCTCTTTATCACCAGCTAAACACTGATCTGATCCTGTGGTGATTCCCTCTCTGCTGCTCAGGTGTGTTTGAGGCAGAGGAGATCCTACAGAAGCAGAGCCTCACAAAGGGTCAGCACTTCATTTGGAAAGTGCAAAGTTCTGAGGAGATGATGGTATTCCCAGGCTAGTGAAAGCAGCCAGGAAGCCCATCATGCAAGACTGTGTGCTGGGCAGCTGCCACATGGGTGAGCAGAGGTTGCAGAGGCCGGATGGGACTTCTGGTGCCTGTAGAGACAGCAGGAAAATATGGTACCTTTGCTGAAAGCTATTGCCAGAGGCACAGTTGGCTGGAAAATGCTTAAAAGCTGTCCTTCCTGGGGAAAAAAAAAAAAAAAAAAGAAAAAAGAAAAAAGAAAAAAGAAAAAAGAAAAAAGAAAAAAGAAAAAGAAAGGCACACTGGAGGAGAAGGTTGGGGAGAACAAGGAGAAGCTGCTTTCTTGCCATAAGCAAGCTCAACCAACTCATCTCAGTCCAGGACAGGAGGCTACTCAAGTGTTTAAGTTCCTATCAAGGCAAGTAACATACTTCAGGCTGGAAGGCAAGCTTGATTTGTGGGAAAACACTACAGGTATTTTTTTCTAGAATTAAACAGTAGAATCCTTACTGGGGTTAGCTCTTGGGGGTATGTAAATGAAGGGATACAAAACAGTGATTCTTTAATTCAAATGCTTTTCCCCATGTCATTAATAACTTTGTTTGGACAATTTCAGTATGTATGGCTATTGCAAACAGGTTACTCCTGCAGCTTCTCAAGAGAGCCTAAAATGAAGACATGCTTAGGCAGTTTGAGTAATTCACTCCACCTTGCTCAAAGACTCTAGACTTCTATCCCAAGTCCAATAAGAGTGTTGCAGAAAAAACCCCGAATGTTGAGCCAGAAACAGACCAGCAAAGAAATGTAAGCTGGGAAGCAATTGACTTTTCCAATCTACCAAAAGATTCAACATGAAGGAATTGCTCCCAGACCATCCTTTTTCACCACATTACAGTACAAGCTCTTTGCTTTTATGTGTCCAGTTCACAGCTTTGTCACAGACTGCAAAAGCCCACTTGGACATTGGCCAGGAAAGAGGATCAGAAATGTCAGTCACAGATATCTTTCACCTTCATTTGCTTGCCTAAACTTCTAAACAAGGTGTCAGTCACAGATTCATTAACCATTTGCCACTTATTTAATATCTTTGAACCACAGCAGCAACGTGCCATCCTAAAAAACCTCACCGTGACACTTTACAAACAAGTAATGTGTTATATAGCTGGAGTAACTCAGACTGCCAAACCAATCTTGTTTTCCCATTAATTTTTCATATATTTCAGTATATGAAGCTTACAGAAATAACTCTATAGAAATGTTAAAACTGGAAAGTCACAATCTGAGAAGGTAAATGTATGGAGATGTGCCTCTAGATAGTGAGAACACTGTCTCTATCAGTTTAATAAACTGTTTGTTTCAAATTTCCTTCAAGAAAGCTGGGGAAAAGAATGACACAGTCTTTCTAAATGTTGTGGTTTTCCTGGAATATTACATATACAGAGCACAACACTAGTGAACAAATCAAAAACCTGGCAACTGTGCTACACCCTCTTTCCAGTGGCATTCACACCAAAATGGTGTTTTAAATTCTAGCCAACCCTTCATGGAAAGGCATTTTAATAAGCTTCATGCTTGCTTCTTTGGTGAGTAGAGAACCTGGGGCTCCCAAACAAGGTGGCTAGAGCTACTGTCCTGTCTCTGGTGAAGTCTCCACAGAAGGCTGATGCCTATGGTTGCTGGAGGTAGCTGGAGGCTTGCTGCTCATACCAGCATGACCAGACCTCCAGAATCCCTGCCTCCATCCTTGGCCCAGCCTACAGGACTGGCAGGATGATTGCCATGAGCTGAATAGTGTAGCAGCATGAAAAATGGATAGTGTTGCTGCTATCACTCCAAAGCGTCCCTGGGGGAAGCTGCTCGGATGGGCACAGACAGTCACTGACCCAGAACTCACACACACCAGGATAGGTCAGGAAGGAAAGACAGGAAGGGTCTCCTGTGTATTCCAGTGAGGTTTATTGCAAACTCCCACCAAAGGGGTCCAGTGACAAAAGACAAGGATTTCCTGCAGTGTTTCAGCTTAAGTATGGGGTCAGGAGCCAATGGTTTGGGGACACAGAGGTGGCACAGGGGTAAGGCAAAGGACAGTGACCTATAGAAACTGAGGCAGACTAACCTAGTGTTGCATAGCACAATGGAAAAGCCTTTTTGTCTCATCCCAAGCAGTCAGGCTTTCTTCCAGATTCTTCCAGGTCATCCCTCCAGAAGTTTCCCCTAATAGGCTCAAGGGCCTCCACAGAATATGTGTCAAACTATCCTGGCTTAGGTGGACTGCAGAATTGTCATTCCCATCCTTCCTTAGCCTTTCACTTGCCAACTGCAGCAGGGGGGGCTGATCCTGGTATCTCCTCAATGCTGTAATTGTTCTTCCTTGGATGGTGGCATCACTTTCAGGTCCCAGCAGAGACCTGGGCCCATTGCACAAATGTGCAATGAGCATCAGTCCCTGCTGGAGGAGTTTTCACTCTCAGCAGAGGCAATGAACAGTAGGGTCTTGTTGTTTTGGCTCTGAAATCCTGAGGAAAAGAGAAGCAAAGGGCTGGATCCATGAAAGCCTTTGGGGATCTAGATCTTCAATGAATTAAAACAATAACCACAGAAGTACTTTTGTGAAAGATACATGATTTGCCCAGGTGCAGAGGGAACCAGGAAACTAAATTTAGATTCACTATTTAGTGAATCTAAAGTTGGACTATTGCCTTAGTCCTAGGGCTAATCTGCTTGTAAACATCCATTAAAACAAAGGATCTCAAATGCACCACACACTGCAGATCAAGTTAATTGGCTACAAGTGATGCTCTTCCCCATTCAGAGCCACTGGACAAACAACCAGTGGCACAGGCAGAGTATTAGAGCTAACTGCACTTGGTTTCCTACAGATTTGTGTCCAGTGTCCCCACAAAATTCCTTTACAGCAGTGTAATAACCACTATTCCCCATCTGTGATTTCTTCAGCTCTGTCTCCTCCATGGCTACTCATTTCCAGCTGGCAAATCTGTTTAAAACCCCTTTATGTTGCTGCTGGGGCGATTGGGCCACACTGCAGACGTGTTGGGTGCAGTGACTGCCTGGCAGGTGTGCATGGGCTGGACAGGGACAATGTGGTCGGCCTCTTCCCTGCCCTGCTCTTGTTTTTATGTTTTATTGCAGGAATTGCAGTGCTTCTGGGATCTTTACACTTCTGCCTGCTTTGTTTGACATTTCCCACAAAGGGACTGCCTGACAGACAAACAAATGAGCAGTATGGCTGCATACACGCCGTTTCCTTAGGAAACCAGGCTAGAGACAGAAACATCTTGGGTGCATTGGGCAAGATCTGTGGTTTCCAGGCTTTCACTTCACTAAAAACTGACACGCACTGGAGCTGCTGGTCATGCATTAGCTTTCAACAGCTTCTTTTATCTCTCAGTGAAAGCTTTGTGTTACAGCCCCTGCAGCATTTGATTGCTGTGGTTACAGAATTAACTAATTGCAAAGCAGAGCAAGCCAGTTAAGGGACGCAGTTTTTTATACATGATCTGGTCCTGTTTTCTTGCTTCCTTCTGTGTACATGTAAGACTGAGAATGACTGTCTGTACTTATAAGCACACATTACACATGCACTGCTTTTATGCACCATAGGAAAATATATATGTAAATATACACATATATATATATTCATGGGCATGTTTCCATATGGTTTTATATATAACATTATATATAATATAGATGCCTGCACATAATATTTTATAGGTGTGTATACATCTACATATAAATGTATATATATATATATTTATTTTTATATGTGCATATGCATACATGTTTATATACACACATATATATAATGGCATTTTAAGATGGGCATGAATTAGAACACAGGATTCCAAGTCATATTTAGGGGACCTGATTGAGAAAGAGGTCCTAGTATGTTTTCCTTATAACTTCTTAATACAAACCATTTTCCCTTTTGGAAAGCATTGTTAAATTCTTGGCCACAGCCTCTTTTTTGTATGTTCACGTGGAACTATTTTGCCAAGGAATGGAGCCTGAACTTCAAGATTCTCAGTCTTGCAAGTGCTGAGGTCTCATTTGACTGGAAGCACATAGGTCAGGTATCACCTCTGCTGCCACATCATCCAGGCCAAGACAGTAATGAAACTGAATCTTGCAAAATGCTGGTGGCCTCAGGTTTCTTATCACTAGAGAAAGAAGGGCTTTGTACCAGCATCAGAATATGTGGACAGGGGTCACCCTTCCTTTCTGCCACTAGAGATTTCATGGAAGTTTCAAAAAGGAATAAATCTTTAAATTCAGGCATGACCTAGGTCTATAAAGAATATAGGGGCCAAATCCTTGCATACAAATTAAAATGTTATTGGTGTTAACAGCTTTTAAAGAGATACAGCATTTTTCCTAGTTGTTTTTACATAGGTATGACGTTATTTTCAGCCCACTCACAAGAGCTCTTAATTCATCATAGCCAGAAAAATTTGAGTCTCCCAGAAACTAATCATGCTTCTACTGCGTTTTCAAGATGAAGACAGACAATTTTCCAGCTGAAAGTAAAGCAAAATAAAGAACTGCATCATCCCAAGTTCAGCCCTGTACAGATCAGATCTACACATCATGTGTCACTCAGCAGTCCTACTGTGCCACCAGGGATTTTTGAAGTGGATACTACAGTTCTCTTGCTCATGCAGAAACACAAGTTTGCTCTCCCAAGTGAAACATAGCAAACATGCCATGGGGCATAGCTGCTGTACTAATAATTTATTGGAGAAAAAGCTGACTTCAACATCCTTCAGTGATGATAAATTTTTACCTGGAAACGTAATGATAAGGGTTTTTTTGTTCTCTTAGCTGACCTTTGAATGTGAGACCACTTCTGTAGAAAAAGTTTACATTGATGTTTACTCTAAGCATCAGCCCGGCTGGAATTAATGCACCAGAAACTGCACCAAGGGTTGCCTCTCCTTCTGCATCCACACATTCTCAGAGCTGATGTGAAGCCTAATGCTTGTTTTCTCATATAAGACATCTCCTTTCCTCTACCCCAGTCATGTAAAACAATGATTTGTGTTACTGGCAAAGTGGCAGTGGGAAGAGGCACCTGTGTGCTGGTAACACCATGGAGAGCAGGAGGTGGTGGTGGTCCCCAAGCACAGGCCACACAATTTCTATTTTCTATCAGAATAAATGGATGTCTTTTCCTTCACTTCTTACCTGGCTCCCTACATTTCATCTGCAGAGATAGCCTAGGAGCAATACATCACCTGTGGGTTAGATGACTATCCTGAAAATGAGCTCTGGGTAGCTGTTTTGGATTCAGTCAGATCAGAGAAGGTAGAGAGTTGTGAAAATGTTCCTGGCACATGATAGTTCAAGAGATTGAGATGAGTCCAAGGAGGGCAGGACTCAGAAGTTCTTGGACCCAAACTATTTCAGTGAGAGACAGAAACATCACACAGAGATTTCAGGAGAAAAACTCTTCTCTCATGGCTCTTCCCATGAAATTCACCATGGAGTAGAATCTGACTGAGAATAACAGAGGGGTGATTCTAGGACTGATCTCAGTGTGACAGATGCTAGACTTTAGCTGCAAGGGTCAGACCATCAAATAATGGTGTCTAAAGTTAAATATAAAACATAAATGTCAGTTTTCCAGCTTAGACAATAACATTCAAGAAATGACAATAAGGATGTCTGAATCTCATGTCTAAGCTAATGACAGCCATACTTTTGCTGTCATACTAGTGTTATGTTCCTCCCTATGGGCAATTAAACTGCTGGCCTAGTAAATGACAGTGCCAATAGAACTGTCATTTAAGTCCTAGCACCGGGGCATAAAGGAGCTTCTGTCTACTCTTAGTGGATGAAGATCTATTAGAGTTAAAAATCTTGTTTGTGCAAGGCCTCTTCAAAAACATTGTGGCAAAACAAAAAGATTTAGTATTGATGCCTTAAGTTGTAGCTTTCATATTTTCCAGACTCTGTACTGCATTAGTATATAACTCTGAACTTCATATGAAGTGTTAGCAAGTTCTCTTCACAGTTTAGTTAGACAAAATAATTCTTTTCCAGCCCAAGAACCAAGAACACCATTGCAGTTTCAGGCCCAAAAAATATAAACAGTGAATTGAGGAGAGGAATCTGGAAGGATGGGACTTCATAACCTGAAGCTGTAATTGGACAATTAACCCCAATGTGGAAATGGACCAAAACTCATAAAAGTGTGAAAATGTGTGACCTGTTGTCCATCTTGGGTTCAGCCTCATCCAGACTCTTGTACTGCCTAACGTGTAGCCTTTGAAGGCCTTTTAAAATAAATACCTACTTTATTTCTTTTACACTGTCTAGCCTCTGTTCCAGGTAGCTTCTCAAGGCATCAGCATCCTAACTCGGTAAAAAAACAAATTGCACATTGGCAGTGGATGAAGATTCTCCTTTTATTTTAAAACCTCTGTAAAATCAGAGCAAAGGGACAATTCCAGCATTCAGCCAATTTAATTAGCGATTTCAGAGTAATCATAGTAATGAGCCAAGTCAGCAAAGATGTCATTTGGGTTCCTGCAGTTCAGATTGCAAAAACACGCATTGATCCACAAAATTTTCCAGGAAAACTCAGTTCCATCTGGGCACTGAAACCTCACTTCAATAGTCTTGGACTTGTAGGGTGTGCAGCACCTGTTGTCTGTGCAGACGCCACAGTATTTGGGTCTGTATGGACTTTTGCTCACACACCCAGAGATGGTGTAGTTCATGGGTTCATTCGCCCTGTAGACAGCCAAGCATTTCTTCCCAGGCTAAATCAGAGAAGAAAATAAAAACAAAGA